>NC_064429.1:13324277-14009277 GCF_023375975.1 Astyanax mexicanus
AGTTGCCAACTGGCAAACTAGCCAATTCTGATATATTTTTATATTTTTGTAGCTTTCTGTGTTGGACTACTTTTCCGTATTTTTCTTTCTTGGTTGGATATGACCATTGGTTTTGCCTAAGTGGCTGTCAAACAACAAAACAATCTTTTTTTTTTGCACTATAAGGTGCTCACTACCAGTGAACATCTATTTTCTGGTCTGTTTTCATACATAAGGCACACCGGATTAAAAAAGTGCATTTTAAACGACACTATGAGGAACTTGCAATTCAGCAGGTCTCCCCACTGGGTGGTGGTGGAGGGGCAAGCCAGGTTAACTAAGTTAAGTAAAGCTAAGTTAAGTAAACAAAACTGTAATTTAAAAAGACTTTCTTTTAAAGTCAAACGAATGCTGGATGTTAATCTACACAGATTTATCTCCTGAAAACTGTTTATTTGGGTGAGTAAAGTAAAAATCTGCAGAATTGCTCAGTAGATCTGTTTATCTAAAGGGTCAAACTGAGCATGTGCAGAAGTGCAGAGTAGTTGGCTTGATCTCAACTAGGGTTCAACTACAATTGTAAATTCTGCCAACACAAACGTTACATAGTTACATCAACTTTTAACAAGAAAATTAATAATGTTAGTTGAGGTGAATAGTTTGCTATATTTTATGGTGCAATTTAATATTTCATATTACTTGTTCAGCTCACTTAAAAATCACATTAAGGAGAACAATTTTAGTTTCGTTTTTTTCCTGTGTACTGCATTTGTTCCTCACTTTGACTCGTGTGATTTATGTACTACTGGGGTGGAGCTTAAGCCTGTCTATACAAGAGTATACAAATTTTATTTGATTAAATTATTAAATTACCTTAATATTACCTTAGTTGTTAAATTATCATCCATGAATCAACAATATAAATAACATAGCTTGATTCAAGGCCTTGAATTATGTTGAATCCTTCAACAGCCTCATATGGTCTCTCATTGTGGCTTGTTTGGCGTGCCAACACGTGTACTACGTGTATATGTGATCACACAAGAGGTCATTTTTGAACCACAGTCACAAGACACTAGAACTGGTTTAGCTTTAGCAATGAGCTCCTAGCCTTAAAATAGGGAATGGCATGCTACCTCCTAAGATACAGAAGCCTTCTGGGTTCCAGTTGGTGGATATGCACAGTTGTTGAGTGGGACTTGCTGCTTCTTTTTTGTTGGGAGGGTAAAGGGGGGAATTCTCTGTGTCCTCTCAGTGATGACCCCCTCTCTATGACCCCCTCTCTACCCGTTCTTTACCACTGCAGCCCTATATGGGGATGGAAAGGACGGTGAACTAGGAGGAGGCTGCAGTTGTCATGGCTATATGTGGTCATGCTCATGGTTATGAAACAGAACTCATCAATATTTGTGGCATTGAGTGAGTGTGATTTTTTTTGTATTTGGTATTGACAGATTAAAAAAAACAAAAAAAAACAACTGCAATTTATTTAATGTACTGGGCAGATTATATAAAAAATAGTACATTACTTACTGGAGTTCAGCTTAATCAACTATAATCTAGGATACAGGTACTTTTCACGAACTGAGGTGGACAGATATAAATGCAGGTACTAAATAATTGGTAACACTTTACAATAACTTTCATTAATATACCATTAATTAATAATTAATAATGAAAAAAATATATATTTTTAATTGTTTTTAGAAACTAACAAGTTGCTATCACATTTGTAAATACTAATAAATGCAGTTTTTTGTATTTACAATTTGTAATTACTAGCGATTTAATAATGTTCAAATTCTGATGAGCTAATGATTTGCTAACATTTTTAATATAAATATCCATGCTGACAAATAAGTGTCATGTGTGAGCATTTGTTAATATTTAAATTCCGATGAACTACTGCTTTGTTCACCTCTACTGATCATTAGTTAAAATCTATTAAAGAAAGTTAAAGTGTTAGCAAATAAGTTAATAAGATAAAAAAAAACAAGATAAACAAAAGTAAAACAGAAAGCACACACAGGAAGGGAAACTTAAACAAATAAACAGGACTGAGCAAATAAAAAATACAAGGACAACACTAAAAATAACAAGACTAGATTTTAAAAAAAGAGACAACATGACACAAAAAACAGAGACTAAACTACAATCAAAAACACACAAATTTGAGGAAAACAAAAATATTATGCATATAAAAAAATACAAAGAATTTACAAAAGACAAAAAAAGAGACGCGGAAAACTGAAACAATGGGGCTCATATACAAGAGAAGGGTGAGGAACACCTGGAGAAGGAAACAAGGGGGCAACACTAATGATTAGGGCGGGGCTAGGGCGGATACAGGACAATAACAATACAAGGCCATGTGCTAGTGGAGCACATGGGGGGGAAAACAAATCGAGAACAGACAAAATAAGCAGGAAGGACTAAAAACAAAGCAAAAACACCCAAAAGACATGAGCTGAGGTGTGACAGTACTATGGTCGATTGTTGGTTTTGAACTTTGTAGGTGGGATAGATCAGGACTGAGAACCACTGTAATTGAACGCAATAGCGTAATGTGGTTGTATATACAATAAAAAAATCATTGCACCTGACATATTTGGAAAATAATGTGATATATGAATTATGTGTCTCAGTTTTGCTGTTTTTAAAATCATACTACAGTAGTAAAGGTTTGATATTGTTGGGATTTTCCACCCTTCTGACCCTAAAAATTATAAAATACAAATTAAGTGGTAATGTAAACAGGTTAGGAATACTTTTCCTTGTCATTAACAGCTATAACTGCATTTGTAAGACAATGCTTATCAGATTTATTTATTTATTTATTTTGATCAAATTAGTAGTGAAATAATCAAACATTTATATTAAAGCTGAAGTTGTGGGATTTAGAGCCCTCTCTGGTAAGAATGAGTAATTGCACCGAGCATGCGGAAGAATCATTTTAAATTGGGCGGTCTTCTTTCAGAGTGGATGAATCTGATTCCAGGTTATGTTCAGTCAGAGAGAGAGAGAGAGAGAGTGCACTCATTCCTTCATTTCTTTGGTTATATTATGAGTGAATGAACTACTGAACTCTGAGTTTCCCCTTCTGAAGTCTCCATTGCTCCACCAGCCGCTCGCGTTCAGTAAAACTGAGCCGGATCCTTTTTAAGAGGCTGTACGTGTGCTGTAAGTAAATAAACATGGTCGTTTTAGCACACTGATACCAATTAATCACAATATTTTGTCCTTTTTTCAAAGAGAAATGCTTAACCCGGACAGCAACTTTAAGTTACCTGTCGAACAATGAAAAAATGGACAGTATGGATCTTTCTAAAATTCTTTTTAAATATAAAGCTTTTTTTTAAAACTTTTATTAAAAATGTACATCATGCAAAATTACAACAACAATCTTCAGTCAATTCAGGAAAGTACATTTTGAGACTTGATTTGTTTAATCAATACATACAGTTTAATAAATCCCACACTGTATTTTCCCTGGATTCCCTGGTTTAATTTGCCAATTTTTTCTTACTATTTCCACGTTTACCCTCCTCTGGTCACTCCATCATTCTATTTTCCGCTCCTCGTCGCTCCTGGAAAACTGATTTAGACTCATCCTGACTTTTCAGGCCGGCCCCTCGAATATTGGCCAGTAAAAATACTCCCCCTCACTCCCTCACCCACCGCTTCCTCCCCTATGCACCAGTATAGGACATGCCACGGATGGCTTCCACTGGGAATAAAGACCCCAAAATAAAAGTGTGATCATCCGTTTACCACCCACCCAATCTTGGAATAGAAGGTCAAGGTGAGGTTAGGTGGACATTAGTAGAACAAAGCCGCCACAGCAGCCAATCAGAATGCAAGATTTCACAACTCCCTGAGCTCTGGAGCTGAGTTTGTTCACATGGCTAAATGATTAGTAATTCATGCGGTTTCAGTGCCAGCACAGCATCACATGTTTATAAAAATAGCTGCCTGGCAATACAATATCCATACAGGATAATAATCATTCAGATACTAATAAATTTGTGTGGAATATTTCTTAGTATTAAACTGCATATTATGTAATTAGTCATCATATAGTTAATTTAATATTAGTTATATGGAAATATATTCAAGTAAAAACATTAGTGGTTAAAAGTAAATTGAGAGTTGGGATCTCTATGGATGGCATTAATTAAGCCATAGGGTTAATTAATATAACTAAAGATAACTAAAATATCAGGTGAGAAAGTTACCATGAACCATCCAGAAAAAAAGAACTAAGGCTACGTTTACATTACCAGGCTGAAGTGACTCAAATCAGATTTTTTTGCTTAACATGGATCAGATCTGATTTTTTCATGGCTGTGTGAACGAGCCAAATCCGATTTTTTAAAATCAGATTTGAGTCCCTTTTATATGTGGTTCTAAATCAGATACATATCCGATCCATGGACATGCATCATGAATGTTAACGGTCAAATCAGAATTCATGCATCTTTTTTCTTTTATGCATTAGCGCTATGTGCTTCTTTTTTCGTATCCACACATCTCTTGGTGCAGCTGTGCAGCTATAGCTGTAAAAACAGCAAAAGCAAACCGCCTGACCTTTTTTCACCTCCTCGACCTGAACATGAACTTCAGACCAGCTGTTTACTCTCCACTCCAGCAAAAGATGCTCCACATATGAGCGGCTAACAAACTCACCCATTTCCCTTTATAAAGCTACTAGTCGTCTCTCAAATATGAGGTTTTTTGTTGTTGAGTGAAGAAGGTGAATGTTTATACACGTATCAGTGTGAGCATGTGAGACATTTCAGGAACAGATTCGTTCACATTACACACAAATAAAGATCACTTTCATTTGTAAATGTGAACCGTCAAGATCTGATCAAATCTGATCTGAGCAAAAAATCATATTAAAGCAATGTGGCTTGTAATGTGAACATAGCCAAAGAGGTGGTCTCTGTCTGGATCAACTGAACCATGATCCGGTTCGTTTGCAGAATGAAAACACTTTTCTGGGTGGTTGTCATTTGGCAGTATGGGCACAACAGATCGCACAGTTTTCTGATGACAGATTTATGGATTACTTGTTACTCTCAAGTTACTTTATTACCATTTTTTTTACGCAAATTCTTAATTTGTCCCTTAAATCATCAGTGCACCTTATAATCCGGTGCTCCTTATGCATGAATTTTAACAGTCAGGTATTAAGGAGCAGTAAAACTACTCCGCTGAAGTACAGACTTATACAGGAGTTTCAGTTTAGTACTCCAGCACAGAGACAGGAGCAGCATTAGCATTAACCGCTAACCGCGCTAGATCTTTTGCTGTTCAGAGGTGAGTATATCGGACTATAGGCTGCATATTTATCATGTTAAAACAAGCTACATGGGATGAACCACTAGCTAATATAGCTCTGGGTTACCAGAGCACTCAGGGGTCTTCAGTGTAATGTTGTCGGGTTGCTTTAGCCGCTAAATGCTAGTGGTTAGCTGCTAATGCAAGGAAGTATTTTTTATTACAGTTTTGTTTACTCAGCTTAGCTTTTCTTAAATTAGTTAGCTACCCCCAACCCAGCGGTAAGATCTGCTGAATAAAATGTTCCTTATAGTGTCTCTTAAAATGCGTTTAATTATCCAGTGCGCCATATGTATAAAAATAGACCAGAAAATTGACGTTTATTGATAGTACGCCTTATAATCTGATGCGTCTTATAGTGCAAAAAATATGGTAATTACTTTTAGCAGTTACTGATAACCCCCCAGCCCCCCACCCCCCCAAACTGTTATCTTGATGCGGTGTGTGTGTGTGTGTTCAGCACGCGTAATAGCTTTAGCCTGCTAGCTTATTAGCCTGTTGTTATTTTGGCGTGTCCGTGATGCTCAGGGAAGCTAGTTCCAACCTTAGCTCTGTGGGCCAGTACCAGCTAAACTTTCTCTTCATCCTGTTCTTGGGTAAAACCCAAACTTCTTTTCCAGTGGGAAGATGAGCAGAAACTGGGTTAAATCAAAATCCTGGACATTTATTGTAGCCTGCTTGGCTGTGCTAACACAACAAAAATGAGCAAGAGAGAGAACTTAACATGCTGCAGCAGCACCTAGGTGACTACACACCCACACTACAACTCCCAGAATACATTACGTTTAACCCTTTACTTCCCAACAACTGTAAACTTTTTTCTCGTCCATCCTTTCAACATGCTACAATGTCTTTTTACTAAAAGAAATGACAAAATAGTAACGCACGGTGACTTACATAAGTAACTTTAATCTGTTACTAGATTGGAAGAAGTTACATGTTAGATTAGTTCTTCCTGAAAAAAATGTACAGATTAGATTAACGCCTTACTAATTAACATCCCTGCACGTGTTTTGAAGATGTTCTGACTGACAAGTTGCCTTTTGTCAATACATATATATATATATATATATATATATATATATATATATATATATAGAGAGAGAGAGAGAGAGAGAGAGAGAGAGAGACAGTAGTAGTGTATTCCCGTCTGGATCCACATCTCTGAGTTTTGTCACCTTGCTTTAATAAAACAGATATTTGTCAACTGCCACGCATCGTAATTACACTTTGGGTGCACGTTTCCACGAAGATCCATGTAAAACCCCACAGTGAGTGGAAATGGAGGAGCTACTGAACGCGTTGTCATATGACTGAGAAAGCCAAAAAAACTCACTGGTTCTTCTGTTTCAATTGCAATCCGGATGCAAGAGTTTTATCTCTGAGTAGTAGTGTGAAATATTTTTCACAGACATCCCCCTGAGAAACTAATCCCGTCCAGATAAGGGTTATATATTTACAATAAAATAAATGTTATATTGTAATTGATACAGTTTAAAATCCTGTAATATTTGTTTTAAGCTAAAACAGTCTCTGTATCTGTTGTTATCATTAGTTTGTTACTATTTGAAACCAGACATAATAGTATTTTATTTCTTGGTCATAGTGGTCTTGCAGTGAAATGCAGTTAACCAGTGTTTTTCTATGCCCCTAATTCAGTAGATTAGAACCAATTTAGATCTGTGTGATGTGTGTGTGTGTGTGTGTGGGAGAGAGAGAGAGAGAGAGAGCTACATGGTCTCAGCAGTACCTTTTTGTTTTCAACGCCCTACTCCCAGGTGGTGACAGCCTGGTGCTAAGTGTGGTAATAGCCAATTGATTTTGTTCTCTGTTCTTAGTGGCAGCCACACATAAATCAAAGAATCTGTCAGGAACTGGGCCGAGAGAGAGAGAGAGAGAGAGAGAGAGAGAGAGAGAGAGTGTGTGTGTGTGTGTGTGTCGCTCAGCAATTAATGCTCACCGGTAGGTTTCTATGAACCCTGTGGCACTTAACCTCACGTCAGGCTTACGTGTCCGTCACACAGACGTGTTTGCATTAGCTGCTACAAATCTGAATCCTCTGATTCTTATTACTAATATCACAAGAAAACCATGTTTGTTCTTCATAGGAAAAACATGTAATAACCTTAATAAAATAACATGCATAGTATAAAAAAACAGTTGATGATTTATGATTAAGGTGTGTAGCAGACAATAAATAAAAATACACACCGTAAATATACGCTAAATAAAATCTATTATTTTGCATTATTTTATTTTATTTTTTGGTTGAGTGTATATATACACTCATCAAAAATAGTTGCACTGAGAAGGAAGGCTATAATATAAAGGAAGAATAAATTGTTAAAGAATATGATGTAGTGTCAGTCCAGATGCTGTCAGTCTGTCTGCTCTGGACTCCATTTCCCAGCATGCATTCACATCGGAATTTCCTGACTCTGCTAATCACGTAATGCCACTGCGTTCCTTCTCCCCCTGTTACTGATTGTCTGCACCTGGTCTATATTGTATAAATACCCCTTAGTATCCTTGTTTTTCATGTTTTCTGAATATTGAATCAAGTTAGCTAGCTCTTCAGCAACGCATTTCCTTTGTTTTTCCCTTAAATTTTGAATTTTTTGATTACTCTCCTGCTTTTCCCTTTTTATTTTTTGTTTACCATTGCCAGCCATTTTTTGTATGGTTGACTTTTCTTTTGTCTTAGCCTTTTCTCTGCTGCATTTACCAGGTATGATCCCGTTTTGCCTTTCACGGTCTGGTACATTGTTTACCTTTGTTGCCATCCTGTTACTGACCATGCCTGTCCCTAACTACTCTTGTAAGCCTAGCCCCCTTCTTAATAAATTGTTTAATTGATATATGCGAGTGTCTGTCCTTGGATTGTACTGTGTGACATGTTGAAACATGGCTTCTGCATCTTCAAGGCAAGTTCTCGAGACAGCAGCAGTATGTGGACAATCATTGTCCTGTTGAAATGCACAAGAGTGTGTATTCAGAAAAGTGAGCTGTTAAAGTTCCTGTAATGAAGATTAACGGTGATCTGTCATTGTGTGAAATTGCTCCCCATATCATGACACCAGGCCTTCTAGGTGTCTGACATGTGACAAAAACAGTTCATATTGATATTGCCTCACACAGATTCGTTGGTCACCGAGACAAAAGCAGAACATCAGTGGATCATTTTTAGTGACGGCTCCCGCTGGTGTATTGGGGCCACAGCTAACAAATCTATTGTGGTCAGAGCCAAGATGAAGATGAGGAGTGTGTAGTCTTTCAGTCACACATCCAGAAGGCCTGGTGTCATGGTGTGGAGTGAGATTTCAGTCAATGGCAGATCACCTTTGGTCTTTATTACAGATCTAATTATACTTTTACAGTGGTATACTTTATTATATAACCCAACGCTAAAAACATGGAGTTAAGTCTATAAAAAGAATATAATGGTTATGTACATAGTAGCTGAACAATGAGGCAGCCATTGTCAGTAAACTAAATGTTCAAATAAAATCCTCTGTGTGGTTTTCTTCAATCAATCGATCGATCAATCAATCAATCAATCAATCAATCAATCAATCAATCAATCTTTATTTCCACTCCGTAATACAGTGACGGTAACTCTCATTTTCAATGCAGCCAAGCATACATAAAAATAAAGGGACTGAAAAATAAGTACAAATTATAAAAACAAGCAAATAATATAATAATAAAAAATAAATAAAATAATTCAGAATAAAAGGATATGCAGACAGGCTAAAATGTAAAGCAATAAAACAAAGAGATGAATAATTAAAATAATAAATTATAAATACAATGAAATAAATAGAAGAACTAAAATAACACCATAATTATAAACAAGTTAAATGACTGAACTAAAATAAATAACAATAATAAGTTAAAAAAGTATAAAAAAATAAAAGTATGACATAAATAAAATAAAAAGACAAAAGGCCGAAAGTAAAACCAGTAATAAAACAAATAAAAGGATGAAATTACTAAAATAAATAAAAAGGCTAAAAGGTAAACATACAATTAGATAAATAAAAAGACTAAATAAATAAAATAAATACAAAGGTAAAAGTACTAAAATTAAAATATAAAACAATAAAGTAACAAAACAAAGAGATAAATAATGAGAATAATAAAATATAAACACAATTAAAGAAATAGAGGACTAAAATAACACCAAAATTATATAAAAAAGCTAAATGACTGAACTAAAATAAATAATAATTTTACGAAATAAAAAGGTGAAAGGCCAAAAGTAAAACCAGTAATAAAACAAATAAAAGGTCGAAATAAATAAAATAAATAAAAAGGTAAAAGAAAAATCTTAATTAAAACAGGTACAGGCTGTCTGAAGGTGGCTAGAGACTAATAGTTGAAAATGATTTAGTGACAACAGCGAGCTGAGTGTTAGAATTTAGGCTGGTCAAAATATGGTGTATCTCACTTATCATAAGATGATATTTTAAAATATATTTCCAAAGAATTTGATGTGAGTCCATTTGTGACAGTCCGTTCCATGTTTTCTTTGTTAGCAACAATAGCCTAGCATCTCCTGCTGTAAACTAAAAAACACACATCAGCTGTCAAACAAGTCTTGGCTGATTAACAGCATTTGGGAAAATGAGAAGTAATGCTTAGTGGATTATTTGATGAACTGTTTCTTTAAATGGTCTAAAAAATAAACAAATTTAAGCATATTTTGTTCTTTTTTGCATGCATGTTTATTTACAGACAATACAGCACATTTATAAACATATAATTAAAATGAATTTCTCTGGCTATTCTTTAAAACACTCTGTTTATCTTTATCATTTTTTGTTGTGGCTAAATCTTATTCATTATTAACTTTTAGTTGCACATATCTCAGATTCTTTCTTACACACATACTGTAATAATCTATAATACAAGAAAAAGACAAATGCATATTCTAAATAATAATAACTTCACACACATATTAAATTTGTATATGTTACGCATTAAGATATATTTGTATTAACGGCATAACAGCATGGTCAATTTTTGCCAACTGTTTTTATAATTTCTTGCTGTTTGAACAACAACACTGATGTCTTGTTAATCCCTTTAATTCAGTCAAGGCAAACAGGGTCCCCCTAAGCAGAGTGTGTGTATGTGTGTGTGTGTGTGTGACTGAAACAGCGGGGGGCCTGGCATGAGTGCATAAAAAGAGATGCATTTCTAAAGATCTTCTCAGCAGTACATCATTCTCTTTCTTTTACCTTGTTTGTCTTTTTGCCTCGTCTGAATACCGTCAATAAAAGAGCGTTTGATGGCTTTCTCAGCGCACTGTGTGGAGAAAATAGCAGTCAGATTTTTCATCTTAAATAAACTAGCTTATGCACTCACTGATATAAAAAATAAGACCAATAACTATATTAAGAAGGAGCAGGAATCCTGCGATTTGCCCACAGATGTTGCAGATGGGCCTGTAGATACAGCACACTCATATGTTGCTGAAGTTGCTGTACCAGCCGGTTCCATAATGCTTAAATGGTGAAAGATCTGGCAACCTGGCAGGCCAAGGAGGTGTTGCAATCTGGCTGAGATGTATTCTGTTGAAAAATGTCAGGTGGAAGCTATAAAGTGAATTTTGAATCTGCAAACAAAATTTTAAGAATCAAAAAAAGTGTATGTAGCAAATTCAAAAGAGAACAAATACAGCAAATATGTACTTTTAAAATATACTTGGTTACTTTATTATTCTTTTCATTTATTTGAAAGTGATTTGTGTTTGGATTTGGAAAGTCTTTGCTTTCATTTTTGTGTTTTTGTGGATTTTCTGTGGATTTTTGTAGATTTTGCTGTTAAAGACGTTTTGCTTTTGCTTCATTTCTTTGCTTTTTTGTGAGTTTTGGCACATTTTTCTTGGGTGGGCGGGGCTTAGAAGAAAACCTCCCCCTGAATCTCCATTGGTAGGTTTCAGAGGAAGGTTCAGGCTACCCCTCAGTCCTAAATCAGGTGACCAATGGAGATTCAAAGGGAACGCCTTCTTGTAAGCCCCGCCCACCTGTGAAAACTGTGCCAGAACTTAGGCAGAAATATTAGGCAGCAGGCAAAAGAGAAATTCCAGAAGCAGAAGTCTTAAGCAGCAACCCCCCCCCCTCCCCCCCAAAAAAAATCCACAAAAACATAAAAAAGACAGCAAAGCCTGCAAAATCCACACTGAAATATTTTTTTAAATGACAGCAAAGAATAATAAAGTAACTAAATATATATAAAATGTATGTATTTGCTATATTTATTTCCTGTTTGTTCTAATTTGACGTTGTGTTTTAAAACTAGGTTGCACTTTGTCTCCAGCACAAAGTGAACAACCAACCTTGATATTGATCATCTTTATCTGATACAAACTTAGAATTGTGTCTGTGTTTCCAGCTAGAAAACGCTCATCTCTCTCCTCCTCCAGTGTTTGTGTTGCTGTGGTGTTACGTGTGTGTCGCACAGGCCAGACCTCACTCCCCGTGACACGAGAAGAAAGTAAAAATATACTGTAGAGAATCTGCAGTAATGTTTTGTGTTTACTGACTGTGTGTGTGTGATTGGGGGAGAGTTTGTGTGAGGCTCGCTGTGTGTGTGTGTGTGTGTGTGTGTGTGTGTGTATGTGCGTGTGTGTGAGGTGGAGAGAAAGGGGGGCTCGCTGTGTGTGTGTGATTGGGGGAGAGTTTGTGTGAGGCTCGCTGTGTGTATGTGCGTGTGTGTGAGGTGGAGAGAAAGGGGGGCTCGCTGTGTGTGTGTATGTGAGTTAGCCTGTTAGCTTGTTAGCTCTCCAGCCTGTTGTTATTTTGGCGTTTGGTTGCGGACGTCAGTTCCAGCAATAAAACGACAAATGTAAACGTCTTTGTCATCCATCCTTTCAACACATCCAGCCGAACGCTACAATATATTTTTACTAAGGAAAATGACAAGATATTAACACACAGTGACTTAGAAATAGTAAGGTGTTAGATTAAAAAAATGATCATATTAGATCATATTTTTTATGGACGATATATTGTCCCAGAAATTATTGCGCTACACAATATTTTTGTAATTTTAAGACTATTAAATTCCACTGACATAATGATAACCGAATAGCAAAAAAAAAAAAAAGTAATTATACACTTTTTAAAGACAGCAAAAATTTTAATAATCATTTTTTATAATTAGTTTGGGAATTATTATACTTATTTCTTCACATACTTTAGTCCACACTGTGTGTATGTTATAGAGTCCCAGTTATTGAAGCATGACATGATAAAATATTGTTCACTGTTATATGTGTGTGAGCAAACATACAAATAAACACAATAGAAGATATCACGATTATCAAAAATTATTGAGGTCAGGTTCATTTATTGTACGATAAATCGATATTGCAATTATTGTGACAGGCCTAATATTAAAATAAAGTTTTACTGGCAGTACTAATAATATGTTGCGTATTGTGTGCAGTTCAAAAAGTATAAAATAGGTAGTATGTTATGCATAAGTAAAACAGCAGAAAGAGAAGATCACTTATTGTTAAGTAGGTAGCGGTTAGCTTCTATTATATGTTGCAGGAGGAAGCACACACACACACTTGGCTGATCTCCTACTGTTGGGGATAAATGGAACTACGTATTGACTTGATTTTTGGCTGTTCCTTTAGAAGTTAGAATTGGGATCAGTTGTTGTGACTTTTCTCACAGCTGCTCAGTGAATTAATTCCGAGTTCAGAAAAGCTCTGGTGAAATCAGATTTGTTCTGTTTTCTCTCGCTCTTTCACGCATGTTTTGATAGTTCTATTAAACAGCAAGAAATGGAGAGTGATGACAATCCATGGAGGGACTCTGTCAGCACGATTTGAGCACATAGTTGAGTATCTTTCAGCATAGACAGGATAGAGGATGTGCATGTATTTGTATTAGGGCCCTGTATTGCCAAGAACATGCTGATGTGATACACGTCCTGATGCTGGGGTTACGATTCAGTATACTACAAAATATAAGCAAAATGATTTATTATGATTTTTTAAAAAATATAATTTTAGAAACCGCATTATAGTATTAAACAAACTAAGTAAAAATAATTCTTATTGATTACCCAATCGGAGCAGAGGTATTTGAGCAAAACACTACTATGTCGGTTAATGATCTAGGTATTTGGGGCTTTAAATACATTTCTGGTACGAGTGCCAGAAAGAGTACTTTTAAAATATGCATTGTGATGCATGCATTTAAATGCAGATAGACACATAACATCTACAGAAAACAAGCATGAATATCCACAACAGTGAAGCCGCTATGACCGGGAGATAACTGGTTCGAATCCCGGTCATGTAGCTTGCCATCAACTACAGGAGCCCTGAGAGAGCACAATTGGCTTTGCTCTCTCTGGGTGGGTACAGTAGATGGCGCTCTTTCCCCTCGTCACTCAAAGGGTGATGTCTGCAGCACAAGGCGTGTGTGAGCTGATGTATCAGAACCGATTCGCTGCGCTTTCCTCCAAGCACGCTGTATTGATACTCTGCAATGCTACATCAGCAGCAGTTTGAAAAGAGGTGGAGTCTGACTTCACATGTATCAGAGGAGGCATGTGCTGGTCTTCAACCTCCTGGTGTGTTGGGGCATCATTGTTAATAGGGGGAGTCCTAATGAGTGGGATGGGTAATTTGCCTTGTAGATTGTAGAGACAATGGGATTTTTTAAAATATGGGCGAAATTATGTCAGTTAGAGGTTCTAAATATCAGTTTCAATTCATTTTAGACTGGTTGTCCCGGCCTAGTGTACATGTCTTAAAAACTCACTTAAAATTATGAGTTTCTTTGATTTTATCAAACTGAAAACCTCTGGAATTTAATCTGGTGGAAGATGGATGACCATAAACCATAAAACCAAACTGACCTACTTACATTTTTGCACCAGGAGTGGAATAAAGTTATCCAAAAGCAGTGTGTAAGACTGGTGGAGGAGAACATGCTAAGATGTATGAAAACTGTGATTAAAAACCAGGGTTATTGCACCAAATATTGATTTCTGAACTCTTAAATTTTATGAATTTGATCTTGTTTTCTTTGCATTATTTAAGGTCTGGAGGCTCTGCATCTTATTTGTTATTTTAGCCATTTTCTGCAAATAAATGTATAGTTTATAGAATAAAACAACAATGTTCAAGTCTGGCAGATTCTTTATATTGTATCAAAATTCATGATAGTGGGACCAGTAAAAATTATCCAAATGGTTTTAAATAAATTATTTTTGCATTGACTTCCATTGAAAGTTAAGAAAGTATTGTTCTTCTCTTTTTGTTTCTGTTTTGGAAATACAAGATTTCGAACTGTTGTGATAAATTGCCAAAAACATGGCAACTCTCTTGTTTCTCTCTCTCTCTCTCTTTCTTTTGCTCTCTCTTTTCTGAGAAGCGGTAGAAACCCTCTGACACTCTCTCTCTCTCTCTCTCTCTCTCTCTCTCTCTCTCTCTCTCTCTCGGTTTTCTTCCTTCTTCCATGCTTTCTTTTCCATGAAAGAAAGGTTCTGTTCCTGAGAGCAGAAACTGGACAGACAGACTGAAGGGGGTGGAGGGGTGGAGAGAGAGAGAGGGAGAGAGAGAGGGGAGAAAGGAGGGAGTGTGTTTTTGAAGCCGTTAGACAATATGTTTGGATTAGGACGGACTGCTGGAGAGAGAGAGGGAGAGAGAGCCAGACGAAGGAGAGTAATGATGGGCAGTCTGGACGAAGGGAGTAAAGAACGAGGGGGAAGAGAGAAAGAAAGAGAGAGAGAGAGAGGGAGAGAGAGAGGAATTTGGGGATGTAAGGTTCTGGGGGTCTTGATGGTTCCCAGATGTTTCAGTGGACCCTTCTCTGCCTGAGCCACATCCAAACGAGCAGGCTGTCTCTCCATCCATCTATTCTCTTTCCTTCCCTTTCCCTCTTTCCCTTTCTCTCTCTTTCGCTTCTACTCCTTCTGCCTTTTTTTTCTTCCAAATGTTTTTATTTCTTAATCTCTTTCTTTCTTTTATTTCTCTCTCTGTCTCTATTTCTCTCTGTAGAGTTATAGCTCTCAGAGGTCTATGAAGGTGCATGACTTCCTCTGTGAATCAGCTATACAGCTTTATTGTGTGTGTGTGTGTGTGTGTGTTTGTTCCATCTCTATTGTAATACAGCCCCCCTTAAGTTGGTAATGCACCCAATATTGTTTTAATTGTGCAGAAAAATGTAAATGTCTGCATGTTTAGTGTGTTTCCACAAACCCTCACACACTCACAAAAATGCACACAATATCATCCAATCCAACATGATATCATGGATTAAAATAAGTTAACAAAGCAAGAATATCAGTGAAATATCAGTTTATTTTCAGTCGTTTTAAATCCAAAAGTGAGACATAAAGAATAAAAGAGACATTAAAAACAAGGGCATAGGCGGGAGGGGACAAACAAGACAACAGTTCCCTTAACAATACTCCTAAACAGCTACAGTTCCAAAAATACCATGTTATTAAGCACTACTTACCAATTACCACTTTCCCTTGTATCAAGTACCATGTATTGTTCTATGTCTTCCTTTTTCTTTTTTCTTCGTCTTATTTTGTCTGTTGGTACACAATACATTTGTTGTATGTTGAAACTGTTTTATAGTGAGGTGAATGTGGTTGTTGTGTGATTTGGAATTGTATAATGTGTGTGTGTATTAGCATTAGCATGTTTAGTATTAACAGCACCTTAGCTCAGTGACTTTAATTATAGATGTATTAATGATGTCATTCTATTGTTTTTTCATTCATTTTAAAATGTCTCTAGTATAAATGAATGCCATGTGAGCTGTTTTTTTGTGAAAAAAAAAAATGTTCCGGTGATCCAGTATAACAGTGCTTTAGTCCGGTGGAGGAGTGAGCAGGGAGAAATGATAGGATTTCAGCTCTTGCTCATGAATATTCATACATGCAAACATATCGACTCTGACTGGCCAACAGCACTGTGACACCAGTGAGATGAACAGTTGTAAAAAAAAAAGACATATTTACACTAATAACAGTCTTTGCAGTGTCATATGTTACTTTACAACATGTGTAATATTGCCCTGCTAAATGCAGTTCAGCCACTGACCCAGTCTTAGAGTCTCTGTAAAACACAAAATCCACTGGAGATCCTATGTAAACCTATAGTTACTTACACACAGAGGTGGGTAGTTCAAGTCCAAAAAGTAAAAATCCTACCCGGGGTGAATTTTTACTTTTAACTAGTGTAAACAGAACTGTTATAAACAGACAACTACCTATCTCAATTGTACTTGGCTGGTGGTGTTCCATAAACAAATTCTAACCATTTGTTCCTTAACTCTGAATTACTGGGTAAAGCATACAACACTGATGTGTTATTCGCACAAATAACACAGGAACGAACTGCCATGTTGTTTCTAGTGCTGTTAGCTCCTCTCTGATGAGACGGCGTTGCTGCCTGGCTTCAGCTCTGTCTGTGGGCGGTCGCGAGCCAAGGTGGGCGGGGCCATGAATACCAATTCACGGGTTGATGTAGACACGGTGCTTTTACTGATCGACTCGTTTTTCTGAATATTTTCTTTTACTAGATACTGCAGACAATGTAGGATGAGGAAGAGTTTCATATGCAGCGTCATAAACAACTGGATTTTAGAGGAAGGAGACCTTTAAATTAATCTAAAATATCCAAGCTTATTTGCTCACAAAATCATGATTTGTTGTATATTTACATTAATGCAAATGATGAGTTTACAGTACTGTGTTCAGGCCATTGTCTGTAATGTAAATGTAAGAAAAATCTAGTATTTTTAACACATTTGTACCTGCATAATGTTTCAGCGCTGTGTTTTTATTAGTAATTAACTGCTTTATTTACTATGTGGCGCAGGTGCCTTTGTACACACTCTAGGGGTGTGTTAGAGGGGAGTGTGTGTGTGCTGCTAGATTTACAACCACTCATAGGCTTCACTACCTGCCTGCTAGAATGCTTATGCCTGAACACACCCACACACACGCACACACACCCACACACACACACTCGTTCGGCGCCACCTCCACTACCACCTTGTACGCTGGACAGGACGCTGTCGTATATTATGGAGTTGTTGACTGGCCTGTGAAGTGTACATTTGTCAACATATTAGAGCGTGTCAACACTCACACGTCAGCCCCCAGCTAGCGTAGCATGCTAACACCCTTCACTGACGAACACCGCACTCCACCACAAAACACAGAGGAACTGAAGCAGCCTCTGATAATCTGAGTTTAGTGTAATCTCTAGTGTTTCTTTCTGTTCTGCTTCAGAAAGGAAGAAATCCTGTAATTCTACTGGGAGCTTTTCAGTATATAAATGTAATTCTATAATTAATTAAAATGTTTAATTATAGAGTGAGCTGTGCACTGTATTCCCTTTACCTTTAGTTTACACTCTGTAACAACAGGCAGAGATAGAATTGTATTTTTTTTTTTTTCAGATCTTAAAACATGGCTCTATGTCTCACGCAGGGTTACAGTGGTATACTGTTGTTTAGAATATAGTTAATAGTAATCATACATTTAATACATGAATTGGAAAAAAAGTTTTTAAAAAATCTACTGATTACTTAGAAGAGAAAACAGCTGATAAATCCATAATAAAAATAACCATTATCTGGAAATAAATACATTAAAAATAGCTTTTCATTTTGACAATGCAAACATTGTATATATACTCATCAAAGCAACAAATAAACATTAATAAAACATGATTTTACCAAATTAAAAACCTCTGGAATTTAATCAAGAGGAAGATGGATGATCACAAGCCATCAAACCAAGCTAAACTGCTTGAAGTTTTGCACCAGGAGTGTAAAACATAAAGTTATCCAAAAGCAGTGTGTAAGACTGGTGGAGGAGAACATGATGCCAAGATGTATGAAAACTGTGATTAGAAACCAGGATTATTCCACCAAATATTGATTTCTGAACTCTTAAATCTTAATTTTTTTTGTTGCATCATTTGAGGTCTGAAAGCTCTGCATCTTTTTTGTTATTTCAGCCATTTCTCATTTTCTGCAAATAAATGCTGTAAATGACAATATTTTTGTTTGGAATTTGAGAGAAATATTGTCCATAGTTTATAAAATATAAAACAACGATGTTCATTTTATTCAAACATAAATTTATAAATAGTACAATCAGAGAAACTGATTTAGAAACTTAAGTGCTCTCGATATTGTTGATATATATGCATAATACATACTTTTTTTTTTAAGTACAAAACGAACAACAAGAGGAAGAATTTTTGAAATACTGTATCCTGCAATAAAGTAAAGCCGTTAAATCTTTGAGAAGGTGATCATACTATGAAAATTTCATTTTATGCCACCCTAGTCCCACAATACATTATTACAATAATATCATACAGTGGTGTTTTTGTCATCAAAAAACAAGGCAATACAATATATATTATGGGTTACTATTTAAAATAGTCAGCTATATATTAAGATACTACAAGCAACAACATTTTGGAATAGTGTCATAATATAAAACCAATAAAGATCACCAGTTTATCATTTTAATTAATCAGAAGATTGTGATTGACAGGATCTAAAAAGTAAAACACTGACATCTAGTGGTCGGGATTAAACACAACCCAAAGTGAAGCACTGTCAGTGAGTATGTTTTAAGTGTTTGCCTGTACACTGTGGTTTAATAATCAATACAGTATTTCAAAATATTTTGTCACATCCCTTGTAAAGGACAGTAATGTTGTTTAGAGCTTTATTCCTCCTCTCTTTTTTTGTCCGTATGTCCTCAGATCCTGCGATCCTCTAAATAATAGCCAAACGCTCCAGTAAACACTCAGGAGTAATAAGTAATTAATGTATGATTTATTAATGTGTAGTAAACCGTTTTGGCTGCGTTTTGGACCTCAGACATCTGCGCTAGGAATGCTCACGACTTCTGTTGTTTATGATTTATGGAGATGTTGATTATCCTCAATTGGACGATTGAGAGAAAACAATTTTTACGGCGGGGTTTACGGCTGTGGAGGTTCTTGGATGGGGATGAAATGTTTCAGCAGGTTTTCTTTCACTGCTGAAGGGGGAGAAGGCCAGCTTCCTTATGGGGAGACGATTATTTTCGGAGCGTCCCGTGTCTGTTACAGGAGAAGGGTTGTGTGTGTGTGTGTGTGTGTGTGTGGACACATTCCACAGCTGGCTCATGTCACTCTGTGACCCAGAATCCCCTCCACAGAACATACATACACACACACACACACACACACACACACACACACATGAGCGCACACACTCTGAAAATGTCTAGGCACCTTCACCTCTCCAACACCTCTCCACACAGTATTATCACACTATCACACTAGCATGCAAGGATCAGTGTTTTTAGTGATATGAAATTAATTTGTTGGCCTTTTTTTTTTTTATTGACCTTATTACTGAAATGACTGAACACTGAGTACATTTTAGGTCTAGGCTGATTGGATTGTGATTCTTGTGATTCTTACTGGTATTAGTGCTCAACAGCAAATCAATACTATTAAAAAACACTATTATTGTTAGATATAATTAATGTTTCTGATTTTTGACAGTGACAAATATAATATTATAAATATAATTTTATATAGCATCTTCAAATGAAGATTAATGATTATATAAAGGGGAAATATAGATTAACAATAATATTAATCTGATGTTTAAAGCAAATACAAAATACATAATAAACTTGTGATGAATGCCTCTGTGTAAAACATTATCATTTAAACACAGCAGCTGTCATTCACATATAGAGGTGAATATGGGCTGCCCCTATTGGTCCTTTTAATCGATGACCATCAATGATGAAAATACCCTGACATCTTTTTAAAACAGCATATATCTTCTATAAAAATTCTATAAAAAAGTTTTTGTCTCCAGTCATTGGTTGGTGCCATTCAGCGCAGTCTTAAAACATGGTGGCTGCAGTGGAGTTCTGCAGAGTGCTGTAAAAGCTTTTAAAGACCCAAAACAAAAGCAGTATAGTAATGATATTTTATGTTTAAGAAATATAGAGAATATGAATATCATGTATGCATTATAACATAATAATGTTATAATAATGTGCTTATAATTTGTGCTTAAAAAAAGGTGAAATACACAGATCTACAAAGCTATATGTTAGCGTTCGTTTCTTATCACCAGGTCACATTTATTAAAATATAAAATATATCAATTCATAAATTAATCAAAGTCTCGTCCAGCACTCTAATGCTGCACGGTACGGCTTCTTAATAAAAAAAAAAGGCTACAGATAGGCTACCAATATAAAACTTAGTTTATGTAAATAAATTTAAAATGAGTAAAGTTAATCACATATTGTCAAATATAAAGGATACATGTTTTATTTAGTCTCGAAAGCCCTATCCAGACGGCATGTAGCTATTTTATTAAATGCGGTGATGAAACTCAGAGATGTGGATCCGGACGGGACTAAAATTACCGGAGGACCACAAAGTTCTGCAAAAACTGTAGATAATTCAGCCTGTAATTTTCTCAGAGGACGTCTGATAAAAAAACACATGGTCGTTCCGGACAGGAATAAAATCACAGAGGATTAAACCCCCCATAAAAGAGAAAATTACCCCAGAACCCCCTGAGACACTAGTCCCGTCCAGATAGGGCTTTAGAATAAAATAGCTTACAATAGTGAAGAAAAAATGGATTTCTCCCTTAATCTCTCTCTGGAAAATTGCTGATATATGGTTATTTTGTTTGTTGGGGTCAATTAATAAGCTTGATTTATTAATTATTTAAACATATAATTCAACATATTATTGGTTACTTAAATTAATATTCACAATCTGTTATTGAAAACAAGCTGAAATCAATCAGTTGTGCTGGTTGGATGAACTCTACACTACTCAGTTAATTCAGAGTTAAATCAACACTCTGAGTGTTCAAATAACACTGTGAGCGTCAACTTTTAACACTTGTGGTGTTAATTTAACAGTAACAGTGTCTTTTCACTCTCCCTCTCTCTCTCTCTCTCTCTCACACACACACACACACAGAAAGAGAGAGAGAGAGAGAAGGAGAGAAAAAGAAAAAAAGAGGGAGAGTACAGTAACTGTTACAGTACAGCATTAGAAACAGTACAGAAACTCATTAACCTGAGATGTTCTCTCTCTGTTCAAACTGTCTCTGTTCCGTCCACATGCTCCAGCAAAGCCACAGAGCTGAAACGATGAATAAATAAAAGAAAGCAATCGCTCCTCCGCAGAAAACAGATCTCACCATCTGACTTATTTATCCGCCTTCAGCTGAATAATGTATCGCCTATTTCAGATGATCTATTTCAAATGATGTTATTTATGGAGAATATCGCACTGAAAGCCAGGCATTTTATAGATATTGGGAAATTGAAAGTTCGAGTGCTGATATTAATGAGGGTTTATTTTTTGGTGGTCAAAATCTGGGCAAAGATGTGCTGTGAATTACCAAATTACAGACTTAAAGCCTGTAAACTTCCCTGTGAACACACACACACACACACACACACACACACAGCCCCTGGAGGAGCAGTCCTGGGAGAAAGATATATTACGAGGCAGGCGCCGCTTTTTTGAAGTCGTCCGGCATCAGCTCTCATAAACAAACAAGTCTCCCAGCCTCACTGGTGCTAAATTAAGCCATTATTACCCCCACTGTGGCTTATCCTCGCAGCCAATCAGCAGCTAAACTTGACTCTGGCCTCTGTGGCGAGCTCCTGCGGGGCACAGCTTTATGTGTAAACACAGCAGATTATAATCATACCCTAAGCAGCTCAATTGAACCTATATTGATATGACGCAGAAGAGAAAACTCCATACTGTGATATGTGATCACAGTGCCTGAAAAAAAAACTTTTATTTAAAAAATATAAACTTTACAGAACACGAGAAACCTTTGTAATTTTCAGTGGAAGGTAAATGTAAAACTTTTTAAATATTCTATTTCAAGAATAAGTAACAGAATATGAATAGAATTGTAAATCAAAAAATGTCCAAATTTAACACACAAAAAAAATGGAGAAATATGAGTTTTGGTGATAGCAACAGGTTTGTACAATAATTTCTTGTAAATCAGACATTTACAGGTACCAGTCAATAAACATTTAAATGTTGCTTTTAAGAACTCACACAATATGTGAATGTGGGCGTGTTCCACAAACCGGAAACAGAAGCAAGAAATACGCTAATTTCTTGGTAACCCATTGTTGGTTCTTTTCAGTTTTAGTAGCTTCTTCTGCTCTTAGCTAAAAATGGCGGCAAGGTTTGTAAACAACATTACGATGGTGATGCCTGAATGCCCCGCCCTTTAGCCAATGACGCGACAGGTTCACTGGTTCCAGCAAGAACATGGGGGTAGAACAGCAGCAACCTTTCTGGCCAAGAACCTGTAATTGTTTTGATACAAAAGCACAGAACCATTCGGGAACTTGGCACCAGCATCACCACCATGCCAGTGGACTAGCATCCTGTAACACAGTCTTTGGTCACCTATTTTACGTCACCAGTCAGCAGTTAATTTGATGAATGGGGAAATACAAAAACTCACGATTCGTCAGCTTGTTATAGCTACTAAATTTGCAGAGATATTGTGAAGTTTTGCACCCAAAACCTCCACTTTCTGCATAACCAGCTAGCATTGCTCTATTAGCTGAAGGGTGGGACTTGATTTGTAAACTGACACTTTTTTGAAATAATATTTATTTTACATTATATTTCAGCTGGTCATTGGTCTCCTCATTTGTAGTGTTTACGATTGAGATGGTTTATAGTCCAGTAAAAGTTAGTGAAAGTTCAGTATTGATGGCTAGATAGGTTATTAAACACACAGTACCTTCAGGTAGTTCTTAGGCACCGCCATCTTTAAATATAGTCATAATAAGTCAATTGATGAGCACAAACAAAGAGGTAGGATAGAGGAACAGATTACTAAATTCATTCTGTGAAAATGCACAAATTTCAGCTGTTGAAAAAATGAAGAACTGAAAAATGTCATGCATTTTATTTATCATGACTTAAGGATGGTAAAGGTAGTGTGTATATAAACTATTTTTGCACATTCAGTGCTCTCAGTGCCTTATTTTGATGGTCAGGGTCTTCAAAAACCAAACAATGAAGTGTGGAGCTACTTTGAGCTTGTTGTTAAAAATAGTGATTTCTTAGAATGGGTAACTCAATGCCCCTATCACTAGCATTGTAAGCCTGTTGGGAACATCATCTAAAAGCCCTGTATTACAATATTTTGAGGGAGAACAGAGGTGGTCTATTTGACAAAAGTTCGAACTTAAGTTATCATGATTCATTAAACCCCAAGTCCAACTGGTACCGGGCTTCTCCTTTAAAGGATGATATTAATCACAAAAGCTAATATTGCCATTACAATAAACACCAAACCAATCATTTTCTAAAGCTTTAAACACAGTATCTTAAATGGTTTCTTACAGACGTGCTAAAAATGATTTTAAATTGTTGGTTAGACTGCTAGGTTTGAGATTTGTGTAAAAGTAGATGATCCAAAACAGTAAATGTGAAAGTTGCCAGGAATCATGGTCCAGACCAAAAGACCAAAAAGAATAATCTAGTTTCGGAGAACACATTTTTAGATGGATTAGATGGACGTCTGGAGCAATTATAGGAAGTTGAAGCCGACTATTAAACAATAGAAGTCATCTATTAAACAATAAAAGAAGAAAAAGAATGTGCGTTCTTCTGAGATATGCAGCAGTATGTGGCTGGTGATTTCTGTATCTACTGTAACTGTAGAATGATCTTAATTGAGGGTATATATTTGATTGTTATACTTATTTAGTTGTGAGTGACCGGCATACAAAGTGAATTGGATTCTGTCTGGAAGGCAAAATTCAGCGAAACACTGGAAAGCATCTTGCTAAGCTGTTAACATTCTACAAACCAATCAGTGCCAAGTATAGCGAGACTCCGCCCATGTAAGTGATGACGGCAGTATGTAGGGAAGTTTATTAGTGCGCACTTTATCCTCCACAAAAGTAACCAGACCAAATGTAGACTGTACAATTTATAGTATGTGATGAGCAGGTTCTGTTCAAGCTTCTTCTTCTACAGACCAGACTGAAAACACCAGAACCAAAGTATATGTAATGGTGCAGCATTTATTTTTTTTTGTGTCTTCTGACCTCTTTGACTTTTCACATCATATCCTCCAGCCTAGGTAACACCCCCCAGTGGCCACACACGGTGCACCCCCCCCCCCTCCCGGTCCCTCCCCAACCACTGCTAACTGGCAAAAAGAGGAGGAGAAAGAGAAGAGAGGGAAAAAACAAGGGAGACAAAAAAGAAGGCAAAACAACAAAATGCTTCTCCAGCAGCATGAAGCACACTGAAAGGAGAGCTTGGCAGGCAGTGTCACTCTTTCAAGTGCCGCCAAATAGACACACACACACACACACACACATACACAGTCTCTCTCAGACTCTCACACACACACACTCTCTCTCCGTTTTCTCTCTTGGGCAGCCTTGCAGAAACCTTATATCAGAGGAGAAAGTGCAGCATCTCCACGCCAGCCCCGGGACGCCAGCCGGGACTTGGCAGCACTTGGACGCTGTCGCTAGGAAATTGTATAACCTGGAGTGTGTAAAACGCTCCTTTTACAGGACTGTAAAGATTTACGATGCAAGTAAATAATGTCAAGGGAACTTTAAAAAAAGAGGGGGGGAGGGGTCCAATCAATATGTCAATAAAAGCTACTCTGCAGGACAGATGGTGCCGCTCACTAACTCATGCAGGTGGGCTGAGTGCGGGGGGATTATGGCAGATGAAGGCTGCATTCTTGTTAAATTCCAAAACTGCCCATTTGTGGCCAAAGAATAACTCACTGCAGTGCTGAGTCTGTGTTCAGGCATGTATTAGGCCTGTACATAAGACTATTTTTCATATTATATTCATGTAGACAGTGTGTGATAAGAAGCAGTAAGTGAAAAGCAGATACTCAATCTCATTGCCTGTAAACTGAGACACTTTACCTAATAAAAGAAATAAACAATAAACAAATACCATATTTTTCACACTATAAGGCACACTCCCAAAAATCATCAGTGCGCCTTATGTATGATTTTACCAGTCAGGTTGTGAGAAGCAGTAAAGCAAATCCGCTGAGGTACAGTGTTATACAGGAGTTTCATTTTAGTTCCAGCACCGAGAATCAAGACTGGAGCAATATTAGCATTAGCCGCTAACTGCACTAAGCGCTAATCTTTTGGCTGTTCAGAGCTGAGTATTATTGGCCAGTAACCTGCGCATTTTTTCCCCATGTTAAAACAAGCTACAGGTTTCCTCAGTGTAGTTCTGTCAGGCAGCTAGCGCTAGCAGTTAGCTGCTAATGCTAATGTTGCTGCACCCAGCCTTAGTGGAAATCTGGAAATCTAAGCTTACTGTAAATAAAGGGAAGCGCTTTACTCACCCAAATAAACTTTTTTTTTTTAGTTTTCAATAGAGAACTCTGTGTAGACTTTTTTAAGAATTACAGTTTTGTTTACTAAGTTTAATATTAGTATAATATTTTTATCTCATTTGTTCTCTTTGTCTGCTTTCAGAAATCTGAGGAAGTTTAAGTCATATTTATGCAGAAATATAGAAAATTCTAAAGGGTTCACAAATGCTCAAGCACCACTGTATACAGTATATAATAAGAAATATTTTCATCTGCTGTTGGGAAGGATGTAGGAGTTCGGTAAAGGTGTTTTGTGGCTGCAAACACACAATTGTTTAGCGTTGTTTTTCAAATGGTTCGCACCAAAGCTACTTATGCCCTCTTTGGGAGAAATTGTTAAAATGGTCTATAGATGTATGGATGCTCATTTCCTACAAGTATAAAAATATATTGAGTTACATTTTAGTAATTAATACAAACACAATACACTCAGTGTCATTACATTTTGTTTTGCTTATTTGTTTTTCCATCTCTACATTTCATGTACTTCGACACCACCACTACCTTATCTCCCTCTGCACCTTTATGCTTTTTTTATTTGTAGCTCCAAACAGAAGATACCCTCAGTTTCAGCTAAAGTTCTCATTGATCAGCCCTGTCCTACAGTCACAATCGTTATTACTGTAGACACATTTTAATGCAACTTAAAATGAAATAATTGAAAGTTTAGTAATGGCAGACATCCTCTGCTTGTTTTAATTAGCTACAAGTAAGAAATCACTCAACACAGTGTAAGATGAGACAAGTCAAAGCAGTCCTTGGAGGTTTCATTTCAGCCCTCAACCCAAAGCTCTGATAGATGTCTGTATGGTTTCTGAAAGTACCTTTACTCTAACCTTACACACACACACACCCTACACACACACACACAGGCTCACAGGCAATAAATCGGTGGGCCCTTCTAACAAGTTCATTTCCGTAGGGCGGACGGAGGATGGCTCCTCCGACTTGCGAGTCAGCAGCCTGGCGAGCCGATCAATGAGCAGAGACGATGGAGCTAGGAGCAGTGAATCGAGCTCAGATCCCTAAAAATCAATCAGCAATTTAAACGCTTGAAGGGAGGGGGATTGGGAGGGGATACGTGAAAAAAGAGGAAGGCAGAGGACGGAGGAGGAGGGATCGCTAACACTTCAGTCTATTAAATAGAAAAAAGAGCTTCACTCTTGGACTTAAAATTGGTGCTGCCATTTTCACAGGCCTGAGACGCATGATATGACTGATGAAACAATGAGGAAACCTGCACCTGATATACTGCGCTGAGAACAGCCCATCATACACTGGCGTAATATCTAAAGCTAAAGCGTGTTCCCTTTCCATTAATGAACAGATGCTGGATGGTGGTTGATGAATGTCTTCAAAGGTCTTACAATCAGTAATTGTAAAATTACAAAGCACATCTGTAATGTAGGTGAGTTTCTGATGAAACCACCGAACAGGTGTGAGCGCAGTAAATGATATGGCAGATTTTTTGGTCCCAGGCTTTGAGCAGGAACTCATTTAGGTCAGTGTCCAAGCTACACCATCGACACTATTGACCCAGCAAGTCATCCGCTAATAAAATGACTGACAGCCAGTGGCTGAGCAATCGAAGATATGGATCCGCTGAGGAAGGAGGAAAAAAACAGATAAAGAGTGAGAAGCAGCAAAAGAAAAACAGAACTGGTCTCCAAATGATCTGCAGAAGACTGGAGGGGTTATTATGGGGTGGGAGTGGGGAGGGGGGTTGTAATTGAAAAATTGAACACTGAGTATTTTATCATGTGACAGTGTCTGTCTTACCTAACCTATGTTTGGTGACCCATTCTAATACACCGCACATGTTTTTTATGCCATTTGAAAACTGATCCCAGTTATATTGAGCAAGAGTTGTTGCATGGGTGTGTCTGTGAGACTTTTTATAAATATATTTTATATTATTATATTTAATTTCAATTTTTTCCCATTTTATTCCCAATTACCCAACCCACTCATTAGGACTCCCCCTATCACTAGTGATGCCCCAACACACCAAGAGGGTGAAGACTAAAGCATGCCTCCTCTGATACATGTGATGATGCAGCATTGCCGCATCGGAGGAAAGCGCAGTGACTCGGATACTATACATCAGCTCACAGACGTCTTGTGCTGATCGACATCACCCTTTGGAGTGATGTGGTGAGAGAGAGCGCCATCTACCCTCCCAGAGAGAGCAAGGATAATTCTGCTCTCTCAGGGCTCCGGCAGCTGATGGCAAGCTACATGAACAGGGTTTGAACCGGCGATCTCCTGATCATAATGAAAGCACTTAGCCTGCTAGACCAATCAGAGCCCTGTGAGCCTTTTTACATCTGGTATTTAACACCTGGCTATTTATATCCCCTACTGCTCTATAATCATTCTCTCAGAAGCTACTTTTGGGGCAGTGTACCTCCTGGTAAGAGACTGTTGACTGCTAGACATGTCTGTATGATGCACTTAAAGACTTGCAATTTGAGCAGTTGACAGAACTGAGAGAAGCATGAAGGTAGGATGGTCAGTTCAACTAACTGACCTCAGTCTTGGTCATCAGTCAGCCAGCCACCATTGCCTTCTTTCGCAGTTGTATCATGAACGAGAAATCTGAACTGTTACAGACTGGTAATCTTTCATCACACAAAATATTGCAACAAACCCAGGTTATGTTTGGGGTGCGGTTTTAAGTATTGCTTTGTAGTAAATGCTTTAAATCTGCCTCTTGCTGTGTTGCTGTAACTGCAAACTCTGGAAACACAGCTAGTTAGCCAATTGCTTTTGTTCCTTTCACGCTGGCTGGCATCACGTGATGCTCGGTGTCGTTGTCATGGTTACGTGTACACTAAGCGATTCTACACATGCATGTCATGTTTGATCGGATTACTGGTAGGATGTATTTAAACAGAGAGTTTAATCAGACTATTGGGGAAAGTATTCATGTAAACACTTTGGTCAGGTTCCAGAATCAGAATGAATTGATTCGGATTGGAGGAAATCTTCGCATGTAAACACAGCCACTGACTGCAATTAAATAAAAGTCAAACTAAATATAAAAAAATATTGTTGATTTTTATTTCTCCATTGTATTTGTCCATATTTTTTTCTGATTTGGGTTGTTTTTGTAGATTTCTTTTTTTCTATGTATCACAATGAATGTAATGGCGGCAAGGAAGTCACAGTGAGATTTCACTGTAAATGTCTAATGATGCAAAACTCTGTATTTCACTTCGCTTATTGCTGTGTTTGTGTGTGTGTGTTAGTGTGTTTGTGCGTGTGTGTGAAGAAGAGGGCGAGAAATAGAAACAGAGTGAGACACACACACACACAGTGTTACACTGGCACTTGCATAACAACAGTGTTTGTGTGTGAGTGTGTGTGTGTCAGGGAAAAGAGAAACAGATATATAGTGAGAAAGACACTCACACAATGTTACTTTGGCACTTGCATAACAACAGTGTGTGTGTGTGTGTGTGTAAGTGTATTTGTGTGTGTGTGTGTGTGCTAGTGCTTGCTGGGGTGGAACGAAACTGGTGGTTCTTGTGAAAAAAACAGACATTGTGGAGGCTTAGCAACCAGAGAAGTGTCTCCCTCAGAGACCTCCCTCGAGAGTCTGGCAACTCACACACACACACACACACACGCACACACACACACACGAACATTCTTTTCCACACACACACAAACACAATTCCAGGCTCTGGATTAAAAATGCATGCTGTTTACAACAACAAAAGATGCTCTGATTAAAGAATATGAGTCCTTGGTGAGCAGTGGCTCCGCTAACGCATTGCCAACACCATTGACACAACACTCACGAGAGCAAGTCGAGGGAAAGCGCACGTAGCAGCTAGCAGCTAACATTAATGACTAGTGTTAGTTAGTGCTGAACAACGACTGTAGAAATCACGGCTGCTGTGATTCCATTCTCTTCTGTTCTATAGAAATGATGCCAAAACTGTCTGTCCACAGTTTCAGAGCTCAGTAGATCTAGACCAGAGGTAGATCTAGACCCTCTAGCTGGTCGTTAAAATCGTCCTCCCTTCTTTTATACCAAACGTGTCTCAGACTGCCTTCATTGAGCTTACAGGGCAGAATGCAAAGTTGATTTTTCCAATGGATACCAGTTTGTCTGGTATGTGTAATGTGTTATAGTTTAGTTCTGTAGTTTAGTTCTCCAGCACTGAGACTCGAGACTGGAGCAGTATTAGCATTAGTATTAGCTGCTAATCGTGCTAGCCTTTTGACGTTCACAGGTGAGTACTATCGGACTGTATTCTGCTGCTAATTGCGGCTAGCACTGCTGGAGCAGCATTAACATTACCTGCTAACCGCGTTAAGCACTAGTTAGCTCTTTTGCCTTTCAGAGGTAAGTATATCGGACTGTAGCCTTCCCATTTACTGTGTTAAAACAAGCTTTGTGTGATGAACTGGTGGCATTATTGGAAATCTGGAAATCTAAGGAGAATTTTCAGGAGATAAATCTGTGTAAATTAATATCCAGTGCTCTTTTGACTTTACCAAAATGCACCTTATTATTTTGTGTAGACCAGAAAATAGACGTTTATTGATAGTGCACCTTATAATATGGTGCGAAAAAAAATGTGATATGTAAGGAAGTGTCTTTTAGGGCATTGTGTAAGTAAAAGAACATTTAAAACAAGTGTAAGTGTAAGGCTGACAATTTACCTGTCATTTAATCAATATAGGGCTAACACTAACCAGATAATGTTTGTGTCGTGCACAGTTCTCAACACAGCAGTGTTTTCAACATGTTAGTTGTCTTTTTTTTATTGTGCTGCACTATAGGTTCACTGGGATTGTATTATTAAACACCTCATTGTCACCACAAGGCTGAGAATCTGTCCACTGATGAAAGACTAGAGGGTGATTAATACAAGTTAGAAACTGGAGGGCTTTAATCTCCAGCAGCGCACCTACAAGCTGCACTGAGATAGGTGTGTCAAACTAAATGGCCTGTAATTGTATAGTCAGTGTGTGGGTGAGTTTCGCTGTGCCTATAGTCCACTCTCTGTGCTATATTGATGTCAGACTATAATCAGTAGTGGCTCTTTATGATAATTAGACCCCTCTTCCACCATCATTATGCGTGACTCCCGTGGTGCGGTCTGATTGCTATTGTTCCAGTAGGTGTTTAAAGCCTTGCTTCTGGGGGGGGAATGCACACATCAGGACATATACAAGAACATAAAGCAGAAAACAACAATACAAGAATATAACCCTCTATCTATATAAATATATATATATAAAAACACAGACAGGATGAGACATTTAAGAAAAACTAAAAATGCATTTATTGAATGCTTTTAACTTTACACAATACTTACACAGTAATGCAAAATAATGATTGATTAAGCCACGGTGGAACATAACACAAAAAAAAAAAAACACTACAAAAGACGACACAATTACAATAATGTAGTATTTTATAGTTATGATTTCATAACTCTAATAGTGTGTTTTTATTAGTGGTGTCAATCGATAATCAGATTAATCACGTAACTATTCACTGCGATGAATCACACTCGTTCTTTTTAAGGCGCAAGTTTTTATAGTAAATATTTAAATGTAAATATAAAAATGTATTAAAGAAATGTAAAATGCACCTATATTTATATTAGTGGTGTCAATAAAATACTAGTATATACTTGTATGTTTAAGGGGAGTTAAAGCCAACATTAGGCCCTGGATTAAAGAATGCATTTATTGTAAACATCTCAGCTTGGTTGTAAGGATTTCTGAATTATAGCTTAATTTGCTGAGTATAAAAGAGCACTTTCACACCTGTAGTTGGTTTCATTGGTCCGGATCAGTTGATGAGTTTGTTTATTTGGAGCGTTTCTCCCTCTGTTTGGTTTGGTTTCAAACCTAAATCACTAAAATGCGCACCAATAAACCATGCGAGTACATTCTCTCCTCTGATTGGTCAGAGCTGTCTGGCGCGAGAGTATATATAGTAAGAAGATTCTGTGTTCCAGCTTGTATATCTGTGCAGTGTGAAACTGCTTTAACACAGAAAGCTGAAAAATTATATGGGTTTTCAATAGGATGTAAAGTGCAGATGTGAGCAGTGAATGCAGCACATTACTGCGTGTGTAAACAGCATGGAGCAGCAGAGACCGTGTTTGTTTATAGTAGTATATTATCTAGCGAATAGCGAACAGCAGTTTAGCTCAATTAAAGAGGAGTATATTTGATAGTTGAGTCGGATCGAGACCAGATAACATTCTTACCACAAGTGAACCACTCCATGGTTCGTTTGGGACTGGACCCGAGACCACAAATCTACACATTGGGGGGCAGATTATGGTAGAAGTTGGGGTCAAACTTGGTAGCGTAATTAATTTGCGCATAATATTAATAACGTGACTAATTCCGAATTAATCTAGTGTGTTAATTTTCTTTAACGTTAACAGTCCTAGTTTCTATACTATGACAGTAATACAATTTGAGCTAACCCTTTCAGACCCTGCATTCATTACAATGGACATCATATATATTTTGTTTATTTTATTTTTAAATGTTTTGTTGCACACAACACTGTTGAGAGCTGTTATCCATCAGAATAGACCATATAAACACGTTTATAAACCAATGAAACAGTAGCTTGGCCCCACCCACTGCACTGGACAAAAAACAGTAGTATTAGAGCCATTGAGGCAAAGTAATAGCTATTTTACTTTTACTAATTGAGTGTGAGTTAGAACACTTTTTAATCATGTTTAATCATGTTTTTATTTACTGTTTATGGATTTTTTATGAAATAAAAAGGTCAATATTAAATAAAAAAATGTTCACAATAGATTATATTGAATTGTTACCATTGTATTGTGATGCAAATCATATTGGCAAGTTCTTGCCAATACACAGCACTATTTATTAGGGCTGAATAGTCTGGCGCAGCTCTTTTATTATAAGATTATCTCTCGAAATCAAATGGTACGTGCAAATGGGACCATAACAATGTGTGATTGCACATCCATACACCAACCCTGGCACTCAACCTGGGGCACCTGTTGTCCCCTTACAACAAATCTGTCTCTAGAATCCAGTATCAAGTTTCAGCATGCCACGGCAACTGCAGCATCGCAGACACACACACACACACACACACACACACACAGAGCGTACCTAAACTTCCCTGGAGATATGCAAGTGATTGTCACATGTTGTGGAGCTTTACCTATTTCAGCCCTGTCACTGGAGTGGTATTTTGGGCGAGGGTAGAGAGCTTACTGTTTGAAAACCTAGAAGCTGCCAGCGAGCAGGAGTGCTGTTTTTATATAGCTGCTTTGTTATGCATCCACTTTTTCAGTTCTCTAACAGTTTACTGCTGCTGTGATTTAACCCATTGAGTGCTAAACCTAGTAATTACACTGCCTGGCCAAAAAGAAAGTCTCCACCTGGATTTAAGTAAGTAAATGATGTGGGGTTGATTCTGCAGTTGGTCTGCAGGTCTAGATTCAGCAACAGTATGTGCTGAAAGAATGAGGTCAGACTACCTGAATATACTGAATATAGACCAGGTTATTCCATTAATGGATTTTTTCTTCCTTGATGATCACGGCCATATTCCAAGATAACAGTGTCAGGATTCATGGTTCTGGAATAGTGAAAGAGTGATTCAGGGAGCATGAGATCATCATTTTCACACATGAATTGAGAGATAGTTCACCACAGAGTCCAGATCTTAACTTCATTGAGAATCTTTGGGATGTGCTGGATGGAGAAGACTTTGTGCAGTGGTCAGACTCTACCATCATCAATGCTGCTGCAAGATCTTGGTGAAAAATTAATGCAGCAACACTGGATTGAAATAAATCTTTGTAACATTGCAGAAGCTTACTGAAACAATGCTACAGTGAATGCGTGCTGCAATCAAAGATAAAGACGCTTCAACAAAATTCATTTGTGTGATACATTTATGTTTTTATGCCAATGATATAATATCTTAATTTCACATAATGTATTACTATATGGGAGGAACTGGTAGCAGTAATAAAATGTGATTGGTAATGGTAAGAGTGTATCAGTTAAAGCTGAGGTCCGTAAATTTTGGGATTTGGTGGATTTTTAGGGCCCTCTCTGGTGAGAGTGAATAGTTGCACTGAGCATGCGGAAGAATCATTTTAAACTGGGCGGGTGTGATGCGGTCTCCTTTCAGAGCGGACGAATCCGATTCCAGGTTATGTTCAGTCAGAGAGAAAGAGAGCGCACTAGAGTCAGAAACTTCACTTCTTTGTTTCTTTGGTTTTACTATGGATAAATGGCTACCAGCCGCTTCCGTTCAGTAAAACTGAGCCGGATCCTCTTTCAGAAGTATGTGTGACGTAAGTACGTAAAGACACATGACATCGCCAGAAGAACTCCCACAAAAAGTGACCAAACACCCCAGTTTTTAGAATGAATATATCAGGCTTAGCCGGGATGGTCATTCCAGTACACTGGTACCAATAAATAAACACAATATTTTATTCCTTTTGCACTCAGAAATGTCTCTGCTTTCTTCTTTTAAGTAATGCAAAGAAAACAATTTCATATTCATTAAGTAAATAAAGAGTAAGAGTAAATAAATATTTGGTGGAATAACCCTGGTTTTTAATCACAGTTTAATCATGCATCTTGGCATGTTCTCCTCCACCAGTCTTACACACTGCTTTTGGATAAATTTATGCTACTCACTCCTGGTTTGAAAATTCAAGCAGTTCAGCTTGGTTTGATGGCTTGTGATCATCCATCTTCCTCTTTGTTATATTCCAGAGGTTTTCAACTTGGTAAAATTAAAGAAACACATTATTTTTAAGTGGTCTCTTTTATTTTTTCCAGCGCTGTAAATAATATATTCAGCAGAGGTTCTGGAGGAAAGTTGTTCTGTTTCCATATAGAACTTTCAGAGCATTCTACTTCAGCCTCGCAGCTCGTAAAAGACTTTCCACTTGGCCCATTCCAGAATATTTTTTTCAGGTCCTGCTCTACTTCTACTGTCTATCACCACACCAGCCTGCCACTGGCAACCGCCGTCTAAGAGTGTCTTGACTTGCCACCCGTATATCTGTCAAAGCCAATCCAAAGCCACACTTCCTCTCAGGCAGCTACAGTGGCTGTGAGACCCCTAAAGGGAGCAGCACTCTCTGCACTAGGCTAAGTGGGAGCGCCTGGTAGCTCATGCATCACACTGTCACAGAGCAGAGGCATTCAGTCACGGCGTGCTGTTATCAGCTCACTAGTGCGGCCCGCTGAGTCGGATTAAGAGTGGTAGCCAGCACCGGCCGTGATGGAGCCAAGACCACCACCTTTTCATCTGTGAAGCGGCAAGCAGGCCTCGAGGAGTGATGTCTAGTGATGTCAAGCGTTGTGTGATGATTGCAGTAGAATATACATTACATAATGTAAAATAGCTCCACACTGCAGACTCTGTTAATGGTGCCCAGAGTGCTCTCTGAACACTGTAGTGAAAACAAAGAACTGGAATTAGATCAGGTTTAAAATAGCTGATACCTGATCCATTATAGTATGTCTGGACTGAACCCAATCCCACTCCAGTGGTTTGGAACGAGACCTCTCTACTCTATACCCTATCCACCCATGAAAATGGACCACCATCAGAAAGACTACTGCTGACCAGTGGTAGCCATTTTTAACATGGTGCTGTGTGTTGCATTGATTTGAGTGAACCAAGCGCAGATGTCCGCGTTGTACGACGCATAGTCAAGCTATGGCGTAGGGTACATGGCAACGTGTAGGATGCGGCGTGGGTTTGAGGCAGATGTATAAAAGGTGGTTAAAAAGTTGTTTGGAAAGCTGGTCATCCAGGCAAATGCCAAAATAATGAAGTTCTTGCCCAAATAATGAAGGTTGCATTTGATTTTGGTTATGCTGGTCATTCTGCATGGTCTTTCCAGTCATATTAGTCAACTAGCATAGTCAGCTAGTGGACCAGCTTGGTAAGACTGTGACCAATTGCTGTTGTAACAAAATCACTGTTCAAAAAATGTTCCCTTATAATAATTTAGAACACAATGCATATAGGGATGCCCTATTCAACAGCTGCTACCTGCATATAACAGTAACATGTAAGGGAAAATGTGTGGCAAAGCATATTGCCACCCATGCCGTTAAAATAGCATCAGAGAAAAAAATTAAGATGCCACTTCAGTTTCTGAATCAGTTTCTCTGATTTTGCTACTTTCAGACCTCAAAAAATGCAAATTTTATGAGATCAGAAATCAATATTTAGTGGAATAATCCTGGTTTTTAATCACAGTTTTCATGCATCTTGGCATGCTCTTCTCCACCAGTCTTACACACTGCTTTTGGATAACTTTATGCCTGCACTCCTGGTGCAAAAATTCAAGCAGTTCAGTTTGGTAAAATCAAAGAAACCCTACATTTTTAAGTGGTCTCTTATTTTTTTCCAGAGCTTTATCTACACTGATAGACATGGTGGTCTGGAGGTGTGCCATGCCCAAAATAGCCATGATTAATTAAGATAATTAGTACGTGCCTTTTGCTCGTTTGAGCCATACAAGTTGTATTTTTTTGCGCCCTCACAATATCAAAGACACACGACACACCGTAAATAAAGCTGCATGATGCGCAATTGACCGTGGGCTATAGATGGCAAAAAAAGGCAAAACACATAAATATACCACATGCAGAGTTTTCTGTAATATACTGTATTCTTTGTATTTTATTTTTTTAGTTTTCTGTACAATTTACAGGAAACTTTTTGCAGTGCAGCTTTGTAATGCTGGTCAACCATCATAATCAAGATTTGTCATACTGACTGATACTGATTGTTTTGCTTGGTGAGGTTGATCATTAATGTGGACCTGCTACAAAATCAAACTCATGCACATCAAAAACATCCCTTATAATAGCCAAAAGCTAAAAGCTGGTCAACCGTTCAACCAGCACTTATCCTGTTGTTTAAGGCCCCGTCCATACGAAGCCGGATATTTTTTAAAACGGAGGTTTTTGTCTCCGTTTTTAAGAATATCTTCGTCCACACGAGCAGCGTTTTCAGAAATATCCCCATCCACATGGAAACGCCCTACCACTCAAAAACGCTTAAATGAACAGCGATTCTCTATACACTTGGACGTTTTCTTGTCACTCCTCAGCAACAGCTACTTAATTTTTTTATTGTCCCACCAATTTTTTACCGTTCGCGGTAGGGTCTGTACCTCTGAACAGGAGGATCGGAAAAAACTGCACACAGCGCATTTTAGTAACGTTAGAGTCCCCTCCAGCTCGTAAACGAAAATCAGACATGTGCAGACTCGCTGTGTGACGTCAGCGTTTTCAAAAACGTCCGTTTTTCCCCGTCCACACGGCTCCGCTGGAGCGGAGTTTTCAAAAATCTCCACCTTGGAAGGCGTTTTCGAAAACCTCCGTTTTCAGTGACCGAAAACGTCGTTTTCGTGTGGACGGAAGACCAAAACGGAGACAAAAAACACCGTTTTTAAAAATACCCGGGTTCGTGTTGTCACGCCCTCCCTCTGTTTCCATGTGTGTCTACGTTTCCCAGTGTGTTTGCCCTGTAATTTTCCGTCACGTGTCTGTAATTTGTAGCTCCGCCCCTTGTTACCTGTCTCCCCAGGTGTTCATTGTTACCTGTTAGGATATATTGTACCCTTTAGTCTATGTTTGCTGTCGGTCTTTGCACCTACTCCCATTGTCTGTCTCCCGTCTGCTCCCTTCGTCACACGTGTGGACCAAAGCTGACCACTGGTGTGATCTTCAAAGGGTTACATGATAACTAACCTAAATGACTAAATGACTAAACTAAACTACAGTATAATCTCTTACAGTAAACCTATAGTTTGAGTCCTCAATGTCTGTGTTTCTGATAAAATGTCCAGTAAGAGAGTTTCTGTAAAATGTCCCTAATGGGATGTGTATCACTGGCAGGAAAACTGCAAGGCCATGTGCTCTTGGCTATAGATCGGCTGCAGGGACCTGAGCAGCTCGCCTCGTCCTTGCTGATGGAAATGCCAATCTGACTCCCTCTTTTTCTCCCCTCCACCGCTCCCTCAGCTTAACCACCTCCTTAAACCCTGTGCCCTAACTCAGAGCCGCAGCGGGTGAGGGAGCACACAATTTTACACTTGCGCGCACACAAACAAATAACGTGGTATTGATCAGAGCCGGAGTAGAGGCATTCACTGATGCCCTCTCAATAGATCAGTCACAGTGCTCTGATTCTCTCTCTTCTCTCTCTCTCTCTCTGGCTGTCTTTCTCTCAAACACACTCACTAATGTACACACACACACACACACAGCACAGAGCACAGGGCTCAGGTTCAGCAGCTCCCGACAGGCAGGAACACATTCAATCGACCCAACACACACATTTTTCCTTAATGACCAGTTGCTTACACAATGTCGCTTTCTCAACTGTTTGTACACGACTTCCCACGCACCGTATCCAGGCGTGTTTGTACAAGATTTACATGCCATTACACAACAAATTTGCTTGTTAATGACACTACTGTTTATGACTGCTCCAGTTCTTATTTCACATCAGCACATTTATTATAGAATGTGCAACTCTTGGAATCCAAAGTCTGTTAGTTAGTAATCTAAGGCTAAGGCAAAAAACAGCAAAAGCAAACCACCTGTCCTTTTTTCCCCTCCTCGACCTGAACATGAACTTCAGACCAGCTGTTTACTCTCCACTCCAGCAAAAGATGCTCCACATATGAGCTGCTAACTCATCCATTTCCCTTTATAAAACTACATAGAGTCATCTCTTAAATATGAGTTTTTTTGTTGTTGGTGAAGAAGGTGAATGTTCATTGCTATTTTGGCCAGCAGGTGTGCCACTCGAAGCAGTACACAGACCCAAGATATACAACAACAATATACAAAATACAGAATAAAATTGCATTGCTGTTCCTATAAATGACCTGCTCTCGCACCTTCACAGTGTGAACCAACAAGTCAGTTTCTTTTGTTGAGAAGCCTAAAAGTGCTGCACCTCTAAAATAGCAATCCGCCAAAGTCAGAGCATACCTGGCTCTTAAAGGGAATGGTAAGACTAATTGGTTTATTCCATGTTATGTACAAAACACACCCATGATTAATTAAGAGAATTTGTACATGCCTTTTTAATGCATCTTCTTATATTGTGAGACTATGTGTCCATAATAAAATTGCCACTTGTGGTGTACCCTCCAGACCAGACTTCTGCCTAATTATTTAATTTTTAGCAGCACCCCATTATCTAAAGTAGAGCAAAACCCACTGAAAAAAGTGTAACAACCACATCATTGATTTAAAGTGCATTTTTATGTTGATCTAATGAAAAATTATGATTTCTAGTTCAAACCTTTTTTTTTTCAGTTTGTTTGAAAGCAAATCCTTTTAAAACAACTAAAAATAAATAATTTAATACAAATAATATTTTTTCCTTCATTTTAGAGGTCAAGACATCACATCAGATCACTCCTCCTCCAGTTTGTTTTGGCAGTCAGTCTCACACTTTTCCCATTGGTTCCTGTCACCACTTTTACACGTAAAGGGCGTGGCCTCCCTCACCATTATTGTGAAGTTATTCACATATTTATTTGATGGTTAAATGCGTGTATGCAGTGTTGTTGCTTGAAAGAGCATAGTTTAACTGCACAGTTAAATTGATTTTACTTTAAAAAATGAAAGCCTGGCTTTTTCCAGCTTCACCTGTTACTTAATATTATATAAATAAGTCACTTTGAGATATTCTGACATAATTTAGTAAGTTTTATACTTGTGACTATAGAAAATAATAAATAAATAAATAAATAAATAAATAAATAAAGCATTTTTGCCTGAAAGGAAATAACGAAAAATTTATTAAATTAAATAACAGAATGCAAACTATTTTGTTAGTTTATTCAAAGGTAAAAGTATACATTGCTGTAACAGAAAAGAATCAGTTTTTCCAGATTTTAAAAAAGTGTAAAAAAAAAAAAAAGTATGAAAAGGCTTATTTATTATAAATCATCTTTTTTCTTTATTTTAAAGAACTTTTTGATACTTGGGTTACCTAATATATTGATTGATTTTTAAATTAAAATGTTACATTCTAACTAAATCATAAATAAGTTGAAAAAAAAAAAAAGATTGGTCCAAAGTATCTTTTTTTCAGTACAGACTCTGTAGCATTTAAAATCTCCAGGTCTGAGAGTTGTTGGCTATGCTTTTTTTTAAGCAGCTTAGACAGAATTCTGAACTCTGTAAATCTGTCTTATGTGGTGAAGAGTAAAGCTGCGCCTATGGGACCTACATGTTTGCTACGTATGATCAGTTTCTTGTGCTTGACTGGATGTGTCTGGAGATCCAGTTCTAACAGGAAAGAGTTAAAATGGCGCATGCCTGCACTTGTGGAAGTGAGAGATAGGGGCAATGTTTTACTTTAGAAAGTTATGTTTTGTCAGGAACCCAGACATTTACTAGCACTGCCTCTGCAGAATTTTACCTGCATTATGAGCTCTGAAACAAACACGGCAGCTGAATTCAGGCGGTTTTGTCTGGATCACATATGAAGCTTTAAGAACATATGTATTTGGTGACATACTTAAAGCAACAATCCATACTTTATTTTGTTTGTTTGTTTGGCGGGGATTTTTCTCTCTGGTGAGAATGTGTAATGTGGATAGTAACTTTAATGCAGGTTAGTGTAAATAAATAGCTGTGGAAAAATCTGTGTTTTAATTCATTTTGTTTTTTTATTAACATATTAGACAATTGCAGAGATGGCTGCACCAGGACACTCTTTGTAGGCAGCGACACGAACAACAGTTAGAAACATTTTAAAATAAAGAGATTTTTACACTAATAACAGCCATTGCAATGACTTGTATTACTCTACAACATGTGTAATGCCCTGCTTAGTGCAGTTCAGCCACTGATCTAATCTTAGAGTCTCTGTAAAACACAAAATCCATCGGAGATCCTATTTAAACATAGTTACTTACACACAGAGGCGGGTAGTCCAGGTCCAGAAAATGCTGTTGGCTGAGCCCAGGCAGTTGGAACAAAACCCCGGGTGGATTTTTTACTTTTAACTAATTCACAAGTTGATGTAGACACAGTACTTGAGTCCTGATCGACTCATTTTTCTGAATATTTTCTTTTACCAGTTACTGCAGACAACTCAGAGAGACCTAGTGTATTTCAAAAAGAACAAGAAAAAATGGATTTTAGTGGAAAGGCACCTTTAAGCACTGGTTCTTTCATATGTTTTAGTGTTTTTGGAAAAGTTACAAAGAATATAATGTCAAAATGTAAAATGCTTAAGTCACATTAGGTGTGCCATTTAAAGTGACTACAAGAACAATAAGTATAATTATGATCTTTCATTTAGATTAAATTAGTAATTTCTGTGCATCACATGTACATAGACCCTCATTATTCATTTTAATGCATTATGTATACTTATGCATATGGATTATTGAGTCTATTTCAACTGTTTTTCCACAGTGGTACATCACTATATTTTTGTTTTTATTAATATTTCACACTTTTATTGTCATTTTTACTTATTTTCATTTTACATTCAAGATTCTTTAAGTCAAGAGTCAAGTCAAGTCAAGAGGCTTTTATTGTCATTACATCTGAGTACAGGTACACAGTGTGATGAAATTACGTTCCTCCGGAACCATGGTGCAACATAGAACAACAAGCAATAGACAACATAAAGTGCAGGAGTGACGACAGTGCAACATAAAATTATACAATTATAACATTAAATAACAATAAATACAAAAGACGAGACAATTTAAAGACAGGACAGTGCAGTACAGATACGGTATAATAAAGTGTATAGTGGGGATAAGGTGCAGAGATGTGTGACATACTGTAACATATAGAACATATATAATCACAGCAGTTACTGAGGTAGAGTTTATAGTTTAAGAGTTCAGCAAATAAAGTCATGTCAGCCTCTGTGTGCTGACTGGGTGTGTGTGTGGGTGAAGTTCAGTTCTTTGTGAGTGTAAAGGGGGGGGTGTACAGTTTAGTTTTGTGTGAGTTTGTTGGGTGAGTGGTGGGTGGGTTGGGGGTTCAGTTCTGTCTCTGTGCGTTGAGAAGTCTGACTGCCTGGTGGATGAAGCTGTTGCAGAGTCTAGTAGTGGAGGCTCGGATGCTCCTGTATCTTCTGCCGGACGGCATCAGAGCGAAGAGTCCGTGTGAGGAATGGGTGGGGTCGTCCACAATGCTGGTGGCTTTGCGGATGCAGTGTGTGGTGTAGATCTCGGCGATGGAGGGAAGAGAGACTCCGATGATTTTCTCAGCTGTCCGCACTATCCGCTGTAGGGTCTTGCGGTCTGAGGTGTTGCAATTCCCAAACCAGACGGTAATGCAGGTGCTCAGGATGCTTTCTACAGTGCCTCTGTAGAACATGGTGAGGATGGGGGGTGGGAGATGTGCTTTCCTCAGTCTCCGCAGGAAGTAGAGGCGCTGCTGGGCTTTCTTGGTTATGGAGCTGGTGTTGAGGGACCAGGTGAGGTTCTCTGCAATGTGAACACTGAGGAACTTGGTGTTATCCACAATTTCCACAGCAGAGCCGTTGATGTTCAGCGGGTGGTGGACACCTGGAGCTCTCCTGAAGTCAACAACCATCTCCTTGGTTTTATCCACGTTAAGAGATAGGTTGTTGGTTCTGCACCAGTCCGTCAGCCACTGCACCTCCTCTCTGTATGCTGACTCGTCGTTCTTGCTGATGAGGCCAACTACAGTTGTGTCATCAGCGAACTTGATGATGTGGTTTGAGCTGTACTTTGCAGTACAGTCATGAGTCAGCAGAGTGAACAGCAGTGGGCTGAGCACACAGCCCTGGGGGGCGCCGGTGCTCAGTATGGTGGTGCTGGAGGTGTTGTTTCCAATCCTGACTGATTGTGGTCTCTCAATCAGGAAGTCTAAAACCCAGTTGCAGAGGGAGGAGTTCAGGCCCAGCAAGTACAGTTTTTTGATCAGGTGCTGAGGGATGATGGTGTTGAATGCTGAACTGAAGTCGATGAACAGCATTCGAACATAGCAGTCTTTGTTGTCCAGGTGGGTGAGAGCCAGGTGGAGCGCAGTAGAGATGGCGTCGTCTGTTGATCTGTTTGGACGATACGCAAACTGCAGAGGGTCCAGTGAGGACGGGAGCTGTTTTTTGATGTGCCTCATGACCAGCTTCTCAAAGCACTTCATGATGATGGGAGTAAGTGCAATGGGACGGTAGTCATTAAGGCAGGACACTTGAGACTTCTTCGGCACAGGGACGATGGTGGTCGTCTTGAAGCACGTCGGCACGATTGCAGTACTCAGAGAGATGTTGAAAATATCCGTGAGAACATCCGTGAGTTGTTCTGCACTAATCTGGGGTTCCGAATGTTCCAGCGGGCTAAGTGCTGCCAATGTGATCAGAAGATCGCTGGTTTGAATCCTGTTTATGTAGCTTGCCATCAACTGCCGTGGCCCAGAGATAGGAAAATTGGTCTTACAGAACCAAGTCGCTGGGCTTTCCTCTGAGCGCGCTGTGATGCTACTCGGTAATGCTGCATCAGCAGCCATTACAAAAGGGGCAGTGACTGACTTCACATGTATCAGAGGAGGCGTGTGCTAGTCTTCACCCTCCTGGTGTTGGGGCATCACTAGTGATAGGGGGAGACCTAATGAGGGGGTTGGGTAATTGGCCTTGTAAAATGGGGAGAAAATAGGAAAAAAGGATTAGAAATAAACAAAAAAAAAATCTTGATTTTTTAAAATTCTCTGCACACAAGATCTTCCTCTTCCACAGAGTTAAAACAACAATTTACGCTATCTGCATTTTTAATAAGGCCTCTTCCATTTGATATTAATTATTCATTATTAATATGAATTCTTAGAATTACACACACTGCCATTTTTTCTTTGGATCCAGGCATATCCACGTCTCTGTGTAGCCATTGTTACTGTTACTCCACTGTACCCCATTCCTTCTGGGTCTTGACACGTTTTTGGGATTTTCCAATCCGAGGGAGCGCCGTCGGTACTGGCCGAAGCCCCTGCTTGACTGACAGTTAGCTCGGCTACCGTGGGAGGGGCTTGGTTTAACAAGTGCATGGCAAAGGCCTGGAGCACTCATGCTGTCACTCAGAACAGGCGGCTATTGTGCCCCGGGGCCCGGTCTGGCCAGTAGTGAGCAGAGGTGGCACACCAATGAGGAATGTGACTTTTAACATGGTGGGATCAGAGAAGCCTGCACCTCAGCCCTGTGTCAGGAACATTCCTAACCTCAGAGGCACACCGGCTGGGCTGCGGTGGGGGCGGGTAGGTGGGTGGGTTGGGGCTAATACCTTGTCTAGGACCCGTCTGACACATGTTTGGAAGTGTCTGGAACATATCAACATGGAATGGCCTGTAGCTAATTTTGCTGCTTGTTGGCCTCGGTGCTCGGATATACAGCAGGCACAGCCATTGGTGTTCATTTCTTTAGATAAATTTTACTCAATTATATATCTAAAAAAAAAAACATTTTTGTTTTATTCTATAAACTACAGACAACATTTCTCCCAAATTCCATATAAAAATATTGTCATTTAGAGCATTTATTTTCAGAAAATAAGAAATGACTGAAATAACAAAAAAAGATGCAGAACGTTCAGATCTCAAATAATGCAAAAAAAAAAAAAAATCGTATTGTCACTTCCTAGTTCCCTGTCGTCTCCCTTCTGTGCTTATGTTTTTTTCATGTACCCCGTGTTTCTTGTTTTAAGTTATTACTTCAGTTCTTTGTTGTTTATTTTTGTCTTATGTTTTTTGTGTTAATAAAAACCTCTCGCATTTGCGTCCACTCTCCTCATCCTTCTTTGCTGCTCATGACACATATTCATCAAGTTTTAACCCTGGTTTTTAATCACAGTGTTTATGCATCTTGGCATGTTCTCCTCCACCAGTCTTACACACTGCTTTTGGATGCAAAAATTCAAGCAGTTCAGCTTGGTTTGATGGCTGGTGATCATCCATCTTCCTCTTGATTATATTCCAAAGGTTTCAATTTGGTAAAATCAAAGGAACTCATCATTTTTAGACTGTCTCTTATTTTCAGAGCTAAATATAAACTATATATATATATATATATATATATATATATATATATATATATATATATATATATATATATATTTTTTTTTTTTTTTTTTTTTTTTACTGAACCATTTAAAATTTGGTTATTCTGCATGACAAAAATCTGGATTATTAAATTATAATTTTTTATTGCTAAAAACATCCAGTAAAACTGGATAAAAATCCAGTTTTACAGTACTTATGATAGCAATAGACTGTCAGGTGCAGCAGGGAGAGGACGTGGAGAGCGGACACAATTACGAGTACTATATTTACAAAAGAAGAAAACAAACAACAATAAACCAAAACTAAAACTACTAAAACTAAAACAACAAGTAACACTGAGAACACTACAGACTGGGAAGACGGAAAAACAAAGAAACATGCGACCTGACTAATGTGAAAATGTACAAGAACCAACAAACTAACACTGAAAACACAAGGGCTTAAATACACAGATGGACGGAATAGGAAACTTGGGGACAGGTAATGAAGGGGGCGGACTGTAGAATTAATAAAATGTTACAACATTTTAATAAGAGTTAAGACTGTTGTAGATAATGTTTAAGAAACTATTATCAATGTTTTTTTTTTGTTTTTTTTTAATACAGTTTTGTTTACTTAGCTTAGCTTTACTTAAGTTATTTTACTTACTCCACCATCACCACCACCACCCAGCGGTGAGACCTGCTGAACTAAAAGTTCCTTATAATGTCCCTTAAAATGTGCCTTATCTTATAATCCAGTGCGCATTATGTATAAAAATAGAACAGAAAATATACGTTTATTGATAATGTGCCTTATAATCCAATGCAAACCTTATAGTGTGAAAAGTACAGTACACATATGCAACATGTGAAAGCCTGCTGAGAAAGACCCCGTCAGTAAACGCCCCATTAGGAAATCCATCCCATGATGCTTTTACATATATTTGTTCTGCTTTTTTTATTTGCTGATTGCCTCATGCTTCTCTCTCCCTCGTTCTCCTCCTGTTCACTGCCATTACAGTCATTTACCTAATTGGATAAAATGACTCCTGGATGTATGCCAAAAGAGGTTTATGGCAATTGCACGTGTGTGTGTGTGTGTGTGTGTGTGTGTGTTTGTGATTCGGATGTTTGATTATAGGCTCTCTTTGATAATTAGTCCCTTGAATCCTTCCCGTCCTCTGCCCAGCACGAGTAAAGACCCCGCTCCCTTAATCACCTCAGCAGTGTGCCGTGAACAACAAACTGGCTCAGCCAGACCAACCAGCCAGTTAGAAAAGTACCACGGCGTGCCCTCCAGGGCTTCGCTTCGCACGCGCCCGCTTCATCCCGGCTTACCCTGCCTAATTAGACCTAATTTGAGGTAATACTGTGATCAAGTGTGGGCAATTAACAACAGCCATCCCGTCCCACTTTTCCCAAAACCGCCTGCCGAGGTTGGGGGTGGCTGTTTGGTGAAATGGCTACGTAGGCAGCTTAGCTAAGTTTAGCATTCAGACTGACAATCATTAAATTCACTGCTGAAGGTTCATGCCACTGATCCACTGATTGGTAGAAACCAGAGGCAGGGCCGGCTCAGGGTCGGCAGAGGGACAGTTCTGCCTAAAGAAAGCCAATATCATAATAAAATATTTAAAATATATTTCTAACCAGACGTGTATAAAGTACTAGAGATCCAGACTTGAGGACAAGTACAAGTGCGCTATCAAAAAAAAAGTGAATTGAGTAGAAGTTAAAGTGTTCGGTACCACTTTAACAATAAAACTACCTTTATAAAGGGTTTATAAATGGTTTACAATTAGTTTATTAATGGTTACTAATTAGGTTGCCTTAAAACTGATTAATAATCAGTTAAAACAAATATGCATAAAGGGCAAAAATGACCTGTTGATTGTCAAATAGTGAACCCACAGCCATCTATATTGTTGCACTTCTACGTATGTGTTATAACTGCACATAAACAATGTATCACAGTAAAAATATTAAACTCATCCAAAATATATAGTGAAGTAAAGTAAAAGTAGGAGAAAAAATAATAATCCAGTAGATACAGATACAGCATTTTAGTACTAAAGTACAGTAGTGAAATAAAATAATACTCCAGTAGAAACAGATACAGCATTTTAGTACTTAAGTACAGTAGTGTAGTAAAAATAATACTACAGTAGATACAGATACAGTATTTTAGTACTTAAGTACAGTAGTGAAGTAAAAATAATACTCCAGTAAATACAGATACAGTATTTTAATACTTAAGTACAAGACTGCAGTGAAAATAATACTCCAATAGATACAGATAGAGCATTTTAGTACTTAAGTACAGTAGTAAAGTAAAAATAATACTCCAGTAAATACAGATACAGTATTTTAATGCTTAAGTACAAGACTGCAGTGAAAATAATACTCCAGTAGATACAGATACAGTATTGTAGTACTTAAGTACAGTAGTGAAGTAAAAATAATACTCCAGTAGATACAGAAACAGCATTTTAGTAGTAAAGTACAGTAGTAAAGTAAAAATAATACTCCAGTAAATACAGATACAGCATTTTAGTACTTAAGTACAGTAGTGAAGTAGTTAAAAATAATACTCCAGTAGATACAGATACAGCAATTTAGTACTTAAGTACAGTAGTGAAGTAAAAAAAATACTCCAGTAGATACAGATACAGCATTTCAGTACTTAAGTACAGTAGTGAAGTAGTTAAAAATAATACTCCAGTAGATACAGATACAGCATTTTAGTACTTAAGTACAGTAATTAAGTAAAAATAATACTACAGTAGTTACAGATACAGCATTTTAGTACTTAAGTACAGTAGTGGAGTAAAAATAATACTCCAATAGATACAGATACAGTATTGTACTACTTAAGTACAGTAGTGAATTAAATATAATACTCCAGTAGATACAGATACAGCATTTTAATACTTAAGTACAGTAGTGAAGTAAAATAATACTCTAGTAGATACAGATACAACATTTTAATACTTAAGTACAGTAAAATAATACTACAGTAGATACAGATACAGTATTTTAGTACTTAAGTACAGTAGTAAAGTAAAAATAATACTCTAGTAGATACAGATACAGCATTTTAGTAGTTAAGTACAGTAGTGGAGTAAAAATAATATTCTCATGAAAACTGTTTACCTGGCTGAGTGAAACGCTTCTGTTTATTTACAGTAACTTTACATTTTCAGATTTCCACTAAGGCTTGGTGCAGCAGCATTAGCATTAGCAGCTAACAGCCATAGAGTGTTTTGGTAAGCCAGGCCGATATTAGATTCCGGTTATTCCAACGTAGCTTATTTTATGGTAAACGTGCAGACTACACTCCAATATACTCATCTCTGAACAGCGAGGTAGTGCAGTTAATTTTTTGGGAAAAATTAAATCAATTTAAGAGCACCTAATAGTGCAAAAAAATACAATAACCATATTATACAGTATATTATATTATTATTAAAATGCGTTCAATTTGTGCACATGAACTTATCGTATAGAATCAGGGCTCTGGAACACTCCCAGGCTGAAAACTAGCTTTTACACTTTTACAATTAAGCAAACATAACCAAAATCCGCGGAGCAAGTACACCTGGAAAAAAAAGGCTAGTGTAAAAATGCTCTGAGAAATCAGAGAAAGCTTCAGTTCGGAGCACACATGGACTGAGATATCCTTTTACTAAAAATCCAGCTACATTCCATTGTGACATCAGAAATCAGAATATGCTGTTTACAACTGCAGTAATCTGATTATAAACGGATTTTTGAGAGCGCTGAGTGTAAACACCCGATGTTTATTCAATAGTGAATTGTACCCCCCCCCAAAAAAAGATCATAATAATGAAAAGCCAAATAAAACCTCCCCCTGCAGCCTCATGCAGCCCTTACCCGTGTCAAGATTATTTTACCGACTTGATCTCCTTGATTCGTTAGAGCTCAACACTTCTTAAGTGTCTGATGGAACAATTCCGCTTAAGGAATCTTCCCTCCAGGACCACCCGCCAGCAGATTGAGATATCGTGGAAAGAGAGGGGAAGTAATCCTTTTGAAGGGTTCAGGGGGGATTTAGGTACCTCCTGTGATCTAAAGGAACCCCCTGGTTTCAGGCACAAAACTGGGGGTTTGCTGTCCGTATCTCACGGGCTTATACTGTATACTCTGTGCTCAGATCATTTGCTATCTGCATCCAGGCTGGAATTAGGGTTTATAAATGTGTGCAGATATTACAGTAGCTCTGCAAAGAGCAGATTAGTCCTAAATATGCACAGAAATATTTTGTGTAGCATAGGCTTAGGATTTTTGAGGTTACCCTTCCTACAGTTTTCGAGATATCAACACCATTCCAACTCTAGACTCATACATACATACTATACAGTCTGATTGTGTGAGATGGAATTGTATACAGCTATTTGATTGGGTGCACAATTTTTGTATAAATTAATTAAAATATGACTTTTTTTCTATTGGGAGTAAATGGATTGCAAAGTATATTTTACTTTCATCCCTTATTACTCGCATTGTCACCCACACTCATAAAGCTCTGGGAAAAAATAAGAGATCGCTTCAGTTTCTGAATCAGTTTCTCTGATTTTGCTATTTATAGGTTTATGTTTGAGTAAAATGAACATTGTGGTTTAATTCTATAAACTACAGACATTTCTCCAAAATTCCAAATAAAAATATTGTGATTTAGAGCATTTATTTACAGAAAATGAGAAATAACAAAAAAAGATGCAGAGCTTTCAGACCTCAAATAATGCAAAGAAAACAAGTTCATATTTATTAAGAGTTGAAAAATCGATATTTAATGGAATAACCCTGGTTTTAATCACAGTTTTCATGCATCTTGGCATCATGTTCTCCTCCACCAGTCTTACACACTGCTTTTGGATAACTGTGTGTCACTCCTGGTACAAAAATTCAAGCAGTTCAGCTTGGTTTGATGGCTTGTGATCATCCATCTTCCTCTTGATTATATTCCAGAGGTTTTCAATTTGGTAAAATCAAAGAAACTCATAATTCCTAAGTGGTCTCTTATTTTTTTTTTTACAATAGTTGTTTTTAATTTAATTTTCTTTTTTTTTTACACACTCCCAAACCATAGAGTTTCTGTGTCTCAACAGCCATCAAACTGCATGGATTCTTTGATTGCAGGTAACTGAGCTCTAATCCACAACCACACCCGCACACACTCATCTGTTTGTCATTTTCTTATCCCTCATTCCTTCCCTATGCTAAATTTTCTGCACAGCACTTTTTCTAGTTTTTTTTTTTTTGGCTTTTCTTTTCTTTTTGCCTTTAACCTTTGCCCCAGTGCTCACACTAATTCCAAATTAAAAGCACATTCTTTTAATAGATTTAATAGCTAATGTCCAATAGTAAAACCTCTAAAATGCACAAATTCTTCTCATTAGCATCTAGAATTTTTTGGTTCTCTGTTTAGTTTCATACATTTTCGACTCTGGTTCAGCGCTGCGCTCATTTAAGGATGCGCTTTTTTCCCCATTAAACAAGCTTAATTGCTGTGGGTAATATTGAAACTCTTAAAACACACACATTGTTCACTTTAGTATCACCAGTTTGGGATACATTTTCAACTCTGGGCAAAGAATAACAAGCCATTGGACTGGTTTAATGTGAGAAAGGGAAAAAAAAAAGACCTGACAACAGCATTTAATTAAAGGCCGTATCTCTGCTTCTCGTTCACTATCGCTTGGTTACACATTGTCTTAAATAGACCCCAGAATGTACACACACACACACACACACACTCTCTCTCTCTCTCTCTCTTTCTCTCTCTCTCTCTCTCTCTCTCTCCCTCTCTCACACAAACACACCAGTGATTTCCATTATACTAATCCTTTTCTCTCCAGTTTCTCGCGCCCATACCCGTGCTCCTGCAGCAAGCTAGCTCACATGCAAATGCACTGGGTAATGAAGAGTAAAAAGGCCAGGGACAGAGAGAGGAGGAGGAGGAGGAGGAGTGTGGGAGTGAGTGAACGAGTGAGTGAACGAGTGAGTGAGAGAGAGAGAGAGAGAGAGAGAGAGAGAGAGAGAGAGAGAATAATAAAAAAAGAATTCATAGCTGGTGTGAACAATAAGAAGCAGTTCCCACCCCTTTCTTTGTAGTCTTCTGCATCTCTTGTTTCCTTCTGAGGAAAGGGAAAGGCAGTGTGTGTGTGTGTGTGTGTGTGTGTGTGCGTGTGTGTGTGTGTGTGCGTGTGCGCGTGTTTGGGAGGGGTGTTCATAGGAGCTGTCATATGCCTGACAGATATTGAGGATAATTGTTCGCGCTCTTCCTCGAGCCTGTGTGAGTGTGCCACAGGAATTCATGCCCCACACACCTGGGTAGCAGAGCGCTGTGTGTGTGTGTGTGTGTGTGTGTGTGTGTGTGTGTGTGTCTATGCACACAGATTAGCTGTGAGATGAAAAGATAACAAGCAGTAGTTGTGGCTGTCCTTTAGGGAATTCTCTGCTAAACAGGGGAAAATTCTTATTTTCTATTCCAGGCTTCTCAGCTTCAGCCCAGCAGCTTCCGCTCCTCCACACGGCTCTGAATACCCACAATTCCACCATTTCATCATTCCAGCAGCGCAGCCCTATAAAATCAATGATAACAGCATTCGCAAAATTATACCTTCATCCTTGAGCTGCTCTGTACAGACACTGACATGCAGAAAGTCATGCAAAAAATCATGGGATAGTAGTTTGATGAAAATGAAAATGAATGATTAAATTGTTATCTCAGGACACAGCTTAGAAACATCTATGGAGCACCTGGTCTCTTGTGAGTGGCTTGAACACTGACCAGAGTGTTCACGACAGTGTGCAAAAGAGTTACAATGGATGGATGGATGGATCTATTTCTGAAGTTGTGTTTGCATTTACCAGCAATACTGGGAATATATCTTGCTCTGGCTACGTTCACATTACCAGACTGAAGTGACTCAAATCTGATTTTTTGCTCAATGCGGCTCAGATCTGATTTTTTTTCCATGGACATGCAACATGAATGTGAACGGTCAAATCAGAATTCATGCACTCTTTTTGCTTTAATGCATTAGCGCTACATGCTTCTCTCTCGTTACTCACAACACATCTCTTGGTGCAGCTGTGCAGCTAGAGCTGCAAAAAAAAACCAGCAAAAGCAAACCGCCTGGCCTTTTTTCACAACCTCAACCCTAGCATGAACTTCAGACCAGCTGTTTACTCTCCACTCCAGCAAAAGATGTTCCACATATGAGCTGCTAACTCAACCATTTTCCTTCATAAAGCTACGAGTCTCTCATCTCTCAAATATGAGTTTTTTAGTTGTTGGTGAAGAAGGTGATGTTTATACATGTATCAATGTGTACATGTGAGCCATGTGTGTTCAGGGACAGATTCGTTCACATTACACACAGATACAGATCACTTACTTTTGTGAATGTGAAAGATCTGAGCAAAAAATCAGATTTGAGCAATGTGGCTTGTAATGTGAACGTAGCCACATTTCAGAAAAAATCAGATCTGAGCCACATTAAGCAAAAAATCTGATTTGAGTCACTTTAGTCTGGTAATGTGAACATAGCCTTTTCTGTAGTGTTCATTTATTAAAAAATAAAATAAAACTAAATACAAATAATATTATTACAAGTAGTGGCTTTACATCACTAGGTTTATCACAGCATATTCCTCCTCATTAAGTTTAACATTATTGCTGACCCTGGTTAAATGAATTAAATGAAGGTAAGGTTGGTAATGCACACCAACATTTAAACTTTTAAATTCAGTGTTTTTTTACAGGATCATTTCCTTCCAAAAGGAGCTTATTTGCTGTATTTATTCAGTAAATGAACATAACCCTTATGTAACATTTTACATATTAGGATAATTAACATTTTACTGAATAAATAAAGCCTAAAGGATCTTTTTTTATTTATTCTGGCTTGCTTATAAACACAATTTAGTCCAGCATTTTATTACTTGCACACGGGGTACAGGGCTGTTGCAATTCTATAAGATGCTATAAGGCGCTTATTAATGTCTTATTATTTGCTTAATAAAGCCTTAATTAGACATTTGTAAATGATTTATTCCCTACCTATTAGGCTTTATTCGGGTGTTGTAAGTGTTATTGGTGCTTAATTAGGGGTCTGTTATGTGGAAATTATTAATAATGGCTGTGTTAGTTCTTACAGTTATGTTAGCACCCTGTTCAGCAGATTATTAAGGATTAACTCATTAACTATTAACTAATTCTACATGTTATTAGTGTTATTATAATTGGCGGCAGTTTGATTTATGTGAGTTTGGAAAGGTTATGGCTGTGCTGGAGTTTATTAAGAGTTAATAAGGGGTTAATAAGCCACTAATACACCAAAAAGTACATAAACATATTCTAAAGTGAGGTTCTGTTCATCACTAATTACACACTAAAAAGAAATGAATAAATATTTAATCAATAACAGACCCCTAATTAAGCACCAATAACACTTAATAACACAAAATAAAGCCTAATAAGTAGTGAATAAATCATTTACAAATGTCTAATTAAGGCTTTATTAAGCAAATAATAAGACATTAATAAGCACCTAATTTGTGTTCCTTAAAATAAAGTGTTATCACGCTTGTATCATAAAATTGAAAGAATATTGCTGCATTTTAGGTAATTTTGAAAAATAAAGGAAATTATATTTTAGTGACTGTTTGAAAATATTACATTAAGAACATTTAATCAGAACTACGATGATTTAATATTGTTATGTAGAAGTGTTTTTTCTATGCAAGGGTGTAAAATTAATTAAATACTTTATAACTTTTTTTTTTTAAGCAGCTGTTTTTCAGGATTTTAAGATTAGGATTTTAGTTATTATTCTTAAATAAATTAGATTTTTGTCTATTTTATCTATTTTTTTAAATAATATTTAAGAAACTTTGAAATAATATTTTTTACTTAAAGCGTTTATTTAATTCTTCCATTATATAGTTATCTATTTTGTTTCTTGAGGTACACCTATCTCTAAAATCTTTAAAACATCTTTAAAACCACAAAACAGCCAATCCAGACAGACCTTGCTGTCTCATTTTAGAAAACACAAAACACACAACTAAACAGGCTGTTTAGAGATAGGTGGACTTCAAGAAACATAATAAATGATTATTTAAATGAAAGAAATGTTTATAACCTTGCTGGGAATGAAACGCAAGTTAATCACATGGTCACTGCATCACAAAAACAATTTGAAATGGGCTGTTTATGCAGTGTATACTGTGTGGACAGAGGAGAGATTAATATCTTTTAGATCTTTGTAATGTTTAATGTAATATTTAATCTTTTTAAAAGAGTGATGAATTTTAGTTTCTAATAAGATAGTAGTGTAGTTACTAAATTACTAAAACAGAAAGAGAAATTAAAGATAATGGATTTCCTTAAAACAGAGAGTAGCAGTGCTCTTAAACTCTTTCTCTCTCTCTTTTATTCTCTCTTTCTCTGACTCTGGCCCTCCCTCCCTCCCGTCCGCCTGCCGCCTCTTCTTTAGGTCATCTGCCTGCTGTTCTCTCTAACCTCTCTTTTTCCCTCCTTTTTTCTGGGCAGAGTAGAAACAAAACAGCCTGGCAGCCAAAGCTAACAATGGCCCTTCCCAGAGCTCGACAGCGTCTAAAAGAGCCGGGCCAGGGTCCAGCACTCTGAAGCGCTGGAAATACAAGGGTGGGCTTAGATTGGCCTGCGTCACCCTGGGTGTTCCCTCCTGGCCCACATTCACAGCCTGTTTAGACTTCTAACTCCTGGCCTATAACCTTATTCCCGCCGCCCCAAACCCGTGAGGCATTTGCGAGGATGCGCCATTCAGGCCATTAAACTTTTCCTTATTGTTTGTTTGCTTGTTTAGTTTCAGCTTCATCAGTTAAGAGTGATTTCACGAGAACTGATTCTTCTCTGGTTCTGAAAGATATCAACCATTTTAAGTTGTTTCCAACCTCTTGCTCACCATCATTCTGTAGTCTTTCCCCTTGCCCCTGTGTCTTAGCTATACATGTACAGCTCTCGAAAAAAATAAGACACCACTTAAAACTGATGTGTTTCTTTGATTTTACCAAATTGAAAATCTCTGGAATATAATCAAGAGGAAGATGGATGATCACAAGCCATCAAACCAAGCTGAACTGCTTGAATTTTTGTACTAGTGGCATAAAGTTATCCAAAAGCAGTGTGTAAGACTGGTGGAGAAGAACATGATGCCAAGATGCATAAAAACTGTGATTAAAAACCAGGATTATTCCACCAAATATTGATTTTCTGAACTCTTAAAACTGCATGAATATGAACTTGTTTTCTTTGCATTATTTGAGGTCTAAAAGCTCTGCATCTTTTTTGTTATTTTAGCCATTTCCTATTTTCTGCAACTAAAAGCTATGAATGAGTCTGAATGAGAAATATTGTCTGTAGTTTATAGAATATAAACTACAAACATATACCTATAAATAGCAAAGTCAGAGAAACTGATTCAGAAACTGATGTAGTCTCTTATTTTTTTCCAGAGCTGTATATCTTTTTTTTGTAATAGTTGACCTCAATGTTGAAGGCTGCAAGAGCAAGTTACTTTTTTTTTTTTTTTTTTTTGCTATTGAGTGCACTGTGTGCATTTGTTGGCTGGGTACAGCTCTTTACTCTTTTAGTACCATTTTTAAGCTTTTTCTTTTGGTATTTAGGCAGATAGTTACTAAAAAATATTAAAGGAATAAAAGAAAATGCTTCATTTAAAGATGCCCAGTTATTAAAACAATTCAAAGTTTATTGTTGGACCAAATACATTAATTTGATTAAAGTAAAACGTTTCATTGATTTAACTTGTTTTCAGTTGGTCCTAAATTCTAGGGTTGTTTACAGAAATTTACAGAAATTCAATTAATATGCTGATTATTTTTTTTTTTTTTATGGTACAGGTTTAGAGACTGATATCAAAAAATACAAAATTGAAGTATCGTAAGTTTCTGATATTGTGACATCCCCAGACAAAAGACAAACAAGACATTTCCACAAGTACACTACAGCTCATTTTTTAAAGCTGTAAAAGCTTCTTTTTTCTGGAATCTCCACTCTTCTGTTCTCCAGCCTCTACGAGTCAATGAAGCACAAGTTCATCTCCTAATTACTGCTGTGGCCACCCCTCTCCTCCACTGAGCGACTTATCAATAGCACACTTCCACTCTTTTTCACCGGAGCCATAAATCTTCAGCCTAACGCCTGGGCCAGCCTCTCTAAGCTCTCCTCAGGGGAAGTCTGGACATGTTTGTTAACGCTCACTAACACAGGTTTCTCCACGTTCAACACAGCTAAGATGTGCTGGAGCGTAGATAGGGCTTTTTGTCGTATGATATGGAACTCTGTTATGTGTTTTTTTTATATTTCTGTTGTTAGGTGCTGCTCAGTTTGAATAAATGGCTCTTTTTTTCTTTATCACTTTTTTCTCCCTCATTCTTGTAATTTGCATATAGTTTGTGAACTCTAATGACCCCTGGGCACACTCTTTCTTTGAATAAATCAAAAAGCCAAGAATGTCAAAGGTCATATGCCTTTGTAGAAAGCTTTAATGAGTAGCATAACTAACTTTTTTGAAAAAAAAAAAATCTAGCAGTAATAGACAGTAATAGACAACACACATTTATTTTAAGAAAAAAACTTTTTTTAAGATATGTTTTATAATTATAATTTTATACTATTATTATTATTATTATTATTATGAGTGAGTAAAGCGCTTAGGTTTATTTACAGTAAACTTTCAAGATTTCCAGATTTCCACTAAGGCTGGGTGCAGGAGCATTAGCAGCTAACCGCCAGTGCTAGCTGCCTGACAGCAATTCACTGAGAAACCCTGAGTTTTAGCTAGCGGTCTGTCCCACATAGCTTGTTTTAACATGGTAAGCACACAGTCTTCAATCTGATGTACTCACCTGTGAAGGGTGAAAGATCTAGCGCTTAGCACGGTTTGTGGCTAATGCTAATGCTGCTCCTGCAGTGCTAGACAGGGTTAGCAGCAGACTACAGGCTGATAATATTCACTTCTGAACGGCAAAAAATCTAGCGCTTAGCTCGGTTAGCAAGAGAGGCAAATGCTGCTCCAGCAGTGCTACCAGGGGTTAGGAGCAGGCTACAGGCCGATAATACTCACCTCTGGACAGCGAAAGAGCTAGCGCTTAGCGTGAATAGCGGCTAATGCTAATGCTGCTCCAGCCTTGAGTGAATTAAATTGAACTAAATTGAAACTCCTGTATAACTCTGTACTTCAGTGGAGTGACTTTACTGCTCCTTAATACCTGACTGATAAAATTCATACATAAGGTGCACCGGATTATATGGCATATTGAATATTTTGGGGAAAAAAAAAAAAAAAATTAAATGCACCTTATAGTGTGAAAAAATATGGTACATATATGTTTAAATTTCCTTCAGACTCTACCATAAATGCATGTATTTACCAAGTATCATCTTGTGCCATATGATTATAGCATATTCCCGCTTGTTTAGTGTTGGTAATACAACAGTCTAATGCCCAGACGTTTGTAAAACACGGCCCAGCCAATGTACTTATGCATGATTGAATCTGACAAATGATATTTCTCCACTCAGCGTGAGCACTGTTTTCATAGCCCAGCACTGTTGTAGCAACCACGTGTGGACCCGCTTCATTCTAAAACCTCTTCCAAGTAAACAATGGCTTAGGTTGGAAGAATTCTACCAGTACGGTGTGTGTGTGTGTGTGTATGCACGCACTGGTTTCCATACATTTTCTTCATTGTTAAAAAAGAGGGCTCAAACCAAGAGTGGACATTTAAAGCTATTACTGTCTAAACAATCAACATGTGACACCTGGCCAACAATACACTCTTAAACTTCCAGTATTTTGTCTGCATTACAAAATATCAGTGGCGTGCAGTGAATAAAGTGGGTACCCCTTCTGCAACCACCCACCCATACCCCCCCACCCCGCCGCCGGCCGACCAACACACAGATAAATATTACAATAACTACATATTCTCTGTCTTGACTTTTTAATTTAATTTAATGAACTTAATACACATAAACAGCCCACAAATACAGATACAAACTAAAAAAAGTATACAATAGACCACAACCATAAATGCTTCATTTGCCTACAAGTACAACCGTTCAACAAAGATCACTCATTTGTATGTCTACAGTACGCCAGAGCAGCCAAAACATTAAGTACACACAAAAACTCACCAGTCAGGCGGACTATTATTGTGAATTAGTTTCTCATTGAAGGACAGCCTTTAAAAAAGGCTTTTTAATATGATATGACACAATATCTGTCTCATTTACCGTCGCAATTCCGTGATAGTTATATAACTATTGAATTAATCCAGCATGAGCTCTGTTTTACGACTAATCAACGCGTAACACCTTCACCACAGTGCTGAGAAGGGGTTAGACAGCCATGGCCCCGCCCCCTGAGTGAAAATCATGAATCTGATTGGTTAAAAGCTTTGATTGGTTAAAACCACTGTCAGTCAGATAAGAGTCCTGTAGCAACTAAACAAACACAGACTAATGCTTTAAATTAGTTGCTGTTTTTTTGTTTTAGTTCATTTATAAAATAAATTCTTACACTTACAATAGCTATAATATTTATTACCTGATTAAAACTTATGTAATGATTTACATGCACTTATTGTCACCCCTTCTCTGAAGGTTTAGAAGGGTCTTACTGCACACCACTGCAAAATATATTGTCAAGTAAACTCTGCTGTGTTCTAAGTTATTTCTTGGAACATATGTCCTATATTGGTATTATCATCTTTTTTTATCATTTGATCTCAAACACAAACATCTTTACGGCATAGTAAAAACAAGGATGGCAGTATATGTAATATATATATATATATATATATATATATATATATATATATATATGCATTAATTCTTAAGGTTTAGTATCTAAAGGAGTACTACAGGAAGGGATGTGATTGTTTGGTAATTGAGCTCCAGAATCATGTACAGTGCTTTTTGGCTTTTACAATGGCCAAACAACAACCTTATTTAAAATATTTTGCCTGTGCTTAAAAGTCAGGCCTGTGCCAGGAAACTAAGAAAAGTTTCCAAGAGCAGTGGTCAAATATTCAACCAGAATTCTGCCAGAAGCTGGTGGATGGCTTCTAGATATCTCTGGTCCAATATTAGGTGTATTGTATCTTAAATTCTGACCCTGTACTGTATGTGTACTGCATATTTGGCAATATAAGGTGCATTTAAAACCCTTTAATCTTCCCAAAAATCGTCAGTTCTCCTTATAATCCGGTGCTCCTTATGTATGAATTTTACCAGTCAGGTATTAAAGAGCAGTAAAGCCACTCTGCTGAAGTACAGAGTTATACAGGAGTTTCAATTTAGTTCTCCAGCAGTTTTAGCATTAGCCGCTAACCACTAGCTCTTTTGCCGTTCAGAGGTGAGTATTATTGGTCTGTACTCTGCTGCTAACCCCGGCTAGCACTGCTGGAGTAACAGTGTTAGTATTAGCCACTAACCGCGCTAAGCGCTAGCTCTTTCGACGTACAGATTTGAGTATTTTTGATTGTAGCCTGAGCTACGTGGGACAAACCGCTAGCTCTCACCCTGGCTTTTCACTCTTCCTCAGTGTAATGCTCTTGGGTGGAATTAGCCACTAACCACGGCTAGCGCTAGTGGTTAGCTGCTAATGCCTTTGTGGAAATCTGGAAATCTAAGCTTACTTTAAAAAAAAAGTGGAAGCACTTTTCTCACCCAAATAAACAGATTAACATCCAGCACTCGTTTGAAAATAAAAATGTTTTTTACAGTTTTGTTTACTTAATTTAGCTGAATTAGAAGGAAAAAAGGAGACACCCCTGTTCCTTACTAGTGTCACATAATGTCCTTGCAATTCAGTGCGCCTTATGTATGAACATAGACTAGAAAATAGACATTTATTGATTGTGTGCCTTGTAATCTGGTGCACCTTATAGTGCGAAAAATAGGGTAGTTTTTACTATGTGCAGTCAAAACCATGTGCGCCAAATTCTTTTTTTCTTTTAAAGTTATATGTTGTACACAAAAAGAAATCAATACTGTCATGACATTTATTAGTAGTCTGGAAAGCACATGTACAGAAAAAAAAAATAATTCAAATCCACATGAAGGCTTGATGTTAGGTATTTGCCACTGGCAGGCTACACAAGATATCACCCCAAAATTAATAATTCCTAAATTCACCCCAAATTTCCCCTTGCTTATAACTGCAGTACTTAGCAAACTGTAAACTGGTTAAAATATTGTATTTTAGTGCAGAACAGAACTATTAAAGGCCTCCTTTATCTGTATCTGAATTTAAGAACCGATTACCAAAGCTACACAACAGCAGTCATTAGCAGCAGTCACTACTGTTTCTGTAAAATATTAGCAGCATTAATAATGGTAATGTAGTGTATGAACCAAATATTATCCCCTCATGAAGAGAAACTCTACTGCAGCCAAATGAGGAGGCACAACATGTGCTCATTAATGAGCTGGTGATTTATGTGAGGCAATTTTTTTCTAACAGCAAGTGAGAGTTTTTAATGTAGTATTGCATCTCCTTGCATATCCACACTGGAATCATGAAATAATGTATGTATGCATTAAAAATTGTAATAATAATATGCAATATTGTTTGTGAGTATTTCATTAATAACCAGAGTATTTTGCAAGTTACCACAGTATTTCACTATTAACCACATTATTTCACTATTAACTACATTATTTCACTATTGACCATGATATTACACTAGTAACCACAGTATTTCACTAGTGATCAGATTATTTCACTGGGAACCACATTATTTCACTAATGAACAGAGTATAACAGTAGTAACCACAGCATTTCACCAGTAACAACAGTATTACAGTAGTGACCACAGTGTTTTACTAGTGACCAGTTTTTCACTAGTATATTCAGCAGTATATCACTGTTGACCACAGTATTTCACTAGTAACCACAGTAGTTTACTATTGACCCTAGTTTTAAACTAGTATCCGCAGTTTTTCACTATTGACCATAGTATTACATGTGTAACCAATAGTGATAAGAATATTTCACTAGGAACCACATTATTTCAATAGTGGTAAGAATATTACAGAAGTAACCACAGTATTTTACTAGTGGTCAGAATGTTTTTCTAGGAACCACGTTTTTTACGAGTGGCCAGAGTATTACAGTAGTAACCACAATATTTTAACAGTGACCACATTATTAGAAAATTGACCACAGTGTTTCATTAGTAACCAAAATATTTTACCACTAACCATAGTGTAGTGACCACAGTGTTTCACTAGTGACCACAGTATTTCACTAGTAACCAAAGTATTTTACTGTTGACAATAGTGTTAAACTAGTAACCAGAGTATTTTACTATTGACCAGAGGATTACACTAGTAACCACAATAATATACTATTTACCACAGCAATTAAAGTATTTTTTTTAAAAACCACAATATTTTACTGGTGACCACAGTGTTTTACTAGTACCCACAGTGTTTCACTAGTAACTATAGTATTTTACAATAGACCATATTATTTCACTAGCAATCACAGTATTTCATTAGAAACCACAGTATTTTACTGGTGACCACAGTGTTTCACTAGTAAACACAGTGTTTCACTAGTGACCACAGTATTGCACTAGTGAGCACAGTATTTCCCAAGTGATTGGAGTATTTCACTAGCAGTCACAGAATTTCATTGAAAACCACAATATTTTACTATTGACCACAATACTTCACTGGAAACCACAGTATTTTACTGGTGACCACAGTATTTCATCATTAACCACAGTATTTCACTATTGACCGCAATAATTCACTTGTGTTAATTTTTGTAGGTTTAGCGTCCTCAACCTGGCAACCTGCGTGAGCTTTGTTTCTGGGAAAGAGAAAACTCTCTGCAGTGTTTTGAAAACTGAACACACTTCAATTAGTCAATTAGTACGAACAGTTCTGTAGTAAGTCTCTGTGGTGCAACTTAACTTTAACACACTAGTTTTACACTAACTGTGTTCAGGGTGTGGTTTAGGAAGGACTGAACGTGTATGCTGGAGTTTATATATTAGTATATATTAACGGTTTAATAACTACATTTATTATTGTACAATACTATATTGAATATAAGAGTTACAGTATGTTCGAGGACATGTTCTGTATCCAATCAGATTCTCTGGTGATGATCCTGTATAAATCCTTTCACTCTATGCTTCAGATTGAAATGAGATTCCAAGAGGCCCTCTTCTATTCTATTCTATCCCCAGTGCACAGTTCCTCTCTCTCTCTCTCTCTCTCTCTCTCTCTCTCTCTCTGTTGGCTGAGTGTTCCGTGTGTGGGAGTGCTTGGCTCTGGCATGCAGCCGGCCGCCCTGCTGCTCAGAATGGATCCCGCCACGGCTCTTTTAATTAGGCTGATCAAGTGTTTTATGGGAATTGGACCTCCGTGCCGAGCCATTAACACATCCTGAGGCATGGCTCCCACTCTTTTCCTCTCGCTTTCTCTCTTTCTCTCTTTCTCTTCCTCCCTCGTTCTCAGTGTGCAGCGTTATGCTGCGTTTACATGTTGGCATTTAAAAAAAAATGTTGCTCTGTGCATCACAGCACAGTCTCTGTGTTATCGGAGACAGTACCAGACCAATGGCGGAATGTAGGCATGTAAATGTTGCCACACAGTGGAATTGCCTGCTGTTATGTGAGGCAGTGGTGTTACCCATTATTATGTCTCAGAAACTCTTTACAATATATAATTCCTGTAATTATAATTATATACAGTACTGTGCAAAAGTTTTGGGCAGCAAAGCAAATTACACTAATCCATTTATCTCAGCAATAAGAGTGTTTTTACCTGAAAAAAATCACCACATATGATTTGAACAGATGCAAATAAACATACATACAGTAAAACGTATCAAGGAATTCTCATTTTTAGGTATGTTAAGTATGTTATATTCTGTGAGCCAAGCTGAAAACAAAGTGTAGAGAATCCAGATTTCTCCTGGATGATTTCCCTCAGCCAGCATGTGTATATATTCATATGTTCAGTTCCATCAGCAGCTCACCTGATTTAACACATTTACCAATTTACCGAACAGGTGTTGATTAATATGATGAGAACTAGAAATAACTCTATTAAACTCAGATGAGGAGGAGAGATTTCCACAGGTGCCTAAAACATTTGCACAATACAGTATATATAATAAAAGAAGTCTTCCCCAAGTTGTACAACGTTCTGTGGTCTGTCACTGCAGTTTCGCTAATTGCTAATTGCTAATCTTGCCATGCTGTCAAATAGTTTGGATTCACTAAGAAAACACTATAGAAGTATAGAAGACAATTTAATGCTTTGTGGAAAGTTGTTTAATACTTTTACCCCTCTGCAGCTTAAGCCTTATCCGAACCGGATTAGTTTCTCAGGGGGTTCTGGGGTAATTTTTCTTTTTTATGGGGGTCCTCTGTTATTTTATTCCCGTCCAGAACGACCATGTACGTGTTTTAATAAGACGTCCTCTGAGAAAATTAAAGGCTGAATTATCTACTTTTTTTCTGAACTCTGTGTTCCTCCGGTAATTTTAATCCTGTCAGGATTCACATCTCTGAGGTTCATCACTTCACGCTTAATAAAATAGCTATTTGTCCACTACCACGCATCGTAATTACACTTTGGACACACGTTTCCATGGAGATTCACGTGCAAACACAACAGCGAGTGGAAATGGAGGAGCTACTGAACACAATGTCATGTGACCAAGAAAGCCTAAAAACTCACTGATCCTCCTGTTTTTTTTTTCAATTGCAGTCCACATGCAAGTTTATCACTGAGTAGAAGTTTCCCACTGAGAAACTAATCCTGTCCGGATAAGGCTTTTTCTCCAGTTTTGAATATTCATCATACCTATGTTAAACAAGGGGCCACTCTCAGTCTTAGCCTAAATGTGCAATCAAACATGACATTACTTTTGTTTTTGCAAATAAAGCATGTAAATAATTGCATTGTCTGGTCTTGTTTTCATGTAGACTGACAGAAGCTGGCACAGTAAAGTAATGATTCTGCATTAGTATCCTGTATTATTCTGTAAATGACATGGTATGATAGTAAAGTTTTAAGCATTTTAATGTAGTTTGCTACTTTGGCTTCCCTGAAGAATCTAGTCTCTGACCAGCTTAATTCTAGACTAGCACAGGGAATGTTTTAGTTGAAGTTTGCTGGTTTAGCTCATCTAAAAGCATGATCAAACTGAACGAGTTAGACAACCAGTATGAATAAGCTTGTTGACTAGCATGACCATTACTCTCACTAATGCTGCTCATATATAGGCTAAACATACATTCACACTGCAGCGACATGAAGTGCTTTTCGTTCCGCCTCCCACTGTTTTCTATAGAGAGTGCCATCGAGCCAAGCAGCAAAAAGTTGAGATATTTTTTTTTAACTTTATGCAAATGAGAAGCAAGTTTTGCTAGGCGGTAGCCAATCTGTGCCATCCGGACAAGGCTTTGTCACCATTTGATATAGTATTACACATAGACTGTATATAGCTGGACAGAGCATCGTCTCTCAAAAGTGAAGCCACCACAGGTCGGGCGCCCCCTGCTGTTCGGTTGCAGAAAGCCGTGTAACCCCACCCATCCCCATAGGTTTCAATGGAGAAACAGACAACTTTCAATCACGTTTTTTTTTCTAATATACTGTAATTCTACCTCCATTATTTAAATGCAGCAGCTAGTGGAACCTCTGCTTATATTGTCAAATTTTTATATCCCCACAGAATTCGTTTTTTAAAACGTTATTCAGCTCTATTAAAAAAAAGGTGTGGTTATTGTAAAAGGGCTGATTATGGGCGGGACCAATAACAGACCGTCAGCTCCACCCCGCTCTGCAGTCTGTGACCACTAGGCAGCCCTCAGGGGTGGGATTATTTAAATGAGTAGGCTGCTCTCCACAGTCTTTCTCCCTCCTCTGGTCTCTACTGTGCAGACTCGGGTTTCAGGATTGCCAACATGGAGATTTTGGCTTCATTTTCATTGAATGAATGGGAACGGAGACACGGCGTTCATCTTTTTTTACAGTCTCTGGTATTACACTAGTAACCACAGTATTTCACTAGTGATCAGAATATTTTACTAGGAATCACATTGTTTCACAATTGACCAGAATATTACGCTAGAAACCACAGTATTTTAACAGTGACCACAATAATATATTATTTACTGCAGTATTTCTCTAGTGAGCACAGTATTTTACTATAGATTATATTGTTAAACTAGAATCCACAGTATTTTATTATTGACCACAGTATTTCACTAGTAGTTTCAAAGTAATGAAGCTGTATTAGCATTCTGTTCTACTCTGTAAATTAAATGCTAAGGTTGTAAAATTTGGTTTGTTGTTGTTTTCTATGGAGAGCAGCGGCAGCATCGCGCAGAGGACTGTGAAAGTGGAAGTGATGGTGGCACGAATAAAGGAAGTGAGCGGCAAAAAGTTGGGATATTTTCAACTTTATGGGAATAAGAAGTGAAATGTGCTTTACAATACCTTTCTGTAAATATACCAGCTGGTACTGATTATAGGCGGAGTTTTCTAAAACCCATCATGTCTGCGCTAAACTGCTCTGCCGCTGGAGAAACAACTGAATCCAATGGGGGTGATAAGAATAGCATGAAAGACCAGCATACACTATTTCAGGCCAATAAACTTACTAGCATAGGGTACTTTTATCCTTTAAACACCACATGAGACCACCCAAAACCAGCTACCAAACGCTGGATTTGAGTTGTATTCTTCAGCAAGGTTATGAGCATTTTGTTTAAGTTTATTAGATTAAATTGAGGTATTTAACCCTAGAAACCTATCGTTAAAATCAGTAACACCATCATTAACATTGGGTATACACTGTATGATAAGTTTTAGAATCCTTCTTTAATTTTACAACATACAACATAACATAAAATAAAAAAGGTACCATTGATGACCCCATAAAAAAGCAGAAAAAGTATTGGAGAATCAGGCAATCCTTATCAGGTAATGTCCTAACAAAAAATACTTGGTCTTTGGTCCAACCATTCCTGGGACATGTGAGCGCCTGACTTAATCACACAAACACCAACATCAGGTAAATTACACCCATAAAATATGTTACTCTCCATCACTAACGATGGACGAAAATCAACTGAACGCATGCCTCTTGAAAAAAACATAGATAAGAGGAGAGAATCAACCATAACATTAATGACATCAATGACCATCATCCTGAAGCTCCCCAGAGTCTCACGCAACTCAGACAGCAGCAACACAATGAAAATCCCATAAAAAAAAATGTGTGGGTGAAATTCACCCAGCGTTAGCATTCTAGAGCTAATATGGAGCGCTGCTACATTTCCAAATCATTATTTCTAACCAAATGCTGAGTTGAACCTGTTGGGTTGTTCTGATGGGCTGTTTCAGCAAGACTATGTATTTTGCACTATAAGGTGCAAAAATAATTTTGCACTCAAAATCCTTAGTGTGCCTTATAATCCAGTGCCTCTTGTGTATGAATTTTACCAGTCAGGTATTAAAAGCAGTAAATACACTCCACTGATGTACAGCTTTATACAGGAGTTTCAGTTTAGTTCTCCAGCAGTTTTAGCATTCGCCGCTAACCGTGATAAGCGCTAGCTCTTTGGCCATTCAGAGGTGAGTATCATCGGCCTACACCCTATTGCGTACCCCGCACTGCTGGAGCAGAATTAGCATTAGCCGCTAACCACAGGACTAGCTCTTGTGCTGGTTAGAAGTGAGAATATCTGACTCTAGTCTGCGTGTTTACCATGTTGAAACAAGCTACGTGGGACGAAGCGCTAGCTAATATCGTCCTGGCTTACCGGAACACTCAGGATTCCTCAGTGTAGCTCTGTCGGGTGGCATTAGCCGCTAATGCTAATGCTAATGCTCCAGCTTTAGTAGAAATCTGGGAATCTAAGCTTACTGTACATAAACTGAAGTGTTTTGCTCATCCAATTAAACAGATTTCAGGAGAGAAATCCGTGTAGATTAACATCCAGCACTCGTTTGACGTGTCTGACTCTTCTAAAATGTTTTTTTTTTAATTACGATTTTTGTTTACATAACTTGCTCAGCTTTACAGGTCTCGCCCCCCAGTTGAAAGACCTGCTGAATTAGAAGGAAAACTTGGTGACACCCGTGTTCCTTCTACTAGATACAAGTGTCACATAACGTGCCTTATAATCCAACGTGCATTATGTATGAAAATAGACCATAAAAAGGCATTTATTAATAATGCACCTTATAATCCGGTGCGCCTTATAGTGCGAAAAATACAGTCCAGCTTCTGTAACTGTCATACTAACAAGCCAGCCAATGGATTTATAATTAGTGTCAAATAACAAAAACAGCCCAGGTTCAGTGGGTAACATGCAGAGAGCAGAGAGAAAAAAACATGTAATAACTTCTAAAATCTTATATTTATAATATATGTGCATATATACATTTTTATGGGTATTTCACATGGTATAAATGTATATCTAAGTATATTTAGAGTACGTATCTTTTTGATAGTAATATATCACCTTAAAGGTAACATATTCTCATACTTTAACAACACTCTTGAGATATATATACGAATATATAAGTATATATATACAACATATATGTTGCAGTTCTGTTTGGGAATGGCCTATAAAATGAAAGCATTTTTTTTTTTAACTGTATATCTAAGCTGTTTATATATGATGAATTATATAATATTAGCATGTTTTTTTTTAGAATATGTATCCTATATATCTGCCATTTCATAGCATATTTATTTGTGTTATGTAAAAATAGTACATATATTTTATGTTACAGTAGGCAGTCAAACATCCCTGAGTTTATGGAAATGTAGATAGCGCTTGCTGTCGTGACTCTGAGCTGCCTGAAGAGAAGCTGCTGTTTAACTGACTCTGTTCTAATTGGCTTCTTCAGGTGCTGTAAATTAATGCTGATAATTAAGCTATTGACTGGGTTTTACAGAGGCACAGTCTTTAACCCAGACTCTGAGCTACACAGCCACTAACCAGCACAGTGAAAATAACCCTGCAAAATTTCTACCCAAGATTTAGATAGAAAACAGCGGACAAATTACATAAGAAATTATAACACTGTTATTAACAGTACTTTTTCTTTCATTAGTTGAGTTGTTCTTGCCATAATATGGATTAGAATAATACTCAAATATTCACTTTTCACTGTATACCTGTAACTCTACCTCTTCACAACTTTACAACTGATGCTCTCAAACACATTAAGAGAATAAAAAATTCAAGTAATTAACTCTTGATAAGTTCAGCACAGCTTTTAACTGAAAAGATGTGCAAAACTGTCATCTATCTAAGCAAGAGGTGCTACTTTGAAGAATCTAAAATATGAAATATGTTCTGCCACTTTTTTGTTTACTTAATAATTGCATATATTTGGATGACTTTAGTATTAATCTACCATGCAAAACATTTTATAACAATGAAAAAAAAAAAAAACGCTGAATATAAGGTGTGTCCAAACGTTTGACTGGTACTGTATATTTACATTATATTACATAATATTAGGGCTGCAACTAATGACTGTTTTAGTACTGGACTAATCTGCCGATTATTTGTTTGATTAGTTGATTAATCGTAATTATTGTTTGTCATGACCTTCATTTGTACTTTACACTAAAAACTATTTGTATTAAACAAAAAAATTACAAATTATATTATAGGAAACATTCACACTGTCACGTCTATTACTGACTGTGTAGTCCAAAACCAGGACTCCTCTGTATCTGTCAATGGACAGTCTCTGCCTCAGGACTCCAACCCCCAGAATGCATCTGTGTCTGACACGTGTCCGGACTCCACCAATCAGCGAACCTTCTCTCTCGTCATCACCGGAATTCTGAGATTGCTTTCAGCTGTTTGTTATTAACTTACTGTATATAAGTCAGTCTATTTTCACTTGTTTTCCGCGAAGTATTGCCACTGTTATCCAGCGACATACCGAGCGTTCTCTATCTTTTTGTATTACCGTGTATGACCCGTTTTTTCCCCTTTTGACTCCGTTTTTTGTCTCGCCCGTTCTGCTTTGTTTACTCTGTGATCTTCCGGTTTTTTGACTCTGTATTTTGGCTCAGGTTTACTCTTTGTCTAACGTTTCAGCTCTAATGCATTGGTTTATTGTCTCTCTGGTTCTGACCCTCGCCTGTATTACTACTACGCTCTCTGTTTTTGCCCCATTTATTAAAGCCTCATCTAGTTTTTACCGCGTGCGTCTGACTCCGCTCTGTAACGTTACACACACAGGCTAGATGTTATTTTCAGGAGATTCTACGATACTTTTTAAAAACTTTTTTTTCTTAATTTTTTCAAGGAGATTCCTCCCTGAAATGATTGTCTGATTGTCTGTTTAAGGTCTATAGTTACTATAACATATAACTTAAATGGAGTGGACAGAGTACAGTACAGCTTTTTTTTAATTTCTCTGATTCTAAAAAAAAAATGTAAATCGTGGTGAAAGTGGAGAATGTAAGACAAATGCAAGTCATTATTTTCATGTTCTGAAATACATAGTATCATTAAAAAATAATATATTCACTATTATACCTGAGTTAGTTCGGACCTTGCAATGTGATTGGCTGAGAGGCATTGTATTAGATCCATTATCAGCCGGTAATTCACTGCAACCGAAGCTCTCCATGTATTACTCCGCCACATACAGGTAACCTAGCAACGATGCTGCAGCGCTTACAAACCAAACAGCACAGCTACAAACAGAGCAGCAATGGAACTATTTTAACTCGCTGAGTGTTTACAACCAAACAGATTGTATTTTTCTCATCCTCTTTACCTGAAAATCGTTCAGTAAACAGCGATAATGGAACTGTGGTATAATCGCAATAATACACTCCAGGGTAATGCTATTACATGTTAATATTACATGTTATAGCATGAACCTCAAATGTGTATTATTGCTTAATTAGGACTGCTCTTAAGGATTTTAAGCTGTGGTAAGGACTATAAAAAGATGAGATATTAATGAATGGCTCAAATACAAAAGTAAATAAATAAAAAAAATAAATAAAGATCTGCCCAAATTATTCCTCCATTTTCCACAGTTTTGTTTTAATATAATGAAATTAAATAGTACCTGTGTGAGCAGCAGTGCAGTTCGCTGTCCATCAGCTGTGTGTTATGTGTTACTGTTGTCTACTATAGTCATAGCAACCCGTGCTTTTCATTCGGAAAGGGGCCCAGAGGCTTCAGGCTGCATAGTTTAGGCTCGGAATGCAACTCCCCGAAAAGATGCAGGAGAGTTAAAGATTGGAGGAGGCGGCGGTGAGGGTGTATCTCCATCCAGCTCGGCCTCAGATACCTGCTGTGTTGTTTTCCTGTTGACCCTGTGCTGCCTGGTAATGTCCATCAAACTGTCCAGCTTAGTGCTAAAGTTCAGTCACACATATATAAGAACTAAATCAATAGAACAACCTCTCCTGTGTGTTATGTCTGTAATACAGTGTACACTTCCCTCTGTCTTTCTTAAAGATCTCTTTACATCGTTTTTTTTTCATTCAGTTTAAAATGTCTAGTTGTGGTCTTTAGTATGAATGAATGCCATGTGTGCTGTTTTTTCTTTTTTCTTTTTTTTTAAACTGCTCCGTTGATCCAATATAACGCTGCTTTAGTCCAGTGGAGGAGTGGGCTGGGAGAAACGATAGGATGTAGGCTCTTGCGCATGAATATTCATAAATGCAAATATATTGCCTCTGATTGGGTAACAGCACTGTGACACCATGAGACAGTGAGACATATTACGTTTTAAAATAAACGTTTTAGAAACGTTTTAAAATAAAGACATTTTTACACTAATAATAGTCTTTTCAATGCCATATCTTAATTTACAACATGTGTAATGTGTAAGTCCTGCTAAGTGCAGCTCAGCCACTGACCTGGTCTTAGAATCTCTGTAAAACATCAAATCCACTGGAGATCCTATGTAAACCTATAGTTACTTACACACAGAGGTGGAAAGTACAGGTCCAGAAAGTAAAAATCCACCCCAGGGTTTTGTTGGCTGAGCCAACTGGGAGAAATGTTATCTGTAGTTTATAGAATAAAACAACAATGTACATTTTACTCAAACATAAACCTATAAATAGCAAAATTATCTTTAAATGTTTTACCATAGCTGTATATTATAGAAAGCATTATCATCCACAATGGACAGTGCAGAGGGTGTTAAAGATTGTGACTTTAGTTCAGTGCAGCCTTTATTAGCTTCCATGGACATGCCAAAATTATTGGGATATGATAACTACTTCCTGTACCATGACTTTTGGCATTTCAATATATATTATATTAAATGGTAATCCCTTTATTGTGGTACACATGAAATGATCAGGTTCCTGCCAATAACCAGCTCTGCTGTTAATGCTGTAGGGTATATGACCATTGCTTTATGACATGACTATTCCAGAGGGTTTTCTTTATTTATTTCAGATAATAAATGAGCTTAATTCTTCATATTTTATATAAAAAATCAGCCTGTGCTGTAAGCTCACATCCCTAAAAGTGGTTAAAATGTAAAATAAAAGTATAATAAATCACAATAAGAAGAAGAGTCAGATGAAAGGAACTGAAGACACCATAAGGCCATCCTTTTCTTTTAAGTGCTATTGCAGCTGGACGATATGGAAGATCTTGTTACTTATCCCCCACTCCAACACCATGACCACCACCTCGTCCAACCCCCTACCACCAAACCCAGCACCAGATTACTTCAGTCTTCTCATTACTGGGACTGGGCCTGGTTTTCCCATGAGGCTGCTGCATGGATGAATAGTGACCAGTAACATCCTCTAACCCCGGCTCATTTTTTCGCATATTCTAAGCCGCGTAGGCTCCGTGCTTAAGCCATGAAATACGGCTGGCCCAGGGGTCGGAGCGGTTGACCCCTCTCCGAAAATATTCAAAGTGTAGCTTAGCTTTCAGGCCCACAGTGATGAATGGTAGCAGAGAGAACGGTTGTGACTCTGTTTTTTTTTTTTCTTTTTAAAAGCATATCTGGACATGTATGGAATTATTTTAGTGAATGTAAAGTGATGTTCGATTGGAAAATCTGATTAATCTTGAATCAAATAAAGAAAAAAATACTTTTCTTAAAATAACCTTAGATTGCTATGGTACTTTAAGTAGGGATTGGTGTATGTATAATTATTACCAATAAATTATTTCACATTTTTAAAACACTTTTGATATCAGTAACAGTATTGTTTACTTGTGTATTCAATAACAATGTAATATCTTCGCTGTCCAATGAAAAACAAATATCTCAAAACAGCAATTTTACAGGAAAGAGATAAAACCTTGTTAATTTTTTATGGAAGTCAATGTAAAAAGAGTTTATTTTAGGTCATTTTGAAGAAATTCTATGGGTCCATTCATCAAGAAATTTTGGCAGAGTGAAAGGAACAGTATGTGTGTTTAAATTTTGTAGTAAAGAAAAAAATCAACAAAAAATGGAGATACCATATTTTTTGCACTATAAGGAGCACTTTCAATAAACATCTATTTTCTGGTCTATTTTCATACATAAGGTACACATCAGATTATAAGGTGCATTATGTGACACTAGTAAGGAACAGGGGTGGTGCCATGTTTTCCTTCTAATTCAGCAGGTCTCTCCGCTGGTTGGTGGTGGGTGGTAACTTAAGTTAGTAAAGCGCTTCCATTTATTTACAGGAAGCTTATATTTCCAGATTTTCACCAAGGTTACTAACCGCTAGTGCTAGCGGGATGTTAATGCTGCCCGACAATGTTACACTGAGGGACCCTGAATGCTCAGGACGGTAAACACAGTAAATGCGCTTGCTACATACAAAAGACGGTGAAAGAGCTACCATATAGCAATGCTAATGCTGCTCCAGCAGTGCTAGCCAGGGTTACAGGCCAATATTACTGAGTGGTGAAAAAGCTAGCACTTAGCGCTTATAAGGCGCACTGACGATTTTTGGGAAAAATAAAAGGATTATAATAGACACACCAACACACCGTAACAGTGGCAAAACTGACTCATTTCATAAATGGCAGTGGGTCATATTCAGTAACGAGTCCTGATTTTGTCTTGATGCAGACAATCAACAAACCAGCGTGTGTCTTCATTGCAGGCACTGCGACTGAAAACACCTGACTGAAAATGTAGCTATTGGGCTATCGACACTCCGTTCCTCTACAACTCGACGCTGAGACGCCTGGCGTTTGGTTGTTTTTATTACAGTTGTACTTCTGTATGTGATAATATGTTAGGAGCTTAGCATGATGTACAATTTGGTAAGCTGAATTCTGGGAAATGTGTTTCAGCTCATTGTTGATGGAAGCTCTTTCACCAAGCTAAAAACCCATTTAAACAGAGCTGAACTGAATGCTGCCACCGGCTCTTCTCTCTGGGATCTCCTCCACAGGACTGAGGGAACTTGTGCCAGAGCTGAATGGCTCTGCAGAGCAGGCCAAAGCCAAAGACCGGCGCAGTGTGTAAACACAGAATCGGAAATGATTTCCAGACCCTCAGCCCTTTTTTCTCCCCCTCCTCCTTTTCTGTCTCTTTCTGTGAAATAATGTTCATATATTTCTGTGTTTGCTTCCCCTCCTGCGCCTGGTCCGTCAGCAGCTCAGAGCTTTCTGGAACGTTCCTGTACTCGGGTCTGAGCCGGGGGAAGGAGCTTTGGTAAATTTTGTTTTACTGGATGTTCTAGGTCTTTTTATATTCGTCCCATAAAGGTCAAATATCTGTTTTCATTAGTTATTCAGTGGATTCCAGGGCAATTTTACCAGTTCTTTCCAAAGAGTTAACTATAATAAATTATACATTTATTATTTTGTTGTTTTTCATAGTCTAACTATTTTTTCTCTAATATAACAGATTGCACAGATTAAATCATAAATTCTTTGGACAGGAAAAAATTCTAGGTTGTACTCAGTAGGCAGTAGTTTGTCCTGCTATTAAAATGCGTTAGAATTGTGCAGTTGACCTCAAGGTGGTGCTATAGTTCAATGTGATGTGTTTGACACTCCTAAAAAATACTGTACAGTATTTTTTTTCACTATAAGACGCAACAGATTTATAAAGCACATTTCAAGTGAAACTCGTTAGAAACAGGGGTGTTGCCATGTTTTCCTTATAATTCAGGGTGGCGAGACCTGTAAAGCTGAACTAAGTTAAGTAAACAAAACTGTAATAATAAAAAAAAAATCATTGTCAAACCAGCGCAGATTTCTCTCCTAAAAACTGTTCATTTGGGTAAGTAAACAGCAACAGCGCTACACTGAGGAATCCTGAGTTTTCCGGTAAACCAGGGCAATATTACCTAGCGGTTTGTCTCACATAGCTTGTATTAGCATGGTCTAAAGGCCTATAATACTCACCTCAAAATGACCAAATGGCTAGCAAGGGTAACGGGTAATGCTAATGCTGCTCTAGCAGTGCTAGCCAGGTTAGCAGAAAGCAACACAGTAATAATACTCACTTCTGAATGTCCGAACGGCTAGCACTTAGCGTGTAATGCTAATGCTGCTCCAGTGCTAGCCGGTGTTAGCAGCAGAATAAAAGCCGATAATACTCACCTCTGAAAGGCCAATAAGCTATTACTTAGCGGGTAATGCTAATACTCCTTTAGCAGTGCTAACCGGGGTTAGCAGCAGACTACAGGCTGATAAGATCGGCCAAATAACTAGCGCTAAGCGACTAATGCTAATACTGCTGGAGAACTAAACTAAAACTCCTGTATAACACTGTACTTAAGTGGAGTGACTTTACTGCTTCTTCCGTATAGTTCACACTTTTTTCTAACAAACAAAAACAAAATAACATGTTTATAGCACCATTTAATGAACCCAAAACACACAACCACACTTATACATCACATTCAGTACACAACCATTACACACACACACACACCAGCAATAAGTGACAGCTAATTGTGCAAAGCGTACTTTAAACTGAAGGCAACCGTCCAATTGAAGGTGCTAGGGGCATTGGTGCAGAACAGAGTGGCAGTCCACATCTGGGCAACGTCAAGACATTATTAAAGATAAGATATATGTGAACAATAGTCTAAAACTACAAACTGCTTTTGCTCTTATTTGTTGATTATTAAGGTTAAAATATGTCAATTCTTGTAAATGCTTATAGTGTAATACACTGCCTGTCTAAAAAACCTGAACCTAGACCTGAGCAACTGCAGCAACTCCAGGTGTGTACAATCAGTAGGAACACCGATGAGTCATGTGATCCGGCATGTCCGGAGAGTTGAGTGCAGGAGTATTATGGGAAATGGAGTTTGTTTATGGACCATTAGAGTCTGTGGCAGGCAGACAGACAGTGACAGGACTGACAAGTGTAGACCCTAATGCTTTGTTACTTAAATTCTCAAATGTTAACCTTAAAATTTAACTCACACTCTCTCTCTGCTGCTTTCAGATGCTGACATTTTGTTTTTAACCTCTTTCCACTCCACTGCCTTCAGGTTGGTCCCAAGGGTTGTTTTAGGGAATTTGGGGGTCCCAAGCAAAATGGACCTGAACCTAAGAAGGTTAGGCTATTGCAATGAGATGTCACTAAATATGATTAACAGTGAATCTGGAACAGATCTGTGTTTTCCTGATCCTGTTCATGTAAGATATTACATTGTGGAGCCATATTATCAGCCCTTTCAAAAAAAAAATGTAGATTACAATGTAAATTATCACGTACTGCTGTCTTGTTTTTTTTTTTTTTTGTTTCTCTTCCTTTCTCTTTGTTCCTTTTCTGGATCCTGGTGGATAAATCTGCTGCTTTATAATGGCTGACGTTTCATATTTTGCCGGCTGCAGGTATCACTGTCAGCAGCTAGTGGGAGTCATTGTTCTTTCCAGCATTGACCGTCACAGAATTTAAAGGGGTGATCACACAGTATGTTTGATTTGAGGCTTTCAGTTCATAACCAATCCTTGTCTGGAGGCCTTAGACCAGCTTGGGGCTCTAAGCAAACAATTGGTTTGCTTGCCTTGTTGAAACGGACCTGGTTGGTCCTGCCTGATTGGCTTGGTGGTAGGCTCCACCCCTTCCATATTTGACAAGACCAAGGAGGACGAGAACAAACCTTTAATTATGTGTAATATTGAATTGTTAAATCCAATCAAGATTAAAATACTTGTTCTTGTGCTTGAATCTAGAGTCGTTTCTGGTAGAAAAGCACATATAGCATGCACATAACATAACTTGCGTTGAGTTGATTTGAGATGACTGAAGGGAGTATGTGTGTGTAGTGCACATTATATTTAGGTTTGATGGTTTCATATCTGTTTACATGTTTGTGTGTATGGTGTATGTGTTTGTATGTATGGGAGAGAGAGAGAGAGAGAGAGAGAGAGAGAGAGAGAGAAAGAGAGAGATTTTGAAGGGGTGCTTGTCTCTCAGAGTGTGTGCTGTCCAGGCTGTAATGAAATTCGCTATTGATCTGTGCAAAATAGACTTTATACATCATTCATGCTCCCTATCAATCTCCCACCGCTTGCTGTTGTACAGCCATTAGTTTTGGAGGTTGAGACAAAAAAAAAAGAAAAACAGAGAAAGAGAAAAGTCCAAGCAAGGCAATAATTACTACTGGAAGATTACTATTTTCTGCTGCCTCTCCTTTACTCCATTCTGAAGCTGTAACAAGCTTATCTGTCAAAGCCACTGTCTATTGAATGAACTGCTTAATTTGAAATGGATGGAGGTTCTACTTTACTCCTTCCTTTCTGGGTTTTTCTTTTGGACACCATTTCATTGGCTTGATGGAAACTGTAAACTTCAGTTGTAGGCAGAAAGCAGACAAGAAAGAGACCTTATAACAGAATTTAGATCCTTCCTTTAAAAAAGAGGGGAAAAAAGGAAATAGAGAAAAAAAAAGAAAACGTTTGACGCAAGGCAATCTTTCCATTGTCACGGATGCTGTTGGGGAAAGAAGGAGAAAGAGGGTTGGACAAAACAGGGTCGGGAGAAAGGGGGGGAGAACCAGAAAGAAAATAAACACAGGACATGGTAACCTGACACAGGAAACCCGTTGAATGCTGGGAATCAGCAACTTCCTGCAAGACAGTACAATGGTGTCTGCCCTCGGTGTGTGGCGGCTACAGGGATGAGGAAGGGCAAGTCTCGTCCACCGGACCTGAGGCCCGATAAGAGAATTCTCACACATAACGGAGAAAAATAGTTCATTTTCTGTTCCTTTCCTTTTTCTCCATTTTTTTGGTGTTTGGAAACTTGGCAGCTTTCCAACAGACAATTGTCTATGTTTCTGTGTTTTTAAATCATTAGGATGAAGACAAAGTCATTCAGATGAGTTTAATGTAAAATGCTTTATACTAGAGAAATGTTTCTAAAGAACTCTATAGGACGGTTTAGAGTGGTGGTGATAGAAGTTCAAAAATCAATATTTGGTGTAATAATCCTGGTTTTTAATTACAGTTTTCATGTATCTTGGCTTGTTCTTCTCCACCACTCTTACACACTGCTTTATAATAACTTTATGCCTTTACTCCTGGTGCAAAAATTCAAGCAGTTCAGTTTGGTTTTCAATTTGGTAAAATCAAAGAAACTCATTTTTAAGTGGTCTTATTTCAGTGACGTGCAGACGCTATGGCCCAATGTGCTTGGGCAACTGGCCTTTTGCCGTCCTTGACTGATATTGCCCTTCCAAGGGAGGGGAAAAAATAATATAGGCAAATAATGTTTCATATTGCAACAAGATTTTCTTTATAATTCGTAATTTTGATTGAAGTTTCGTAAAACAAAGTTTTCAGAGTCAATCATTCAGATTCAGAGAGAGGCAAAAGGGAGGGACGCGGGCGTAGCGGGGGACACGCAGCACGCTTCACTAGAAAAAAAAGTGCCCCCTTTCTTCAGGTTAGAGCAACTGCCCTTCAAGATTCCTGTGCACGTCCCTGTCTTATTTGTACTATGGTTTAAACACCCAGTGAGTAAGACAAAGTGGCTAAGGGGGAAAAAGGACATGTGGCTCAGTGGTTGTCTCAGCAGAGACATCCAGTAAACGCCGATCTGACACCAGACAACAGTTACTAAAAAAAGACATATGTCAGGATCCACATATCAATAATGTTGTAATATGATTCTGCCCATTTTATTGAGTGCGTGTTGTTGTCCACTCGAACCATACAGCTAAAGGAGTGCTCACATAAACAACCAGCTGTGCTGCATATACACACACACACACACATTCATGCCACCACTAATATCACCACCGTAACGAGACCCTATGACAACTCCCTCTTCCTGTGTTTCCTCACCTTGTCACCATAATGAAGGGGGAAAAAGCTTCTCCGGGGAAGAGGTAGGCGATTAATTAAGGAGGTATTCAAACGTATTAATGTAACTACAGTAATTGGGCATAGCCAATACATCTAAGCTTATGCAAATGATAAGCTTCCCTTCAGGCTGTAGCGCGAGGGTTGGCAGGCTTTAAAAGAAGAACAGTACAGTAGGACAGCCGTGGCTAAGAACACGAAACAAGAGGCCTGCTGGCTGTATCTCTGTTAGCTTGGATTAGCATTTGAAGCTTTTGTCATGCCCGGTTGAAAGAAAGAGAGAAAGAGAGAGAGAGAGAGGAAAGGATGGCCCGTGGAATCTGACATATATAATCACAAAACAGGCTGGAGAATCTTAGTGAGGATGTAAATATAGGAAGCAATAGAGGCTAAGTGCAAGAGTGTGGGTGAGCAGTAGCACACAGCATAGAAGAGCCTGAGGCAGCTGGATGTAAATACAAAGTACTTGTAGTTGGATGTTTTTAATAATAATGACGAGGCTAAGAGCTGGATCAGGACACAGGTTAATCAGGGAGACAAGGACTATGTTTACATTACCAGGCTGAAGTGACTCAAATCCGATTTTTTGCTCAATGTGGCTCAGATTTGAGTCACTATGGCTACGTTCACATTATAAGCCACATTGCTCAAATCCGATTTTTGCTCAGATTGGATTTGGTTATCTTGACAGTTCACATTCATAAATGTAACTGATCTGTATTTGTGTGTAATGTGAATGAATCTGTCCCTGAACCGCCTCACATGCTCACATTGATACAAGTATAAACGTCTCCTTCTTCACCAACAACAAAAAATGTCATATTTGAGAGACGACTCGTAGTTTTATAAAGGGAAATGGATGAGTTAGCAGCTCATATGTGGAGCATCTTTTGCTAGAGTGGAGAGTAAACAGCTGGTCTGAAGTTCATGCTCAGGTCAAGGAGGTGAAAAAAGGCCAGGCGGTTTGCTTTTGCTGTTTTTGCAGCTGCACAGCTGCACCAAGAGATGTGTGGGTACGAGAGAAAAGCACGTAGTGCAGCGTAAAAGCAAAAAGACGCATACATTCTGATTTGACCGTTCACATTCATGTCGCATGTCCATGGATCAGAAACATATTCATTGTGGCTCAGATCTGATTTAAAAAAAATGGATATGGCACGTTTATACAGTCATGAAAAAATCAGATCTGAGCAAGAAAAAAAACCAACAGATTTGAGTCACTTCGGCCTAATAATGTGAATATAGCCTTTCATATGTGGTCCTAAATTTTGATACGTATCCGATCCATGGACATTGATAGGTTCAATACTAAGCAACAGGTGAGTGAATGAAAATGATAATTATAGTGCTGAGTCCAGGTGTGTGTAATCAGAACGAGGGTGAACCTGAAACACAAATGAGTTGGGTGCAGGTGTATGATAGGAAGTAAAGTCTTTAACTGGAGCAAAAAAAAAAAAAAAAACATTAAAAAAATGGCTAAATGGTGGCTATGCTAATGGCATTAGCACATTCTAGTGATTTTCTCAAATTTTGTATTTTAAAAATAAACAAATCTCAGATCTAAGAATGAATTCAAATACACAGAAAAAATAATGAGGGAACTTCATTTTAGTCTTCCCATGATCTTCAGAAGAACCAGCTGTACACACAAAAGTGTTTTTAAGGATTTTAAATGATATTTCATGGTAAAGTTTATAGTTAGAGTGGGGACAGGTAACAAATGCTATTTTTCAGTGTTCTAAGTAGTTTTTATTAATGTTTTTAATTACATATCTTACTTTTGCAATCAGGTCAATGTAGAAGACACTATTCTTAATAATAAAATGTATTTTAAAGTTATTTTGTGTACACATTTATACATGTCATTTCCTGTGGACAGAAATGACACCTGTTTGTTGGAATAGGCAAGTGTTAGGCAAATGTTAAAATATTTTACAGACATGTATAAAAATACATTTCTCTGCATGTACACTAATCTGAGTAGGATTTCTGAAATATGAAAAAAATATTTGTAATTTTGTTGCTTTAAAAAATGAAAGGATCTAATATTATGAAAAAAAAAGTTGGCCCTGAATTTCATACTTAATCACTCACAGCTAACAACACGTCTTTTTTTAAGCTTCCCCCCTGTTCTTGGTGCCGTGTGTGTTCTTTCCCGGTTGCTGTATTTGTGGCATTGTCCATTCATTCTTATTATCGAGGCGACCCCACGCCCCCCTGATGAGGCGCTCGCGTGGCCCTCAGCTTCCTCTGAGGAAGGAAACGCCCGTTAAAGACGGTGCCAACACCACACTGCTGCATCGCGCGCACACACACACACACACACACACACACACAATGACTAAAATACAGCCACAATACATGTAAACTATTGTATTACTGAAACTAATTTACTTGCTATAAAATATTTAAGCTCTTTTAAATACATTTTTATTAAAATTTTCATGTTCTGGTACAACAATCTGATTGGCGAGAGTAAACAACTCAAAGCCATCATGGTCTTTAATTGTTACATTACTGTGTATTTAAACTTAATTAGTCACTAAAGCTTGTGTGTTAAATAAAAAGTGTATTTCCCTGCACTTCATTAATCTGATTACTGTAGAAATTCAGAGGGAATTTAGGTAATCAGACAATAGGAAATCTCAAAAAACACTGCTTGTTTATTACCGATACCAGGGTCTGTTTTTACACTGAGAAATCCCAGAATACTCCAGTTAAGAGTTTACATGCACTGAGAGAAATCAGATTTCTGTGCTTAAATCCAGGTCTTTACACCTTACTCTCATCTAAGAAATAGGGCATGTAAACACACTCACTGATTTTACTATGGTTGTGGGAGTTCACGTTCCTAACGGCACCCATTATCTGTGCTAACATCACACTAACGCCGAGCCTCTTGGGTCCTTTTGCTTTATTTTCAAACAGGAAGCTCTATTTATTCCCTCAGAGCCCACTGATACATACATGCACATGCTCTCAGACCGTGCAAGACCATTTATCTTAATCGACATTGATGATGCTTTGGTGAGCCACTCCAGCAGGAGAGGGGTGAGTGGAGAGAGAGAGAGAGAGAGAGAGAGAGAGGGGGATGAAGAAGAGCAGGTGGTTGGAGGAGGCTCTTTAGTAATCGCATCATGGCCGTAATGTCAGGGGAGCAGAGCGTAGGCTTGCGCTGCTCTGTTTTAAATAAGGTCAAGTCTGCCCTCACCTGCGCCCCACACTGTCAAATTAAAGACATACACACACACACTCTCTCTCTCTCTTGCTCTCGTTCTCTATCTCCCCCTCTCTCTCCGTTCTAAATGACACTAAACGGCAAACTCAAACAAATGACACCTCCGCCTCCCCCTCGCATGTACAAAATGGCAATCTAATAGACTGCTTTTCATTCTCTTTTCTCTTCCTCTTTCTCCCTTCCTTCCTGTTTCTGTTTCCATCCACTCTCTCATCCATCTCTCTGATTTCACTTTGTCACATACATTTGGCAGGAATCAGAACAGTTGGCAGGAATCAGAAATATCTCTCAGTTTCGTCATAGAGAGTTTTACACTGTTTCTCCAAAATGAGCTTCAGAACATTTCAGCTCACTCATGATAAGATCTTTATTAATTCATTAATTTATTTATGTATTGTCACGTCACCGAGTACAGGTGTAAAGGTGAGTGGGACACAGTCCAAAAACATGATCAGGTCAACCGGATTCTCTAAATTGCCCAAAAAATTGAAAATTGAATACTCTAAATTGTAATAAGGGTGTAATAAGGTAATAATTGGCACTCTGTCCTGGGTAAAATGCTATAGTGCCTGATGCAGTCCTTCAGATGGACGGTTGTTTCCGGTTGAGGGTACGCTGTGCGCTGTTGGCTGCTGCTTCTGAACGGTGTGTAGATGAGTGCTGAGTATAAATGTCACTCCTCTCTCTCTCCTGGTCATCTTCCTGGCCATCCATCCGTTGCAGTGTGTTTGTCCACAAATTCTCATCAACATCGCATCTGATGTGTTTTTTAGCAATGCACCGCGGGAAGAATCGTCGTGAATGCCTGAGCCATCCTCTACACTGATCGCCACAGGACTATATCATCGTTATATCATCACAGGACTAGCATCAAAGTACTAGCACCAGGCCAAGCTGTATATATACAGCAATGCCAGCATTTAAAATCATAGACAACACCTGTCAGGTAACGAACTGATGTATTGGTCACCTGTAATGTGGGACACTCCTCCACGTCAAAACCTGCTTTCACCTGTTACCTACTCACCTGATTGTCATAAATTTATGAAATGTTCCAAAATATGTGTTCTGTATTGTATTACAATTTCTTAACTCATTTTGATAATTGAGCAGACTATTCTGCAGATGATGACTTATACGATGAAACTGAGCTGACATGTTTTGGAGAGAACAACCATCTGAGAACCAACCAATTGGGATAGATCAACAAGATGCATTCTTTTGGAAAATGTACTAAATGTAGAATGATTGTGTTAAGTGTACACTGTAAAAAATTTCCTTGTGAAAATACAGTAAAATACTGGCAGCAGGGTTTCCAGCTCTTTACTGTAATTTTTACAGATTCTGTCCTGTATTCTGATTTACAGTTTCTTCCTGTTTTATTCAAAACATGCAAAGACCGTGAATTTGACAAAATACAGTAAAATACTGGCAGCAAGGCTTCCAGCTTTTTACCGAAATTTTTAAAGTTTTTGTGCTGTATTCTAAATTACAAATTAAGCTAAATTGAATAAACACAAAAACAGCATTAAATATGTTATAGTACAGTTTTTTATTAAACAAAATGACATATATAATGAATATAATAACAACCTCAGAGCAGATACACTCAGTGAGTTATATAAACAATCTTTCCATCAAACCCCTCTCATTCTCAAGCTCAAAAAAAGTAAGAATTAAAAAATTAGTTGTTTTCTGGTAAAGGCCGGTTAAAATAAACTAAAATGTTTCTTTGAAAACAAAAATGCAAAAAATGAGTGTGTGAACATGTAAATGGAGACACGAGGATTGACTGCCTGAGATTTCTTGTAGACAATTTTGCCTTCTTTGAGACCACCCTGCCCCGGATCATCTTTGAACCCCTCTCTAGGTTTATCCCAATGAAGCGTCTGGAGATACAGCAGTATAAAATAGCATTCAGTTGGTGACTTTTAGAGTGATTCAGGAAATTAAGCATGCACAAGAAGAAAATGACAGATATAAGAAACAACTCTGAATGAACTTCAAAGTACAAGAGGCCTCCTCCTGGTACTGCAAATTGAACACATAGTACATTGCAAACAAAGTTGCAAACCTGGTCAAGAATGTAGGTAGGATGCCCTCACAAATGACACGACCCTCAAGACTAAGCTCCTTTCCTTGTTTGTATTTGCCAAGAGTGGCATTTCCTTTGTTCTCCTTCCCGCCTGTTTTTTCTACACCTCTTTTAAGATCATTTATTTTTCCACCTGTTTTCCAGTCAAACAAGTTCCACAAGCAGACCCTTTTATTTCACTAAAAGAAAGTGCAAGCTAAATAATAGTAAAGCACATTCATAATGATTAATCAAATAAACAACGAAATATAAATATATCTGCATAAACATATATAAATAAAATATCCAACACTTCCCTCTCCCGTAACATTTACACCACATTTTGTATTTAAATAAAATTAGTCAAACTATTAGTCTACTAGCTATAAAGCTAAGTAGAACTTAATGAACTAAGACACAACATTGCTAGCCAGATTCATCCTTCATGATGATGATCTATCTATCTATCTATCTATCTATCTATCTATCTATCTATCTATCTATCTATCTATCTATCTATCTATCTATCTATCTATCTATCTATCCATCCATCCATCCATCCATCCATCCATCCATCCATCCATGTCCGATATATATATACACAAACATTTCAAAATACTGGAACAAACAGCATCTATCACTGGCAGATGATAATTACAGAGTGCATCTGTTAATTACAGGGTTACAAGTTTGTAGGTCCTTGCATTTTTTCATGCTGTTCTGTGGCTTTATATGGTGTTTATATCTATACATATATTTTATTTTATTAAGAAACATTGAAAAAACATACGTCTTTCTTGTGCTATTATTTCTACATATAATATTTTCTCCTAGACAGCAGTTTTAGCAGTACATTTTCTACCTTTCTCATCCTCATTGCTCCTACATGAACTGTTCTCTCCTTTACAGATGCATCCGACTCCTCCACCACTTTGATTCCAACCTTGTAAACTTTGTAAACTCTCTCCATGTTTCTCATTCTTTCTTCATCCTCCCTCTCCACAGCTCAGCCCTGCTTTGATTGACACTGACCTTACCCCAACATGGCCTCCTGCCCATTGATTTGAGCGTGCTGCAGTACAGTAGGCAAGGTGACATAACCCCACAGGACCTGTGCCCCACCTGCTGCTAATGACGCCACCTTTCAATTACCTATCACTGCTCCAGTACTGCTGGGGTAAGCAGAGCAGGACACGGCTCGTACGCCTCTTCTAGCGGGGCTAAACTGAAACTGAAGGACACTGGAAAAGACTGTGGTAGTTTTGGTTTGGGGAATCATGCTATGAATGATCATTAATCTGGTTCTATTGGAAAGAAGGAAATGCCATTTCTGTCCCCAGGTAATTACATGTATAAATGTGCACACAAAATAACTTTAAAATACATTTTATTATTAAGCATAGTGTCTTTACATTGACCTAATTGCAAAAGGTAAGATATCTAATTACAAAACGAATAAACGAAAAAACGAATTAGAACACAAAAAAATTGCATGTGTTACCTGTCCCCACTCTCTAACTATACACTTTACCATGAAATATAATTATTAAAATCCTTTGTATTTTTTTTTTGCATTGTTGTGTGACTCCAAATCCCATCTATGCTTTAAAAGTATATTTTTTCATAATAAATCCATAATATTTAAGTTAAAATACACATTTTTGTTGTGTCTCTGGGTTTCACTCAGTCCTGTTTCAGTAAAACATCCTATCTACCTTTCTGAAACATCTCAAACATTCTACACCTACAACAGTTACATCTACAACAGGAAGTGACATCACCTGGTTCTTCTGAAGATCATGAGAAGAGCAAAATTAAGTTCCCTCATTAGTTTTTTCTGTATATTTGATCTGATTGTAACTCTGACTGAGGAGCACAATCTCAACACTCTGTCATGTTACCTGAATTAATTCTTAGATCGTATTTGATTTTTTTTAAAAATACAAATTTTTTGAAAAAAAAAAAAAAAAACTCAAGAATGTGCTCAGTGTCCTCCTGCTATTAGCATAGCCACAATTTATCTATTTTTCATGTTTTTGCTAATTCTATGCTAAAAACTCATTCCTGTTACTTTCAGTCCTCTTACATTAAGAATGCCAGTAACAGGAGTGAGTTCCAGTAAAAGGAGTGAGTACCATTAACAGGAGTGATTTTTTGCCATAAATACAAATTATTTGAACCATAGACTGTGTATAGCTGGACAGAGCATCGTCTCTCAAAAGTGAAGCCACCACAGGTCGGGCACCCCCTGCTGTTCGGTTGCAGAAAGCTGTGTAACCCCACCCATCCCCATTGGTTTCAATGGTAAAACAGACAACTTTCAATCAGGTTTTTTTCTAATATACTGTAATTCTACCTCCATTATTTAAATGCAGCAGCTAGTCTAACCTCTGATTATATTGTCAATTTTTATATCCCCACAGAATTCGTATTTTAAAAACGTTATTCAGCTCTATTCAAAAGGGTGTGGTTATTGTAAAAGGGCTGGGTTACACCTAGCCGGGGTGGGACCAATGATTGTATTGGTGGGACTACAGACTGTGTATAGCTCTTTGGAGGTTATTTAAATGAGTGGGCTGTCTCTCCACAGTCTTTCTCCCTCCTCTGGTCTCTACTGCGCTCTACAGACTCGGGTTTCAGGATCTCCAACATGGAGGAAGATTTTGGCTTCATTTTCATTGAATGAATGGGAACGGCGACGCGGCGTCCATCTTTTTTACAGTCTCTGATTTAAAGATGCAGTCACCCATTTCTTTAAAATAAAGACTTTCTTGGGAGAAAATCAAAGGAATTAGTGGTCTTGCTTTTAAACATGCTTTTTAAATGTCACATGAGTTTTGAAATCATCTTAGGATTAGAAACCTTGTAAAAATTAAGGAAAGCTGCCTGAGTTTGACCTGTACATCTTTTAAATAGTTAAATATATCTGTTTTTAGATTCACAGTTGAAAAAGTTTAATAAGGAAGAGTAACAACAAGCAAAAGGCACCCATTCGATGGAATGGCCCACAAAAATCTGTTGGCAATACAGTTACCAACACTACAGTCTGTCAGTCTTAGTAACAATGGGAGGGAAACTAACTGTGTGTGGGTGTAGGTGGGTAGATAGGTAGGTGGGTTTCTCAGGAAAGTATTACCTCACCAAATTGGAACACTTAATTAGTCTGCCTGCGGTAGATTCATCAACAAATTGAGCATTTAGGGGCCTGCTGTGACGCCAGCTTAGACAATTACTTTCACATACATAGTCAACATAATGAAGTTTCATTGGATTCCAACAACTACTACTTTTCTCATCATGTCTATATTGTCATTAAGTCATAAAAATCACAGTGTCAGCCCTGACGCTGTCAGTCTGCCTGCTCTAAACTCTAAAAGACTACAACTCCCAGCAAGCACTCACATCGGACCTTCCAGACTCTGCTGATCACATGTCACTATCGCGTTCATGCTCTCCCAGCTTCTGATTGCTCACACCTGGTCTGTGTTTGTATAAATACATAACCCTTCAGTTTCAGTTGCTCCTCGCCGGGTATTCACACTGAAATAAATTATGCGTAAAATTTACTTAAAAAAAACTTTTGCAACTTTCTGCTTTTGATTTTTTTAAGTAAGTTTAATTTCATGTAAATTTAAGTAACATCAACTTGGTTTCATGATTTAAATATTACATAGAGCAAATAAGTGAATGAAATTCAGTCAATCCATTTATTTTTGCTGGATCAATCCTCTCTTTTAGTAAACTTTTATTAAACTTTACTTAATTTCTGCATACAATATTACCTAATTACTATATTAATCAAATAATTTATGATACATAATATATTATAATTCCTGAAATTTCAATATTTTTAGTTAAAACAAATATCACACTGTCTAAACACATGGATGGCATGTAATGCATTTTTTAGTATACTAAACAGAATGTATTACATGCCATCCATGTGTTGAGACAGTGAGACTTGGTCTATTTACAAAATAAATCTTTGAGATTATTTAAATATTTGAATGTGAGTTTTAACTATAATTATATATAATAATATTGTATAAATAAAGTAATTGTAATCAGGTAATATTGTATTCAGAAATTAAGTAAAGTTTAATAAAAGAAAGGATTGACTGACGTTCAGTTCACTTTTTTACTCTATGCTATACATTTAAGTCATGAAACCAAGATGAAGTTACTTAAATTAACATTAAATTAAATTTACTTAAAAAAAGCAAATGCAGAAAGTTGCAAAACGTTTTTTAAGTAAATTTTACGCAACACCTTTTTCAGTGCAGTCTAGTTTTCTAGCTCTTCTACGACTCATTTCCTTTGTTTTTTCTTCCTTTGTTATTGACCCATTTTGTGTTTGGCTCATGTGACATACAGTCTCACTTGCCTCAGTTAAGGTCAGGCAGAATGATTTAACGAAACGGAAAACATGGTGGTGGTAGTGTGATGGTCTGGAGCTGCTTTGCCTCTTTATGGTGTGGAGAACTTGCTGTAATTGATGGAACCATAAATTCTGCTCTCTACCACAAAATTCTGAAGGAGAATATCTGATCATCTGTTTGTGACCTCAAGCTCAGGTGTGCTTGGGTTCTGCAGCAGGACAATGATCCAAAACACACAAACAAGTTCAGCTCTGAATGGCTCAAGAACAAAATTGTAAAAAGTGAAGGTTTTGAAGTGGCCTAGTCAAAGTCTGATTGAGATTCATGATATTTAACAAAAAACAAACTTGAAAACTAAACTCCAATAGGTCTGAATTAATACAATTCTGTAAAGAACGGTGGAATAAAATTCCTCCACAGAGATGTTGAAGACTCGTTGCCAGTTATCAGTAAAGCTTGATTGCAGTTGTTGCCGCAAAGGGTGGCACAACCAGGTTATTCGTTTTAGGGGGGCAAACACTTTTTTTACACAGGGCTAGATAGGTTTGAATACATTTTTATGCTTAATAAATTAAATTATGATTTAAAAACAGCTTTTTAAATTTACTCGGGTCATCTTTGTCTAATAATAAAATGTATTTCACTATATAAACTACATGTGCTACATGTGAGTCATGAGATCTTTAAAGGACCATTAGGAGTCATTTTTTAATATGTGTTTGTATGAATATTATCTATTAATATAACCTGTGTCCTCACTAGGGCCATTTCCAACACACTTCTCTCCAACACACACCTACACACGCGTGGATTGATCCGCTTAGGGTGTGATCCCAGTGTCGCGTAGATGAATTGATCACCACGTTTTGCCTGTGGTAAACATTTCACTCCCTTTGCCCCACGGCTGATCAATAAGCTTTCTTTAATAATACATCTCATTGATTGCTTTGGCCTCTGAGTAAATTGATCAATTATTCTGATTGTTATTTATTGTTGCATGGTGTCAGATGTGGGCTAAAGCTCTCTTCCCACAGAACGTCCAGGCTTCCCCTGGGCTTCCCTGCACAGAAAGAGTAAGGTAATGAAAATTCACTTAGCCTTCACCACTGAACGTCCTGCACAGGTGGAACATTGCGCAGATGTCACGTCTGGGTTTTCACTTGGACTGTCATTTATAAGATTTTAGTTGCTCTTTATAACCAGCATTATATCTGTTCCTTATAGCGCCATTTATTTGCTGTCCACACATACTGGCTGTGTTTGTACAGTCATATGAAAAAGTTTGGGCCCCCCTATTAATCTTAATCATTTTTAGTTGTAAATAGTTGGGTGTTTGCAACAGCCATTTCAGTTTGATATATCTAATAACTGATGGACACAGTAATATTTCAGGATTGAAATGAGGTTTATTGTACTAACAGAAAATGTAAAACTGACTTACTGAAGCACATAATTGGTTTGGTAACCTCATTGAGCTTTGAACTTCATAGCCAGGTGTATCCAATCATGAGAAAAGGTATTTAAGGTGGCCAATTGCAAGTTGTTTTCCTATTTGAATCTCTTTTGAAGAGTGGCATCATGGGCTCATCAAAACAACTCTCAAATGATCTAAAAACAAAGATTGTTCAACATAGTTGTTCAGGGGAAGGATACAAAAAGTTGTCTCAGAGATTTAACCTGTCAGTTTCCACTGTGAGGAACATAGTAAGAAAATGGAAGACCACAGGGACAGTTCTTGTTAAGCCCAGAAGTGGCAGGCCAAGAAAAATATCAGAAAGGCAGAGAAGAAGAATGGTGAGAACAGTCAAGGACAATCCACAGACCACCGGTCAAATTTTGGTTTAATGCATATTGCACATTTTCTGTTAGTACAATAAACCTCATTTCAATCCTGAAATATTACTGTGTCCATCAGTTATTAGATATATCAAACTGAAATGGCTGTTGCAAACACCCAAATATTTAGAACTAAAAATGATTAAGATTAATAGGGGTGCCCAAACTTTTTCATATGACTATATTTGAAAATTTTGAGGACATCTTGACCACACACAATCTCTCTCTTTTTATAAACCATCTGTAACTACTCTGAAGCACTAATCTGTAGAAACCCAGATTATCCTACAGTGGCTCACAGGACAGGATAATTGGGCGCATTTTGAGGCCGATTTTGTCGCTGTCCAATGAAAAACACACCAAAATAATAACTTTACAGGAGAAAGAAAAAACCTTCTAAACTTTCAATGGAGGTCAATATAAAAAGAGTTTATTCCAGGTCATTTTGAAGAGTCTCTATAAAAAAAATGTATCTCCAAAACAGCAACTTTACAGGAGAGAGAAAAAAACATCAAAACTTTCAATGGAGGTCAATGTAAAAAGAGTTTAATTCAGGTCATTTTGAAGAGTTTCTATAAAACAAGAATTTCCAAAACAGCAACTTTACAAGAGAAAGCAAAAACCTTCTAAACTTTCATTGGAAGTCAATGTAAAAAGAGTTTATTTCAGGTCATTTTGAAGAGTCTCTATAAAAAAAATGTATCTCCAAAACAGCAACTTTACAGGAGAGAGAAAAAAACATCAAAACTTTCATTGGAAGTCAATGTAAAAAGAGTTTATTTCAGGTCATTTTGAAGAGTTTCTATTGGTCTGTTCATCAAGAAATTTCGGCACAGTATAAGGGACAGTTTGTTGGTTCAAATTATGTAGTAAACTAAAAATCGACAAAAATGGAGATAAGTGGTTTTGATTAGACAGCGATGATTTGTTTTTATTTACAATAGCAAAAATCACAATCCTGTTAGCTCCTGATTGTTAGTAAACCATGCTTTTGTATTTGGAGTCTATAATGCAATCTCTAGTCCTCTGATCCTCTCCTAAATCAGTCAGAATGCTTGGATTTGAGACATGAAACATGTTTAATATTTACAATTAAGTATCCTGTAGTGTGGAGTGTAGCCGATTGTCTAGTCGGAAATGTAAATTTGACCTTATATAGATGTATACAGGGATAATTTTAGTTGTGTTATCTTCACATCTGGTATTTAAAATTAGTGATTTTTTAAACTAAACAGTATATTGTCACTGTCCAGTGAAAAAACAAGTATCTTCATTTTTATAGATTTTTTTTTTTTTACTACGTAATTTGAACAGACAAACTGTCCCTTACACTGTGCCAACATTTCTTGATGAACGGCCCAATAGAAATACCTAAAAATGACCTTAAATAAACTCTTTTTACATTGACTTCCAATGAAAGTTCAGAAGGTTTTTGCTTTCTCCTGTAAAGTTGCTGTTTTGGAGATACTTGTTTTTTCCTGGACAGTGACGATATATACATTAATCTACCAATAGCTTTAAGTATCTTAAACTAGTCACAAGTTTGGGCACAGTTAAATACAGTGGATTGTCATTATGTAAAAAAATGTTCTGCATTGTAGATCAATAATAATTAATTTAAACTATGAAGAAAAAATATGGTATTATTTAGTAAACAAAAAGAAATGTTTTATATTTTAGATTCTTCTAAGTAGCACCTAAGTAGCTTAAATAGAAGCAGTTTTACACATCTTGGCTGGATTTTCTTAGTCAGCTTTATGAGGTACAGTCACCTGAAATTTAGGCTTTCAGTTAACAGCTGTGCTGAACTCATCAAGAGTTAATTACTTGAATTACTTGCATATAAACTCTGTTAAATTCTTTCTTTTTAGTCTTTGTTTCATTCATATTCTGTGTGTAACAATTCATGATAGAGAACTGATGTTGTCACAAGGCATCTTTTTACAGAAATGTGATCACATGACAGAGAATCAGGCAAAACATTGAACCTACAACCCAAAACCTCCAGTGAGAAACAGAGACAAGAAAAACATTGACAAGAAGAAATTTGGGAGGAACCAAGACTCACATATAAGAAGGACCATCCTACCACTGGTCAGACAGCTTTTAAATAAGTAAGCATGCAAGATTTAATTATAAAGTACTCAAGTAAAGTGCGTTGATCAAGGTGCTGTACATGTAATGAATGCATATGGAAAATAAATTACTAATAATAAAATAACGTAACAAATAACTAATAAAAAAAAACTCAAGCAGCCTTTTTTTTAGATTTGCAAGACACAACAGCACACGACAACTTTTAACAGTTTATAGGAATGTAGCAAAGAAGATGCCACTGTTGAAAAAAAAAAAAAGCTCATAATTAATCTCGACAACAGTTCAAACTAAAGCATGTGGGCTACTCTGGTGTCTGGTGAGACCAAAATAAAGCTTTTTGCCCACTTGATAATATAAAAACATACCACAAAAAGACTGTCACTACTGTGAAGCATGGTGGTGGAAGCATCAGGTGGTGATGATGCTTCTCAGCAAGTAGGCCCTGGAAAACTTGGTTAAGTAGAGAATAAAATTAAAGCAGTAAAATATAGGAAAATCCTGGAGGACTATATATATATAAATTTCTGTGTGACCTGATGGAGCTTGAGCAGATTTGCAGTGTCCAGATGTGCAATTCTGGAGCCAAAGATACATACATGTATTAAATACTGATTTAATTGCTGTACATTTCTATTAAACTAACATTTCATTACAGTAGTGGCTTTACTGCCCCTTACAACCTGACTGATTACATTTATAAATAAGGCGCACTGAAGTATAAGGCAGACTTGTTAAGTTGAGATGTTAAGTTCCCCTTATAGTGCAAAAAATACAGTACATTTATATTTAAATTTCTATTAAATTAACATTGTTTTTGTGACATTTTTGCTGTTTTCACACTGATAATAAGGTGTTTTTTGTCAAAAAGCCACTTGACAAAAATACTTTTTACAGCACTGTACTGTATATACGTTTTATATGTATGTGTGTGTGTGTGTGTGTGTGTGTGTGTGTGTGTGTGTGTGTGTGTCACCGACACCACAACTATGTCCTCTCACATCATCTCACTCATGCCACCCCTGTCTAAATGTTTAAAAGGTCACTCGTTTATTGATTCTGCTTCTTAATGTGTGTGGTATGGATTGTGCACACACACACACACACACACACATATACACACACACATGCACGCACACACACATACACACGCACAGTACATGGTAATTAAGAGTGCTAATGAGATGCACAGAGTGCAGAGAGCTCTGTGTCTGAAATGCTGATGATGTTTGATGCCCTTGGAGCACTGCGAGCGCGAGGTTGAGGAGAACATGCTACCTGTCAGAGATCATCTTCAGTGTTCAGGATCAGCCTCTTCTCCTTTTCCTGTCAACCATCACTTTATAACAGAGAGTCTGACCCAGGGTGTCTGTGGGTAATTATCAGAATACTGTGCATTTTGGTGTTTCAAAACTTAAAGAAAAAGACTTGAGATTGTTAAAATAAATAATTTGTCATATTTATAAGACTTAATGCTACACAGAAATAATATTTTCCAGCTTAATCACTTTATATATTACTTTACATTAACCCTTGTGTGGTGTTCATATTTTTGTTACTCGTTTACTTTGTTACTTGTATTTAATTCAGCAAAATTAAGCAATTTTACATTAAAATGCTTTACACATGCTTGCTTCACCTAAATTGCAAGCAATATAAACAGCTTACATGGTAAATATTTGCCCTTTACCTTTCTTATGTTACATTTCGTTCAAAAAGTGCTACTCTTTTTTATTAGTTTTTTTTTAATAAAATGTGAAAGAAAATAAATTAAACTCAAGATATGAGTAGAAATATTGTTTAGTTTCAAATTTACAAATGAAGCAATGTTTATTAGCCCTTGGCCAAACATACTGTATGTAATATAAATGTGTAGGGGGGGGGGGGGGGGGGGGGGGGGGGGTGTACAGTGTGTGTTTATCGAAAATGTGTTTTGATATATGTTTTTCACAAAAAATGAGCCAATGCCAATGAGTTTGAGTTAGAAAAAATATTTTTCTGTATCATTTGATGAAAAATGAACACCACACAAGGGTAAAGGCAAGCTGACAGAGTTGACAATTACAGAGTGGACAACTTTGGCATTTTGATGAAAACATGCTTAATGTAAATTTGCAAATATTGTCTTATAAAATATGTATACCATATTTTTTGCACTAAAGGTGCACCGGATTATAAGGATATCATAAATCATTAAACGCATTAGGCAACATTAGTAAGGAATATGGGTGTTGCTATGTTTTCCTTCTAATTCAGCCCTTGTGTGGCAAGACCTGTAAAGCTAAGCTAAGTAAACAAAATTGTAATTCTTAAAAAAACATTTCAGACGAGTCAGACGAGTCCAATGAGCACTGGATGTTAATCTACACAGATTTCTCTTCTGAAAACTGTTCATTTGGGTGACTAAAGCACTTCTGTTTATTTACAGTAAGCTTAGATTTCCAGATTTCCACTATAGCTGGAGCATTAGCATTAGCGGCTAACTAGACCCCTGAGGAACCCTGAGTGTCCTGGTAAACCATGACGATATTAGCTATCGATTCTTGCCATGTAGCTTGTTTTAACACGATAAACATGCAGACTACAGCCCGATATACTCAACTCTGAACGGATAAAGAGCTTAGCGCAGTTAGCTGCTAATTCTAATGCTGCTCCAGCAGTGCTAGCCATGGTTCGCCGCAGGTTATAGGTCAATAATACCTCTGAACTACCAAAGAGCTAGCGCTTAGCGCTGTTAGAACTAAACTGAAGCTCCTGTATAACACTGCACTTCAGCAGAGTGGCTTTACTGCTTCTTACAACCTGACTGGTAAAATTCATACATAAGGCGCATCTGATAATAAGGCGCTCTGACGATTTTTAGGAAAATTAAGGGATATTAAGTGCCCATTATAGTGCAAAAAATACAGTATATTGCTCTGTTTCAAAAATAAATGTATATATTAAAAAATATTTTAAATACTTTGAAATTTCACAGCGACAGGGTGGACAGATTAACTTCACCTCAGCTAAATATAGAGACAATATAAAACATATTAATTAAAAGTGTCTTCAGTCCCATGAAAATAAAACAGTATGAAGGTTTAAATGTCAACAAACCTGACGTTAAAGTTACTTTCTAAATCCAAAGATTAAGAAAGTGGACAATTATTTGAGACATTTAAGTAGTTTGATATTTTTTTTATCACAATAGCTAAATAAATAACTAAAGTGCCTACATTGTTTAATTTTTATTTAAAGCAATAGTCAATTCAGCAAAGCCACATTAACTAAGTTAATTAAAGCTAAGTCCATAAAACTGTAATGAAAAAAGACTTGTGTGGAAGTTAATCTACACAGATTTCTCTCCTGAAAACTGTTTATTCGGGTGAGTAAAGCGCTTCTGTTTATATACCGTAAGCTCAGATTCCTGAATTTCTCCAGCACAAAGGCTGAAGCATTAGCATTAGCGGCTAACCACTATCGCTACACTGAGAAAACCTAAGTGGTCCGGTAAGCCAGGGTCATATTAGCTAGAGATTTGTCCCATGTAGCTTGTTTAAACATGGTAAACACGGAGGCTACAGTCTGATATGCTCCCCTCTGAATGTTGAAAGTGCTAGCGCTTAGTTCAGTTAGTGGCTAATGCTAATGATGCTTTAGCAGTGCTAGCCGGGGTTAGCAGCAGGCAACAGGCTGATAATACTCACCTCTGAACGGCGAAAGAGCTAGCGTTTAGTGTTGTTAGCGGCTAATGCTAATACTGCTCCAGTCTCGGTGCTGGAGAACTAACCTAAAAACTCCTGTATAACTCTGTACCTCAGGGGAGTGGCTTTACTGCTCCTTAATACCTGACATAAAATTCACACATAAGGTCATAAGGTGACGATTTTTGGTAAAATTAAAGGATTTTAAGTGCGAACAATACGTTAACCAGGCAGCACTGTAGAGATGGCAAAATCCTGCCTCCAACATCAAAGAAAACTGTGTAAAAGGTACAATACAGGCTATAAAATGAAGTTTAACATTCCTAATAATGTGTTTATTCAGAGGTACTCTTTAAAAATGTGTTTGTACGACACATAAGGCACGTTTTCCTGATATTGACCAATATAAACTGAGTTGTAAGTTTATTATGTCTTTGCACCAATTGACTTACACATGTTCTCATCACCAAACCATCGCCAACATCATCTACAGTAACTGCAGTGAGAATCCCAAAGAAAAAGAAAAGCCCAATACAGCACAACTGCAGCTGATTGACCCTCATGATTCTAACAATCCTTGAGATGCATCTATATGTAACTTTTTTGAAGAAGGCAATTCTCTCCTTTTAGTCATACATTTAATACAATAATCCTGAGGTGTTTCCAGTGAGAGCTCAAGAGGTACATATTCAGATAATCCCCGAGCTCCTCCGCTAATCAAAAAAACGCTTTGACTTATTATAAAAACCCAAGTTACATCACTCCTTTTTCTCAGCTGCTGTCAATTCTTCTCCATTGTTCACTGGCTCTGAACAACCGACACTTTCTCATTTCATTGTACATCTAGACTGCCAATTCATCTATTAGAGCACTCTGTGAATGCAGTGCTCCAATGCCCTTTCCATCTCCTGCTTTTATCACACTCCCCCTGTCAGCCCTGGCTGTGTGTGGTCTAAGGGGTTTCAATGAATTGACTGGACCTAGGCTTGGGTCCCCTCAGCCCTACAGATCTGACTCCAGCGCACAACTGCTGCTGTGTTACTGTCTATTAATTATCTACAGTAAGTTACTGTTCAATACTGCAAAGCTGTCGTTCAAACATATTGCATCCTGTTGCACATGAAGAAAGTGTAGTTAAAACATGTTTTCTCTTCAGAACAGGCACCTGCAATTTGCAAAAGAAAAACTCTGGTAAAAAAAAAATCATTTTTCTAAAGAACTCACTAAGAAGTTGAAGTTTAAATAAATTTATGTGTGGATTTAGTGATGATATATGTTGATTACCGTATGTTTTGCACTAGAAATCATCAGTGCTCATATTAATTCAGTGTGCCTTATGTATGATTTTTTTTTTCAGTCTGGTATTAAGGAGCAGTAAAGCCATTTAGCTGAAGTGTAGCTTTATACAGGTGTTTCAGTTTAGTTCTCCAGCAGTATTAGCATTAGCTGCTAAGTGTTAGCTCTTTGGCAGTTCAGAGGTGAGTATTATCAGCCTGTAGCCTGCTGCTAACCCCTGCTAGCACTGCTGGAGCAGTATTAGCATTAGCCGTTAAGTGCGAAAAAACACTCTCTTTTACCATGCAGAGGTGAGTATATCGGAATTTATCCTGCGAGTTTCAAACAAGCTGTGTGGTGCAATTTGTGCAAATAACGAATCATTATTATATGCTTTGTCCAATAATTCAGAGCTAAGGAACAAATGATTAGAATTTGTATAGGATTTATATAGGATCTCCGGTGGATTTTGTGTTTTACAGAGACTCTAAGACTAGGATAGTGTCTGAGCTGTAATTAGCAGGGCATTAAACATGTTGTAAAGTGACATATGACATTGCAAAGACTTCTATTAATGTAAAAATATCCTTATTTTAAAACATTTCTAACATTCTACCCATTGCAGGGTACCACACAACCACTTTACTTTTAACAAAGACAGCTAAAAACAGATATTTCTACATTTCTACTGCTACAAACATGAGTTGTGAGTAATTGTGAGTGGGAGAATGGGAGCGGCACTTCAGGCTTGCCACTAGAGTTGAGTCACTCCTGGTTTAAACTGGCTTTGTAAGAGCTGAGAAAGAAGGTTACACTGCAAACTTTGGATATGTAAAACAATATAAAGTGAGCAAGTATGATAATCATGTATTTACATGCTAATGATTGAGCTGTGATTCAAATTCATATGCATCTGTAAAATTGTCCGGAAACTGGAAAATCATCACCAAGATAACATGTCCATGTGGGGCCAGTGTAAGAAACCTAATTGGGATCATGGGTTGTACACTGCACTTAGGGTCTAAATATTACCCATGTAAGATTGCGGCTGTAGTACTGTGACTGTAATAATGGAGCCCATTAGGAAATCCTATCTGGGTTCCAGTAAAAACACTGAGCCCATGCCCATCTAAAAACCACCAAGCCCATGTTACACCAATTAACTACAAAGAAATACAACCATATAAAGAAACAATGGTTTGTTCCTAGAAAAATCCCTTTGAAACCCTTATTGCGTGTGGGTGAGCATTATCCTGTTGAAAAGTACAAGCTGGAGGCCTGGATTAGTAGCTAAAGACAATTTGGTTCTTGTGCATAGCAGTCTAGGTTTCTCATTCTCAACACCACTGCAAATTAAAGTCAATTCAAATAAATCAAATAAAATGTTTTTATTCAGCACTTTTTACAACTGATGTTTTTACAGATTTTTTTTCCAGGAATCTGGCAGCAGGACAGAGAATCAGACAAAACATTGAACATACAAACACAGAACCTTTAGTTAGAAAGAAGAAACCTTGGGAGGAACCAAGGCTGTATCTTTTACTATAAAATGTACTATCACATGACCACATGACCATTATATTAGATCCACAAGTGTCTAATATACTCAGTTGAATAGCCACAATATCAGTGAAAGCAGTTCATATAAACCTCAACGTAATCATTTGAGGGGGTTGATGGGAAAGCCTGACTTCTAGAGACTTCCATCAGTCCTGAGGGTCCAACATCCATCGATATCGGGTCAGACAGGTGGGCAGTCAGTAACTCTGAGGAAGGCAGAGAGATAGAATTAGTTTTGAATGGATTTATAGAGAACAGAAAATATGTAACATTATCAGAGTGTGGCTAATGACTCCAGCAGATTTTAATAGTAAAAACCTGAGTGACCATCTACAAACCTGAGTGACTGTGTGCAGGGGGTTGTAGTGGGCAACAGCACCAGCATATCAGTTTACCACAGTTTCCTATGTCCATGAACTCCTGGTTCTGTAGCCTTTATCTAATGAGAAACACCTCTTTCCAAAAGCTAAATAAGTAAGTTTTTATTAGAGCTTAGATTCCTTGTCCGAACTCAACTCGACCTGACCCAAACTCAAGAAAATAGGCTGTGACATAGGCTGTGTTTTTTTTAATGCTATATTTATTTATATAAAGCTATGGTGTGCTAATAAAAAAAAAAAAAAGCAAAGTAACAACTCAAACTGTTTTTTAAAATAAAAGCTGCACACGTGAGCTCCTTCATCGCATTTGTCTTGCAGCGCTGTGTGTAGCTGTTCTTAATACACATTGTTCTTAAATAATAGGTAATCTATGCTTCTTCAGTGTTGCAATGTTTATTAATGTAATTCTGAACGAATTTCACTCATTCAAAAACAGCCCGAAAATTATTTTAAAAAGCTCAGTTTTAACACCCTACTTACTAAAAAGATGTGGGGTTTCAATGGGCTCGGGCTCATGATGACAGTTTATGGGGTGGATCGGGGTTGAGCAGAACATGCTCAGTTTGGGTCGGATTTTTTGGGCCCGATCTAAGCTCTAGTTTTTAGTGAAGATTTAAAGACTGTCCTAAACATTTTCTCTTCAAACTGCACTGAATTTCAATGAACTACTAGGAAGTGGTGGCTGACTGAGCAAATTGTTAAAATGGCCGTACCTACCTAAAACCCTTCTAGCCCATGTTTCACCCACATGGTCCCCATATGAGATTATTGTCTGGGCATTCAGATCAACCCTTCAGATCACTCTAAACAGCCCTTTACTGTTAGTGACGTTTCTTCTGTGTATTGCGTTCCACAGCTGGACCTGGTTGGGAGATTAGATGTAAATTTGCTGTCGTGTGCGGCTGGTGACGGGAACGTGCGAGGAGGACAGGCTGCAGCACCGCTACCCTATCTACGAGGATACGGCCGCGCGCACCAGATCACCCCAGCTGCACTACAGAGCGGCGCTTTGACTCAGACTCGCTGGAACCATTTGGAAAGGTTTAACTTGTTATGACGAGGTGTGTTTGTTTATAGCCTGCGGTGGTTGCTGGAGATCACTCCCTCGCCAGTGATACGCCAAGAGCGGCCCGAGTGGCCCAGCAGGACGGTTTTTATTTTCAGCACATGGAAAAAGTCGCAGGAGTTCAACACTCACCCTGGGTGGCGGACCTTGAGAGGAACTCGGCGCAACGGGATTTTGAAGAGTCTGCTTTCTCACACAAACATGAGAACATGCGCTCACACACTCACACACACTCATACACTCACAAAGAAACATTTTGGTAAACACGTTCCACGGAAACATTTCAATTTGTCTTCCTACATTCTGTGGGAAAAAGGGTTTTAGGTTCTGCGTTGACTGTTGTTTGTTATTTTATAACCAAAGCTAGAGCGCTAACATGTGGATGTAGTTCTGGTCGGTTCTGACGGGTTGCTTGTTTGGCACGAGCAGTGCTAATTGACAGGATTAGGTAAACAGGTAAAGGTTTTAGAGAAGTACAGAACTCATTAGAATAGCAATTAACAGAGGAGTGGGGTATAGAAACTAATAGCAGTGGGACATTTTTCATGTAACACCATTTTTAATCATCCCAAAAAACATACATTTTCCCAAAAATCATATGTATCTTATGAATTTTACCAGTCAGGTATTAAAGAGCAGGAAAGCCACTCTACTGAACAGAGTTATACAGGAGTTTCAGTTTAGTTCTCCAGCAGTTTTAGCATTAGTCCCTAGCTAATCGTGCTAATCCCTAGCTCCTTCGTTATTTAGAGGTGAGTATTATTGGTCTGTAGCCTGCTGCTAACCCCAGCTAGCACTGCTGGAGCAGTATTAGCATTACCCACTAAAAGTTCTAGCTCATTGGCCTTTCAGAGGTGAGTATTATCAGCTTGATAATACTCACCTCTGAACGGCCAATGAGCTAGAACTTTTAGTGGGTAATGCTAATACTGCTCCATCAGTGTTCTGTTTATTTACAGTTAGCTTAGATTTCCAGATTTCCACTAAAGCTGGAGCGATAGCATTAGGGCCTAACCACTAACAGTACTGCTAATACTGCTCTAGCAGTGCTAGCCAGGGTTAGCAGCAGGCTACAAGCAGAACAGATGGGGTAATGGTAGAGGCTTAATTCCATATGTGCTCAGAACAAGTATGGTGTATAAGGTTCTCATGTGTGGTCTTGCCTTGTCTAGAGTATGTAGACTAAACCTCTATTTAATAATCTGTTAAGTCCACTGTGAAGACACTAGGCTTAATCCTGTTTTTTATAAATTGACAAATTGTCATTTTTTCTTTTTTTTCATTTTTTCTTCTCAAGAATTGCCACTCTTGCCGTGTCTGAGTCAGACTGAGGGCTGACTGAATGAGACTAAAAGCTCCACTCTGTAGTCATCAATTGCTCTGTCTGGGTCTGCTCCTCCAATCTCTTTATAGTACAAGGGCTTTTCCCCTGAGCCCCTACCAAGATCTGTATTAACCCTTTAACAGGCCTTGGCCTGTACAGGGTCTACAGGTTTAGGTGATACAAAACCCTGCTTCTCTGCAGTAACAAAGCTAAAGCTACATTATTTACATTCTGAAATTTTGAGGGCTTTGGAGATTTTCCTACAGGACATGTGATGATATGGCCTGTCTACTCTCTTCTCTTAATATATTTATTAATTCCTGATCGTTTTTAAGAGGAATCAACATCAAATTCTTAATTTTTTTTTAAAACAAACAATGAAAGGTTTAGAGGACATGAACTGTTTAATTTGATCACCAATTGTTTGACTATTATTCATTATATTTTGACGGTTACAGATTGACTTCAAATTTGTATATTATTTTCTGTTGAAATCACCATTAGGGTTTTCAGTAATGTTACTTTTTAAACCTTTATATGTAGTGTGTGAACAGAAATCCTTAAGATATATAGGATATAGGCACGTTATATCAGTAAGAAAATAGATTAAATCTATCTATCTATCCCTTATTTAGCAGGTACTCCTGATACTAGAATGGTGAGGACAAGCACACTTCTCCTCCAATCATCCTCTTTTCAAACTGGCAGTAATGCAGCATCCCTAGACCGCCAATGTTCTTGGGGAAACCACAGGACCCCAGGACCTCTAGCTCTGGTACATTAGCCAAGAGACACCTGTGACTGCCACCATCACAATAGGAGTGATGTGGGGAGAGCTCGCCATCTACCCACCGAGAGAGAGCAAAGCCAGTTGTGCTCGCTCAGACTTCGACTGCTGATGGACATTTAGTGTATTATTCACATAATTAAAAAAGTACATAATACAAGCAGTGGTTACAGACCTACATAAATACTTGTGGCATTAATTCTGACTTCTAAATGCAGCTTGCTTTTTTTGTAAAAGTCAAGAATTAAATGCAATGCACCACTGATTTCTTTTTATATAAAAAGGTTAAAAAAAGCATACTTTCCATGAGTTAGATACATTCCAATACATTGTAATAACACCTAAATAATCTTTTCCTGCTCTTAAATATTACTAAATTATCTTTGGGAAAGATATTTAAAGACCATTAAAAGACGATTTTCTTTGATTTGACCAAATTAAAAACCTCTGGAATATAATCAAGAGTAAGATGGATGATCACAAGCCATCAAACCAAACTGAACTGCTTGAATTTTTGCACCAGGAGTGATATAAAGTTATCCAAAAGCAGTGTGTAAGACTGGTGGAGGAGAACATGCCAAGATGCAAGAAAATAACCAGGGTTATTCCACCAAATATTGATTTCTCAACTCTTAAAACATTATGAATATGAACTTTTGAACTTATGAACGTTTTTTTTTTTTTTGGCATTATTTGAGGTCTGAAAGCTCTGCATCTTTTTTGTTATTTCAGTCATTTCTCATTTTTTGCAAATAAATGCTCTAAATGACAATATTTTTATTAGCAATTTGGGAGAAATGTTGTCTGTAGTTTATAGAATAAAACAACAATGTTCATTTTACTCAAACATAAACCTATAAATAGCAAAATCAGAGAAACTGATTCAGAAGCTGAAGTGGTCTCTTCATTTTTCTCTGTGTGTATATATGTATTCCTCTGAAAGGATCTTACCTGGGGCCACCATTTCCCATAATCCCACACATATTTAAACGGTCCGAAACAGCGTCTTTTAAAACATGATGCAATTTGCCTGGTAGGGAAAGCATTCCCTCTCTTATCTTCATTAATAAGGATTGGAAAGACTCCTTCTCCCCACCTCCCACACCCCCTCCATCCAAAATCCGTCATTCCATTCTTCCCATGAGGGCCCATCATTAGCCAAGCATTGGAGGCAAATTAACTCTCCTCCACTTGACTGGCTCCAGGAGAGAGTGTGGGAAAATCTGCCATTAGGCTGCAGTTAAGTGCATATTGAGGGGTTTAGGATGGAGCCCCGGCTTAATAGGGGGATACTCAGCCTGTGGAACTGTCGCTGAATGGAAGAGAGGGACAGCCAATTATGGGGACAAAGTGTCATATTAGGGGCCAATCGATTTATAGAGGACTGTAAGGCGTGGGTGTGTGAGGGAGTGCATGCATGTGTGTGAATTTCAGTTGGTAGCAAACTAGCTGAACAAATCAAAAAGGTACAGGTAATAAATAAATCTAATCAAATGAAAAACAAATAGCTTTTTGTGCATTTTTTACAAAACAAAAGTATGTAGGAATTGCATTAGAGGATTTTCTTTTGATGTTAAATAGGAATACTACTACTACTACTACTACTACTACTACTACTAATAATAATAATAATAATAATAATAATAATAGTAATTTGTAATGCCCCAAATATTTGGCAGCTAAATATATTCTGCCAAAAACTGGAAAAAAATGCACATAATACAGTTTATTTTATATCATATAGCAGTGTTCCCCTTTAGGATTTCTTTCAAGACATAAAACAGAACCAAAAAGTTGTCAAAAAGGATTTCCTACAGTATGAAGATTCAACTAACACAGGGACCTCAGCCTATCATCAACTCAGCGAGTAATCCAGCTTAGAAAAACAGTAAGCTAGCTTCACAGCTAAAACACTCTAGCCCAGCAGAGATTGGTTGTTGTGTCTGAAACGCTAGTTTCAGTTTAAAAGTCCTCTGCAGGGTTTGTAACTGTGATTTCATCACATTTTATAAAAATCCGTAGCAACGGCAGCAATCATTTTGCAGGGGCAAGCAACTGTTGCAAAATATATGTAGTAGAAACAGTGTTTGGGCTTTGTTGGTATGTCATCTGAGATGTTAAAAATGTTTGACATTTAATATATTTAGAAATAGTAGTTGTGTAATTGCTTTCTTTAAATAATGACAAAAAATAGGCTTTTTAACATATTCAGTGGTAAAAAAAAGGGGAAAATGAAAGAAAACCTGTGAAAAGTGTATACAATATTCCATCATCAGCCAAACGCCTTTCAATACTACTTCTACTACTACTAATACTATCAATACTAATGCTATCACTACTACTACTATTAATACTATCACTACTAATACTATCACTACTACTAATACTATCACTACTAATACTATCACTACTAATACTATCACTACTACTAATACTATCAATACTACTACTAATACTATCACTACTAATACTATCACTACTAGTGCTAATACTATCACTACTACTACTAATACTATCACTACTAATACTACTACTAATACTATCACTATTAATACTACTACTAATACTATCACTACTAATACTACTACTAATACTATCACTATTAATACTACTACTAATACTATCACTGCTACTACTACTGTCACTACTAATACTATCACTGCTACTACTACTGTCACTACTAATACTATCACTGCTACTACCACTACTACTCCTGCTGCTGCTACTACTATCATTACTACTACAGCTACTACTACTACTAATACTGTCAGTACTAATATGACTGCTGCTACTTCTACTTTTACTACAACTACTGCTACTACTAATTAATATAATTATTACTATTATTATTATTATTATTTTAATTACATCTAAGTATGATTGGAATGACTTATGACTTTGTTTACATTCCTGAATATTGTTTATGTATATCTCAGGGCACAGATAAAGTAGCTGAAAACAGGTCACATGACTTTAACTAGAAACATACAGTCTGGGAATGAAGAGCAGAATGAGAGGAAAGCTCTCAGACTAACCAGTAGAGTTTGATTTGGACGTGTGTGTGTGTGTCTGGCACTGGGGTGATGAAATTAAAAGCAGTAGTGAATGGGGGGCGGGGCAATTAAACAGAGTCGAGCCAGCCATCATATTTTGCGGAGGTCGTCCTGGTTACGGGTCCCGGGGATGCAGACAAACAGTGTGTTGAGTTCTCAGAGAGGAATGTGGCCGCGATGTCTGTGGTTTAGGGCTGAAAGCACGTCTTCTGCACTAATGCTGGAGAGGTGTGGTGTGTGAGGGTTTTTAAGACTGGAATTGGGGGTTAGTAATGACTGGATTCTAAGGTTAAAGAGAGTTCACTGGAAAACCTTTATTTTTACTTTTATTTGTATTTTTTTTTTTATTTTAGCCGTGTTGCTGTTAACTGGAATGGCACTGGCTGCGTTATAAAATCTCAGAAATCTGTTAGGAACAGTGAAATCATTTGGGAATTGCCTGCCCCGCTCCATAAACTGTCATTATGAGCCCAAACCCGATTTAAACCCAACATTTTTGGGCTGTTTGTTCAGAAGTATGTTAATTAACATTGCAACACTGAAGAAGCATAGACCAATTATATCATAAAATTTTATTTTCTTTTTTTTTTTACAAACATTTACACACAGCGCTGCAAGTCAAGTGCAAACAAGTGGAGGAGCTCATGTGTGTGAGAGCTTCAGAACTGCGTGACTATAACATTCTAACTTGTGCAGCTTTTTAAAAAAAAAAAACTTTTTTTAAATCTTTTTAACACTGTCCTTCTGCAATGTGAAAACTTTTTAGATGGTTCAGACTTTTGGTCCAGTTACGAATATGACTATTGTCCCTATTAATAGAAAAAGAAAAGGTGTTGTGAATTCTATATCTACTGTATCTGTAGATTTTCCCATTATTAATAGAAATGAAAATTAAAGGAATCTGAATGTAGGGAGTTGAATTCTTGTAGGGAAGCAGAATTTAGCACAACCAATGGATCTGCAACCTGCAGAACTGACAACATTCTACAAACCAATCCATGTTAAATATAGGGAGACGCAGCACGTGAAGAAGACGAGCCAAAGTCCTGATCATTTAATGAGTTAGTACGCAAAATACAATCCATATTGATGCTTTAAAATAGATCATCCAGTGACAGGTTCTATGGGAACACTCCAAATAACCTCTTTTGGCACCTTAGTTTTCTATATTTGTGGAAATAATAAAACATTGTAGAGAATGGAGAATTGGAGTGAAGAAAAGGAGATATACAACAGTAAGTGCCATTAGTGGAGTGAGAGAAAGACAGAGGCAGAAAGAAAGTACGAGGTATAGAAAAAGAAAGAGAGAGAGAGAGGCCTGCTGTGTTCCTCTGATAAGAGCCATCCTTCATTTCCTCCACTGCCTCATCTCTATTGTACCCGTTAGTCTCCATTGTGAAAAAACCCTAAACTGCAAAAACTGGAAAATAAAAAAACAAAAAAAGAGTGTTATCCGAAGTAATGGACATTGAGAGAAGAGTAATGTAATGAGGTAAAAGGACTAAACGGTGAACAAACAATCAAACAATACCAACAATAAAAAAGACCCCACACAGTGTGAAATGCCTGGGGGTTGGAGGGGGGCGGGGTAGTGTTAGTGTTAGCGCTTCTGTAACGGAAAGGACAAGGAGTTTCTCTCTGAAAGGGTGCAAATAAGCAAAGGAAGATAATGAGGAAAAACAAAAGAAATTGTCTGAATATGTTGAAGTCATTCATCATTGTTCATCTCAACATCTCAACTATGTTTATGAAATAGTTTATTTTAAAAAATAATAATATTAACAGTAATCTCAGTGATATACACACAGTAAATTCTCAGGAATGTCTCCACAAGATTGCAACACTTCCTTGTCCTGCTTGATCACCAGACCTGTTGCCAATTCATGCATTTATGGTACCAGCTGGGATGCCTTGTCTTCAGAAGCTCACGAGTGTGCATGATCTACAGGCGCAACTATAACATCTGTGGGCAAGTGTTTCACAGGATGCCATACAGACCCTCTATCTCCTCTATTCAGACTAGAGGAGCCCAACAGGGTACTAGAGCCTCCTTAACGGGTACAGTTTTCCCCAATAAACATTTTTGGAAACCATATCAGTTTCTGAATGAGTTTCTCTGATATAGGTTTATGTTTGAGTAAAATGAACATTGTTGTTTTATTCTATAAACTACAAACATCATTTAGAGTAAATGGCTGAAATAACAAAAAAAACTTTCAGACCTTAAATAATGCAAAGAAAACAAGTTCATATTCATAAAGTTTTAAGAGTTCAGAAATTAATATTTGGTGGAATAACCCTGGCTTTTAATCACAGTTTTCATGCATTTTGGCATGTTCTCCTTCACCAGTCTTACACACTGCTTTTGGATATCTTTATGCCTTTACTCCTGGTGCAGAAATTCAATTCAGTTCAGTTTGGTTTGATGGCTTGTGATCATCCATCTTCCTCTTGATTATATTCCAGAGGTTTTCAATTTGGTAGAATTAAAGAAACTCATCGTTTTAAGCGGTATAATTTTTTTCCAGAGCTGTATATACAATTTCATTTTATTCCAGTCAATCATTGTTTTTTTTATTTTTTTTGTAAATAGGGGTAGAGTCCCCTCCAAAAGTATTGTAACAATAAGACCAATTCTGTTATTTCTACTGTAGGCTGAAAACATGTGGGTTTGAAATGAAAAGATAAATATGAGACAGCAGATCCACATTTTAGCTTTTATTTCCAGCTATTTACATCTGGATCTAATACACAGTTCTGAAGATAGCACATTTTAGCACCTTGTGAGCAAAAGTATTGGAACTGATCAACTTAAAGCAAATTAAAATGAATAAAACTTAATATTCAATTGCAAATCCTTCGGTTCCAATAACTGCATCATGTCTTCGACTCACCGACATCACTAACGGTCTGCGTTTGTGATGCTTTTCAGGCATTAGGTTTCTAATCAGTTTGGTTTTATCCATAGACTGTGTATAGCTGTCTCTCAAAAGTGAAGCCACCACAGGTCGGGCGCCCCCTGCTGTTCGGTTGCAGAAAGCTGTGTAACCCCACCCATCCCCATAGGTTTCAATGGCAAAACAGACAACTTTCAATCAGGTTTTTTTTTTCCAATATACTGTAATTATACCTCCGTTATGTAAATGCAGCAGCTAGTCTAACCTCTGCTTATATTGTCATTTTTATATCCCCACAGAATTTGTTTTTTTAAAAACGTTATTCAGCTCTATTTAAAAAGGTGTGGTTATTGTAAAGGGGCTGGGTTACACCTAGCCGGGTTGGGACCAATGACTGTATGGGCGGGACCATAGACTGTGTGAGCTCTGTGGAGGCAGCCCTCAGGGGCGGGGTTATTTAAATGAGTAGGCTGTTTCTCCACAGCCTTTCTCCCTCCTCTGGTCTTTACTGCCAGACTCGTGTATCAGGATCGCCAACATGGAGGAAGATTTTGGCTTCATTTTCACTGAATGAATGGGAACAGCTGCACGGCGTCCATCTTTTTTACAGTCTCTGGTTTCATCTTTCTTTAAATTGACAGACAAAAAGATTATGTGGACTTTTGAGTTCAAATATCACATTACATTACATTGAATTACATTACATAACATTTGGCAGACACTTTTGTTCAAAGCAATTTACATGTACATTTAGTTCAACAAAACACATTTTTAGACAGGGCCTGAAGGAGGCCAAAGGGAAATAGTGGGATATAGGAGGAAAGGAGGGGAAGAAGGAAATGAGGTTAGTATACATCAATATACATCAATGAAGATTAATGAACCCATACCAGATTTAACCATGCAAGCCCAAACCATGACACTACCTCCACTGTGTTTCACAGACGAGCTGGTATGTTTGGAATCATGAGCAGATCTTTACTTTATCCAGTCTTTAGTCTTTCCGTCACATTGGTAAAGGTTAAATCTTTGACCGTCCATAATCAGTTTCTAGGCTTGTCTCCGTACTTCTGGGTAAATTCCAGCCTGGTCTTTCTATTCACCTCGCTATTCTATATCTTCTGCTGAATCCTCTGTACTCTGTCTTCTGTGAACAGTAGATTGTGATTCTTTCACTCTTGCCCTCTGGAGGTTGTTTCTGATGTCACTAACAGTTGTTTTAGGGTCTTTCTTCACAGCAATCACAATCTTTCTGTCATCAACGGCTGTGGTTTTTCATTGTCTACCTGTTCGACATCTGTTACTTAGTACACCAGTGACGACTTTCTTCTTCAGGACATTCCAAACGGTTGTACAAAGCTGAAACTGAGTGTAGAGATTCAGCACTGTTTATTATTTGAACAATCAATGTATCAGGACACACCTGGGCAACACAACACATCTGACAGTCACATGTTCCAATATTTTTTCCCCACAAGAAAAATAGGTGGGTTCAGCAGAAGGTTCTTCTGTCTTCTGAACTGTTTATCAGATCCAGATGTAAACGTATTGAAATAAAAGCTGAAATATTGATCTTTTGTCTTAAATTGATCTTTTAATTTCAAACCCAAATGTTTGCAGTCTTCACCAGAAATATCGACCGGGATCAACCTTACTGTTCCAATACTTTTAGAGGGATCTGTATATACTGTATATACTGTAAGACTGCAGATAAAATACAATAATACTAACTAATCACACCGTACGCATTTCTTAACCTTGATTTCTTTAACCAGTGCATTCATTGGCAGGTGAAAACTTCCATTGTGATTCCCATCTACAAGAAGGCAACAGACTGGATGACTATTTGCTGGATGACCTTTTGCTCCTATAGAATGCAATAGAAAGGCTGGTAGTTGCTCAGCGAAGACCTTGGACTAGCTCTTGACCCTTTGCATTTCCCATACCAGGATGTTATTGGTGTGGATGATGGGGTCATCTACACACACTGGACGAAGCGTACACCCATTTAAACACCACAGGCAGCACTGTGAGGATCACGGTCTTTGATTTCTGTAGTGCGTTTAACACTATGCCACCTGCACTGCTAGGGGGAAGCTTCAACTGATATAGGGGGATAAATCCATCATCTCATGGACAACAAACTATCTGACTGGTTGACCCCTGCTGGGTAACAGTGGAGCCCCTGGAGGACTTGCTAGCTGCCCTCCTGTTTAAAGTATACACATCTGATGTCATCTTCGGAATTCCTCTGATGTGTCAGAGATGGACAAGAGGACAACACTGGTGAAGGAATTTGTTGACTGGTGTAAATGTTAAAGGGAAACGGCTGCAGCTTAATGGACTTTATGAAGACCAAACCACACATGTCTTTGGTCCTCATTGGTGGAACAGATGTGGATCAGGTTGGGTGTTCACCTGAACTACAAATCAGACAAGGGTTCTAACATCCATGCAGAGTAAAAGAAAAGCTGGTTATTGATGTCCTTTCATTAGGGCACAAAACGTCTACTGAAATAAAACTTCTCTGTACCACTTTAAAATAAGACTACCTTTATAAAGGGTTTATAAATGGTTTACAATAAGTTTTTTAATGGTTACTAATAAGCTTGTAAATGCCTTAAAAATCATTAATAATCAGTTATAACACATATGTAGAAAGAGCGACAATGACCTGTTGTTTGCCAAATAGTGAAACCACAGCCATCTAGTATATTGTTGACCTTTCTATGTATGTGTTATAACTGATTATTAATGATTTTTAAGGCATTTACAACCTAATTAGTAACCATTAATAAACTAATTGTAAACCGTTTATAAACCCTTTATAAAGGTAGTCTTATTTTAAAGTGGTACCAACTTCTCTCAATCTGTTTTATATCTGATCCATAGACTTTATATAAGAAAATAAAGACACATGGGCCCTATCTTACACCCTATGCAAGGCACGTCACAATGCTCATGCCATTAAAATAGCATCTGAGTTTAGTAATAAATCTACACTGATGGGTGTGGTGGTCTGAAAGTGAGGTGTGTTCAGGAAAATGTCTGGGGTGTTGCTGTTTTAGTGGCGGTGCTCCACTGACTTAAATGAACCTAGACAAATGTTAATCGTCAAAAACATACACAGACATTCTGCAGAGTGCAAACCTGAATTTTACCTCACCAACAAACAGAATAAAGAATAAAGTAACTTTGCTGTTCCCTTAATGAGCTGCTGGCATTCCTTTACAGCATGAAGGTGTAGGTCTGTCTCCTCTGCTAAGATGCGCAAAAGGCTGTGCTGCGCTGTTAAGATACCAATGCACCAAAGTCAGAGCACCCTTGGCTCTTAAAGGGAATGACTACTGGCACACTGATTGGTTTATTTCACGCTACGCCCAAAACTCACCCATGATTAATTAAGAGAATCAGTACACCCCTTTTGTGATTTTTGAGCCGTGCAAGGCATATTTTTTGCACCCTCACAATACCAAAGACAGAGGACATGCCTTTAAATCCTGCTGTGCAATGTGCCATTGATAACTTGCCTTTAGATTGCTAAAATAAGGCCCAATGTCTGTCATGTTCTCTGATGGCTGACTGCAGATCGACTTTTAACTCCACCCAGTCATGTTTAATTAAACTCTGCAAAAAGAAAAGTTTTATTTGAAAGTAGAGAATGCATTTCGCACAGAAATTTGCTAGGAGGTTTATACGGTATTGCTAGATGGTTACCAGGTTATATGTTTTGGTTGCTAAGGTGTTGCTAGGCTGTAGTTAAATTCTTGCTAGGTGGTTGCTAAGGTGCTCTACAAGCTTTTGGTTGCTGTACCCATGTTGGACCTCACGTGGGAAAACATATATATATATATCTATATGTATATATATATAATTACTCAGGAATCCCTTCACACATAAACATAATCCATATATGGTTAGAAAGGGCGGAACTAACTCTTTCTAAAAATAAGGATCACATCCCAGTGCGGTAAAATCTACAAGAAACCCATTGAGATCACCTTCCCCAACCAATAGTGCTTTAAACATATTTATATGATGCTTCAAACCAAATATTATCAGTAAATGACTCAAAAGTGTCCACAGAAAAAGTGTGAAACTACCTGCTTTACTCAAACTAAAGCTAGGTATGTGTGCACTACTTTATATAGCTTTTATTTTACTTGCACATTTTTACTGAGTAAGTATATTGCACTAAAGGTTTTTATTTATTTAGACTAAAAAGTTTACATTTTTTTGTGTGTCCTGATCAAAATACTGAAAGGCATAGGCTGCTCTGAGTCTCAGTTTTTAGTAATTTACATGTATCCTAGAGGTGTGATTATCAAGAAAAATAACTTTGCCTGATGCTCTCTCTCCATGTATTTTGTCAAAGTAATAAACCATGTAATGAACTATCATCAATATTCTTATGCTTTAAACTCATAAACACTCTAGTCTAACGATCTCTGAAAAGATATCTTAGGTGTGAATATATTTAAAGTCTATACATTTAAAAATAAGTTAAAAAAAAAGACAGGTGCTTGGTAAAATTTTGACCAAAACATGGCTAGTTCCAGGAAAATATAACAATTCTGCTTCCTTTTACATTTTAAATGATTCTATTTTTGAGCAGCCGTATGGGTTCTGGAGTAAAAGAGATCAGGGCATGTGTCTGTCTGATATAATTACTGTGTTATAAAACCAAAGATAAAACACACCAAAACAGCCTAGAGTTCAAAGGGTTAAGAATGATACCTCTGATGCAGCTATAAAGTTGCGAAGCTTATATAGAATATAAAATTATTTTTATAATTTCAGGGCTTTGAGTTGTATTTAAAATGTACTATATTTAACTGTAAAGACATAACTTGTTTTTATGAAAAAAAAAAAATGAAAAAGTAAGTGTAAAAGCTCTTTTTAATTTTAAGTGAAACGTAAATCCTACACAATAACGTAACTCAAGTACAGTCACCCTCTCAAACCCACAGCAGGCATGTGGTCAATCACACTCCAGACAGCAGCAAAGCTAAAAAGGCCTCTAGGGGCCTTCCTAAAGTCTCCAGCACCTGCTGTACTGCCCCTCCCTCTCTTTCTTCATTCTCTCTCCGTCTCTCCCTCTCTCTCTCTCTCCCTTCTTCTCCACTCACTCTTAACCGCAGCGTCTTAGCGAGACACTTTATGGGACCCATTATTAGTGTTTATTCACTGGCACTTGTGGGGACGCCTGCCCCGCGCGTCTCCTGCACGCTAAAGCCCCGTCTCTGTATTATGATCTGCTCTTTCTCTCTCATTAACTCCATGTCCATTTTATGGGGTATTAATTGAGTCATAATTTGGGTTTAAACGAAAGCATGCGTGAGTTTAGCATTGCCAGCACAATTCTCCTAATTGAAAACAGATATACAACAGGGCCGTCGTCTGATGCCGCACATACCACAGCTCACCAAACTGCGTGCTCTTTTTCCTCCCTATTCGGGGGTTTGGGATATGAAACAGGGTCACTGGACTCTCTGTGGTTTTTTTGCCTTCTCTCTGTTCTATATATAATAAAAAAAAAACTGCAAGACATTAATTTAAAAATTGTTATAATAAGTATTAAGATATCGTTGCTGTCCAATGAAAAACAAGTATCTCCAAAACAGCAGCTTTACAGAAGAGAGAGAAAACATTCTAAACTTTCAATAGAAGTCAATGTAAAAAGAGTTTATTTCAGGTCATTTTAAAGTGTTTCTAATGGTCCATTCATTACGAAATTTTGGCACAGTGTAATAAACAATTTGTTAAATTATATAAATTAAACTATGTAGTAAACTAAAAATCTACAAAATGGGGATACTTCTTTTTCATGGGACATTGACGATATACAGATCGCTTAAAAATGATGAGTTTCTTTGATTTTACCAAATTGTAAACCTCTGGAATATATTCAAGAGGAAGATGGATGATCACAAGCCATCAAACCAAACTGAACTGCTTGAATTTCTGAACCAGGAGTGATATAAAGTTATCCAAAAGCAGTGTGTAAGACTGGTGGAGGAGAACATGACGCCAAGATGCATAAAAACTGTGATTAAAAAGCAGGGTTATTCCACCAAATATTGATTTCTGAACTGAAATTTTATGAATATTAAATTGTTTTCTTTGCATTATTTGAGGTCTAAAATGAGCTCTAAATGACAATATTTTTATTTGGAATTTGGGAGAAATGTTGTCTGTAGTTTATAGAATAAAACAACTATGCTCATTATACTTAAACATTTACCTATAAATAGCAAAATCGGAGAAACTGATTCAGAAACTGATTTTTTTTACATTGTAAATTTAATTTTGAAAACTGCATTAAAGCTATACAGGAACTCATGCTGAATTATTCTTTAAACAAAAAGTTTTTTTTTATGAAGCAGAATATGTTTTAGATTTAAAATTTTTCTAAGTAGCATATTTATCTTTGTTCTTCCACATGCGACTGTGCAATTACACACTTTCACCAGAGAGGTCTCTAAATCCCCAAATCCCCAAAACTTACAGACTGTTGCTTTAATTATCTTAATGTAATTTGAAATTTCAGCAAACCAAAATACATGTTTTGTCCTTTAAATTTAAATATAAATATGTATCTTCTCTAAAATTAAATTGAACAAAGTCAGGAGGCTTTTGTTGGTTCTTTGAGTTCCATATTCTAAGGTTTCTTGCATGCTTCTGTTTTTTTTTTTTTCAATAAAATGTATATAAAAAAGAGAAAAAAACATACATACACCACACACTCACACACACACTCACACACACTCATACCCTCAGAACAGTCTGGAGCAGAGTATTCGCGATCACATTACCTCATCCCGCACACATTTCACCGGGCAGAAATCTGATATGCATGCAATTGTTATTTTAAGTTGCCGTCTGGGAAAGGGTCTGTAAAGGCGCTCACCCAGGGGGGTGAAAGAGAGAGAGAGAGAGAGAGAGAGAGAGATGGGTGAAGGGCAGGTGGTACTATTATGCAGGGGAGAGTAAGCAAAGGAATGCAGGAACCTCTGGCCTTGTCCTCCTCCCATTCTCTCTATCCACACACACACACACACACACACACCTCCTCCTGCAGTAATATCATCCCTTTACCACGTATAGCCTCCTCTTTACTCACCTCTCTGTCTGACAGCTTATTCTTACCAGCTTTAACCTATAGCTAGATTACCATTACTCTATACCTCTGATTATATTTTTATTATTTCATTAAGAGCAGACCTGGGCATTGTACGACCCACGGATCACAACCGGCCCTCTGACTATCTATGACCTGCCCATGTGTGATTTTTGGTAAATTAGAAGGAAAAAGGGTAACACTTTATTTTAAGGAACACAAATCAGGCGCTTATTAATGTCTTATTATTTGCTTAATAAAGCCTTTATTAGACATTTGTAAATTATTTATTCATTACTTATTAGGCTTTATTCTGTATAAATGTTATTGGTGCTTAATTAGGGGTCTGTTATGTGGGAATGATTAGTAATAGCTGTATTAGTTCTTATAGTGCACTATAAACAGTTATGTTACATCTAACAGAAAATAAAACTGCTTGAATTCAATAGAGAATAAATGTGCTAAAATGTGTTTTCTGTTATTTCATTAGGACAACTGCATTTTTGTATGTGGGAAGTCAAACACACAGTTCTTAGTGATGAACAGAACTTCACTTTAGAGTATGGTACACTTCTTGGTGTATTAGTGACTTATTAAGCTCGTATTAGCTAAATTGTGATGGAGATTGACTTATGAAATGTTTATTTTGTGCTTTTAAGTGTCTAATTAGTAATGAACAGAACCTCACTTTAAAATATGTCTATTAGTGACTTATCAAGCCCTTCATAACTCAATAAACTTCAGCATAGCCATAACCTTACCAAACTCACATAAGTCAAACTGCGACCAATTATACTCTAATAACATGTAGATTTAGCTAATAGCTAATGCTTAAAGGGGACATGAAACATTTCAGTTTGTACAAGTTTTCTAAGGGATTAAATATAATGGAATTTATTTTGGGGGGGATTTTTTATATAAAATGTTTACACACTAAATTATAATATATTTATGTTTGTTATGTTTGAGCTAGGGCGCCGCCATGTTGCCCGTGCAGCACTGGTGACGTCACGAGGTTGGTTGGTTTAAGATCCCAGGCATATAGCTAGAGGAGAAGCGCTTATTGTTTGTGGAGATTATGGATGAAGATGAAGCTGAACTAGGCTAACATGGAGCATTTACTCAGAGATCCTTCCTGTATAAACCTGAGCAGAACTTTTCAGATGCTTTTCTGAGAGCGAGGGGTTTTGGGAGTGTTTATTCTCTCTCTACGTGGAGCCATGCAGAAACCCTGCAGCGCGTCCACAGCAGGTACTACCATCCAGTTAACCAGCTAGTTTATATACATTTAGCTATTTAACATGCAAAGTCCAGAGTCTATTAAGACTGAATGAAACGAACATGATTTAAGTGGATATTGAAACACCACGGCGCTGTTTGGTTGATAAATCGTTCAGTTTAGAAGTTAGAAAGCTTACTGGGTAGCTTTATCTAGTTAGTGTTAGCTAGTTAGCTAGCGTTGGCTAGCTATAATAAGATAGCTAGCTAAGTAGCTAACGCTAGCTATGTTCTCTTTAAATTGTCATTTTATCTAGACTTTCGGTAACGGTACCTCTCGCTGCTCTGCTGGGTGAGCGCGTTGTTTGGCTCATTCCGTTTGGCTCGTACAGCTGCCGCTCTCATAGTAACGTTACCCATTCGGACGGTCTGTACATCCCAGCTGATCAGCTGAGGAAAAATAAAACGGAGGAAAAAAGCCTCGGACTGCAGCTTATTTATCCGGCGCTAATGCTCCTGACTCAAACCCCTCTCCTTCACATAGTCCTGGTCTAGAAAGTGCTCGTCACTAACCCCTAGCATTACAGCTAACCGGAGGATTCTCACGCTTCAGCGCTGCGAGCCCCGCTGAAGGTATGAAAGTGAAAGTGAATATTTCTCATTCCTCACCCTATTAAATTTCACCACCCCCAGTATTACTACACACAGGGACAATACAAAAGTGCCCCCCCGCTCTGCATTGATTTTTGGTTTGGATTTTATGATCTATTGAGGATCTAAATTACGGTATTCTCATAGATTATAGTAGTGAGGCGTTCGAGAACCAACCTCGTGACGTCACCTTCAGCGCTGGGACAAGATGGCGCTGCCCTTACTTAAAAAAATGACATTTAGATTGCTTATTATTTTAATTCCGCTTCACTGACAACTGTTAAACTTATAAAATTTGTTAGAGTGAAAATACATCTTGTGAATTATACTAAATACTTGAAGTGTTTCATGTCCACTTTAATAATCTGCTTAACAGGGTGCTAACATTACTATAAGAACTAACACAGCCATTATTAATCATTTCCACATAACAGACCCTTAATTAAGCACCAATAACACTTACAGAGAATAAAGCCTAATAATAAGTAGTGAATAAATAACTTACAAATGTCTAATTAAGTCTTTATTAAGCAAATAATAAGACATTAATAAGCGCCTAATTTGTGTTCCTTAAAATAAAGTGTTAGCGGAAAAAGTATGTCTTTAAGTCGCGCTATTCACACCGAAAACCTGTGTGTGTGCGTCTAAACAGTGTACTACGGTAGACGCGTGCACAGCAGAGCTGGAGGAGCATAGAAAATAGAATAGTTTTACAGCTCAATAAAAATAATTTAACCAGGTCTAATCTACTAATATACACCATCTACTAAATACAACTACCTACTGTATCTGTAGAATAGTGTAACATTTTAAAAATGTTTGGAGTCCTATAAAATAAGCAAATCAAATGACACTACTGTAGTCCTGAAGAATATTGTTAATTGTATTCATTATGTATGATTCCAGACATAATACTGACAAATAAGACAAGAGTTTGGAATCCTATAAAACAGGAAAATCTTAAAGTCTTAAAGTTCTCTTTCTCATCTATTCCAGTATTTGACTTTTATAACATGCCATTTTGTATTGTACAGATTTGTGGATTTAATACCTGTGTTTGTCAAACTGCCATTGTATTGCCCCTGAGTAAGCACTTCACCCTCACTGCTGCCCACCACTCCAGGCACGTGTGCTCACTGTGGGTGTTTGGTCACTAGTGTGTAGAGTATTTGTGTATAACCCACTGCACAGATAGGTTATAGGCTCAGGCCAAATTGTATATCCAACACAAAGATGGTAATTACAAATGGTAATTAAATGTTTAGTGAATTGTTAATAGTGAATAGGTTAATTTATTGGAATGATTGGGTCATTGTCATGTTACAGAGTCAACTTCTGCTTCTGGTTCAGGAGTTTAATAGTGTGATACAATGAAGAACTTGCCATGGCCTGCTACAGTAAATGATCCTCAATCAAATCATGACATATTTAGGCTACAGCAAAATCGCACCCACCGAATGGGTGCCATTTGCTTGTTGTAACACTTCCAAATTAAACTTAATTATTTATCTTTTTCAACATGTACTAGTCAATCTCAGGCAGCTTTACTTATTTTTTACAAGGTTTGTAATCTAACATTTTAAGCATGTTTAAAAGCAAGTCTTTGTTTTAAAGAAATGGTTGACTGCATGTTCAAATAACAAAGATTTCTTTTTTAAATATGCAACGCTATTTTTATCTGTTCAAGAAGACCCAAACCTGAAAGATCAAATTTATTAACATGCAGCTTATTAAACAAACTGATAAATGATGAACCAAATAGAATTGGAAAGTGGAAGTGGTTTACATTGACTAATATTTACAATAATAAATCAATAAACCAGGGGACAATACTCACTCCTGTTAATGGCACTTATTCCTGTTACTCTGTATGTTATGAGTAACATGAATGAAAGTAACAGGAATGAGTTTTTATATATAATAGCGTTGAGATTGACCTCCACAGTTATAGTTACAATAAGATCAAATATACAGAAAAACTAATGAGGGAACTTTATTTTAGTCTTCTCATGATCTTCAGAAGAACCAGCTGATGTCACTTCCTGTTGTAGATGTGACTTGTAGAATGTTCCAGATGTTTCAGATGGGGTAATGTTTTAGTGTAACAGGACTGAGTGAAACCCAGGGACACAACTAAAATGTGTATTTTAACTTAAATATTATGGATTTATTATGAAAAAATATATTTTATGAACAAATATTTTTTAGCATAGATGGGATTTGGAGTCACACAACAATGCAAAAATAATGACATCTCTGAAGATTTTAAAAATTATATTTCATGGTAAAGTTTATAGGGTGAGAGTGGAGACAGATAACACATGCTATTTATTCAGCGTTATAAGTAGTTTTTATTAATGCTTTTAATTACATATCTTACCTTTGCAATTAGGTCTATGTACAAGACACTAAGCTTATTAATAAAAAGTTATTTTGTGTGCACATTTATACATGTAATTTCCCGGGGACAGAAATGGCACCCATTCGATGGTATATGCTTTATTCAAAATGAAAATGTCCATGGTTTGTAGATAAATATAGATTATATACACCCAATATCCCCAGCATGCATTATGAATGAATATCTTGACATGTATCACTGATCATCTGGACAAATGTGGTGACAAATCCTTCCTGTCACCAATATGTCAGTTTCCAATATTGTGCAGCCCTAGATTTAACTAAATTCATCTTTTTTTTTTTTTAAAGCGTGCTCTTCCAGTAGTCTTGATCTTTCTCAAGATGTCCATAGCATATAATTTCCCATAGCATATCTTTTACAAACATGAGCAAAATTCTGACATAAAATGATGAAAAAATAAACTCTGTTTAATAAAATCATTCAGTCATGGACTTGGTTGCACTTATAAAAACAGTGCAAGTCATTATTTTGAGAAGCAGAACAGGTGCTTTTTGCTTTGTTAATCTGCTCTCTCTCCATTACAGCGTGTAATGGAGAAGAGCTGGAAGCATCATGGCAGTGGTAGCGTTCCGGACTGACTTTTAATGGAGTGGAACAGTCATTCACGAGCAAAACTGCATAACCCTAAACAAATTCCTCGGTGTCACGCTGATGATGTAAAGGGCCCACTGCCAAGTCATATCACGCAGATACGATGCAGGTGACCCTTTGTATCAATAGATAATGCACCTGCAGCCAATCAGTTAAATCATTCCCACATGCACATCTGTTTACTCAGCTGTTGTTATCAGATACAGTGCAGCACATTAATAACACACATGCACCTTTGTGCATTTTCTTTTGCTGTAAAAAAAAGATTTATAATGTTCCAGATTATTAAAGGTATTATGGTGAAATACAGAATAACTTGATAACATAAATCTAGACAAATGATAGTATCACAATGCTAATACTGAAAAGACGCTACAGCAAGAATAACTGCATTTAATTTCTTATCAATAAAAAAAAAAGATAACATCTAAAATAACATGTAAAAAAATCTACTCTTAAAAAAGGTCTCATTACATCATTGTTTTCATTCATTTTGATAACTAATGTCTAGTTGCGGTCTCTAGAATGAATGGATAAATGATAGGATTTTGGCTCTTGCTCATGAATATTCATACACGCACAAATATTGCCTCTAATTGGCTAGAAATTGTTTGGTTAAAAAATGTTTAAAAATAAAGAGATTTTTACACTAATAAACAGTCTTTGCAATGTTATATGTTACTTTACATTGAGTGTAATGCCCTGCTAAGAGCTATTCAGCCACTGATCTAGTCTTAGAGTGTCTGTAAAATGCAAAATCCACCGGAGATCCTATGTAAACCTATAGTTACTTACACACAGAGGCGGACTAGCTAAGTAACCAGTGTAAACAGAACTCTTTAATTAATTTTATCATGAATTAATACAACAGGAATAATGGGACGCTCTAAATACCCATTAATTAGTTAATTTACCTACTGTTTATTTTTGTTTGATTTTACCTGGTCCCTAATCCTAGAATCTCAGTAATACGTGGAATCCACCGGAGAACCAATGTTCACCTATAGTTACTTACACAGGATAGCTAACTAGCTAGTGTGAAACCAGAACTATTTCATGAGCAAATAATAAATTAGACAAAACATTACTGTGCCACCATAGTGGTCTGTTGCTATATTAAGGTGTAGAGATATACGGCCCTATTTTAGTGACCTATAGGTGAGCCATCAAATCAATCACACCATGCAGCCTGATTTAGGGCGTGCCAGTGTGTCTTTGCTATCGTAACGACAGGAAAAGTACACCTTGCACAGCTCTAAATGAGCAAAAGGCATGTACAAATTCTCAATTGGGCACATAATACCATTACCATTCTCTTTTAGAGCCAGGTGTGCTCTGACTGCTTTTTCGGATTGCTATTTCAAAGGCGCAACTACCTGCAGCTACGTGTTCAACACTTCTCAGCAGAGGAGACCAACCTGCTCACTCAGGCTCATTCATTCATGAGCCTTTGTTCACAATTCACTGCCAAGATAGACCTCTGGCTGATTTTTTTTTTAGTCTGTAAAACTGTGAACTTTATTTTTCCGTTGCCAAAATAGCAATAAGCCAGAAATTGAGCTGAACACACCAGCAGGCTACAGACATACAGCTGCAGGAAAAAGTATGTGAACCCTTTGGGACTACTTGGATTTCTGCACAAATTGGTCATTAAATGTGTTCTGATCTTCATCAACACTTAAGACCATCTGTCCACCAACTGAAGCTCAACAGAGGATGGATGATGCAACAGGACAACGACCCAAAACATAGAAGTAAATCAACAACCGAACGGCTTCAACAGAAGAAAATAAATACTGGGCCTTCTGGAGATTCCTGACCTCCTGAAGCCAATTGAGATGCTGTTGTGGCATCATGACCTCAAGAGAGAGATTCACACCAGATATCCCAATAATACTGCTGAACTGAAACAGTTTAGTGATCTGCAGCTACAGGAAACGTTTGTTTGAGGTTTTTGCTGCCAAAGGCTTACATACTTACATAGTTTTTCCCCCCTCATTGTGGATATTAACATGTTGTGTTCAATTGTTGTGTGTTGTCTATTGTTGTGACTTAGATGAAGATCAGAACACATTTAATGACCAATTTATGCAGGTTCACATACTTTTTTTTGCAAAAGTCGCACTGGATTATAAGGCGCACTGATGAATTTTGGAAAAAAATTAAAGGATTTTAAGTGCGCCTTATAGTGCAAAAAATATGGTACTTACAGATATATAGATAAGATGGACAATGACCGTAGAAACAAGGAGGTGGTCATAACCTTCTGAATTGACTCTCTAGGTAAAAGAGATGTTTTGCACTCGAAAAAAAAATCATAAATACAATTTTGATCATATAATGCTACAGAATGCTACAGGTTCTTCAAAGAGCCATTGCTGTAATTGAGATGCGCGAGTGTAAAGATGCCACCAGGTATCTCTGGAAGCACGAGGTTCAAATATAGTGCTTTCACAGCAATTGTAAGAGAAATGGCGATAAATGAAACAGGTTTGCATTGCACCATAAAAAGCAAGTAAATGGCTTTCATATCTGTTCTCTTTCAGGTCCAGGGCAGCAAGGTTAATGACAGAGTAGCACATGGCGCTGACTCTTAATTCCTTAAGAAATATGTCAGCGTTCACCGAGGGCCCGGAATGGAGCCAGAATCTCCTAGAAACACGGTGCCATCCCTCACCTCCGCTGACACATCTCAGCTACAGGTTAATTAAATTTTTCTTCTCCGACATTATCAAACACGGTGTGCTGTATCCAGTGAACATTAGTGCTTTTTATGATTGACTTTGGCGGAGGAGAGAACAGTATATGCTGTCTTAATCAGTGACTGAGTGGCTTCTGTGCACTTCATTTAAACCCAGAACACAGGGAGAATGCTGTAATGAGCAGATCCTGAGCTCATGCCTCTTAGTTTCATTAAACACCTATAGACCAATGAGCTAATGTCTACAGATATCTTAAAATAGATCATAAAATTACAGATTATAGAGATATACTCTAAGAATTATACTGATACAAATGGCAATTTTTTAGTTCATTTATTAATTTTGTATTTTATAATATTATGTAAAAGTTAGTTTTAGCTTAATTTTAACTATTTTTTGCTGTATTAATCTTATCTTATTTTGATCTTAATTATTATCAATTAAACCAAGCTTTATTATAATTATTTTTTATTCTAATTCTTGTCACGCCCTTGCTCTTTTTTCCCTGTTTCTCCATTTCCCAGTTTGTTCCCCAGTAATTTTCCGTCACGTGTTTGTAATTTGTAGCTCCGCCCCCTCGTTACCTGTTTCCCCAGGTGTGTGCTTCCTGTGTGTATAAGTAGTCCCCTTATGTCTGTGTTTATTCATCAGTCTTTGCACCTTCCTCTGTCGTTTGTCTTTCCACGGTTCCCTAATTTTTCCGCTTATTCCTCACTGTTTTTCTCTGTTTATTTCTTATTTATTTCCTGGTTTATTCTCTAATCCTGTTTAGTTTATTTACTAAACTAGTCTAGTTTAGTTCCTCGTTGTCTTCCCTGTTTGTTTGCTTATGTTTGTTTTATCTCTTGTTTATTCCTTGTTCGTTTCTTTGTTTATTTGTTATTTAATAAATATATTCGGTCTTACCCGCTTTTACGTCCACCTTCTGCCTCCTGATTTTTATTTTAGTACTTTTATCATTAAACAATCAGCTTGAATGTTAAAAAAAACATGTAAATATCAGTTAAAGCATAGCAATGGGAAGTTAAAAAATAATAATGACCTGTAAAACTATAAAAACACAGTTTATAGTCACCATAGACCATAACTTTTTAACAGTAATAAACTGCCTGAAAGATCCAAATGATTATGTGGAATAATAATTCATTAAAAACAATTAAATTTATGGTTTGTTTTTACTTTTTTACATCAAATAATTAAAAGTAACTATGTAACTTTCACTCAAAGTACATTTTAAATTGAGTACTTTTTTTACTTTTACTCAAGTAGATTTTTAGATGGGTACTTTTACTTTTACTTGAGTAGAATTTTAGCAAAGTAAAGGTATTTTTACTCAATTACAATTTTCAGTACTTTTTCCTGATTTTGAGTCATTTACATTCAATATATGGTTAAGTTGGAGTTAATAGACATGTAGTTGAATGTTAGTTGAATGTCAGTTGAGCATCAACGAGGCCATCAAATGGACCATCCAAGTAAAGTGTTAGCTTATATTTTATTAACTGTTATCTTAAAATGATTAAATTAAGCTTTAATTTTCTTTTTATGTCACTCCCTGTTTCTGTAAATGCTCTGCACATTGAAAATGAGGGTTGCCCTCAATGTACTTCCGAGTCAAAATAAAGGTTGATTGATTGATTGATTGATGGATTGATTAGTAATTAATCATTGAACAAAACATCAGAACATAAAAAAAAGAATGTTGCTCTTGAATTTAACACACATTATGGTGCTTATACAGTATATCTCCAAAATTAAGCACCTTGATTTTTTTTTTTACACCTTTGACAACTTAATATTTAACGCTTAACTCAATAGCAGCTAAGTATCTTGTCACAGCTCTTCTCAGAATTTGGGGATTCCCCCTTCAGCTTGTTAAATCTGCCTCCAGGGTAGTTTTAACGCATTAAAGGTTCATTCATAGTGCAGCAGGTTCTGTTTTATGTTACATATTAATGATAAAAATGATAATGATTCTGTTGAGATATAATAATTATATACTGTCAAATAAATGCAACAACTGCATTAAGAAATTGAGATTTTAACAGAGAAGAGTAAACAGTTAAACTGTCAACCTCACACATTTAAATTGATGTTTTGTCGAAGATCATTTATAAATACAATTCAAAATTAGAAAGATAAAAATTGTATAGGGTCTTATATTAGTATTATTTAGAAATCATTGGTTGTTCAGATCAGCAATTTCAGTTAAATATTTCATATATCAGATGAACACAATGAAATTTGAGAAGTGAAATGAAGTTTATAGGATTTACAGAAAGTGTGCAATAATTCTTTAAACTTAATTAGGCAGGTGCATAAATTTGGGAACCCCAACAGAAAAATTACATCAATATTTATTAGATCATCCTTTTACAGAAATAACAGCCTTTAAACTCTTCCTACAGCTTCCTATGAGAGTCTGGCTTCTGGTTGAAGGTATTTTGGATCATTCTTCTTTATAAAACGTCTCCAGTTCAGTCAGGTTTGATGATTTCTGATCATGAACAGCTGCTTTAAATCACACCACAGATTTTAATAATATTCAGGTCTGGGGACTGAGATGATCATTCCAGAATGTTGTACTTGTTCCTCTGCATGAATGCTTTAGTAGATTTTGAGCAGGGTTTAGTGTTTAGGGTCGTTGTCTTGTTGAAGGATCCAGCCCCGGCTCAACTTCAACTTTCTCACTGATTCTTAAACATTGTTCTCAAGAATCTGCTGATATTGACTGGAATCCATGAGTCCCTCAACTTTAACAAGATTCCCAGTACCTGCACTGATCACACAGCCCCACAGCATGATGAACCACCACCAGATTTTACTGTGGGGAGCAATAAAGTGTTTATCTTGGAATGCTGTGTTCTTTTTCTGCCATGCATAAACAACCGCCCTTCAAATAACTCAATTTTAGTTTCATCAGTCCACAGAACCTTATTCCAAAATGAAGCTGGCTTGTTCAAATGTGCTTCAGCTTTAGCATACCTCAAGCGACTCTGTTTGTGGCGTGTGCTCAGAAAAGGCTTCTTCTCTCCTTGGTGTTGGTGTTGTAGGTGTTTGTAGCTCTGGAGGTCTGTAGACTGACTATGACTGTTCTCATCATCCTTTTCCTCTGATTATCTGAGATTTTTCTTGTTCTGCCACTCCAGGCCTTAACTAGAACTGTGTCTGTGGTTCTTCCATTCCCTCACTCTGTTCCTCACAGTGGAAACTGCAGCTGAAATCTCTTTCTGTTGACGTGGCCAAATTTATGCACCTGCCTAATTTTGTTTAAAGATTTTTGCACACTTTCTGTAAATCCTATAAACTTAATTTCACTTCTCAAATATCACTGTGTTCTTCTGCTGTTGAAATTGCTGATCTAAACAACCAATAACTCTACTACTCTACTAGCAATGATCCATACTAGTTTGGATTGTGCAGTGTAAATCATTCTGTTTGATGTATTGTATGTGAGTATCACACACTGATCAGTGTTTTATGTATCTTTCTAATAACTACCTAAAAGAACACGACGTTTGTGTGAGTCTACAGGAGGCTGTGTGTCGTAAAGCATCACAAATCTTGTTGGAACAGAGTTGTGGACAGCTCAGGAATTCGGAAATGACTTATCAATGAAGCCTCTGCTAACACTTCCTGACATGTCTCTGAGCACCAGAGTCCCGGACATGCATGACTATCTACGTCTGTGTGTGTGTGTGTGTGTGTGTGTGGAAAACAATTGTACTAATGCACTTAAATACTTAGAATGATTATTTTACACTACATTCATTTTTCATGACAAAAAATTGATATACTTAATATAACTAAACAAATACATAATTAATTATACAGCTCTGTAGTTAATTACATTAACACCCAATTTACATTCCGAATCACAGCTGTACTGTACAGTGTCTGTACTGTATTTTTTTCTAGAGAAATGCCAAATATGCGGCATATATTTAACACATTAAACACTAGTTTTTAGGCATAATTATGCCAGTCATGATAACTGTTCACAGCATGTTGTGTTGTTACACTGTAAGCCTGAATAGTGTTAATTTACAAAATCTATTTCAGGATCACCGATGAGCAAAGCCTGGCAGTCATTGGGCAGAAGGCAGGACACGCCCTGGACAGCCCACCAATCCACTGCAGGGCAGACAGACAGAGTCACTGACCCTTGGGGAGAATTTCAAACACCATTAACAATTCACCTGCAAACTCCACACAGAAATAACCCACTCATCCCAGCCAGGAATTGAACCCAGTACCAACTAACACCTCACTTAAATATAATTGAGGTAATTCATTCCATGTTGTATATTAAGTAATGTAGAAATGTAGTTATCATGTCTAAATTTTAAGTTGAATTAACTAATGTTTTTTTTTTTTTATGTTACACCAATTGCTTTTTTGCAATGGTATTTAGTGTTTATTACTTCTTTTTAATTCAGTTTATTCAATAGATTTGAAATGCTATAGTTATTCAGTTCAGAAAATGATGCTTGCTCTTACAGCCTACAACACACTGTGAATGTGCCAAAAGAAGCAAAATAATAAACTCAGTTTGTATCAGTTGATTTAACTCTGTGTAGCCACACATGTTCACCTAACTCAATATAGTTGAATAATGTGTATGTAAAACATACTGTGATGTGTGGAGAATGGGGAATTTTGGTTCTGCACCATGCCAGGACGTGCAGCCCCTGTCTGTCCCAGCTGGCTCGCATTGGACTGAATTGAGCAGCCAGGCATAAAAACCTGGGACTGCTATAAAAATCCTGACAAAACAGACCCAACAACAGTGAATAGTTATGTTTGTTTGGGTGTGGTGTAGGTGTGGGTTTTTCAAAATAAAAGTACATTTGAGTTCATTCACTCCCTGTGTCTGTGTCTCCCTGTTCTTCCAGACTACTGGGTTCTATCTCCAGCGGTGCTTTTATTTGTTTATTTGTTTACTTATTAGAGTTTATCTAATTGTGAGTTTACATAAAGATAATGTAAGATAAGGTAAGCTAATCCTTTATTAATTGCACAATTGGTAAATTTGCAATGAACAATGAAGTAAAATAGTTATCTTAATGAATAAAACAAAGATAAAATAGTATTTAAACAAAGTCGACATATCAGCTCATGCATGTAAATGGTCTCTTCTTGCTTGGAAAAAAAAATATTGAGCTTATGTCCACATATTAAATAATTAGTCAATAATGTAATTATAATGACAGACCTATGCACAATAATACAATAAGCTAATCAGCTCAATCTGTCAAATATATTCTATTTCTACAAACAAATTCAATATTGAAAGTTTAATATTGACACTTTTGACATAACTGACACAAAAAATATTTTTTGAAAGCTGAATCTGAGAAAGAAGTGAATTAAAGTGTATTTTTTGTGATGATGTAAATCACTTACAGGTTAAGATGCCCCACCCACTGCACTAACACCCTGCCAAAGCAGCTCTCACTGCTAATTCTCCTGCGTTTTCCAGAGCAGAGGTGAGAAGTGGTCTCCTGCTCAGCCTGTTTGCTGTACTGTCTCACCCTGCTGTAGAGCACCGCGCCGGAGCATTCCTCACAGATGACTGACAGAGGTGAGGCATTGCAGCCAGGTGCGAACAATGACTCAAAATCCTCACACATGCCCCAACCACTGCTGCCTTCACACCTGTAGATAAGTGTGAACCCGTGTGAACATGTAAACAGGATTTTAAAAATTAGTGGTTGGCTTGTACCTACTCTTACTAGTCATTTTAAATGTATCAATTATCTTTATTTGTACTCTGAGGTTCATTGAGAGTGTTTTAATTTTTTCTCCCTAAAAACAGTTAATAAAAACGCAGTATTGTACGTATTATAAGGCACGCTTAAAATCCTTTAATTTTCCCAAAAATCATCAGTGTACCTTACAATCCGGTGCGCCGTATGTATGAATTTCACCAGTCATGTTGTAAGAAGCAGTAAAGTCACTCCACTGAAGTACAGCATTATACAGGAGTTTCAGTTTAGTTCTCCAGCACAGAGACTCGAAGCAGAATTAGCATTAGCCGCTAACCACGCTAATCACTAGTTCGTTTGCCGTTCAGAGGCGAGTATCTCAAACTGTAGCCTGCTGCTAACTCCGGCTAGCACTGCTGGAGCAGCATTATCATTACCTGATAACTGCACTAAGCGCTAGCTCTTTCGCTGTTCAGAAGTGAGTATTATCAGTCTGTAGCCTGCTGCTAACCCTGGCTAGCACTGCTGGAGCAGCATTAGCATTGGCCACTAACTGCGCTAAGTGCTAGCTCTTTTGTCAAACTGTAGCCTGCTGCTAACCCCGGCTAGCACTGCTGGAACAGTATTAGCACTATCCACTAACCATACTAGCTCTTTCATCGTTCAGAGGTGAGTATATCAGACTGTAGCCTGCTGCTAACCCCAGCTAGCACTGCTGGAGCAGCATTATCCGCTAACTTTGCTAAGCACTAGTTCTTTTGCCGTTCAGAGGCGAGTATCTCAAAATTTAGCCTGCTGCTAAACCCAGCTAGCACTGCTGGAGCAGCATTAGCCGCTAACCGCGCTAAGCGCTAGCTCTTTTGCCGTTCAGAGGTGAGTATCTGAAACTATACCCTGCGGCGAAAATTAAAAGGAAAACATGGCAACATCCCTGTTCCTTACTAGTGTTACATATTTTTTTTTTCACTTTATGTAAAAAAATAAACTTCCAGAAAATAGATGTTTATTGATCGCTTTATAATCCGGTGCACCTTAAAGTGCAAAAAATATGGCAAGCAAGTAAAACATAAAAACTAAATAGATAAACCAAAAAAAAAAAAAATGTATTTTAACCAGGGTCACTTAGGCTTTTATGTCAGAGCACACGTCAAAACTCAATCTTGAATGAGTTTCTTTATTATGATTGAGTTTTACATATGAACAACCTGTAAAAACAATACTAATGAGATTCCTTCAGTGGGTTTCCATTATTTTGCCTTAAGCAAGACATGGAAAAAAATGGAAACAGGGGAATAAATCTGAAAAACATTCAAACATTGCAATATATATAAATATAATTATATATTTATGTTATGATGAAAATATTATAATTTTTCACTAATCAAATTGTGAAGAAGAGTGATTGGAATGTTTTGGTTCCACTTTAAAATAAGACTATCGTTATAAAGGGTTTATAAATGGTTTACAATTAGTTTATTAATGGTTACTAATAAGGTTGTAAATGCCTTAAAATTCATTAATAATCAGTTATAACACATACGTAGAAAGAGCTACAATGACCTGTTGTTTGCCAAATAGTGAACCCACAGCAATCTATATTGTTGCCCTTTCTACGTATGTGTTATAACTGATTATTAATGACTTTTGAGGCATTTACAAGCTTATTAGTAACCATTAATAAACTAAATGTAAATAATTTATGAACCCTTTATAAACATAGTAAAAAATAACAGTGTTGTATATAGACTTTTTAGGCATTTTCCACCCTATTGAAAGTCACATATTTACTGTACAGGATTGTGATAAATTGTACAGGAACTGATGGGCTACTGTCAGAAAATTTGTCATTTACTATATGGTAGGTTACTATGGTTTCTAAATAAAGCATCTAATGTGTGTAAGAGGTGGATGTTCCTTATAAACTAGTAACTCGGTGTATGCCTGTGTAAAATTCCCCCGTATAAGATACTGTATGTGATTCCTCTACTTCAGCTGTTCCTGCTAGCGCAGTGAAATAAAATGCAATTTGTTCTCCCCTGTGAGCAGCAATGGATCAATGTGTACAGAATCCCTGAGCTAAAGAGACTGGCTGTGTTCTCAGGGACTGTGGATTGAAACACTTGAATGAAAAATATCTGGTTTCATATCTCCCCCTTCATTCACAAGCTACCTTCACTGCACCCAGTCTGGAGAAATGAGCTGTACTGAATTACTGGCTGTGTTTACAGTTAACCAAACATTCCCGTTGGAGACATATGGGCAGGGTGAAACTATTTGCATTGTAGAAGGCCTCATTTATCCTACACACATGGGGAAATTACGATGTGAGAGGGATGATACCGTCTGAGCAAAACGCAAGAAACAAATGATCAAACAAAAGATTCTGTTTAACTTGTTGAGAGAAATGGTCTTACCTTACTTTTAGATCATTTTAGCTTCCTTCAAACATTTATATATATATGTCTATATATTTATTAGGAACATCTAGCTCTTACACACATTAGATGTTTAATCAGACACCATAGTATCATACCATATAGTAGATGACACTGACAGTATGATTTTCTGACAGTAGCCCAGTTTCTGCACAATTCATCACAATCCTGTACATTTTATTTTTGTAAGTTGTTATTTCCTGTGTAAATATTAAGTATGTGACTTTGAATAGGGTGGTAAATGCTCAGATGTGGTTTTACAAGTCTATTTACAACCCTATTATTTTTGGAACAGAATATATATATATATACTGTATTTTTCCCCACTATAAGGCGCACCGGATCAACAAATCTATTTTCTGATCATTTTTTTATACATAAGGTGCACTGGATTATAAGGCGCCTTATGCGACACCAGTAAGGAAAAGAGGTGTCGCCATGCTTTCCTTCTAAGTCAGCAGTCCTTGTTGCAGAGCTTGTCTTGTTTTCTCTCCTGAAAACTGTTTATTTAGGTGATTAAAGCGCTTCCATTTATTTACAGTACACTTAGATTTCCAGATTTCCATTAAGGCTGGGTGCAGCAGCATTAGCATTAGCGGGCAACCATTAGCACTAGCCGCGTTGATGTAGTAAATGATGTAGTAAATGCTGCCTGACAGCGTTACACTGAGGAACCCTGAGTGTTCCGGTAAAACAGGGGGCAATGTTAGCTTGATATACTCTGCTCTGAACGGCGAAACAGCAAGCACTTGGTGCAGGTTGAGGCTAATGCTAATGCTGCTCCAGCAGTGCTAGCCCGGGTTACCAGCAGACTACAGGCCGATAATACTCACCTCTGAACGGCGAAAAAGCTAGCACTTAGCATGGTTAGTGGCTAAGCTAATACTGCTCCAGCCCCAGTGCTGGAGAACTAAACTGAAACTCCTGTATAACTCTGTACTTCAGCAGATTGACTTTACTGCTCCTTAATACCTGACTGGTAACATTCATACATAAGGGGCACTGGATTATAAGGCGCACTGACTGTTTTTGGGAAAATTAAAGGATTTTAAGTGCACCTTATCCCACATTGTGTAAAATAAAGTATTTTCCTCTTCTCTTTTTGTATGGTAAAAAAAGGAAGCATTCTTAATAAACCTCAGAGTAAAAATAAAGATAATTGATTAATTGAAAATCCTAACCTCTAAGTACTACTGATCATTCAATAATAATTATTGAATAATAATTGAGAGATTGAACACTTTTTTTTTGTAGAAGAGTATGCTCCTGACATCGATGTAGTGTCAATTAAACAGGTTTTTTTTATTTTTTTTTATTTTAATGAGCAGATTTATTTAGTGTAATGACTAGACAGGACTTAGACACGCACAGATTAAATAAACAGACTTTATTATATTAAGGGGTGATACAAAGAGTAGTCAGAAATGAGCAGCATCAACACCAGTAAACAGCGGAGATATGGGTTAAACATACCAATAATCAGAGACACAGTCCAAGGGTAGGTGAAAATCAGCGTTGAAAAAATACAGAAACAAGGTTGAAACAGGAGAAAGTCAACACATGCAATGGATAATGCTTTGTAAAGTGGATAAACCAAAACAAACTTGAAGTTTGTGTGGAGTAAGGGTGTATATAAAGTGAGGGTTAACAGGTGAATTCAATACTCAGGTGATTGACATTGTGGTTGTGCGGTGTGCAGAGTCATATAATCACATGATGGAGGGATGTCAGTGTGAGGTGCATTTTGGGTATCATAGTCCGGAGGCCAGAGATTGAAGGTAAAGCTGATTGTGGGAGAGACAGGAGCACCTTTGGAACCAGGCATGATATTTGCTCACAATATGACTAATATTATGGCATTGATTCAAGACCATTTAAAATTCATCAAGTAAAAGTTCTCATCAACAGCATGTATATTTTCACCAGTAAACTATTACAAATACTTCTTTTCCAGTTCTTTTTCTTCTTTTATTATTTATTGGGTGATGATAGCCTGCTTCAACGTGGTCATGAAGTCGAAACTCTGCAAACAAAGTGGATCATGGTACAGTTTGATTTGGAACTAGACCACATATTAAGGTTGGACCAAATTGAATCATGATCTAGACTGTGATCCAAGAAATGTTTAACACTTGCTGTTCGGTATAGACTAAAGGTTTGCACTAAAAAAAAGTAAAAAACAAAGTTGTGATGCGTGATGATGTTGGTAGCCAGTGTGCTAATTCTGCTGTAGTGATGTAGGATGAGGCCGGTAGCCGAGGTGCTAACACTGTGGTGTAAGATGAGGCTGGAAGCCTCAAAAAAACCAAACCCTCCAAAAAAGTATTGTCACATTACAAAGAAACTAAACCATGGTATAGTTTGATCTGGATCTAGACCACATCTTTTAGATCAACCAATCTGAACCATGATCTCAACTGTGTTCCAAAGAACCTTTAAAACCTGCTATTCTGTGCAGATTATAATTGGCATGTAATAACACAAAACATGCTTTAAAAACGTGGATTAAAAAGAAAACTAGCATGTTACATCTCATGAACAGTAATATCATCAAGAATCGAGAGTTTCCCACTAACTACCACTTCATTGGCTATTCAAGTGCATTTTACAGATATTTTCCAGTAGGAAAGGATGAGACAGGATGAGACTGATAACCAGCATGCTAACACCACAGTAGTGATGTGGGATTAGGCTGATAACCAGCATGCTAACACCACAGTAGTGATGTGGGATGAGACTGATAACCAGCATGCTAACACCACAGTAGTGATGTGGGATGAGACTGGTAGCCAGCATGATAACACCACAGTAGTGATGTGGGATGAGACTGATAACCAGCATGCTAACACCTCAGTAGTGCTGTGGGATGAGACTGATAACCAGCATGCTAACACTTCAGTAGTGCTGTGGGATGAGACTGATAACCAGCATGCTAACACCACAGTAGTGATGTGGGATGAGACTGATAACCAGCATGCTAACACCTCAGTAGTGCTGTGGGATGAGACTGATAACCAGCATGCTAACACCTCAGTAGTGCTGTGGGATGAGACTGATAACCAGCATGCTAACACCTCAGTAGTGCTGTGGGATGAGACTGATAACCAGCATGCTAACACCTCAGTTGTGCTGTGGGATGAGACTGGTAGTCAGCATGCTAACACCACAGTAGTGATGTGGGATTAGGCTGATAATCAGCATGCTAACACTTCAGTACTGATGTGGTATGAGGCTAGTAGCCAGCATGCTAACACCACAGTAGTGATGTGGGATGAGACTGATAACCAGCATGCTAACACCTCAGTAGTGATGTGGGATGAGGCTAGTAGCCAGCATGATAACACCACAGTAATGATGCGGGATGAGACTGATAACCAGCATGCTAACACCTCAGTAGTGATGTGTGATGAGGCTAGTAGCCAGCATGCTAACACCACAGTAGTGATGCAGGATGAGACTGATAACCAGCATGCTAACACCTCAGTAGTGCTGTGGGATGAGACTGGTAGTCAGCATGCTAACACCACAATAATGATGCGGGATGAGACTGATATCCAGCATGCTAACACCTCAGTAGTGCTGTGGGATGAGACTGATAACCAGCATGCTAACACTTCAGTAGTGCTGTGGGATGAGACTGATAACCAGCATACTAACACCACAGTAGTGATGTGGGATGAGACTGATAACCAGCATACTAACACCACAGTAGTGATGTGGGATGAGACTGATAACCAGCATGCTAACACCACAGTAGTGATGTGGGATGAGACTGATAACCAGCATACTAACACCACAGTAGTGATGTGGGATGAGACTGATAACCAGCATGCTAACACCTCAGTAGTGCTGTGGGATGAGACTGATAACCAGCATGCTAACACCTCAGTAGTGCTGTGGGATGAGACTGATAACCAGCATGCTAACACCTCAGTTGTGCTGTGGGATGAGACTGGTAGTCAGCATGCTAACACCACAGTAGTGATGTGGGATTAGGCTGATAATCAGCATGCTAACACTTCAGTACTGATGTGGTATGAGGCTAGTAGCCAGCATGCTAACACCACAGTAGTGATGTGGGATGAGACTGATAACCAGCATGCTAACACCTCAGTAGTGATGTGGGATGAGGCTAGTAGCCAGCATGATAACACCACAGTAATGATGCGGGATGAGACTGATAACCAGCATGCTAACACCTCAGTAGTGATGTGTGATGAGGCTAGTAGCCAGCATGATAACACCACAGTAGTGATGCGGGATGAGACTGATAACCAGCATGCTAACACCTCAGTAGTGATGTGGGATGAGGCTAGTAGCCAGCATGATAACACCACAGTAATGATGCGGGATGAGACTGATAACCAGCATGCTAACACCTCAGTAGTGATGTGTGATGAGGCTAGTAGCCAGCATGCTAACACCACAGTAGTGATGCGGGATGAGACTGATAACCAGCATGCTAACACCTCAGTAGTGCTGTGGGATGAGACTGGTAGTCAGCATGCTAACACCACAGTAATGATGCGGGATGAGACTGATATCCAGCATGCTAACACTTCAGTAGTGCTGTGGGATGAGGCTGGTAGCCAGCATGCTAACACCACAGTAGTGATGTGAGCACAGAATGCTGTGATGTGGCCTTAATAACCATTTGGTCCTGCAGTAGAAAAGAAGCCTACATCTATGCACTACTACTTTTAGACACACTTATGCACACACACCACACACACAAACACACACACACACACACACACATAATATAACAAGTTGCACAAGATAAAATGCTTTGTTTTGTGTCTTACACATCTAATTTGTTTTTACTTTCTCAATTTCTTACAAAGTTTCTGGTCAGACGTGTAAGGAACTTCTTCCATGGCTGCTGCTTTCATCTATCTGGCGAGAAAACTGAAATCCCCTCCAGTCCAGACGATCCGTCGAAACTGTGTATGATCCGTAAGATCATATGCCCCATGGAGGTATCTGTTAATTAAATCTCTCCATTGCTGATCTCTATCTTCAACGGGCAACTGTACCCGACCGATAGGCTTTCATTCGCTGACGCAGCTCCGCTAACACCTGCGCTAAACTTACCGTACTCACAATCTCTTCCTACGTTAACACTGACACATATTCACCATCACCATTAAACCAAGCATAAAACATAGTGTTCCCGTAGACTTCAGAATTCACAATTCAATTCTATTCATTTCCATTCAAAATCACCTGTCTAGCACTTTTACCATAAGTGTCACAAAGAAGGAAATACAGGGATGAGTAACAGGATAACACGTTATATACACATCATCTGGTTTAGAGCAGAAAGCATAACAAGAAAAATAACAAATCAAGTAAAGTATTTGAATGAATACAGATTAAAGGTGAAAGAATGGAAAACTATGGCTGTGAGAGCAAACAAGGAATTACGAGAATGGGCGTCAGTGTAGAACTCTAGAAGAAGAGGGGATGAAACTCAATCACAGATATTCAGCTTTAGTTAACTTTCATCCATTTATAATCTTATGATTGTGAATAATACCCAACATATTAAAAACATTCGCAGTAATTATCTTAAGGATATATTCTCAATGTTTTAGTATTCACAAGAGATATTGCCCAGAAGTTCTATTGCACAAGTAAGTTTACCATTAAAATTACAATATGTTATTATTGAAAGTATTAAAATCAAATTCCCTTCTTTTTCAGTTAAATAAATTCAACTCAGTGTGCTTTAACATTATTCTTCACACTACAGTATTAATACTGTATATTTAAAATGACTATATTTACTGCTCTTGAAGTTTATTTGCACCTTATTTATATATTAATATATTTTCTCAATATTTTTTTTTTGGAATTTGCACTTTGCGTAAACTAGGATTAAATAAGACCCAACATGTTAAACAACATTCATCAGCATTAATTATCTTGAGCATATATTTTTCTGCTGGTAGCTGGTATTAGGTGGTGTATGCTGGTATTTTAATATATATATATATATATATATATATATATATATATATATATATATGTATATATATATATGTAATAAAAAAGAGATATTTCCCAGAAGTTCTATACAAATAAGACACAACATATTAATAAAACATTCATTAGCAGTAATTATCCTGAGGATATTTGTTTCTTCTGGTAGCTGGTTTTAGTTGGTGTATGTTGGTCTATTATTGTCAAGCTGGCATATATATAAACTTAATGTTTAAGTATTCAAAAAATATATTTCCCAGAAGTTCTATTGTACAAGTAAGACACAAGTTTACTATAAAAATTACAATATTATTATTAAAGCCATTAGAGGCATTAAAGTATTAAAATCAAATTCCCTTCTTTTTCAGGTAAATTAATTAAATAAATAACATTATTCTTCACAGTACAGTAGTAATACTGTATATTTAAAAGCACTATATTTACTGCTCTGGAAGTTTATTCACACCTTATTAATGTATTAATATATTTTCTCAATATATATTTTTTGTATTTGCACTTTGCATAAACTAGGATTAAATAATATTCAACATTCATTAGCAATAATTATCTTGTGGATATTTGTTTCTGCTGGTAGCTGGTTTTAGTTGGTGTATGTTGTTCTTTTATTGTCGAGATGGCATATAGTTATCTTGGCAGCAGAAAGATGGAGGATAGATGCGCCACTGACCGATTTAAACCCTGACAGCAATTTTATCATCAAACTCAAATGAAAACAAATCCTGGTCAAGATATTAAGGTTTTTGGAGTTTTATTTTTTTTGCAGGGATATTTTCAATATATATATATATATATATATATATATATATATATATATATATATATATATATATATATATATATATATATATATAAAAAAACATGAATAAGTGTGCAATTATGGGCCAATGGTTTTAATACATTTGTATTGCCTTATTCTTTAAATTACCCTTCAAATACCTCTAGCATTTGGAAAAAAAAAACACACTATGTATTTATTGCATGCAAAGAAAGTAAAACATAATTTAATGCATTCACGCTGTCCCATGATCACTGGAAGTGCATAACAGTGGTTTTGGAGGATTCTTTTTTTTTTTTTTTTTCTCTTTGACTGAAGTAACATGGAAATCTGTCTGGGTTCTTCAGAGAAAGAGCAGAAGGGGAAAAAAGAGGGCAGCTTCAGAAGGGAGGTTTGTGTGGACCAGATGTTTGGGTGCAGTTGGAAGGAGGTAGCAGGGTAGAACAGGCCGAGAAGAGCCTGTTCCCAATTACTGGCTGATCACTTCTGAGGGGACAATGGTGCAGTTCATCTGCAGATGCAGCAAAGCGAGTATTATCTAACATAAAAGAAAAGCAAACACTTCTGAGAACCTGAGAGAGTGGAGACACAGGCCAGATATGATTATGATTATGAGTAGTCAACATAATGTCCTCATTCTCTTGAGTATATTTGAGCAGTTGTCTCGTCATTGTGGTGTTGCTCCAGTGTGTTAAACACAAGGCTAAACTGGTAATGTGATAAATGCTCCTCTTTTAGGCTATTTTGGAAAATAGGGTAAAACTAGTAAACCATAACGTTGATGTGTTTAAGCCATATGTTATTTTTCCTCGTTCCCAGAAGCCCATTAGCGGCATACAGAAGGGTCAGGCAAGTGGTCAACCAACAGGTTTTTCTGAGCCTGAAACAATATTTTGCATTTACTGTAATGCAGATATTGCATGAAATTAAAAACAGTGCAATTTAAACAATGGAAATTAGAACAAAGAAGAAGAACACGTTTATTAACTACAGTGCGTAAACAAGAATCACTTTCTCTGCAGCTGAAAAGTGATTTCTTTGTCTTTTAAAGGACATGATTTGTATATTGGACAAAAACTATGAATCTATGAATCCTGTGTTCATCATGCACTATAAATCAATCACTTATAATGATTTATATAAATTCATAAGCTTGCATAATTGCCTTTAAAAACCTATGGTGACGTACATGAAATGTTATGAACAAATCTTATGGAGTTAAAGTTCTTATGGACAGATAATAAACCATGCACTCCCAATAAGAGCTCCTTTAAAGTTTCTTTTAGCGTAACTTTCTGTGACTCGTTTATCGATTTCTTTCTCAGTCAGTTGTTTTCAGCCAGAAACACGTATTCTGATGTATAGTCCAATGTGTGAGGTGGCTGAGTATATCACTTGAGCACTGCACAACCACAGCATGCTTTTATAAATAATGGCTTGAATCACTAAACCGAGTTTGTACTCAATTCGTGATCCAAATCCTTTACAGGGGCTTTTTCAGCTCTCACATCCACATGATCCAGAATACCAGTATAAATATAAACAGCACACAAATTAATATTAAAGGATAATTAGGACTACTGTCAAATATTGTAAATTGATATATTTATTAATCTGATCATTACAATATGACCTAACATTTAAAAGTATTGGACTTACAGTTTAAAAACATCTTAGACTATCTAGACTAGATTTTATTATAGAATTATTAACACTGACCTTAACTTAAAGGCAAGTGAGACCTGCAGTTCTTTAAATGTTATTCTGGGTTCTTTTGTGACCTCCTGGATGAGTTGTTCATGCCCTTTTGGAATAAATACAGTCGGCCAGCCGCTCCTGAGAAGGTTCATGTTTTCCAAGTTTTCCCAATTTGTGATTAATAGCTCTCACTGTGGTTCGCTGGAGTCCTGAATGTCAAAAACGTGCTTTTTATATTTACTCAGGTTATCTTTGTCTGATATTAAAGTTTGTTTCATAATTTAAAAAATATCAGTATGACTTAAAATTAAATGAAGTTGATCAGGCAAAACATGGAATATATTGGGGTTTATACTGTTTACAATTAAATAAAATTACAATTTTAATGTAAGAAACACTGTACTTTTAATATTTTGCATTTACCATACTGTTCCAACTTTTGTTCAAAGATTTATTGTCTAGTTAAATATTTTTTTTTTCCAATTAGTTTTTGGATCATTTATCTTGGTTATCTTGGTTACAGTAATATCAAAATTAATATCATAAATAACATTAATATAAACTATATAAAACTATATTTAAAATAGCTCCCTGCTTTGGAAATGACCACACCAGCAACATATCTCATTAAAATAAATGCATGTAAATACTATGTACACTGTACAATATATAATAATCATAATAATTATTTAAGCATATATAATAACAGCTCAGTTTTGTAAGATGTGTCTGAGAGTAAGGTATCTGCTATGTTGTGTATATGTATGTATTTTAATGACATTAACATGTTTTAAAGTATTCCGTGTCTCAGCCTCTCTCTCTCTCTCTCTCTCTCTCTCTCTCTCTCTCTCTCTCTCTCTCTCTCTCCACTTATCCTCCTCTCCGGTTACACAACACATTTCACCAGCACTTTTCCACACTGCGCCGCTAACACACACACACACACACACACACACACACACAGCTGAGCCTGGTGCACTTCTCTCATTTTCTCTTCCTCTGGAACATTTTATCTCACTCCAAAAGAAGAGGTCAGCGTGTTCACCAGTCACTCGTTTTTCTCTCTGCTTTTTCTTTTCTTTTCTCTTCACTCTCTCTTTTTTTTTAGGAGCAAATGGTTTACATTTGGTCTGTGAAACACTGGTGATATGATAAAGCAGATCTGCTGTTGAGTTTGAAATGGAACTTATCGAAGGCTTTGATCCAAGGCAGGGTGTCTCTTTCCAGGTCAGCTGCAGTCTCTCGCCGGCTTTTCAGACCAGGGGCCTGTGTCCAATTGCCCTGATCCTCCTGGTCTGACCTTTGACCCCTCAGATCCTGCCTGTAGTTTCTTGGGGGCGGGATGTTTTTTTTTTGTGCTAGTGTTTCTTCTTCTTTCTTTTTTTTTTTTTCTTCTTCTACAACTTACTCTCTTACTCTGTGATGTTCTACTTTGTGCTTCTTCCCGTATCACGATCTGTTTCTAATATTCTGGCCAACAGAATTCTGTGACTTAAGATTTTAACATTGTAATTATTTAGATTATTTATCATATTTGTCATTTATGACTTTATACTACACAGAAATCATTTTTTTCCAGATTTATTCCTTTTAATCATTTGGTAACACTTTACTTGGATGGTCCATTTGATGACCTTATTGATGCTCAACAGACATTCAACTAACTTTCAACTGCATGTCCAGTAAATGCAATGGAACCCTACATCTAACCCATCCTAACCCAAACTCTAAACATTCCTAACATTTTAGGATTGGGTTAAGGATAGAGTTAAATTACTAAAGTAAACCTGTAGATTATATATGTCATGAGTAACTGCTTGTTCTCTGTGTTGTTGGCTGTAAGAACAAACAAGCATCTTTGTGTGAGCTGCAGTAACTCTGTGTTGGTTGTGCTTTCAACTGTGTTCACTCTATAGCATTTTCTTTCTTCTGTCTACTTTTCTCGAGTATTTCAAATCTACAGCTCAGGAACAAATTAAGAGACCACTTCAGGTTCTGAATCAGTTTCTCTGATTTTGCTATTTATAGGTTTATGTTTGAGTACAATGAACATTGTTGTTTTATACTATAAACTAAAAACAACATTTCTCACAAATTCCAAATCAAAATATTGTCATTTAGCATTTATTTGCAGAAAATGAGAAATGGTTGAAATAACAAAAAAGATGCAGAGCTTTCAGACCTCAAATAATGCAAAGAAAACTAGTTTTAAGAGTCCAGAAATCTTTGGTGGGATATTTCATTGCATTGGTTTTCATGTATCTTGACATCATGTTCTCCTCCACCAGTCTTACACACTGCTTTTGGATAACTTTATTCCTTTACTCCTGGTGCAAAAATGTAAGCAGTACAGCTTGGTTTAATATCTTGTGTCCATCTTCCTCTTGATTATATTCCAGAGGTTTTTAATTTGGTAAAATCAAAGAGCTGTATATTTTACTTAAATGAAATCAAAGAGAACACTAAATACAAAGCAATTTATTCACCTGAGCATAACATTCAAAGTAAGCAAATGATTTAACAAAAATTAATAAAATGAACTTGGGCATAATAACTAAAGGTTTTAAGTCTAATTATCTCAGGTTTTCAGTAAACATTACATAAAAATCTTAAGGCAACCAGTTTCCTAAAGTAAATGAAACTTATCCAGGCTTACAGTGTATGGGGACAAAATATTAAATTATAGGTGACGTTAATATTGTCTATAGCTGAACATGAAGCAAGTGTTTTCAGACACTTGAAAATAAAACAGCGTGAAGTTTCTCTCACACGTTTAAATCTGTTTTTACACAGTTATTCTATGAAAATTATATAAGAACAACTATCTTGCAGACACAAAAGATTCAAAAGGCACATTATATTTATATGAACACTATTTTCAGCTTTGTTTTCTTCTTTCTTCTCTTGTTCTTGTCCTCCCCCCTCGTCTCTCTGTCTCCATTTCTAATATTTCTTCTTTTTTCTTCCCGCTTTCTTTTTATTTCTCTCTCTCTTTTTTTTTTTTTTTTTTTTTTGAGCGAGGCTCAGTTCTAAACACTTGAAAATCTTCCACATGTGCAAGCAATTACATTTTGTGATGGACTCTCATTGGGGAGGCATGCGCTCACCAACTTGTTCTGTCTTGCTCTTTCTCTCACTCCTAACACACACATGTGCAAACCTGGCCCCTGTGTTTTCATCCACTTCAAACAGAAGGCCTCATCTGTTATGGGTACAACATTTAACTGGTGCAGCTTTACAACCCCAGCTCCAGAAAAGTTGGGACGCTGTGTACAGTGTAAATAAATGTAAATAAAATCAGAATGTAATGATTTGCGAATCTCAGAGACCCATGTTTTATTTACATTAGAAGGTAGAACACATATGAGATGTTAAAAAGTGAGGCATTATACCATTTCGTTAAACATGAACTCGTTTAGGGCTTGATGGCTGCAACAGTTGTTGGGACAGAGCAAAAAAAGTCTGTTAGAGTGAGTTGTACTAATAAAAAACAGCTGTAATAGAAGCAACATGTGGCTAAATCACATGACTGGGTATAAAGAGAGCATTTTCTATAGGCATACATTCATTTTTAAATAGCTTTAAAGCTTTAGCCCAGAGAAAACAGCAGTGTTGGATTGGGTTCACATATGTTTTTTTTTTCTTTTCCTAATACAGCTTTAACACACACTGTGATTTCTAGAAGTGTTCCTGAGCTCATGCAGTGATTTCCAGTACAGAATCAGTACAGCCTGTTTTAATGCAGTGTTACCTGAGGGCCTGAAGATCACCAGCATCCTGTACTGATGGTCAGTCTTGTCCATTACTCATAGGGATTTCTCAGGATTTGCTGAATCTTATGACAATACTATGTTCAATAGATGTTAAGATATTCAAAATTCTTGTAATTTTAGATTAAGGAACCTTGTTTCTAAAATTGTTTTATGATTTTTTAACACAGTAAAGCCCTACGGTTTATTTACAGTAAGAAGATTCCCACATTTCTCCAGTACTAGGCCTGGAGCATTAGCATTAGCTGCTAACTGCAAGCCACCCGACAGAGCTACACCGAGGAACCCTGAGTGTTCCGGAAATCACAGCAATATTAGCTTGAGATCATACCACGTTGCTTGTTTTAACAAGGTAAATGCACATATACTACAATATACGGCAAAAGAGCTACTGCTTAGCAGTGCTAGCCGGGGTGAGCAGCAGGCTATGGGCCAGTAATACTCACCTCTAAATGGAGAAAGAGCTAGCGCTTAGCACGGTTAGTGGCTAATGCTAATACTGTTTCAGTCTCGTGCTGGAGAACTAGAGAACTCCTGTATAATGCTGTACTTCAGTGGAGTGGCTTTACTGCTCCTTACAATGATTTTAAATGTGCTTTATAGTGCAGAAAATGCGTTACTTTTTCAGTCTGTTTAACTATCTACTATAAATTACTAAAAATGACTATGTTGAATAAAATGACCAAAAAAACAGCGGATCACTGTTGCCTTATTTATTTATGCTTTCCATCAAACTGCTTATCAATGGATTTTAAGGCATTTACAACCTAATCAATAATAATTAATAATGTAATTTATAAACCATTTATAGTCTTATTTTAAAGTGGAATCAATATTTTAGTTAATTGGATTTATTTGCTACATCGATTTTCAAGTTTTTTTTTTCTGTGCATTATAGACAGAAAACGACATTCTAATTTTTTTTTTTCATCACTGGTGATAATTGAAGTCTGAAAGGGTTAATCTCAAGTACTAATGCTGCCTTTAAATTGTGTCTGAATATGTTTTTGTAATAGTACTCTCATGTACACTTACATTTACGCTCTTACTTTGCTCTTTGTACTCTTTTGTATTATTTGCAGTAACTGTAGATAAATTTGATCTCTTTTGGAAAAAAAAAAAAATCAATTTTCAACAAAATAAATTCTCAGGGAATTCATGTTGTTTCCATCTAGAACCAGTGGTAAGAATGAGGTTCTGAGGTAAATCTGAATGCAGCAGAAGAGGTTTGTCATTAGTCGCTGTGTTGACTGTGTTTAAGCAGAGACTGGTTGGAGGATTTGTCTGTAGAATTTGGCTGGTATGTGTGTGAGTGTGTGTCAGTCTGTTGTGTCCCAGTTTCTACTGGAAATCATAGCTTTGTTGTTATCACTGTTGATATTGGCATAGCATGTCCTTCATGTTCCAGAAACCCCATTGTGTTGTTTTTCACCAAGTTCCCCTCTATTTCTCCCATTTCTTTTTTTTTTTCATTTTATCTTTCCTTTTTTCCCCTATTTTCTTCTTTGTCCTTCACCCCTGTCTCTGTGTGTCCATCATCTGTCTGCTTTGGTCCTTTTGTCAGGTTTTTGTATTATCATCCTTCAAAAACAGGGCTGTAGGATGATGCATGATGCATTTTATAAATTAATATTAAAAATAAACATTTTCCTAAATTTGCTGTTTGCCATTGTTTAGTTATGTTTCTTCTTTATGGTCTAGTTTGTCACTCTTTCTGCCTTTTTCCCATGTTCCTTTTATTTTTCTGCCATATATTCAGAGCATGCACAAGTCCACATTGTTTGGTCTGATACAGATTTTTAATCGGACACACAATTTTCTTATAAATAAATTTTTTGCCCAATAAGAATGAATGGGATGCAACATTGCACACCCAATACACAACATTTCAGAAACACAACCCAGGGCAAGCCCCCAACTCTGTCATTCATATTTACACACGCCCAAGCCATAGAGCTTTTGTGTCCAAACAGCCACTACATGTAATCAAGACAAGTAACTGTGTTTAGTCCTCTGAACCATACTCAACCATAATGACCCACACTCTTCTACTTGTAATTTTTTTTTTATAATTATAAACCATGGTAACCTTATAGCAACATTAAAAAAAAAAAAAAACTTTAAAATACAATCACCTAAAAAAAGCAGCTTAGCATTAAACTCTTTACCATGGTAACACCTTAGTTAGCTACCACCTAGTAACAACAAAGCAGCCACCTATGAACACCATAGCCACCAGCTAGAAACCACTATTTAACATCAAAGCAACCACCTGGGATACCATAGCATCCACTAGGAACCATTTTAGCTGTGCAACCAGTTTGTGTTTTCTTTAGGAAATGCACGTTTCTAGTATTCTCCTTTTTTTATTTGGGTGTGTGGGATTTAAAAGGGATAGTAAAACATTTTTTTTGTTATTATTGATTTACTTGGTTAATCGTCAAAAGAAAGATCTCATTATTTTATTACTAATACTGTATATTCATCAGTTACTGCTTTAGACCTTAATGCACATCACGAGTGCATCAATATGTATGTTAGAGGAGTTCTCACACAACGCAGAAATGTACACTTTTTTTTTTAATATTATTTAAAGAAAATAAAAAAAAGAGTTTTGCAGAGCATCCTCTGACTCGAGCTGGAGGACAACTAGTCAATACATCACAATAAAAAGCCCATTGAAAATGCTCAGCAACTGGAGGGTGAGGCTTCACCATCCTTCAGGTGCAGCTCGCTGTCAGGCAGCTACACCAAACAGCAAATAAATAAAACTTCCAGCCCTGTGGAAAAAGACAAGTGCACCTGAAGGTCAAAAAACACGCTCAGAACATTTTTCCCCCCTCTGAGTGAGATTCTTCAAATGGAATTTTTCTCTCACATTTATCTCCTGTCCGGATGGTCTGCATGGCTGCTGGTCACATGACCTGAATGAAACTGGACCTCGCGTCTTCTGGTGGCTCCTGATTTGTACCGAGCGTTCCGGCTCCTGACCAGCCTCGAATAGATCACACCAAAGACTGGCCTTCCTGTTGGGTTCAGCAGAGGTCTGTGTGGAGGCTGTTCATTATTCATCCTGCTGCACCTGTTAAACATTACAGTTCACAGTAGTGCTGCTCACGTGCTGTTCTGCCGTTTTGGTTAGATTAAGCTATGTGACAGCAACTAATGAAACAGCCCCACACAACAGAGCAGCTTTAGATAACTGACCTTGACTGTTGGTCCTCCATGCTGAGTTGCAGTCTTTTGAACTGTGCCTCAAACACTGGAAGGATGAGGATGCCCAGAAAACTGAATATTCTAAATTGAATTGGTGTGTATGTGTAAAAAAGTGTGTGTTATGTATGTAAGTTCGTATGTGTGTAAATGTGTGCCCAGATATAGATATAGATATAGCATTCTGTCCTGGGTAAATGCTGTAGTGCCCGATATAGTCCTCCAGGTGGACAGTCATTTCCGGTTGAGAGTATGCTGTGCGCTATTGGCTGCCACTTCTCACCGGTGTGTGGATGAGTGTTTATGTGTAATGTGCTTATGTGTAAAATGTGTAAATTGTATAGCGTCCTTGGGTTTCTAGAAATGCGCCATATAAGTTGAACTTCATAGCATTACAGTACTGGTTTATTACATTTTCTATTAAAAAAGCATTCAGTAGCAAATGAGGGTGAGCGTGTGAAATAGCCTCCCCAGACACGAAGCTTACTCGGGTCGCCAAGTCGAGGAGGCTGAATCTGCACAATCCAGTGCAAGACGACTTCAGTAACTTAGAAGTACCATAGAAACGATTCTACTAGACGATATGTGATACACCTGCTGCTCCATTGTGATTGACTGCATGCAGTTCACATTAGTGTGTGTAGCATGATTGCATTAGACAGCATAGTCCAGATCATTTTAGCTAATCTTGCTAACCTATCTATCTCTCTCAGGTACACTCTGCCTTGGTATTCCAGCTGCACACAGATCACTGATATGAATATGAACACTCAATTTTTTAAAATTAATTTAAACACCAGACCCTACCTAATCTTGTGGCTGTGATAAATTACCTGACTAAGTTAGCTATAGCCAGTTAGCTTACCTGTTTAGGAGAAAACTAGCAGCTCTGGGTCGGTCTTGTAGTCTTTTTGAGCTATAAGTCTTCTTCACCTTTTAACTCACTGCCAATATTCACTCTTGTTTTATTCCTATTTTCGACAGTGTGCCTTATGTATGAATTTTACAAATCAGGTTGTAAGGAGCAGTGAAGCCACAGGGTTCCTCAGTATAGAGCTGTCGGGCAGCATTTACTACCACTAACCAGGACTAGCGCAAACAGGTAGCCGCTAATGCTAATGCTGCTGCACCCAGCCTTAGTGGAAATCTGGAAATCTAAGCTTACTGTAAATAAACAGAAGCGCTTTAATCACCCAAATAAACAAGAGAGGAGATCTGTTTAGATTATAATCCAGCACTCATTTAAGAATTAGAGTTTTGTTTACTTAGCTTAGCTTTACTTAACTTAGTTATGCCCCCACCACCAACCAGCGGCAATATCTGTTAAATTAGAAGCGAGACATGGGGACATCCCTGTTCCTTACTACTGTCTCATAATGCAACTTATAATCATGTGTGCCTTATAGTGCGAAAAATACGGTAAACCCGGCTATGGTGTAGTTTAGGATACAATTGTAATATTTGCCTGAGATTGGACCTTATTGTGGGCATATCCCAGCCAGTGTGGTAGATTTGGAAGCCCTGGTGTCTTTTGCTTGGATTTCTCAGCTTTATCAACCGGTATGTCTGCGTCTCATTTGTATGCCCTCAAGATTTGACACTCCCATCTGGCATTCCTTACTGCTACATTTATAAAGGTCTTCAAGCCGAGCCGATTTAAACATCCAGGCATGGTTTGGATTCAGGCAGGGATCAGCAAAACTCACAGAAGAAACCGCAGTCCAGAGCTTCACAGAAGATCAGAGGTAATGTATCCAGATGGGGGTTTAACTTCTTACTTTCATTAATCCAGCGCCCCGCGTGCCATGCGCCTTCGCCCCCCTATCTAATTAATTGGCCCCACGCTTGCTGAGCAAGCAGGACCATTAGGATGGCCTCTTACTCCATCTGCCATTAGTGCCTGGTCACCCCAGTCCATGCACGACATTAACAACAATTTAGTTAATTAGTTAACAGTGATTTGTATACCACAGGCGAAGGCATTAAGTGGCTGTCAGGCAGAGGGAAGGTGGCTCTAGTCTAATTGATCTCTCTCACTTTAGCCCTGACCACTCCCCCGAACACACGTGTATATACGCTCACACTCAGACGAGCGTGATTACAGGGTTTGTTATGCCAGGTTCACGCCACACCACACGACTGATCAACAGCGCACTGCCATGAATTACACAATATTTCACCAGAAGGAGCCTGTGACGAGTGTGTCTGCTGTCCAAAATTGAGATTATCATGAAAACACACACAAGAATTGAAGCACTTCCTGTTAAAATGAATGTCTGGTAAAAAATGAAAAATAATCCAGATATAAAACCTGCTAGATATTTGCCAGTGTGTCAGCATTCAAATCAAGTCAAGTCAAATCAGATCAAATCAAATGTATTTGTATAGTGCTTTTTACAGCTGATGATATAGCAAAGCAGCTTTACAGAAATGTGACTGGAGGAATCATTAAACATATAATACACAACCCCAGTGAGCGTGAATGCAAAGGAAAACTCCCTCAGAGCTGCAGGAGGAGGAAGAAACCATGGGAGGACCAAGACTCACAAATAAGGTGGATCTTCCTACCACTGGTCAAACTGGCTTTTAAATGAATGTTAAAAAGTCATAATATATCCACACAGGTTGAATATATTCAGATTAATAGCAACACCAGTAATGGAAGCCGTGGCTAATGACTCCGACAGATCTGAATAAAACAGCCTAACTAAAGGGAGAGAGCCAGAAGCTAACATAGACACGGAGGCACCCTGAAACACCGGCATCCACCCACTCCACCGTCCAAATACCTGAGTGACCACAGCGTGCAGTGTGAGAACAACTGCAGCACCAGCATCTCAGTTTACCACAATTCCCTATGTCCATGAACGCCTGGATCTGTGCTTTATAAGAGAAAGCTCTTCCTCCTGCAGAGCTCCTCTGGGACTTTTAAGGAACTACTAAGAAACCCAGCACCCTGAGATCTAAGTAATCGCAGTGGTTCATAATAGGAGACGAGGTCTCGCAAATACTCAGGAGCGAGCCCGTGTAGGGTTTTATACGTGAACAGGAGAATTTTATAGTCTATGCAGAATTTGACTGGAAGCCAGTGCAGTGCTGATAGGACTGCATCAGCCATCTCTCTCATATCAACTGAGCCAACACCAAGTGAACTGTGATTTGTCTCCAATCTGAAGCTTTTTATTTTTTTTAAAAACAGGATAATTAGACCTAAAATCGCATAGTGTGAACCAGCCATAAGGCCGGTTTATACCCTACACTACAGGAGTATTTAATTAGGATTCAGGTCCGGACCGTCGTCATTATGATTCAGTGTTCTATTCTGTATACTGAAGATGCCTAGTAGTTCTATCAGTGTTTTATATCAACTGAAAGACAAAACAAATTACAAATACTATTCAACAATATGTATTGTTTTAAATAGGCCTGTTACAATGATTACATTATCAGCTTATCATTCCATTTACTATAAATGGAAACACCCTCAATAATTTAACTTATCGAGTCTATTAATGTGAATCTGTATGTCAGCTTTGTTTTAAAAGTGCTATATTTATTCTATTTGATTTGATTTATATTAGATTTAGGCCTGCTCTTTCACGAAATGACAAATTACATAAATGACAAATCGTACAGTATATGGAGAAATGGTGTAATGCTGCATATTATACAACAGTTAGTTCCGACCTCACAATCTGATTGTCTGATTGGTTGAGAAGTGTTTTAGCCTTGCTGATATATGTGATAACATCACGGCCTTCTCACACTAAACTTGTATCACTCCGCCGACGCGTTGCCGAGTAACGGCATATACACACAGGACACCCGCAGCAGCGTTAGCTTAGCACAGACTAGCGCTCTAGCCGGCTAGCTAAAACCAACACACCCAGCAAAACAAGCAGAAATGCTCAAAAAATGAACAGCGTTCAGCTGAAGACGACTCAACGGAGCAGGAGAGGAGAGTATTAGCGTTATTTCACGCTCCTAATGTTACCTTCTTCACTTATTTCCAATTTTGATTTCAAGCTAACTTCAAGCTTTCGTGGTGTTAGTCTGTATGAACCATACACCGTTTTGTAGTTAAGTTTCAGTTCTGTTACAGTTGTGGTGGAACTAGTTTTTGGCAGAAGGCACAGTCCATATTAAAGCATATTCAAACTGAATTTCTTAAAGTTCTTTGATTTATTTTCTTTATTCATTTTGGAAAAAAAAAACTGTTGTATAAAAGCAATAGAACACTCAAGGTTGTGTGTTATCACGAATAACACCACGGCTGTGATGATCTACGACCGAATCACAGCTGTGATGTTATTCGTGATAACACACGACCTCGAGTGTTCTATTGCTTAAGTAATGCTAGCTCAATTTAAAAACAATATCACATGTTTGATTTTAATACATGCTCTTAGTCTTAACTAAGCCGAACAGAAATCAGTGGTCTCCATTCATTTAACCAGGGTTAAGCCCACTCTGCTGTGTCTTTTTCCTTTCTTATTTTCACGACAAACATCTGCACACCCAAGGGCAGTTGTGACCAAATGCAGCTTCTTTGTACTCAATTGTTCAACATTTCACATGATTTCCAGCAAGAAAATAATGAGAGATAATAGTTAGATAATAGTTAGATAATAGTCGATTATAGTTGCGTGACTAAACATAGTGACCCTTCATGTTTCTCAGTCTTTCAGAGTAATGACAAATTGTCTTTAGATGCGAAAGAGTGTCAGACTTTAGTCTTTTAAAAGATTTTTAAAATCTTTTCAGAGTCTTTTCTACTGTGTGGTTGGTATTAGAAGCTCAAATCTCTCTACACTGCAGCCTGGCACCTTCTTCCAGCTGTTTAAACCCCCTGCTCAAATTAACCATCAAGGCATCAAAAAGGAAGTCAGGCAGGATAGTGGTAATTACTCTCTGATTGGCAGGGTGGCTGCAATTAACAGGTTTCAGCTCCGTTTTCTACATATTCAAAACACAGGCAGGATAAAGAGAGCCTGTGATTTTATCCTCCACAAAACGCTCTTATTCTCCAGCTGAGTTAATAAAAGCTTCACCTCTCTGACCTGGGTAGAGTTTGGATCCCTTTCTCTTTTGTATTATTGCGGCTGTTATGTCAGACTGTGGTGAATTTAAAGAAAGCCGTATAAAATAGCTGGTATAAAAATGCGGGTGGTGCTCCGACTATTCTATAGATTAAATATACACTCACATATGCATTTATGCAATTATCTAATCATGTGACAGCAGTGCAATGCATTAAAGCATGCAGAGAGAGGTCAGCAGCGTCCGTTAATCTTCGCTTCAACCAGCAGAATGAGGAAAAATGTGATCTCAAAAAAAATAAACTGACCTCACTCTTGTATTGGTATATTTTTGAGAATATTTTTTAAATCATTTTTTTTTCTTCACTTAGAAAATTGACAAAACATATAATAAAAATAAGTACTATATGAAAATGTGTATTTCTCACACTCTGTGTAAAGATTTCATAGACTACACAATATTTTGGTCTTTTACAGTGTTCGCTTTGTCAGATTAGGCATTCATCAAGCCATCATTTTGTGCTCTTTTGCATAAACTAGTTGACTAGATGACCAGAACCAGGATGACCATGTATGAATTTTACCAGTCAGGTTGTAAGGAGCAGTAAAGCCACTCTGCTGAAGTGCAGCATTACAAAAGAGGTTTTTCCAGCACAGAGACTGGAGCAGTATTAGCATTAGCCCTTAACTGTGCTAAACGCTAGATCTTTCACTGTTCAGAGGTGAGTATATTGGACTGCAGTCTGCATGTTTACCGTGTGGCGTGAGTAGGCAGGGGAGCCATGGGTCAGCCAAACACAGTGACGCACAGTCCTACCTGTCCCAGCTGATCTGCATCTGGGCTGATTGAGCAGCCAGCTGGGACAGGTATAAAAATTTGGCCTTTGCTGGTGAACAGAGGGCTGAGGCAGAAACGGACCACTTTAAATAAAGTACTTCAAGTAATCTCTACAGCTTCTAGAGCCCCATTAGGCCGATTTATGTTGTTTTAAGTTTGTTTTGGGTGTGGTGGAGGGCATTAAAGCCAAATAAAGAAACGTTTTGAGTTCATTTACTCCCCTTGTCTCTGTGTATCTCTGTGCTTCCTACTACCGTGTCACAGTGGCCACGCCCCTAACCCCAGGGGCCAGCCACAACCAAATTAAAACAAGCTACGTGGGACGAACCGCTAGCTGATATCGTCTGGCTTACCAGAACACTCAGGGTTTCTCGGTGTATTGCTGTCAGGCGGCATTTACTAGCACTAAGCGCTGCTAACCAAGGCTAGCGCTGCTGCCAACCGCGCTGTTAAAAATATTGGAAATCTAAGCTTACTGTAAATAAACGGAAGCTTTTTACTCGCCCAAATTTTCAGGAGAGAAATCTGTGTAGATTAACATCCAGCGCTTGTTTGACTTTAAATGTTAATTACAGTTTTGTTTACTTAGCCTAGCTTTACTTAACTTCTGCAAAACACTGTACTAAGTAAACTTCATTAGGCTGGAATTGCTTCAGAAGACATTTATCAAATTGTACACCTCCACTGTATGTAAAGCTATTGCCTAAGTACAATATAAATACTTCTGCAACGCATATTCATCTGAAAATGAAACACCCAGTGTTAACCACTCTTACCTGTGGTGTTTTAAAACATCACATTTCTATAAACTGTTTATGGTGAGGGTTTAGAGATACAGTTAACCTTTTTAAGCCAAGCTACATAATACCATCCAACACTACCAACACTGTGGAATACAATCACTGCAGTACAGTGCTCTAAATGCTAATATTTCCACAGAGACCAAAGGTCAAGGGAGTAGAAAGAATGGTAACACCTTCTATGAATGAACTAATTCTCTTAATTAATCATGGGTGTGTTTTGGGCATAATGTGAAATAAACCAAAGTTCTATGAACTACAACAAGGAGGACAACATTTCTCCTACATTATGAGAAATGGCTGACATAACAAAAACGATGCAGAGCTTTTAGACCTCAAATAATGCAAAGAAAACAAGTTCATATTCATAAAGTTTTAAGAGTTCAGAAATCAATATTTGGTGTATTAAGTCTGGTTTTTAATCACAGTTTTTATGCATCTTGGCATCATGTTCTCCTCCACCAGTCTTACACACTGCTTTTGCATAATTTTATGCCTTTACTCCTGGTGTAAAAATTCAAGCAGTTCAGTTTGGTTTGATGGCTTGTGATCATCCATCTTCCTCTTGATTAAATTTCAGATGTTTTTAATTTGGTAAAAAAAAATTGCCCCACACTGGCAAAATTATAGATAATGATCTCTCTAACACAGTGCAGGAACATCATACACAATACCATCCTCATCCTCAACCTGTAAATAATGACGTTTTGCTTTAAAACAAGGTTCCTGGCCTGTTTAGAAGAATCAAGTTTAATGACATCTGATAGTTTTTTGTGGTGTATATATATATATGTGTGTGTGTGTGTGTGTGTGTGTGTGTACATTTGTGTGTGTGTGTGTGTGTGTGTGTGTGTGTGTGGTACATACTTCACCCCAGCAGCCCCTAATCCTATTTCCCCATCTAAAGCCATAACCCAAGCAAGCACAGCAGACTGTAATCTCCTGCACACGTCTGATTCCCACCACTAGACCACTCTCCTCCTCTAATGCAGAGGCTTATTAGAGAGAGAGAGCCAATGCAAACAGCCACCACTCACTGTGCTCTGAGAAAACTGCCAGCTTCAAGATCATCTCTCACTCCTAAACCTCTCTGCAGCTATCTCACAGAGATATCACAATCACTTTACCTTACCACCATAATTATGAGCTGCGTAAGGAATCTGGCTGGATACGTACGCACATGTACGACATGTAATGTAATGTGACTCAACACTGTGACTCAATCCTGTTACCTAAATTAATTGTTTTAAATATATTAGATTTAAATCTATTTGTTTATTTTTAAAATACAAATTGTGGGAAAATCCCTAGAATGTGCTCAGTGTCCTCATGCTATTAGCATAGCCTCCATTTAGCTATTTTTCATGTTTTTGCTAATTTTATGCTGTTATTTTCACTCCTGTTACTCCAGACCTAAAAAGTAACAGGACTGAGTGCCAGTAACAGAACTGAGTGCCAGTAACAGGACTGAGTGCCAGTAACAGGAGTAAGTTCCAGTATTGTCCCCTTATTATTTATTTTATTAATTAATTAATGTGAATATCAGTTAATGTAAACCCCTTTTTTCCAATTCTGTTTGGTTCATCATTTATCCATTTATTCGTTGGTACATAAGCACATGAATGACATGTAATGTAATAAACAAATTTGACATGTACATAAACTGTCAACAAATATTAGAGTGAGATATTAAATAAATTGACATACAGTAATAAAATAAATATGAGTCAAAAAAGAATAAAGAGCTGAAGACACATGTAGTACCAGTCTTAGTCAAGTTTAGACCCCTTAAATTCAGTTTTTTTTCATTATAGTCATTCATAGTCCTGTTACTTCCAGTCCTGTTATTTCCAGTCCTGTTACTTAAAACATAAAAAGTAAAAGGACTGAGTGCCAGTAACATGAGTGAATTTCAGTAACAGGAATGAGTGCCAGTAGCAATAGTGAGTTCCAGTAATAAGACTGAGTGCCAGTAACAGGAAAGAGTACCAGTAACAGGACTGAGTGCCAGTAACAGGAGTGAGTTCCAGTAATAAGACTGAGTGCCAGTAACAGGAAAGAGTACCAGTAACAGGACTGAGTGCCAGTAACAGGAGTGAGTTCCAGTAATAAGACTGAGTGCCAGTAACAGGAAAGAGTACCAGTAACAGGACTGAGTGCCAGTAACAGGAGTGAGTTCCAGTAATAAGACTGAGTGCCAGTAACAGGAGAGAGTACCAGTAACAGGACTGAGTGCCAGTAACAGGAGTGAGTTCCAGTAATAAGACTGAGTGCCAGTAACAGGAAAGAGTACCAGTAACAGGACTGAGTGCCAGTAACAGGAGTGAGTTCCAGTAATAAGACTGAGTGCCAGTAACAGGAAAGAGTACCAGTAACAGGACTGAGTGCCAGTAACAGGAGTGAGTTCCAGTAACAGTAGTGAGTGCCATTAACAGGAGTAAGTTCCAATAACACTAATAAGTATTGTCCCCTGGTGTATATATATATATATATATATATATATATATATATATATATATATATATATATATATATATATATATATATGATTTATAAAAATGATCATATACTGTAAACCATGGGTTCTAAAAATCTTTTTCACTGTGAGCGCTTTTAGGCAATGATATGATTAACAGGGTTGAAGAACTGCTGCAGGTCATTTTTTATGGTGAGACGGGCTCTATAGGGCTATAGGCGGGTATTTCTGCGTGTCTGTATCTTAGTCAATGTAGAACAGTCTGATTCAGAAAAAGGATGACTAGATAATGTCTGGATCTGATTTTCTGCACATTAACTAGCATCACTTTATTGGCAGCATGGTGGCTTATTGGTTAGCACGTTTGCCTCCCAGCACTGGGGTCTTGGGTTCAAGTCCCTATCTGAGAGGAGTTTCTATGTTTTCCATGTCTGTGTGAGTTTCCTCTGGGGACTCCGGTTTCCTCCCACAGTCCAAAAACAAGTAGATCAGGCAAATTGGATCCTCTAAATTGTCCAGAAAAATTAAATACTCTAAATTAATCCGGTGTGTATGTGTAAAATTTGTGGTATGTATGTAAGTTTGTGTGTGTGTAAATGTATGCATGACTGTGCCCAGATATGGATTGGCACTCTGTCCTGGGTAAATGCTGTAGTACCTGATGCAGTCCTTCAGGTGGACTTTAGGGTTGTTTCTGGTTGAGCGTACGCTGTGTGCTATTGGCTGCCGCTTCTCACCGGTGTGTGGATGAGTGCTGAGTATAAATGGTTGTGTGTAAAACGTGTAAATTGTAAAGCGTCCTTGGGTTTCTAGAAAGGCACTATGTAAGTTGAACTTCCTTCATTCATCATTCTTATGATCCCCAAAGACTACGTCAGGACCCCCTTGGGGGAAGCCACTCCAATGTTAAGAACCTCTGCTGTTAATAAAAGTTCATTTTATATTTCCTTAATTATATGTTAATTATATGTTATAACATCAATGAGTTTTTAGCTAAATGGCAACTATGCTAATGTTTTTAATTGCATATCTTACTTTTGCAATTAGGTCACTGTTCAAGACGCTATGCTTAATAATGAAATGTATTTTAAAGTAATTTCCTGGTGACAGAAATGGCAACAATTCGGCTGTTATATGCTTCATATTTGACGCAAAGTCAAATATAGAGTCCATTCAGTGATCATATCTGCTGCTATGATTCTGGAATACCGGAGTTTAGCTTGTCATATGAATCATCTGAATCAGTCACATTCACATCACAGATATTGCTCCCAATGCATTCACCACGTATCTCCATTTGTGCCTTTTTGTTTTTAGCATTGTGTTCAAATTTCATAAATATATGGACCTATAGAAATGTGACCAAGCCACATTTATTTATAAAGTTGCCATTTCAGAGATTATTATTTTTTTTTGTCTGAGACTAATGTTATATTTATTGCAAATGTGCCACAAAGGAAATTAGACAACCACAAAAGAAAACACGCTTTAGGGCTTTGTGGTGTTTTTAATCATTGATTATTTAAAGTGTTTAATGACTGCTGTGCAGTGTTGATTATTTTTAAACCATTAAATAAATTCAATCACTCAATAAATCAATCATTCTAATGACCCCCTAATGACTACTCTGTGTGTGTACAGCTTTCATGGAAAAACAAAGGTGATGCTATTACATTTCAAACTGAAAAAAAATATATATATAATTTATTTAATTTTCGGTAATTTTTTTCTGCTGGTAAATATAGCAGTGGGCCATTTCTAACCCTTAAAACATCATTTTGGTTCAAATAAAACTATAATTCAAAACCAGCTAAATCTTTATATTAAAGTCAAGGCATTACAGATGTCTTAACACATTTTCAATCACTTCTTTTTTTAGATTATTTGCTGTTGTGTACCAGTTTTGAGCAGTTTTGAGTTGAGTGTTCGTCCAGTCAGGTCAGCCAGTCTCTGACACACTGCTGACCCCACCATTTGACCTTGTTTGCATTCATTTAAAAGTGTCAAAGGCTGTTTCTGAAAAGAAAAGAAAAAGTGTTTTTCAAGCAATTAGTAAAGGGGATACCTTTCATTTTTCAGCAGGGGCACCACACACACATATAAACACTTTTCTGCTGGTTGGATTGATTAATTGATCCAGACTGAAAATATACAAATTCTTCTTTATGTGTTATATTTGTACCACTTTAAAATAAGACTATATAGAAAATAAGAAGTTTATTAATGGTTACTAATTAGCTTGTAAATGCCTTAAAAATAATTAATAATCAGTTATAACACATACATAGAAAGGGCAACAATATAGATGGCTGTGGGTTCACTATTTCATAAACAACAGGTCATTGTTGCCCTTTCTACATATGTGTTATAACTGATTATTAATCATTTTTTTAAGGCATTTACAACCTAATTAGTAACCATTAATAAACTAATTGTAAACCATTTATAAACCCTTTATAAAGGTAGTCTTATTTTAAAGTGGTACCGTTATATTTTTACTACAAACGAATGAATCAGTGATGCCTAATATGGAGATATTACAATGATGCTTGCATTGTTTATTCAGTTTTTTACTCTTTAACGTTCTCATCAAGGTTTTATTTTGATTTTATTTAATATTGTTTTAGGTAATAATACAAATAAATGAACACTGTTTTTTTTCCTCAAAAGAATACATTAATAAAGCGTCTGTTGTACAATGTTTCATCATTTAATTCATCAAAACCTTTGAGGCTATACTATACACAAACTATGCTTAACATCGAAAATTCCAACAAAAACCATCAACATGTGACCCAGAGAGCTGCTTCTGAACCCAACTGCTGCTCACCAGAACCCTAAAACATAAAGGCATCATCCTCTCTACATCATCATACCCCCCCCACCCCACTGATCACACATTCACTGAGTCCTTGGAAAAAACGAGGTAATTGTCATTTCTTGAATTTGCCCCACCTATTTTCCCCTTTTTGATCAGAGATGAGGTCCCCATGGCCCCTTAATGAATTCCAACTGACAGTCTGGGTAGCATTCGCTTCAAACAGATCTTTTGTGTGTGTGTGTGTGTGTGTGTGTGTGTGTGCATACACTCCATGTGGAACCCATCACTGTATCCCATGCTTTCTTATGAAAGCGCTCATCACTTTTCAGGATTAAGTAAGTTGTACAAAATTTGTCCAGCGTTTTCCGCCATGCTTCTTAATGCTGGTGGCATGTTGATGTCAATAACTGAACATGTTGAGGCTTCTAATGACCAAACATGTAGCGCTTCAGAACACACTGTCACTCGCTGAGGCTCTATATATATGTTCCAGTACATGCAGGGAATTTTAGATCCAAAAAAAAAAAAAAAAAACTATACCAGTAGGCAGAGCTGATTGGTTGAGCAGATTTATAATACTTGCATTGTCAATTAAAAGTGCAGCAAAAATAGTTAAACATTTAACCCTCCTATTATATTACGGGTCATTCTAAAGTTTGAAGATTTAGGAAAAATAGTTAAAAGTATTTTGTTCAGTATGAAACTTCTTCTGCTTGCCTTAATTATTGTAATCAACAGTGTTGGGCACGTTACTTTGAAAAAAGTAATTACTTATAGTTACTAGTTACTTCTCCAAAAAAAGTAACTTAGTTACTAACGGAGTTACTCCACTATAAAAGTAACTAGTTACCAGTAAAAGAAACTATTGCGTTACTTTTGTTATTCGCCTGTAAAAAAAAAAGAAAATCAATTATGTATTTACTACTATTATTAGAAAAATAACAAACAAAATAAACCCAAAATGTTGACAAAAATATAATATAATGAATTAAAAAAAAAAAAGCTAAATTCTACACACAGACAAAGAAAATTACTAAAACTTGTAATACTGAAAAAAAAAACGCGTCTGGGGATATAATTAAACAAACCAAGCCACACTCAAAGGAAATATGTATATATAAACAAAACAAAAGAATGGACAAAAACAACAATCTAATGACTTTAAAATGGTATTAATATAACAGTTTAACAGCTGTATCAAACTGCTTCACCAAAAGAGAAAGCGCAGCACCACAAAAACCGGAGCAGCTAAAAATAGCTTAACGTCCTTAAATCGGAACTTGGCCTGTCCACGGCAATCACTGAATTGATTAGAGCACGCAAATCATCACAATTGTGCCTCGCTTCACTGCCAAACCACGTAAACCTACAGGCCCAGCGGCCAGAAGCTCAAGTTCACCGGAAAGAGGAGGGGTTAACCAGGGTAAAGCGAAGTTAATAAAAAAAAAAAGTTAATTGAGCTGCTAAAGTAACGTGCAGTAACGGGGTGTCGGAAATGGTAACGGCGTTATAGTTACAGTCAGAGTAATTAGTTAGATTACTCGTTACTGAAAAAAAGTAACAGCGTTAATTTCAAAGCCTTTACTCCCAACACTGATAATCAACATATAATATAAAAATGGTTTACCTTCCATATCTGCAACCACCCCCCTGCAAAAACTACAAAAACTAAAACAAAATTGCCATGTTATGTTTTAATGTTATGTTTTAATGTTATGTCAAACTATTGTTTTATATGTTGATCTTTCAAAAGTAATTAAGTACTGAAACATCAAAAAAACATTTGAACATTGTTTTTATGAAAAACGAGTGAATTATCCTAATTGAAGCATTACCTGTTAGAGGTAAGGAATAGGGCCCAAATATTATCAAAACATTTTGACAGATAAGGACAGTATGCATGCATCTTGATAAGTCTTCCTACAGCTTTTTTCGATAGAGGTTTTGATACTGTGTATATAGCAGTTGAAAGCATCACACATTCTTATTTAGGGATCAGTTTGGTGATGCATGTGGCCATGGCACAGTATCTGTGTCTTCTGTTGATCTGGCAGCAGTGTGTGGATGAGCATTGTCCTGTTGGAATATGCCAATGTACTGTGACCTCAGAAAAGATAAGGCCGGTAATGCAGAACAAAGGTGATCATGGCATTGAATGCACAGGTTGGTGTTTATTTGTCAGGGTTGACCCAGGCAGAGAGACGAGGAGGCGGACGTAAACACAGGTAGGGCGAATTTATTAAATAAATATAAACAAATAAACAAAGAACAGCGAAACAAAGAAATAAACAAGAAACGGAGGCAAGATAAAACTAAAACAAATAGGGAGGCTACTAAACCAGAAACTAAACAGAGCTAAGAACATAAACAGGGAATAACTAAAGACTAAACACTAAGCAGGTGAATAGGGAACACGGAAACAAACAAGAGTTACTAAAGATAAACAAACGGGGAGACTATAAAACTAGGTGGGATAAACTAAAACAGGGCAAGGGAATAAACTAGGGAAAACACAGGGAACTAGAAAATAACAGAATAAACAGGAAGATAAATATATATTACAAACAAAGAACAAGGGACTCGGGCTAAGGCTATGAAAACACTGAAAACAGAGAAACGCAGAGGGACAGACAACGGGGGACAGTGCAAAGACCGACAGAGGACAAGTAACAGAGGAAGTCTATTTAACTAAACAGGAAACACACTGGGAGTGGAAACACCTGGGGAAGGGGTGGAGCTACAAATGTGACATGAGGTAATGGAAAATCACAGGCAGAACACAGGGGCACGGGTCACGTGGGACAACACAGGCACGAGGACAGACAGGAAACAGGGCCAGGCGTGACATTATTTCAGCAGGACAATGCTTGTCTGCACACTGTAAAAATTAAAAAGTTAAGAAAACTCAAAATATTAAGGCAACTTACTGCACTAAATTTTTGAGTTTTGAGACCAACTCAGTCTTTTAAGTTTTGAAAAAAAAAAAAACATGCAGTTGTGCCAACCAGAAATCTTTAGATCAGATCATATGTTTTAAAACTTTAAATATTAAATCTCAAAAAAATGTAATTTGTGTCTTTTGTTGGCCTGATTTAAAGTCTACAAAATGTGGATTGCAAGTTTTGCTGACCATCCTTTAGGACCAACTAAAAAAATAAGTTGCACCAATAAAATGTTTTATATGAATCAAAATCTTTTAGTGGGTGCAACGCTATACTTTTGTTAATTTAACATAGCAATTGGACTTTATGACTATCACATATCCACCTTATTGTCAGTTATGTAAAACTATTGCAATTAATGCAAATGTAAACAGACTGACTTGGCAACACAGAATACAGTAACCTGCTCTTACGAGCTTCAACACTGAGGCCAGGCAGTTACTATTATATAATAAATATGTAAATTCCAAGAGAAGGCAGCTTGTGGAGAATGCTTACACACTGATAGTGAATGAGAGGTAGAAGGACACGCCCAATATGCAAATAGTGTGATTAACATTGCTCCATAGACCCCAATCAAATAAAGGGTCAAACTGAGCATGTGCAGAGTAGTTGGCATGGCCTCGACTAGGGTCAACTACAATAAGTAAATTTTGCCAACACAGATTATTTATTTGGACCAACTTTTAACAAGAAACTTAATAAAGTAAGTTGGGGTGATTAGTTTGCTATATTTTAGGGTGCAATTCAATATTTCTCATTTAGCTTACTCACAAATCACATTAAGCAGAACAATTTTAAGTTTTGTTTTTTACAGTGCACTACTGGTATAGTGCGCAATACATTGGTACAGCTATAAGGCCCCTTCTTGTTTGCGTCACATGCACGGGCGATTGTGATTTTTTATTTTGTTTTATTTTAGTGTCTCACAATTTCAAAACTACCCACCAAATTTAATTTCATTTCTGTTGTATGTGATAATACATTTTGTTATTCTGTTATGTTATGATATAACTACAGCCTATTACAGCCTATTAAAACACTCTCTGCCGCAGAATTGTTCATTCCTATTACCTTATACTGATTATTCATTTTAATAGATTATAAAATTGGTCACAAAAGGATAGTCTAAGAATTAAGCCATGTGTTACTCTTAGTAGCATCTAACTAAATAAAAAAATACCACATTTAATTGAACTACTACCGCAATCAACATTTATTTCAGCTGTGCAGCTAATTAACAGTGTAATCCAGATTGCTGATTGAATGCATATGCTACAAGTTATCAGTAAGAATAGTTTTTTATTCATAATGAACCCTTAATGAGAACAGCGTGGTGTTTCTTCCACACAGTGCAGATTTCTGCATCACTGCCCATAAAATGAAAATGCACTTTTTAACTTTCTGCTTATTTTCATACTCAGTCCTTTAAAAAATGATACATTAATTTAAATTATTTTTAATTTAATTTCTAACAGAATCGCTTGTATTTATGCATAAACAATTCTAGCTAAATGTCACCGGTCACAATAATTACCACACACTACACTGTCCACTGTATGTGATAATGCCAGCTACAATAAGTAAACACAATAAGTAAACATCGGGCACCCACTATAAGGCAGTTGGTTCTTCCGAAGATCATGGAAAGACCGAAATTAAGTTTTTTTAACCGAAGATTATTACATGTTTCTCAGTCCTGTTACCAAAACTCATGTGACATTTAAAAAGCATGTTTAAAAGCAAGTCCACTAATTCCTTTGATTTTCTTTCAAGAAAGTCTTTATTTTAAATACGTGGTTGACTGCATGTTCAAATAATTAATATTTATAAAAAATAAATCACTATATATGCTTGCACATTGTATTTTTATAAAGGCCATTTTTATCTTTTCAAGAAGACCCAAACCTGAAATTGATCGAATTTATTATTCTGCAATTTTTTTAACAAATGGATAAATGATGAACTAAACATAATTGGAAAAAAGTTGTTTACAGTAACTAATATTCACATTAATAAATTAATAAAAAAGGGGACAATACTTACTACTGTTACTGGCACTCACTCGTGTTACTGGCACTCACTCGTGTTACTAGAAGTCACTGCTGTTCCTGGCACACAATCCTGTTACTGGAAGTCACTGCTGTTACTGGCACTCACTCCTGTTACTGGAAGTCACTGCTGTTACTGGCACTCACTCCTGTTACTGGAAGTCACTGCTGTTACTGGCACTCACTCCTGTTACTAGAAGTCACTCCTGTTACTGGAAGTCACTGCTGTTACTGGCACTCACTCCTGTTAATGGAACTCACTCCTGTTATGTTTTATGCTTTAAATAACAGAAATTAATTTATAGCATAGAATTAGCAAAATCTTGAAAATTAGCTAAATGGTTAGTGCAATTATTTATTTTATTATTTTGCCATTTTGCTTGTGGCACCCAAATGCCTTAAAAAAGTCCTGTGTATGCAAAACCTTTCAATTAAACTCAAATCTGAGAGAAATAGTTACTCCTCTTCTTACAAACATAAATATGAGTAAAATATAATGTAAAGCAACTACTTTGTGATGTTATGTAATGTTGGGCACTAGAATCAGTCAATTTAATGCAGGATAGTTTGTAACACACTGATATTTTAAGAGCAAGCTATTCTTTACAAAGTTTCATTTGGGAACCCTTTGGATTACTTCTAAAATGTGTTTAGAATGTAATAAAGTATATTTTTTTCCTGGTGGAAGGCTTGTTTTTATTTCAGCTAAACCCATGTTCTGTGAACACGGAGGCCAGCGTGTGCCCCTCATCTTCCTCTTCTTAAAATCCTCTATTTTCTTCTCCGGGCTTTTCGGGCTGGGATGGCACAGAGGCGTAATTGTTGAGGAATTCGCCGGGGTAGCCCCGTGATCAGCGGGGGGCTTTGGGTCAATTTCCTGATGCTTTCCTCTCCAAATAAACACAGACGACCGACCGGGCGAGAGGGGGGCTTCTGAACTCTAAAACCTTCCACCTAGTGTAAACGCATATGTGTGTATGTGCACACTTACAGACACACACACTCACACACACACACACACACACACAAAGCTGGCCTTGTTTGAGATAAGCGCTCAGGCTCCGAGGGGGGGTTTGCGGCAGCACTATTTTCACAATCAGACTGTGTTTGTTTTCTTTAGGCCTCCGGCCCTGGGCCTGTCCGTGGAGGAGTGTGCGGGGCCTGACAGTGGCGGTGGTGGGCTGGTCGGGGCGAGCAGGGTGGGCTTCAGGTTTGTGTAATTTTAGTTGATCAGTTTGCCTCTTCTATTACCATATTTATTTGCTCAAGTGCACCATATGCCTCTGTGCTTCCAGCGCCAAATCTAATAAGCCCCCTTTTCTTGTAGTGTTGATACTGCATCTTACCCGAGGGTTCAATATCAGCGGCGCTAACAGCCGTTCTGGGTGTAGTACTCCAGTGTTCGCCTTTATGTCACCTTTTTGATTCTCTTAAGCTCATGCATATTCACCCAGTGCAGATACTCCTGTAAAATTGTAAAAGTCCAAAGATATAAATAGGCTATCTGAGGTACCACAGCAAGCCTATCCAGAAAATGAAAAAAAAAAAAAGATAATGATAATGATAAACTGCTCTCATGAATTGCAAGATAATAAGATGGATATATTTATGTAATTTTATGGATTTAGATCATGAAAACTTTCTATCAGATTTTTCCAGAGAGTATTCTTTTTGATAAGAAGTCTCACCTTTTTTTTTTTTTTTTACATGAGAATGGACCCATCCACACTGTTTCCACAAATTCACAATTATTCTACAGCTACTGTTGTGAGTTTGGCAAAAATCCCAGAGTAAATTTACTCAAATCACTAGTGTGTGTGTGTGTGTGTGTGTGTGTGACCTGTGCTCAAGTAGTTCTTCATCCTCAGAGAGACACTATAACCTGTGCTTTAAGATATATAGGTTTGGTCAGGGAATTAAAAGTGTTATAATAACAACCTGAGTTCCTAAAACACTGTAAACTGCACAGCTTTGGAAAAAAATAAGAGACCAATTGATTTTACCAAATTGAAAACCTCTGGAATATAATCAAGAGGAAGATGGATGATCACAAGCTGATCATCAAACCAAACTGAACTGCTTGAATTTTTGCACCAGGAGTAAAGGCATAATTATATCCAAAAGCAGTGTGTAAGACTGCTGGAGGAGAACATGATGCCAAGATGAATGAAAACTGTGATTAAAAAACAGGGTTATTCCCCAAAATATTGATTTCTGAACTCTTAAAACTGTATTAATATGAACTTGTTTTCTTTGCATTATTTGAGGTCTGAAAGCTCTGCATATTTTTCGTCATTTCAGCCATTTCTCATTTTCTGCAAAAAAATGCTCTAAATGACAATATTTTTATTATTAATTTGGAATTTGGGAGAAATGTTGTATGTAGTTTATAGACTAAACCAACAATGTTTATTTAACACAAATATAAACCAATAAATATCAAAATCAGAGAAACTAATTCAGAAACTAAAGTGGTCTCTGTCTTCAAATATATAATTTGTTAATTTGTGAATAAAAATAATGTTAAAGTTCCACTGTCCTGAAATAAGGAGAACAGTGTTACACCCTGTGTAACCTGAGTTATATTTGTGTAAAATCCTGTAATATTACTCTCCCACCTCAGTCCACATACTTCTTTCACTTTCAATGACCTTCCAGTCTCTCAGCTTGTCAACAAATGCATTGTGTACAATGTGAACACAAATTACACTTAATGTTAAACAAAATCAATAGCAGCTATCATGCAAACTGTTAATAAAATGCCTGTAATCTTTTTGAATTAATGAGAGAACTATGTTCTTTATTTTAACACAGCAATAGGTAATTCAGTATGTAAATCAGCCTGTAATTTTCTCAGTGGAGGTGCTAAAAATACATATATGCTAAATCTGAACCTAAAAATGAGAGGAGCTGCTGTAAAGGTCAGAAAAACCTCAACCCCCCGTGTAAATTAGATTCCATTATAATCGTGCTAAAGAATGCATTTGTTGATACAGCATTAATTGGCCTCAATTCCATTTTAACTAAAAAAAAATCAAATGCATCCGCCCAGTAAGTGTGTGTAGCTCTTTTCCACTTGGAAAGAGAATGAGGAAATATAAGTGCATATTTTATTTGATTTACATAACATTGTGCATTGATTTGAGTACAGGGATTTGAGATGTTGATTCAGGAGCAATTTTGATGAAAATAATTAATAAATGAATTCATAAAAAGCAAATATCAGCTGGCTAAATGGTAATAATATTTTTTTAAAGAGACAAAAAATAAAAACTTACATTCTGAATCAGTTCAGAATGATGGTGTTTTTTTTTTTATTTGTTTTATTTTTTCTATCAAAATACAGATGATTTCTGTTTTTAATTTAATTCCTAAAACCTGTGCAGAGTCCTGGCAGTTATACCTGCTTTCTCTGTGACACAGGAAATCAAACACGGCTTCTTATTGAGCTGCTGCCCAGGCAGTGTTTTAAAGATTGCTATCTGCCCTGTGCTGTATAGCCTCCATTACCAAAATATGGCTCAATATCAGAGTTCTTTACTGAAATAGTTCATTAATCGCCAATAGCTGTGGTAACAAACAGCTTTATTAGCCGATTAATAGATTCTTAATTAGTGCTTAGAGTATGCACCAGTATTAACATTACACTGGAAGAGAAATAGCATTCAAATAATATGTTAAACTGTGCTCTCTCTGACTCTGGCTGCTGATGGCAAGCATCATGACCCAGGATTCAAACCAGTAATCCTTGGATTGTAGTTGTATTACTTACATTGTTTTCACTCCTAGTCAGTTACTAGGCTACTCTGTGATCACTAGGGTGAAAAATCAGGGTCGACTCAAGCCTTTATGGGGCCCTTATCAGAATTTAAATTGGGGCCCCACATACAACTACCTTAGCACCAGATGCTTCATCATTCCATATTATTTGCATTATTTGTAATTAGCTTATATCATACTGGTGTCATTCGGAGTATGCCTTGATTGGGCCCTGGTGAAACTTAAATCTTAACTGGTTGCCATGGTATCTAAGGTGGTTGCTATGCTTAGTTATTATGCAGTTAACTAATACTATTCATGGTCTTTTCTAATATGTTAACATGTGGTTGCTAAGGTGTTACTAAATGGGTGCTACAAAGCTCCTTAGTGGTTGATGTGGTAGTTTCCGTGGATTTCTATGTAGTTGCTAAGGTGTTGCTAAATTGTTTCCTATATACAGTGAGTCCAAGAAGTATTTGATCCCTTGCTGATTTTCTTTGTTTGCCCACTAATAAAGACACTATCCTTCTGCACTTTTAATGGTAGATATATTCTAACATGGAGAGACAGAATATCAAGACAAAAATCCAGAATATAATTTTAAAGAATATATTTTAATTAATTTGTATTTCAATGAGGAAAATAAGTATTTGATCCCTCTTGCCAAACACACTCAATACTTAGTGGCAAAGCCTTTGTTTGCAAGCACAGCGGTGAGACGTTTGTTGTAGTTAACCACAAGTTTAGCACACACACCAGGGGGAATTTTGGCCCACTCTTCTTTGCAGATCCTCTCTAAATCATGAAGGTTGGTGGGCTGTCGCTTGGCAACTCTGACCTTCAGCTCCCTCCATAGATTTTCGATCGGATTGAGGTCTGGCGACTGGCTGGGCCACTCCATGACCTTAATGTGATTTTTCTTGGGCCAATCCTTTGTTGCCTTTGCTGTATGTTTAGGGTCGTTATCATGTTGGAAGACCCAACCACGGCCCATTTTCAGATCCCTGGCAGAGGGGAGGAGGTTGTCCCTCAGGATTGTGTGGTACATGGCTCCATCCATCTTCCCAGTGATGCGGTGAAGTAGCCCTGTACCCTTGGCAGAGAAACACCCGCAAAACATTATGCTTCCACCTCCATGCTTGACGGTGGGCACAGTGTTCTTGGGGTCATAGGCAGCATTTTTCTTCCTCCACACATGGCGGGTGGAGTTAAGGCCAAAAAGTTCAATTTTGGTCTCGTCTGACCACAAAACCTTCTCCCAATAACTTGGTTCATCTTTCAAATGATCATTGGCATACTTGAGGCGCGCCTCCACATGTGCTCTCTTCAGCAGGGGTACCTTTCGGGCACTGCAGGATGTGAATCCATTGTTGCGCAAAGTGTTGCCAATTGTTTCCTTGCAAACTGTGGTCCCAGCTGCCTTCAGGTCATTTGCTAACTCCTGCCGAGTGGTTGCAGGACGATTTCTGACCGTTCTCAGCATCATTGCCACCCCACGAGGCGAAATCTTCTTTGGAGCACCGGGCCGAGGTTTGTTGATTGTCATGTTATACTCTTTAAACTTTCTGATAATTGCACCAATAGTTGTTACTTTCACATCCAACACCTTACTAATCTTTTTGTAGCCCATTCCAGCTTTGTGAAGGTCAACAATTCTGACTCTGAGGTCCTGTGACAGCTCTTTGGTTTTACCCATGTTGGAGACTTGAAATCTGTGTGATCTGTCTGATTCTGTGGACAGGTGTTTTTCACACAAGTGATTAGTGAGAACAGGTGGCTTCAGGTCAGGTAACAAGTTGATTGATAGTGTCTAACTGGTCTGTAAAAGCCAGAACTGCTAATGAATACTAAGGGATCAAATACTTATTTCACTCCATGAAATACAAATCAATTAATATATATTCCTTAGATTTATTTTCTGGATTTTCTTTTTAATATTCTGTCTCTCCATGTAAGAATACATCTACCATTAAAAGTATAGAATGATCATGTCTTTATTAGTGGGCCAACGAAGAAAATCAGCAAGGGATCAAATACTTCTTGGACTCACTGTATATATATATATATTTTATGTTTGATAATGAATTTGCCTTATATCATCATCATGATATAAGAAAAACAGGCACCACTTTAAAATAAGGCTTATTTATATAGGGTTTATAAACAGTTATATATAAATAGTTTATTAATTAGGTTATAAACCATTAACAATCAGTGACAACATATAAATAGAAAGGGCAACAGTGTCCTGTCCTGAATCAAATAGTGAGTCCACATTTATTTATACTGTCATCTTTGTCTTATACAACAGTTAGTTCCGATCTCAAAATCTGATTGGTTGAGAAGTGTTCTAACCGAGCACGGCATAATCACACTAAATCTGTGTCACTCTGCGGATGTGGAGCACCAGCAGCAGCAGCTAAGCATTAGCTTAGCACAGGCTATCGCCCAGCTAATGCACGCTTGCTGTGCTGGCTCATCTTTTGTGGAAAAAAAAAGAAAAATAAATCTATCAGTCACCTCGGCCGCAGTCTGGATATCCGGAACGGTAACCAGCCGGGCTAGGCTAAGCTAAGCTAATGCTAAGCTAAAGCAAGTTAAGCTAACCTAACCACAGTCCTGCAGCAGCAGCTAGCCTGCCAGCTAGCTAACCAACACCACCCAGTAACAGGCAGAAATGCTCACAAACACGCAACTTTCACATGAAGACGACTCCACAGAGCCGGAGAGCAGAGTTTTAGCATTATTTCAAGGTTCTAACGTTTACAAACCACCTTAACTTTCACTGATCTTTGCTCATTCCCAATTTTGATTGCAGAATTTCATTTGGGGACCCATATACAACTCAGCACCAGCTGCTTCATCATTACAAATCATTTGCATTATTTGTAATTAGATTATATCATACTGGTGTCATTCAGAGTATGCGTTGATCAGGCCCTGGTGAAACTTAAATCATAACTGGTTGCCATGGTATCTAAGGTGGTTACTACTGTATGGTAAGTTACTATGCAGTTGCAAATAAATCCCTGGTGTTTTTTTAAGACCTCGTCTACACAAATCTGAATATTTTTAAAAACTGAGGTTTTTGTTTTCCATCCATATGAAAATGGCATTTTTGGTCATCGAAAACATAGCTTTTCAAAAACGTCTTCCAAGGTAGAGATTTCATTATGAATTTCTTGAAGTTCTTTGATTTATATTCTTTACTTTGTACAAAACTGTTGTATAAAAGCAACAAAACATTCGAGGCCGTGTGTTATTGCTAATAACTTTGATAACCTACACACTCCCTCTCGTGTTCTATTGCTTAAAATTTCCATCAGTCAGTTAAAAAACTAAACTGACTTTCTATATTATTTTATTCAAAAATTATGGTAAAAAAAGTCATTGTCACTGTTGCTCTTTCTATGTATGTGTTGTAAGTGCTTATTAATGTTTTTTTAAGTATGTACAACTTAATTTATAACCATTAATGACCTCCTTTATAAACCATTTATAAACCCTTTATAAAGGAGCCTTATTTTAAAGTGGATGTCGATGCAAAGATGATATCCTTGCATTGACTCCAATTCATTTCTATGGGAAAATATAAAAAGGCAGAATTAAAACAGACAGAATAATCTGGAACTGTGGGAGAAGTTAACCAGCTAAAATGTATCAAAAAAATACTTTTTTTCTTTTTTTTTTGGCCGCTTGATTTCTTTGACACAAGCCAGCTGTCTGATTGGGCAGTAAATTTGTACGACTGGCCAGTAAAAAGGTATCCCAGCAACTCCATCCCATAGTTTGCGGAGCTGAATCTGTGTTATTATCTGTGTTGTTACTGTTTCTCACTAGGTTTACCAAGAAACCCCATTTGCCTTTAATATACTTTTATTGTCTGTTTTTTCTCTTTTGGCAATATCATTGCGGTCGAGGGGCTTTTATTGCGAAAAACCACATTTTAAAAAGACTCAATGTTAAAAGAATGTTTTCTTGGTGGGGAGTGTTCTAAAAATGATACTAAAAGTTAATGAGAAGCAGTTGGGCCCTCTGCATGGCAGAGACTGCGACTGTCTCTAATTTCACACTTTTCCATAGATCACTTAGAAGTCTGATGGAACGTCCAAGGAAACGGTACAGTCTCTTCCGTGATCTGTCTGCGTTATATATTTTTATAGGCCAGAGGAAGAGGCTGACATCATTTACATTCTTATTCATTAAAAGGCTTTGAAATATTACTTCTACAAAGCTCATATGTTTCTTCAATCAGATTTTGGTATTATTATATTTTGGGTTTTATTTGAAGTACAAATAATCTATTAAGCGTACTATCACTGTCATACCATAACCTCATAACCTCTTACTTTTTTATTTATTTAATATTTTTATACTCTGTATTGAGTAAATATGTTTTGTATGACAAATTAGACAAGTTTACTATGGCACAGGTGGTCAATGATTACATAATATTGTGGAATATTCCCTTCATTTCACCCCCTTCAGTACACACACACACACACACACACACACTCGTCAGAAACCACATTTCCCTAGTTGTAGTACTTTAAACACATTGCTTCATTGGAATCATTGGCGTTTTTTTTCTCTGCTGGCTGGTCATATTATTTTTCTCCTCCTCTCTTTTCGGTGTGTGTTGGCTCATCAGAGGCCTGCTGAGTGCCAGATCTCCGTTCACTGCTTTCCCTGTAGGCCCTGTCTCTACAGAAACAGGAAATAGTAATAGTTCAGCAGTAGTCGTCCAAACGCCTCTATCTACAGCCTTCACAGAGGAGCAATAATCGACAACATGTGCAATAATAGATATATGGAACCTTTTTTTCAAATATAACATTTCATCATGTCTCATTTGACACTGCTGGTAGAGATTGGTATGATTATATTGGAAGGAGCTGCAGAATAAAAACACATTCATTCATGCAGGGACGTTTCCTCCTGATTGAGTTAGGTGAGGTTTCTGTAAAGTATTCTTAAGATACACAATGCTAACCATAGCAAGTTTACCCAACTATCTGAAATATTAAAAATACACATTTAATTTATTGTAAAATGATATATTTACAGCCACTCCGTATCAGTGAGTTTTGAATTAAGTATATATTGAGTAAAACTACACAAATTAAAACAATGCTGACAAAATTTTGAACAAGCAGATATTAGCTTAATTCTGGCCCAGATATTTGTCTTAACAAGCTACTAAAATACTACCGTATTTTTGCGCACTATAAAGCGCACCGGATTATAAGACGCATTATCAATGAACATCTGTTTTCTGGTCTATTTTTCACACAAAAGGTGCATCAGATTATAAGGCGCATTATGCAACACTAGTAAGGCACAAGGGTGTCACCATGTTTTCTTTCTAATTCAGAAAAAGCTACGCTAAGTCAAGCAAACAAAACTGTAATTCTGTAAAAAAACAAACAAACTGTAAAATGGTAAAAAAAATTTATTTTAAAGTTATAAACACCGAATTCTCTCCTGAAAACTGTTTATTTACAATAAGCTTAGATTTCCAGATTTCTACCTAGGCTGGGTGCAGCATTAGCATTAGAGGCTAACAGCTAGTGCTAGCCGCAGTTACGGGCTAATGCCGCCAGACAGCACTACTGCACTGAGGATCCCTGAGTGTTTCGGTAAGCCTGGATAGCTTGTTTTAACACATTAAACATGCAGGCTACAGGGCAGTAATACTCACCTCTGAACAGCAAAAAAGCTAGCACTTAGCGTGGTTAGCAGCTAATGCTAATACTTCTCCAGTCTCTGTGCTGGAGAACCAAACTGAAATGATCCTAAATGTGCCCAGATATCAAAATGTTTCTAGTCCAGATCTGGCCCACATTCTCTATTTTAAACCGTTCCCTTTGCAGCATTGTTGGACGGCACTTGGGCGGACTGCACCAAGTTGCAAGATGTGGACCACATACACACCAGATTAGGGCCATGAATTAGCCAAAAGTGAACAACACAGCTAGACCTAAACTAGACCAGATGCTAACCACCACTGTGGCCCAGACTTCAGCTGCTGCTTGTTCAAACTGCACCACTTTGCAAGATGTGAGCCACAAACACCAGATTAGGTCCATGCACACGCCTAAAGTGATCCACACAACTGGGCCTGAACTGGGCTGTATCTGAAAAGTATATGCACCAGATCTAATCAGATAACAAAATTATTATGGCCCAGGTCTAGCCACCATCAAGCATTTTTATCCGGTCTATTTTAGAACATGTGGGCCATATTTTTTGGCTTTCATGTAGCTCTATCATATCTGTGCCAGAAATGGACCAGATATGTTTTGGTACTGCACATGTGCACCATATTTAGCAGGGAGGTTCCCAGCACTTATATTGGGCCAGTAGTTCCATATCTTTAGCTGCGTTCACATTACAAGCCGCTTTGTTCAAATCCATTTTTTTGCTCAGATCTTGACGGTTCACATTCACAAATGTAAGTGAGCTGTATCTGTGTAATGTGAATGAATCTGTTCCTGAAGCGATTCACATGCACACATTGATACATATAATTTATAATGTATAAACGTCTCCGTCTTCACCAACAACAAAATACCTCATATTAGCTTTATAAAGGGAAATGGATGAGTTAGCAGCTCATATGTGGAGCATCTTTTGCTGGAGTGGAGAGTAAACAGCTGGTCTGAAGTTCATGCTCAGGACGAGGAGGTGAAAAAAGGTCAGGCGGTTTGCTTTTGCTGTTTTATTTTCTGTTATAGCTGCACAGCTGCACCAAGAGATGTGTTGTGGGTACGAGAGAGAAGCGCGTAGCGCAGAGTAAAAGCAAAAAGGCGCATTAATTCTGATTTGAACATTCACGTTTATGTCGCATGTCCATGGATTGGATACGTATTCGATTTAGGACCACATATGAAAGTGACTCAAATATGATTAAAAAAAAATAAATCGGATATTGCACATTCACACAGCCATGAAAAAATCAGATTTGAGTCACATTGAGCAAATAATCTGAATTGAGTCACTCCAGCCTGGTAATGTGAACGTGTCACGGAATCCAGGCAGGAAGACAAAAAGGCGGACGTAAAAGCAGTTAAGGGAGATTTAATAAATAAATAACAAATAAACAAAAGAGACAAGTAAACACGGAACAAAGAAATAAACCAAAACAAACGAGGGGGTAACGATAACATACAACAGGGAAGCTAAACAAAGAAACAAACTAATAACTAAACTAGATAAAGAAAACAAAACAGAACAAGAAAATAAACAAGGAACTAGAAAATAAAAAAAAATAAACAAGAAATAAACACAGAGATAAACACCGAGTAAATAACTGAGGAAACGCGGATATAAACAAGAGAAAACGCAGAAAGACAAAACAACAGGAGAAGGTGCAAAGACCGATGAGGACAAAGTGCCACAAGAGGACTATATATACAAATAGGAAAAACACACTAAACACGAACACCTGGGGTAAGGGCGGAGCTACAAATGGGACACACGTGACGGAAAATTACTGAGACAGAACACAGGAGCACAGGTCACGTGGGGAACACTCAGGCACGAGGACATGAGGAAACAGGGCAAGGACATGACAGAAAGTTTACACATTCACATGCATACAATTAATTTCCATTTCAATTAATTAATTTACTCTAAACGGACCATAACTGAGTTGTGCATTAAAATTTGTTGGACGCAGTTTTCCTAACATCCTGTAACCCTTGTTGGAAGAGCATGGACAGCTCCATATTGTCGGCTGTGTAACTGTCCCTGATCACCATTCAAGTGGTTTTATTCTCTTTACCTTCGCCTCACTCATCTCCCCAAGTACAGCATGTCCATGCCGCTCCATTTCCACACACGGCTTAGTTCTTCTGCTTTATGTAGTGCTGGAGGATCTGCCAACGACACCCTGTGGAAGCTGCGGATCCTTCGTTTCTCACAGCAGAGCGAAACCACAAGAAGACACCCTCATCTTGACATCACTGAACAGTGCGGTCAACAATGCTCTGGTGTCTTTTTTTCTTTTCCTCTCCATCTGGTCTATTCTTCCACTTGTGTCTTTTTCATTGTAATTGGGAAAGCAGCTGGGGCCTCTGCACTTCCCCCAAAAAAATTCTTTCCTCTCTTTTGTCTCTTGCTTTGTGGCTTTTTTTTTTTTTTTCATTTTGTTTTTTTTTTTGTTGGTTTTAATATTGTATTCTCATCATGAAATCATGCGCTTTTCTGTTTGTTTGTTTGTTTGTTTGTTTGTTAGTTTTTTCCACATCCACTTCAGTATGTTTGAGATAATATTGTCACGAATGAGGATGGAGGGATGGACGTAAGTGCACAATATTGTTTATTTAAACAAACTAGATTATAAAAACAGAAAACAAAACACGGGTAGCGCAATAACTCAAAAAAACAAGATAAGGATATAAATCTAACTAAGACAAAGACTAGAAAAACTGAGGAAACACGAAACTCTAAATATAACTCTAAACATAAAATAACCTGAGAACACAAAGATAACAACCTGAACAAACTTGGACCACTTACATACAGAGGACAAGGATACAAAAGACTCAACACTGAACGCTCAAACAGAGGGGCTTAAATACATGAGGAGAGTGAGGAACACCTGGGCTTGGATAACGAGGGGGCAGGGTTACAAACAAGACACAGGTGAGAACACTAATAGTTAGGGCGGGACTAGGGCGGGGCTAGGGCGGAAACAGGTACAAAAACACAACACAAGCACATGTCAGGGAACACATGACAGGTAAACAGAGGGGCAGGAGCACAAGAGACCAAATGAGGGAGACAGACATGGGCTAAACTGTGACATTACCCCCCCTCAACGGCGCCACTACCAGAGGCGCCGAGAGAGAGGGAACAGAAAAACAAGACAAGGCTAGACAAGACCAGAGAAAGAACACAGGGGCAGGAACTGAGACAGGAGACTAGACAGGAGAAACATACTGGGACTGGAATGGAGACTGGGGAGGTGGAAAAAACAGAGACTGGACAGGGGACGAGAACTGAGACTGGACAGAGGGCTGTACATTGGGCAGGGATGCAGAAAGGGCAGGGGACTGAGACTGGACAGGGGGCTGGATGTTAGATTGGGACAGAGACTGGACTGTGGAGGAGACCCTAGACTGGGCAAGGGGCTTAGACTGGACAGAGGACTTGGGCTGGACAAACTGGGTCTGGACAAGACAGGGCGATGGAACCGGGACAAATACACTTACTGGGACTGACACAAATACGGTGACCGGGATGGGAACAGAAAAACCACCGGGGACAGGAATGGGAACAAACACAGACACTGGGACCAGGACAGGGAGAGACATGGGAACAAACAAAACTTGGGGATGCCCAGGACTGGCTAAAGTCTGTGGGGTAGTTAGAGGGGCCAGCCTGGGCACAGTTCTTGGGCAGAGGTCCGGGGGCCTTGGGGCGGGCCTAGGAGCCCGTGACCTGGGAGCAGGCCTGGGGATAGGCCTGGGGGCATACAAAGTTCTGGGAGTGGGCACAGGGTCAGAGGCGGCCGGAGCCGCGGGCACAGGGTCAGAGGCGGCCGGAGCCGCGGGCACAGGGTCAGAGGCGGCCGGAGCCGCGGGCACAGGGTCAGAGGCGGCCGGAGCCGCGGGCACAGGGTCAGAGGCGGCCGGAGCCGCGGGCACAGGGTCAGAGGCGGCCGGAGCCGCGGGCACAGGGTCAGAGGCGGCCGGAGCCGCGGGCACAGGGTCAGAGGCGGCCGGAGCCGCGGGCACAGGGTCAGAGGCGGCCGGAGCCGCGGGCACAGGGTCTGGAGCAGTGGGTACCACGTGGGCGGCAGGCACTGCTGGTGCTGGAGCTGAGGCTGGAGCAGTGGGAGCTGCTGGAGCTGAGGCTGGAGCAGCGGGAGCTGCTGGAGCTGAGGCTGGAGCAGCGGGAGCTGCTGGAGCTGAGGCTGGAGCAGCGGGAGCTGCTGGAGCTGAGGCTGGAGCAGCGGGAGCTGCTGGAGCTGAGGCTGGAGCAGCGGGAGCTGCTGGAGCTGAGGCTGGAGCAGCGGGAGCTGGAGCTGGGGCAGCAGGTGCTGGAGCTGGGGCAGCAGGTGCTGGAGCTGGAGCTGGGGCAGCAGGTGCTGGAGCTGGAGCTGGGGCAGCAGGTGCTGGAGCTGGAGCTGGGGCAGCAGGTGCTGGAGCTGGAGCTGGGGCAGCAGGTGCTGGAGCTGGAGCTGGGGCAGCAGGTGCTGGAGCTGGAGCTGGGGCAGCAGGTGCTGGAGCTGGAGCTGGGGCAGCAGGTGCTGGAGCTGGAGCTGAGGCAGCAGGTGCTGAGGCTGAGGCAGCAGGTGCTGGAGCTGAGGCTGAGGCAGTAGGTGCTGGAGCTGAGGCAGTAGGTGCTGGAGCTGAGGCTGAGGCAGCAGGTGCTGGAGCTGAGGCTGGAGCAGCGGAAGCTGCTGGTGCTTGAGCTGGAGCTGAGGCTGGAGCAGCGGAAGCTGCTGGTGCTTGAGCTGGAGCTGAGGCTGGAGCAGCGGAAGCTGCTGGTGCTTGAGCTGGAGCTGAGGCTGGAGCAGCGGAAGCTGCTGGTGCTTGAGCTGGAGCTGAGGCTGGAGCAGCGGAAGCTGCTGGTGCTTGAGCTGGAGCTGAGGCTGGAGCAGCGGAAGCTGCTGGTGCTTGAGCTGGAGCTGAGGCTGGAGCAGCGGAAGCTGCTGGTGCTTGAGCTGGAGCTGAGGCTGGAGCAGCGGAAGCTGCTGGTGCTTGAGCTGGAGCTGAGGCTGGAGCAGCGGAAGCTGCTGGTGCTTGAGCTGGAGCTGGCTGTAGAGCTCGGGCAGCGGCGGGTGCAGTTTGGGCAGGCTCGGAGGGTTCCAACCCGAGGAAAGGCGCTGGGAGCGGAATATCTCCTCGGATTTGCTCGGCGAGGAGCCGGAGAAATTCAAGGTCCGCCTTCCGAGTAGCATGCCACTGTGCTACGTCCATATTTTGGTTGAGTCTTATGTCACGAATGAGGATGGAGGGATGGACGTAAGTGCACAATATTGTTTATTTAAACAAACTAGATTATAAAAACAGAAAACAAAACACGGGTAGCGCAATAACTCAAAAAAACAAGATAAGGATATAAATCTAACTAAGACAAAGACTAGAAAAACTGAGGAAACACGAAACTCTAAATATAACTCTAAACATAAAATAACCTGAGAACACAAAGATAACAACCTGAACAAACTTGGACCACTTACATACAGAGGACAAGGATACAAAAGACTCAACACTGAACGCTCAAACAGAGGGGCTTAAATACATGAGGAGAGTGAGGAACACCTGGGCTTGGATAACGAGGGGGCAGGGTTACAAACAAGACACAGGTGAGAACACTAATAGTTAGGGCGGGACTAGGGCGGGGCTAGGGCGGAAACAGGTACAAAAACACAACACAAGCACATGTCAGGGAACACATGACAGGTAAACAGAGGGGCAGGAGCACAAGAGACCAAATGAGGGAGACAGACATGGGCTAAACTGTGACAAATATACTATAAGCTATTAGAGTAATGACAGTGGAACTTCCTCATCAGTGAATTTTTTAAAGCTCTGACTGAGTTGCAAACTAATGAAGCACTATATATTAGATTTATGTTTTTTTTTTGTTATAGTATATAACAGTTACAGTATATTACTGAGTGAGCAGAGAAAACATGTATCTATATATGCTGCCTCTACAGAGATACATATGTCACTATATAATACCTAAAATATTAATTTTAACAGCACTGGCTTGTGTTTTTTTCTTTACAGATGCTAATCATCTTTAACTGACTGATATAATAATTATAAGACAACCCGAATCACTGACTGTGCCACACTGTGCAGTGTGTCACTGTAGATACCAAGCACATATTACAATAGAACGTGATGCAGTGAGTTCATCACAAGCTTTACAATGTTTTTATATCTAAGAACCTGAACCAAGGTTTACACAGCAAAAAGGCAAGTGTTAAATTAACTCCCACAGAGTTTTTCCCATTTTAACTCTTTTTCAGGGAGTTAAATCGACACTTTCAAAATAGTTAAACATTTGACACCTTGCCAGAGTTCGTTTTTAACTCACATTTGTATTTCTTTAACTTCCTAAATTGTTACACTAACACTGAAAAGAGTAAAAAAAATATAAATAAGAAGAAGATTAGTCAATTGTTATGACTTTTTATTATTTCATTATTTTTCAGGACAGGTTAGCGTGTAATTTTCCATTGTATTTCTTAGTGCATTACCAACACTTTATCACAATTTACTGTAAAAAGGATGGTAATTTGCTCTTATAGCCTACAATATATTAGCTAGACAAACAACCATTAAACAAAATATAACACAATACCCAATGGAAGGTAGCCCTGGTGGGCAAGATTTCACACTGATAGTAAGTTAGGATCTGGGGGACACACCTATTATGCAAATAACGTGTTCAACTGGGCGGAGTTTAATTAAATCTCTGTGGAGTTGGCCAGTATTTATTGGGTTTAGTGGGATTAACACTGAAATATTCCACTCTGTCAAATAACTCCAACACTGAACACCATTTAAATCTGAAAGAGTTAAAATTACACTTTAAGAGAGAAAATCAACTCTCAGCTGTTTAACTCTGAAATTTCAACTGTTTTTGCTGTGTATGTTTGCTGCATTGGGTACAACTGATTTGGTTAGTTTTGGTTTGATATTGAACTTTAGTGAGTGCACTTTGCATTAAGAACTTGTATGCATGTTAAGCTGAGAATTTCTTGGTTTTAGATAGGAAATGTCAATAGAATACCCCCACACGTCAGATTTTTTTTTCAAAAATAAATAATAAAAAAAATTTACAATAAAGACCAACCCTAATGAATGAGTGTTCTCTTTGGACAAGTAAAGTACTGTAGGGGAGGAAAATAAAAGCTGGCTGGAAAAGCGTTTTATTAATGTATTTTTTCATTATGGTTCACTATAGTTCAAACAACCTCACGGGTCATGCTTGCAGGCCAGGTTTATTGTATAAGCACCTAGATTTATTCATCAAGGGTTGCCAATTATACAATGATATAACAGGTAAGACCATTACTGTCAGTCCTGTCACTATCTGTCTGTCTGCCACGGACTCTAGTGCTCTCACAAAAGACTCCATTTCCCAGGATACACCTGCATCTAATCTCCTGGATGTTCCTGAACATGTGACGCCTTGGTGTTCTAGCTCGCCGGCATTCTTATTAGTTCATGTGTCTTCCCCTGTATAAATGACCCCACTTTTGATTCCCTATCTGCCTGGTATTAAATAAACTTTAATAGATCTTCTACCTCACACTTCGTTTAACCGATTGTTACCGACCTCTTTTTGTATCTCCGACTACCCTAGCCCTTTTTGCCTAGCCCTTTGTTGTTTAGTTAGCCTACTCATTGCCGACCTGTTTTGTTCTCCTGACTACCCTTTTTACCCTGCCCTTGCCTTGCTTTTTATATTCTGGATTTTCTGTGTCCTTGCCTGCTCACTCTGGTATGTTGTTTGTTTATGCTGCCCTTTGGTTACTGATCCTTCCTGTCCCTGACTATTCTTATAAGTTTAACCCATTATTTAATACATTGTCTATCTTGTGTTTGGCCTGTGTGAGAGTAGAGGAATCCAACACAAAGAATTACTGAACATTAAATCATGAAATTTTGTCAATTTTTAAAAGTTAAAGCAGCAGTCCTTAATTAATTTAATTATTATTTAATTAAAATGAATAGTATTTGTGAGAAGCGACAGAGTATTCACAAATAGGTAATATATAACATATTCATTTTAAAAACAGAGTGGTCTGGTAGGTTTTCTGTGGAGTTATTCTGGCCAAAACAGCTTTTACTGGTTACCAAAGCAAATAAAAGATCTACTGTGAACATGGAGATATCGCAACAGCCGAACATAGTCTTTATCTGCTCATTTACTCATAAAATTACCACTTTAAAAGTACTTATCTGCATTCTCTGTGCAAATACACATTCTGATCGGAGAGATTTTGAATTCCCCAAACTTACAAACTGTCCCTTTAATTATTAAATAATTAAAAGAAGAATCATTTTTGCTGGAAGATACTGTTCAAAGCAGTTCTGACTGTCATCTCTTACTGATCCAACTATGCATCATTTATTTTTTACCCTGTTTACACTTTCTAATAAAAACTAGACATATAGGGTGCAAAGGAAAGTTCCAAATCTTGACGTTTCTAAAAGGAAATTTTCAGAAGTGCTCACAGCTTGGTCTAGGTGGAAGTAAACGCCTGCGCTGGCTCGTGTGAGACTGTTTGCCCATCTTTCCAACTACACATACCCACACACACACACACACACACACACACACAATTACTGCCAGATCCCACTGAGCAGTGGCATGGAGGTCAGCGGATGACCCCTGCCAGGCCCAGATGTGGTTGAGGCAGGCCAAAAGATTCAACCTTTGAGGCCAGAAGCTGACTGTTCGAGCCGCCTGCCTGTGATAAGTAACCATGAAACCAAAATGGCTGGTTTCCTTTATTCCAGCGGTGGGAGCTTGCCCCATGCACCATGAAGCCTCTTACATCTACACTCTTAGAGACGCAGACAGAGTCAAGCACAACTGCAACCTCTCGCTTCTTTTAAATAAAGACCAGTGAAAAAGCTAAACGTTAGAACATGTGTCAGGAAAAAAAAAAAATATATAAATATTTTTAGAAACCTGCTGTTAAAGATGATATATTTTTGTAAGGTTTTATCTGTCTGTTTGTGAAAAGAAATTAATAGAATACTTTTTTTTCTGCAGGTGCACCCATGCAACAAGGATATTTAATTTATATATTTGATAAAATAATATAAAATGATCTTCCACAGTTAAAGATCCTTCCATTCTACAGAGTTTTAGAGACAACCCAGCTGACGGAGAACATTATGAAAACATTTAGCAGAGGCTCCAGGAAGGTTAGCCTCAGCATGCATCTCAAAGTTATAAGAAAGTTTCTCACATAATGTTGCTATGACACAAAAAAAAAAAAAAAACACTCCTGTTACTGGCACTCACTCCTGTTACTGGCACTCACTCCTGTTTCTGGCACTCACTCCTGTTACTGGAACTCACTCCTGTTACTGGCACTCACTCCTGTTACTTTTTATGTTTTGAGTAACAGGACTAAAAGCAACAGGAATGAGTTTTTAGCATAGAATTAGCAAACACATTAAAAATACCTAAATGGTGTCTATGCTAATAGCATGAGGACACTTTCTAGTGATTTTCTCAAAATTTGTATTTAAAAATAAACCAATAAGATCTAAGAATTAATTTAGGTAACAGGACAGAGTGTTGAGATTGAGCTTCTCAGTCAGAGTTACAAAAAGATCAAATATACAGAAAAACTAATGAGGGAAGTTTTTTTTGGTCTTTCCATGATCTTCAGAAGGACCAGCTGATGTCACTTCCTGTTGTAGATGTGACTTGTAGAATGTTCCAGATGTTTCAGATGGGGACTGAGTAAAACCCAGGGACACAACTAAAATGTGTAGGCCTTGTCTCATGTCTCTGTGTGTTTTCCCCATGTGACCTGTGCGCCTCTGTGTCTCTTGTCAGTAGTTTTCCACCACGTGCCTCATGTGTAGCTCCGCCCCTTCCCCAGGTGTTTCCACTTCTAGTGTGTTTCCTGTTAGTATAAATAGCCCTCCTCTGTCACGATTGACCCAGGCAGGGGAGACGAGGAGACGGACGCAAATGCAGGTAAGTAAGAAATAATAATTTCATAAATAAAATAACAAATGAACAAAGTAACAAGTAAACACGTAACAAAGATAATGAACCAAAATAAACGAGGGAGACCACAGAACATAAACAAACTAGAGATAATAATAATAATAATAATAATAATAATAATAATAATAATAATAATAATAATAATAATAATAAACAAACAGGGAATATATACAAGGAGCTAGGGAACATGAAATAAAACAAGAAACTAGACAAGATAACCAAATAACTAAGAACACGAAATAAACACTAGAAAGACAAAACAACAGGAGTTGATGCAAAGACCGACCAAGGACAAGTGACAGAGGAGGACTATATATACAAACATGAAACACACTAGAAGTGGAAACACCTGGGGAAGGGTGTGTCTCTACAAATGAGACACATGGTGGAAAACTACTGAGACAGGAGACACAGGGAGCACAGGTAATGTGGGGAAATCACACAGAGACATGAGACAAGGCCAGGATGTGACAATCATCCATTTTTTTTCTTTACTGTTAAAAAGTTATGGTCATATAGGATATAGGTGACTATAAATTAAATCATAAAGTTCATTGTTATATTTTAGCTTCCCATTTATATGGTTTAACTGCTATATACATGTTTTTTTTTTACATTCATGCAGTTTTTTTTAATGATAAAAATACTCATCATCACATGCTTTCTCAGGTTTGATGTGAAAGTTTTGAAAGCTGACAGCTCTGTCCGGCGGGGCACATTTTGCATTGCACGAGGAAGTTATTGCCTCATTATTCCACGCGTGAGCATCCGTGCGCTGGCACATCTGTGCCAATTTGTATTTTTTTTTTTTTTACTCAGTAAATGTAAACTTACCTATTTTAAAAACTACTTTAAAAATGACAAATTACTCATAAAAATCTACTCAATTACAGTAACTTGAGTAAATGTAATTAGTTACTTTCCACCTCTGCAGGTATTGAGTATCTTTAATATCTACAAACATGGCGAGACGTTAGCTTAACTATACAGTTCCGCTTTTATGGTTGAAGGTCATCATGCCTACTGATGTTTAAAGATACTGGTTGAATATTGTTGAGTGTTTTCATGGACGTGTAACAACCTTTTAATTAGGAGATCAGGGTATAAGAACCTTCAGTTCTTCAGCTGAGTTTGTTCAGCACCTTGAAACACCTCACAAGCCGAGCCTTCACACTTCTGAACTTCTTTGAACTTCACTTTATAAATTAATGATATTTTGCCCGCTGAGATGCAGAAGGGAGACATGCTGGCAAAAGATTTCCAGTTATTTCTTAAGCTCTTATGTTGAAATGGAGCAAGGCTGTTTTTTTCCCTCCTGTGTAAAAACACGTCTCACTCTAGTCTGGCCCTTCAGACATGATTCCTGCTTCAGACATTCCATAACAAAACCTGCACAAAGCGTTCTGAAGGACCGGCCAACAACATCACCTGGGTCCAAGTTCTAGATCCACGGCCAACGGCTCTTCACGCCAACGGGCGGCTCGCGAGGTCTCTGGCAAACCGCACAAAGGTGGAAAGCTACCTTAGGTCATCTTTGTTCTTCCCACCCTTCCCTTTTCTTTCTTTTTCTCCTTCTCTTTATTCGTTTCAGATGTCTGGCAGAAGCAGCACAAATGATTGTGTTAACACTCGCTGTGTCAAATGTCAGATACGGTGTTTATAAATCATACATGATATCTGAGAAATATTTCAGATTTTTGCAGAATCTGAATCTCAGCTTGGTTATTATTATTTATGCTGTTTTGGTTTATAAAGTCATCTGTTAATATTGATGGGTCCATCTCAGTATAATGTGCATTTTTTGTTTACATTTCAAGTAAACATTGTGTAAAATGTTCTGCATTGTAGATTAATACTAAAGTCAACCAAACTATGACGAAATGATTTATTTTGTAATTATTTAGTAAAGAAAAAGGGTGTTAAACGAAATAGAATATGTTTTATATTTTAGATTCTTTAAAGCAGCACCTCTGGCTTAGATAGAGACAGCTTAACACATCTTGGTGATTCAGACGTAGAGTTGATATACATGATTTCATATTATGGCAAGAACTACTCAATTAACTCAAAAAACTTTAAAAGTATCCTCAAGAGCAGTCACAAAGACCATCAAAAAATGATATGATGAAACTGGCACTCATCAGTGCCGCCACATCTGTCCACAATAACATGCATTAAAACTAAACTTCTGTCCTATATATTAATTAATGTTATAATTTGGAATGGAAATATTGAAATCTAGGTATTATAATATACATTATGTCTTGACTCAGACTCAACTAATAAAAGTCTTGGTATTGACTCAGACTCAATTAATAAAAGTCTTGGTATTGACTCAGACTCAACTAATAAAAGTCTTGGTCTTGACTCTGACTCAATTAATTAAAGTCTTGGTCTTTACTCTGACTTAACTAATAAAAGTCTTGGTATTGACTCTCACTCAACTAATAAAAGTCTTGGTATTGACTCAGACTTAACTAATAAAAGTCTTGGTATTCACTTTCACTCAACTAATAAAAGTCTTGGTATTGACTCAGACTTAACTAATAAAAGTCTTGGTATTGACTTGCACTCAACTACTAAAAGTCTTGGTATTGACTCTCACTCAACTAATAAAAGTCTTGGTATTGACTCAGACTTAACTAATAAAAGTCTTGGTTTTGACTCAGACTTAACTAATAAAAGTCTTGGTTTTGACTCAGACTTAACTAATAAAAGTCTTGGTTTTGACTCAGACTTAACTAATAAAAGTCTTGGTATTCACTCTCACTCAACTAATAAAAGTCTTGGTATTCATTCAGACTTAACTAATAAAAGTCTTGGTATTCACTCTCACTCAACTAATAAAAGTCTTGGTATTGACTCGGACTCAACTAATAAAATTCTTGGTATTGACTCGGACTCAACTAATAAAATTCTTGGTATTGACTCGCACTCAACTAATAAAAGTCTTGGTATTGACTCTCACTCAACTAATACAATTCTTGGTATTGACTCGCACTCAACTAATAAAAGTCTTGGTATTGACTCACACTCAACTAATAAAAGTCTTGGTATTGACTCTTACTCAACTAATAAAATTCTTGGTATTGACTCACACTCAACTAATAAAAGTCTTGGTATTGACTCATCCTTAACAAATAAAAGTCTTTGTTTTGACTCAGTCTTCACTAATAAAAGTCTTGGTATTGACTCAGACTTAACTAATAAAAGTCTTGGTTTTGACTCAGACCTAACTAATAAAAGTTTTGGTTTTGACCCAGACCTAACTAATAAAAGTCTTGGTTTTGACCCAGACTTAACTAATAACAGTCTTGGTATTGACTCAGACTTGACAAATAAAATTCTTGGTATTGACTCACACTCAACTAATAAAAGTCTTGGTATTGACTCAGACTTAACAAATAAAAGTCTTGGTTTTGACTCAGTCTTCACTAATAAAAGTCTTGGTATTGACTCAGACTTAACTAATAAAAGTCTTGGTTTTGACTCAGACCTAACTAATAAAAGTCTTGGTTTTGACCCAGACAGTCTTGGTTTTGACTCAGACTCAACTAATAAAAGTCTTGGTATTGACTCAGACTTAACTAATAAAAGTCTTGGTTTTGACTCAGTCTTCACTAATAAAAGTCTTGGTATTGACTCAGACTTGACAAATAAAAGTCTTGGTTTTGACTGAGTCTTCACTAATAAAAGTATTGGTATTGACTCAGACTTGACAAATAAAAGTCTTGGTTTTGACTCAGACTTAACTAATAAAAGTCTTGGTTTTGACCCAGACTTAACTAATAACAGTCTTGGTTTTGACTCAGACTTAACTAATAAAAGTCTTGGTATTGACTCAGACTTAACTAATAAAAGTCTTAGTATTGACTCACACTCAACTAATAAAAGTATACAACAAAATGTGTTGACTACAACAAATAATTAATTGTAATTGTAATATTTTTAAACAGTTCTTGAATGTATGGGATGAAAAACCATCATTGGTCTGGAATCCTTTAAACTCGGGGAGCCAATAGACCTCTTTCACGCAAGGAGGAGGGGTCAAGTTCCGGGCGAGGTGATGTGTAGGCGTATTTCCGGTTTGCAGCACCGCTAGGAAAATGGATGGCTTTTATTATTCCTCGTCTTTGGCTGAACTTCCCCGCTTTAGGCAGGATGATGTGACCAGAACTGTCGAGGAGCTGTCGAGGACCAAACGAGCCAAACTCGATAAAGGATACAAGTTCTTTTTCGAGCAATTTATTTTTGATTATGAAGGTAAATGGATGCAGTTCTGTAGTTTAGGTTAGCCAAGTTAACTAGCCTGCCTAGCTAGCTTCTTAGCTCGGTGCTCACTTAACATTCTATCATTTAAGCCTTTATCAAACTGTTTGTTAATTCTATTGTTAAATAAAGCATATAGTGTACTGTTATAAGTGCCTGTCTTATGATATTGTGTGTTTAGTGTCCAATGTTGTAGAGAAGGAGATCCGTGTTAGGGCTCGGTGCTTAAAGAAAAGCGAGGAACCACACAAGCTAGAGGTCTAAGCTAATGTTAGATGTAATGTTATAAAAATTAAGATAAGTGGACAATTTTGCAAAATTATGAAAAAGAAATGTTAAGAATGATACATGAAGGGAGGTAAATTATGCTATAAAATGGATGAAATATTTATATAAAGAAAAAAAACATTTGTAATTATATTATTAAAATGTAGCTAGTTACGTAAGGCAAATAATGCTATAAATGAAGAAATAAAGTGGCCAAGAAATAATGTAAACAAATAAAAAAACGTAGCCATCTAATGTAAATTAGGTTATAAGAGTAAGAAAAAAGGGAATATCTTAATATTAAGAGAAAAAGGTGAGGAAAACATTGCACTTTAAACAAGATAAACTAAAGAAGTACAGTGTTATCAGGAAAAAACATGCATGTAAAGTCTGATTCAGCTAGCTTGATAACAGCTGTTCTATATAAAATGGACCGTAGCTAGCTAGCTACAAGCTTCTGTCTATTTTAGACAGAACAGCTGTTATCATGCTAGCTGAATCAGACTTTACATGCATGTTTTTTTCCTGATAACACTGTACTTCTTTAGTTTATCTTGTTTAAAGTACAATGTTTTATAGAGCAGTGTTACTAGCTTGCTAGCTAGGTAGTTAGCTACTCACCGGGAGTCGGCCGAGTCACGTAGTCGTGGTCCCGCACAGCCGCGCTCCCGTCTCCCTCTTCTTCCAGCACACCGACAGCCTGCTCCCCTATCGCGCCCTCCTCGTCCAAACGAGCAGAATCTCCGAGACGGGAATTCACTCTGCTGTACACAGACTGCCTGGCTGGCCGAGTCCAGCTAAAACGACGCGGTATCGCACCTTTCTTCAGCCACGTCTTGCCCTTTGGTGTAACGTAGATGTCCTGCGGCTCAAAATGAGCGCTACACACATGCGTGCTGTTCCTAAGAATTTTGAAATTCGGCCCCTCACTCCTTCTAATGGCTATCACCCACTTCTTTCTGAGTTCCTCCTCAGCTGGAAATGAGTGGAAACTCAAATAAGGCTGTTTTTGCTTGGAATTAGAGCACAGTGGTACGCTGCAAAAACACTTACTACTCACTTGCGCCATGGCGGAAGAACGAACGCTCCAAACGGAACTGAGTTTACACAGAAATGTCTAGACCGGAAATGTCGACCCCGGAAGCGAGAGAAAGGCCTATCGTAGCTCTGTCAGAGCAACACTCATTTGTGGCAAACTTTATTTTTAAGAGTGTATAAGCTTTCTGCTCTGCAACAGGAGAGTGATTAACAGGGTTAACTTTATTTATTTTACACGACTAATCAAATGACCTAAGCTATTTCTCTCCCTGCCTCTACACACACACACACACACACACACACACATTAAATGTAAAGTAAGGTGGAGCTTCCAGAGCCCTTAGGCCACTGGCACTTTTCCTCCTCCTTCCCCCGGGCCCTGCCGTAATGCTTACTTATCGTTCTGTGCCAATGCAAACACCACAGCCTATGCTAAAGAAACACAGAATCTGAAATAAAGAGAGCTATTTTCCCTTACATGCACACTCCTGCCTCTGTTCTCTCCCTCTCTCTCTCTCTCTCTCTCTGCTTTAAAGAAAAAAAAAAACCTTAAGGGGAAGGATGGATGGTCAGGGGTTATTCAATCCAGCCTGGGCTGTAAAATTAGTTTCAGAGCAGTGAGAAGTCTGGCTCTCATGAAGCATGGCATACGTGCCAGCTGTGTGTGTTTGAGTGTGTGTGTGTGTGTGTTGAGAAAAAAATAAATAATTTAACTGAGTTCTAACATCACTTTTATAAATCAGAGTATTATATTCCAATACTTGTTCTATACTGAATTTTCCCAAATGCTTATACTCGCTTACACTCATACAGTATCAGAATCCAAATAAACCCTAACCCAAGTCTATATGAGATTAACAGATTTGGGAGGGTAATTAAAAAAAAATGCATTTCAATTACTGACTATATACCTGTTTAACACTGTAACAGTAGCATAATCTAAAAGATAACATTATTAAAATAAAATAAAAACCTGATTGTTTTGGGTTGCTTTTGGATTGTTTGTCTCTTTAAAGGCATATATACACTGACTGACAGCCTGGGGTGCGTTTCCCAAAAGCTCATCGATGCTTCTGTGGTGCAAGTGTTTCCCAAAAGCTTGGTTGAAACAATGAAGTAAACCACATTAATAATTTACATAGTGTGAACCATCGTTAAGATACTGAGATGTTTTTTTCCCAAAACCGTGGTTCCACCAATCGTTACACCAAACCTCTGTGGTTAATCTGAGTACGGATTTTCGCTCTATTCTCATGAGGGCAATAAAAGCTTTCAAAAACTAAGGATTGATTCATTAAAAACAGAAATTCTTTGATTATTCTTTGAATATTTGTTTGTAGTTAAGACTAATAAATAGTATCATAAGTATGAAAAATTACGCCTTGCTTGAATTGAAAAGTGTGCTAATTCTCTTAATTAATCATGTGTGTGTTTTGGAAGTAACATTTCATTGGATTGTATCTCTTTTACAAGAAATACTCTTCGTGGAATATGCATATTAACAAAAACATAATACACCAAAAGTTTTTGTTGGAATGTAATGATACTTTATATGTGTACATGTAATGATTATTCATTGGCTTGCAATGATTTGTAATGATTGTAATGATTATTCATTGAGTTCTGACTTCTGACAATCTGGCAGATTGGTATTTTAATGGTGTAGCGTTTCTGGGCATCTCAGAATAGGAAGCTGACCTTTGTGTCTATGCTGTGAATGTTACTTTATTGTGTATTCTGTTTATTGTTGGTTTAAAAAGTTGGATGTGTGCACAGCTGCGTGTCCTTGTGCGTATAATGAGCAGGGATGTACACTGAGAGCGAACAGTGCACCTACATTCCAAGATAGCAATGAACGTCTGTCTGGTGAATGTTTTGTGAAAAGAAAAGTGAAAAAAGTTCAAGGGGTATGAAGGCTTTTGCAAGCCACTAAAAAACCACAAAATTCACACATATAAAGTATTGTATCATTACATTCCGACAAAAACTTTTTGATGTATTATGGTTTTGTTTATAGAGCCTTTCTTGTTAAAGAGATACAATACAATGAAATATAATTTTCCATTTTTGCTTTGTACTGGTCCACTCATCTGGAAAAGTTTAAAAAACTCAGCCTAGACCAGCATGAATTCCCTGTTAGTCCAAAATGGTCTAAGCTCTCAGAATGTGCATTTCGAGGTTTCATCCGCTCTCTACATTAGTAATCCGTTACTAAGCAGAGAGGCCCAACTATATGACATAATGCATGCATTTGGCGGAGTGATTCTGTTTCTGTTTCAGCTACGATGCTAAGCAACTAGCAACATGCCAACAACATGAACTCACTGTTTCTCTGCTGAGAGCATAAAAGTCCTGTGTTTACAAATGCCTTAGTCAGCCTTGGCCGAGTGTCCACAACATAACACTATTAGCACTGCAGAGGCCCGCAGACTAAGATCAGGGCCAGATGTTTATCATTAACATCAATTTGTCTCCATAACTGACCTGGATCAATTTTACCTCATGTGCAACTTGAGTTACTGTTATACATCATAGCCTAAAAAGAGCACCATAATACATGAACATAGTTCTCCTTCCAGCCAGCTAAATTAGCATAGCTATACAGATAACTACAGGATTCTGTGCGGATTTTATGTGAAAACCATTTTCAAACACTAATTTCAATGACAATTCAGGCAATGGAATACAAACAAATATGAGGTATTACAAACAAATCAAACAAAATCTACTCTTTGTAAAAGTTGCTTTATTCATTTAAATAGATAAATACATCTATAGAGTCAATTGCATTGGCAACTGTTTTTCTATTGGCTGTTGATGCCATAGACTGTGTATAGCTGGACAGAGCATCATCTTTCAAAAGTGAAGCCAACCCCAGGTCGGGCGCCCCCTGCTGTTCGGTTTCAGAAAGCTGCGTAACACCACCCACCCAACCCCACCCAACAGACAACTTTAAATCACGTTTTTTTCCAATATACTGCAATTCTACCTCCATTATTTAAATACAACAGCTAGTGTAACCTCTGCTTAGATTGTTAAATTTTTTATATTCCCACAGATTTTTTTTTTTTAAAAACGTTATTCGGCTCTATTTAAAAAGGTGTGGTTATTGTAAAAGGGCTGGGTTACACCTAGCCGGGGTGGGACCAATGACTGTATGGAAGGGACTATAGACTGTGTATAGCTCTGTGGAGGCAGCCCTCAGGGGCGGGGTTATTTAAATGAGTAGGCTGTCTCTCCACAGTCTTTCTCCCTCCTCTGGTCTCTACTGTGCAGAATCTGGTGTCAGGATCGCAAACATGGCGGAAGATTTTGGCTTCATTTTCATTGAATGAATGGGAATGGCGACACGGCGTCCATCTTTTTTTACAGTCTCTGGTTGATGCCATCTATTTGCTTACTGTGTGGGCGTGTCCTCCAGTCATTGATACTGACTATCAATATATAGTCATTCCCTCCAGTCTTCCAAAGATGGACTTGTGGGTCACACTGTATATAATGGTTAAATGCCTTGCCTCTGTGTTAGGCAGTGATGGGAGTAACGTTACCAATATCCGACACTCCGTTACGCACGTGTGCGTGTGAGTCACAAGGGACGGAAGGATGTGTTGATGGTGGGATGGTCACTCTAACGCTATAAAAAGGGGTAGTGGGAGGGTTTAGGAAGTCGTTTGCCCTGGTTAACTCCTCCTCTTTGCTGTGAATTTGACCTTCTGGCCGCTGGGCCTGTGGGTTTACGTGTGGTTTGGCGTGGTGGAGTGAGGCACAATTGCTAGGATTTGCGTGCTTTAATCAGTTCAGTGATTGGCGTGGTAGTGTTGTGCCGGGGTCTGAGGCCTTCATTCGGTTTCTGCTGCGCATCTCTGTTGCTTTATCTCTTCCTTTTTTTATTATTAGATATTTTTAATTTTTATTTAATTTCATCCCCAGATGCTTTTTTTTTCCGGTAGTACAAGATTTAGTAATTTTCTCTGGTCGTGTGGAGTTTTTCATTTCTTTTTTTTTTTTTAATTCGTTAGATTATATTTTTGTCAACATTTTGGTTTTAGGATAAAATCATGAGAGGACTGTAAGCTCGAGATTTAACCTTCGCTCACTTCCAACACAACCGTGTCCTCTCGCACACTTTAAACACACATCTGGAAGTTCTGCCTTTGCTCTGAAGCTGAAACACTTTGTGTGAAAGCGTGTTTCTATTCCAGCGTGGCTCACTCCTGCTAGACCAATAAAACTTCAGGCATTTATGCTTGATGACAGCTAGCACATTTCACTCGTGTCGAAAAACATATTTGCATTTCCGACGCGAGTTGTTTACTTTCAAAGCCTCACAGGTGATTGGTTGCTTGCCCACAGCTCTTCTCGCAAACTCTCATAAGGGAATATATATGTAAGCAATCTCATGGCAGTGTGTGTGTGTCTGTGTGTGTCTGTGTGTGTGTGTCTGTGTGTGTGTGTGTGCGTAGTGGGATTTGTTAGGAGCCCCTCTATGTCAGCTATCTCAGTCTGCGACAAGGCCGCGGGGGGATGCTAAAATGCAGATCAGCCGTGGCGAAATTGAAATGTATGCGGTATTATTTCCCCCCGATAAATGATGAAGCCAGCCTCTGATAAATAATAGATGGGATGTCAAATATTCATACTGCGCGCCCAGCATACGCGAACACAGGAACGGGCCAGTGCTTACTTCCTTATGCTTTAATATAAATAATAAAACAATGGTGGAGCAAACTCCCAGCAGTCCAATTAATGCTGCCCAAGGAGAGGAGCTGGCAGCAGAGTGGCGTGTCTGTGTGTGTGTATGTATGTTGGTGTGTGTGTGTGTGTGTGTATACATGTGTGTTTGTGAATGCGAGGGAGTATGTATGTATGTATGCGAGTATGCATGTCTGTGTATGGGTACTGAATTTTTTTATGATTATAAAATCCATTCATTTCCTCAAAATCCTTCAGTGCACCTTATAATCCAGTGCTCCTTATGTATGAATTTTACCAGTCAGGTATTAAGAAACAGTAAAGCTACTCCACTAAAGTACAGCTTTATACAGGAGTTTCAGTTTAGTTCTCCAGCACAGAGACTGGAGCAGTATTAGCATTAGCCCCTAACTGCATTAAGCACTAGCTCTTTCTCCATTTAGAGGTGAGTATTATCGGCCTGTAGCCAGTTGCTAACCCCGACTAGCACTGCTGGAGCAGTATTAGCATTGGATCATATCCCAGAACATACTGCGAAAGCAGCCCAGACATCTCACAGAATTAAAAGAAACTGAACAATTTTTAATTATTAAATGATCTGACCTCAAATGTAGAAATAGCAACAAACAAGCAACTGCTGTAGCAGTAGAAGCCTGATAAAGCATCTCAAGGGAGGGAACTCAACGTTTGGTGAGTCCATGGGTCCCAGGCGTCTGGCAGTTATTCACTGGCTTGGATTTTCAATTTGATTTGCATCCAAGTATTAAAAATAATCCATATACAGCTCTGGAAAAAAAAAAAAATAAGAGACCACCTAAAAATTATGAGTTTCTTTTTATTTTACCAAATTGAAAACCTCTGGAATATAATCAAGAGGAAGATGGATGATCACAAATCATCAAACCAAGCTGTACTGCTTGATTTTTTTGCACCAGCAGTGAAGAGCATAAAGTTATCCAAAAGCAGTGTGTAAGACTGGTGGAGGAGAACATGCCAAGATGCATGAAAACTGTGATTAAAACCCAGGGTTATTCCACCAAATATTGGTTTCTGAACTCTTAAAATTTTCATTTAGAGTTTGGAAGAAATGTTGTCCACACGTTAAAGAATAAACCAACAATCCATATTTTACTCAAACATAAACCTATAAATAACAAAATCAGAGAAACTTCAGAGCTGTATAGTATAAGTGTTGGGTGGATAAATTACTTTTGAGCCTGTAAAAAATGGAGTTACCGTGTGAAAAATGGTTACTGTGAATAAACCACATAAATAAAGTCCACTTTTGCAATGCTTTTTAATTACTGGCTACCTTGTTCAACATCACTAACTGACTACCGGCCTTACCCAGCATTGTTACTGTGGAATTAGCATACTGGGAACTATGGTGACGTTAGCATTTCTGTGCCACCAGACTTTGTGGCGTTAGCATGTTGGCTATCGGTGCTTATCCCACAGCACTATAGTGGTGGTAGCATACTGGCTACAGCCTGTGTTTACCATCGCTACCAGCGTGGTCCATCATTGCTAATGTAGCATTAGCATGGTTTAGTTTATTTAGCCAATAGGCAGACTCCTTAGTCTTTAAACCCTCCAACTCGACAGTTTTGTGTCACCAAGTAGCTTAGCTTTAGCTTACAATGCTATGCATATTAGTACATATTGGTAATAACAGTACATATAGAATATAAGTGTGACTCCATTTACTTATACCATATGAAAAGATTTGTGTGTGTGTGTGTGACTGATTGGAGTACCATGGAGGGAAGGTGGCTTTGATTACGCTGCTCCTGGGCATGCGTGTACACACACACACACTTGTTCCCCCAATACACACATACGCCACCCACATATATACAAGTGACGGCAACATCCATCGTTCACACGCATGCCTGTGCGGCAAACGCAACCTCACACAGAACACACACACGCATACACACACACACACACTCTCACCCACACACAGTCAACTGGCGGCTGTCAACCATTTCTCACGTGGACAGCCTTGCTGGCATAGCAACTGCTTTAAAATGTATGGTTTTAATTTGTGAGTGTAGGATCTGAAGTTTACCCTTTTTGTGATATGTGACAAATCCATCACGGAGATGGATGCACACACAACTCTAATTAATTTACTATCAAACCGACCAGGAATGCAAGTACATTCAAATCATCCTTTCTGCATGACAACATCGCTGCGGAGGACAAAATGTCTTCTGTACAAAAAAACTGGTTACAGTGACAGTGCTTGCTTTGTGAAATGACATGTCTAGGTGTTGTATCTCATGGCTGTTGTACCAAACCAAACATTGCACCAGTAAGAGCAGAGTGTGAAGGTTCAATTAGCAGAGTAAGCACAGTTTAAATATTGCTCAAAATATTGCAATGCACACAACATTATGGGTGACTTGCCAGAGTTCAAAAGAGGACAAATTGTTGGTGCACATCTTGCTGGAGCATCTGTGACCAAGACAGCAAGTCTTTGTGATGTATCAAGAGCCACGGTATCCAGGGTAATGTCAGCATACCACCAAGAAGGAAGAACCATCCAACAGGATTAACTGTGGACGCTGTAAGAGGAAGCTGTCTGAAAGGGATGTTCGGGTGCTAACCCGGATTGTATCCAAAAAACATAAAACCACAGCTGGCCAAATCACGGCAGAATTCAATGTGCACCTCAACTCTCCTGTTTCCACCAGAACTGTCCGTCAGGACAATAAATTATTGTGATCTAAAACCAGGAGTTTCAGTTTCATTGTCCAACCCCTGTATATTTCATAGATTCTCAGAAAAAACATCCATATTATGAATTTTTATTTAAGTTTAAGTCAAACCACTTGGCCTTAGGATGGATACTAGGTCTTAGTGTGGATGCTTGTCCTTAGAAATGATACTTGGTCTTAGGATGGATACTAGGTCTTAGGATGGATACTAGGTCTTAGGATGGATACTAGGACTTAGAATGGATACTTGGACTTAAGATGGATACTTGGCCTTAGGATGGATACTTGGCTTTAGAGTGGACACTTGCCCTTAAGATGAATACCAGGTCTTAGGATGGATATTTGGCCTTAGGAAGGATACTAGGCCTTAGAATGGACACCAAGCATTAGGATGGATACTTGGCCTCAGGATGGATACTAGGCCTTAGATTGGATACCAGGCCTTAGGATGAATACTTGGCCTTAGGATGTATACTAGGTCTTAGGATGGATGCTTGGCCTTAGAAAGGATACTTGGTCTTTGAAAGGATACTTGGCCTTAGGATGAATACTAGGTCTTAGGACGGATGCTTGGCCTTAGAAAGGATACTTGGTATTTGAAAGGATACTTTGCCTTAGGATGGATACTTAGGTCTTAGGATGGATACTTGGTCTTAGGATGGATACCAAGCCTTAGGATGGATACTTGGCCTCAGGATGGATACTAGGCCTTAGATTGGATACCAGGCCTTAGGATGAATACTTGGCCTTAGGATGGATACTAGGTCTTAGGATGGATGCTTGGTCTTAGAAAGGATACTTGGTCTTTGAAAGGATACTTGGCCTTAGGATGGATACTAGGTCTTAGGATGGATGCTTGGCCTTAGAAAGGATACTTGGTCTTTGAAAGGATACTTGGCCTTAGGATGGATACTAGGTCTTAGAATGGATACTTGGACTTAAGATGGATACTTGGCCTTAGGATGGATACTTGGCTTTAGAGTGGACACTTGCCCTTAAGATGAATACCCGGCCTTAGGATGGATATTTGTCCTTAGGAAGGATACTAGGGCTTAGAATGGATATCAAGCCTTAGGATGGATACTAGGGCTTAGGATGGATACTAGACCTTAAGATGGATACTAGGGCTTGGGTGTGAGACAAAATGAATGAGAATAAATAGGTGGAATGAGGAAATCATTGTATCAAATTCATGAAGGTTTAAGAGTTCAGAAATCAATATTTGGTAGAATAACCCTGGTTTTTAATCACAGTTTTCCTGTATCTTGGCATCATGTTCTCCTCCTCCAGTCTTACACACTGATTTTGGATAGCTTTATGCCTTTACTTCCGGTGCTAAAATTCAAGCAGTTCAGTTTGGTTTGATGGCTTGTGATGATCCATCATCCAAATCAAAGAAACGTTTTTTTTCTTTTTTTTCTGGAGCTGTATAAGAATTGTTTAAATACTGATATTTGCAGGGACATGCCTGGTAGAAGCTCAATAGTTATTAAACACGTTTTCAGGTAATAATGGCCTGAGATATAACTTGTTTAGATTTCCTGTTTAGTCCTAATGAGAAACTGAAAAAGCTGAAACTGAACTGGTTTTGTTGTGAAATGCATCCGTCGCTGTAATGTTTGAAATGCTGATTTCATAAGAAAACAGTTCATATCGAGACTGTATGAATTGTAAATGCACTAGTTTTGCATATCTGTGCATAAGAGCCATATTTGTGCGATGTCTTTGTTTACGGTGCGTTTCATGTCTGGTTTATATTGTATTGTTTGAATGCAGACGCTTTTTGTTTGTTTCATCTCTGTCTTGTTTTTTTTTTTCTCTTCCTCTTGCTCTGTCTTTTCCCCAGTGAGGTGAAATTGAGAAACCAATCTAAAATCCATGAGAATGCCCCTCAACCTATTTACCCTCCCCCTTCCCCGGCGTTGGTGCGAGTGTGTGTGTGTGTGCGCGTGCATCTAGGAATTGGATGAGATTTGGTGTTTAGCGTGGCAGCTGCTCTGGCCGATATGAATTGCGATTTCCCTCTCGCCAGCCAGGAGAGGTCGCGACCCTGCATCTTGACGGACTGCGTCGGCCTATTGAGGAGTGCTTTAGTCCATTAAGCAACAGCCAATGGAAGGAGTGTGGAGAGGGAGGAGAGAGAGAGAGAAAGAGAGAGAGAGGATGGATGGAAAATGCTCTCAGGAAGCACAGGGGAGAGAAGATGAAGGCAGAGTCAGAGTTTGCATGGAAGGTCAAGCTGGGAAGATGCTAACGCACTGAACTGTGGCAGAGCTGCTTAGTCCCACAGTGCTGCTTCACTTGGACAATTAAAGAATGAATATATGAATATAATAGTGCAATAAATCTAACAGAATATAAATGAAAGAGCTGCACCTCCCAACTTTATTAGAAACGCTTTGAGTGCATTAATATTTGCAGTTTGTATCCATTCATCTAAATAAAAGCATAAAATTGACAAACTGTTGCATTTCAGATTTGGTTACATTAGGGTACTTTAACTCCAGCCTTTAATAGCCTGGACCTTTGGCCTTTTAATTTGGTCTAAACCAAAAAAACAGGCGTGAACTATAGTCCAAAGTGAAGAAAAAATAAATGTTCAGACAAAAATTGTGAGAGACTCTTGGTATTAAACACCACTATGTGTACATATCACCCAAAAAGCCTTGCTAAAAATGGGTCATTCCACCGAATGGGTGTCATTTGCTTGTTGTAACTCTTCCAAATTAAACTATTAAACTATTATGTGTACTTAACTATTAAAATATTTTTTTTTATCTTTTTTCAACTCTAAATCTAATATCATATATATTTAACTATTCAAAACATATACTGGTCAATCTCAGGCAGATTTACTTAATTTTTTACAAGGTTTCTAATCTGAAGATGGTTTACATTTTTCTCAGTCCTGTTACCAAAAACTTTTTTAAAAGAATGTTTAAAAGCAAGTCCACTAATTCCTTTGATTTTCTCTCAAGAAAGTCTTTATTTTAAAAAGATGGTTGACTGCATCTTCAAATAATTGATATTTATGACAAATATATATTATTGCACATGTTTTTCTAAAATATGCAACGCCATTTTTATCTTATCAAAACGACCCAAACCTGAAATTTATCAAGTTTATCATCATACAATTGATTAAAAAAGTGTATAAATGATGAACCAAACATAATTGGAAGAAAATGGTTTACATTAAGTAATATTCACATTAATAAATCATAATAATAAACCATGGGACAATACTCGTTCCTGTTACTGGCACTAACTCCTGTTACTGGTACTCACTCCTGTTACTGTAACTCACTCCTGTTACTGGAACTCACTCCTGTTACTGGAACTCACTCCTGTTACTGTAACTCACTCCTGTTACTTGAACTCACTCCTGTTACTGGAACTCACTCCTGTTACTGAAACTCACTCTTGTTACTGGAACTCACTCCTGTTACTGTAACTCACTTCCTTTTAATGTAACTCACTCATGTTACTGTAACTCAAACCTGTTACTGGAACTCACTCCTGTTACTGAAACTCACTCTTGTTACTGGAACTCACTCCTGTTACTGTAACTCACTTCCTTTTAATGTAACTCACTCATGTTACTGTAACTCAAACCTGTTACTGGAACTCACTCCTGTTACTGAAACTCACTCTTGTTACTGGAACTCACTCCTGTTACTGTAACTCACTTCCTTTTAATGTAACTCACTCATGTTACTGTAACTCAAACCTGTTACTGGAACTCACTCCTGTTACTGAAACTCACTCTTGTTACTGGAACTCATTCTTGTTACTGGCACTCACTCCTGTTACTGGAACTCACTCCTGTTACTGGAACTCACTCTTGTTACTGGAACTCACTCCTGTTACTGGAACTCACTTCCTTTTAATGTAACTCACTCATGTTACTGTAACTCAAACCTGTTACTGGAACTCACTCCTGTTACTGAAACTCACTCTTGTTACTGGAACTCATTCTTGTTAGTGGCACTCACTCCTGTTACTGTAACTCACTTCCTTTTAGTGTTACTCACTCATATTACTGTAACTCACTACTGTTACTGGAACTCACTCCTGTTACTGTAACTTACTCCTGTTTATGTAACTCACTCCTGTTACTGTAACTTACTCCTGTTTATGTAACTCACTCCTGTTACTGTAACTTACTCCTGTTACTGTAACTCACTCCTGTTACAGGCACTCACTCCTATTACTGGAACTCATTCTTGTTACTTTTTAGTAACAGGACTGAGTTTTTAGCATAGGATCAGCAAAAACATTAAAAATAGCTAAATAGCTAAAAATGAGGACACTAAGCACATTCTACTGATAATTCCAAATTTTGTATTTTAAAAATGAATGGGGACAGAACTGGCGCCAGTTTGGCAGAATATGTCTGATAATAATATGTTTCTTGTAAATAGGGCTGCCCAATATATCATTTATATCATTGCAGGACTGTGTTGTGCTGTGTTAAATGAAAGATTTTAAAACTGTTTTTGATACAGTTTGAGCTGATACAAATTTTTTATGGCAGGTTATGTATGCTCAACATTAATTACTTTACTCCATTGTGTCAGCGTGTCATGATGAATAGACCCAATAGAGTGGCTTATACCAGAATGACTTGGTATATAATCTCAAGTCAACAGGCAGCACAGTTAACACTGCTTTTTTTTAGTGATATGAAATATTTACTTACACATTCTGCACATACTAAACAGCTACAGACAAAACAAAGGCATATTTAAAGGAGGGGTAATGGTGGGCTGACCCCTGCAGGCAGTGACAGTGACTTCATTTCATTACAGACACAAAACCTCTCTTTCCACCACGCTAGTGATGCTCATCCAGGCGTGTCACTGCTCACACATGTCCGGCGATGGTGAGGATGAGGATGAGCACGGTGGACAGCGTGCTCGTGCTGGAGATCAGAGGACTGCGCTGTATGAATGAAGCGTGTGGGTTTTTTATTGCTCTCTAAAAAAATTCATAACCAACTCTGACATTTTTGCTGAGGAGCTCATTTTTTCCTCTCTCTCTCTCTTTTTCCCTCAGCCCCGTCTGCCCGCTCTACCGTTCTTTATGCTTCTTTTCTTTCAAGTGGCAGACATGCTAAGAATCAAATGGCAAAGGAGGATGGATCACCACTCACTGCCTGTGTAAAGCCAGAGGAAATTTTTTAAGAGCTTGAGGCACGTGAGATTAGATTCAGTGCGTGCACACGCACACGCACACACTTCTGACATCACAATAATTTAAAATTATTATTTAGACTTCAGGATTCAGCGCAGTTTTTTTTTCATGGTACAATTGATACAATTGATTGTTACACTGTAAACCCACAATTAGTTTGAACTAATTGAAAATTAAATATTTTAATGTAAAATTGGATATTTCCAAACATAACTCAACTTTTTTTAAATTAGGTGAACATTTGTGAGCACACACACATTCAAACAAAAATCTTTGAACCGTTGAATTAACTTAATTACATAGTTTGGCAGATTATTTAACTGGCAGATTATTTTCCATTGGTTTTCCATTGGCAACTGAAACTGAGGGACACACCCAATATGCAAATAGTGCCAGAACACTGGTATTTGGTCAATATCAGTATGTAGTGATTCTACCAGGCTACCTTAGATAAACTTCTAGATCATATATTATGATTAACAGCCTGGCCTGTATGCTATACTGTTCTCTCTATAGCATTTTCTTTCTTCGTATACTTTTCTAGGAGTATTTCAAATATACATTTTACTTAAATAAAATAAAATCAAACCAAGGAGAGGACGAGTAGAGTGCATGCAAATCCAAGTAATATTCAATAAACAAAAAATCCAAATAAACACTAAAGCAGTTAAAAAACAAACATGCATGAAAACACTAACAAAACAAGAAATAAACCAAGACAAGGAACATTAACCTAACTGACCTAAAAATGTACAAGAACCAACAAACTAACACTGAAAACACAGGGGTAACAGGAAACACCTGGGGACAGGTAATAAGGGGGCGGAGTTACACTGAAATAGGAGACATGGGAGGAGACAAGACCTAAAAACTGGGGAGCACCTGGCAAGCAAAACAAGGCAGGAGGGCTGGAAAATAACACAGACAGACAGGAGAGACACAGAACAGGATGAGATCTTGACACTAACCTTCAAAATATAAATATTATGTGAAGGAATTGATATAACGAAAAATGAAAGTCAGTGAAATATACTTACAATTTAGGCATAATAATAAAAAAATAGTCTAATTAACTTAATTATGTTTTCAGTAAACATTACTTACAGATCTTAGGACAACCAGCTTCCTCAAATAATTTAAGTAAATTCAAGTTACAGTGTGAATATTTATATATAAAAAAGAAAAGTAAAATTTAAATGGAAGGAAAGTAAGAAGAAATTTAAATTAATAAGTATAACTTAAATAAAAAAAAGTTAAATCAGCTTCCCTTTCAGTTATAATATCTTGATGTTTTAAGCTATGCTAACCTAAGCTTTTAAAGCCCATTACTTGCTCTCAATTTTTTAAAACAGCCAGTTTTCTTAAATTTTTTAAAGTGAATTCTTAAAAACTCATCCAGGCTTTTTTTTTTGTATTTTGGTATCGAATAATTCAGAATTATTTTAAAGGAAAACAAAAATGGGTCTAGACTTGATGTTAGCATGCATGTATTAATCATAGTATATGAAGTAGAAAATGTTTCATTTTGTGCATTATATTTTAAATCCACAGGTGACGCTTTCAAATCAAACAGTTCATTGCAGATGTTTCGATGTTGTTAAGAATAATAAAGTTTTGGAAGGAGGAACATGCTGAAGCACCTCCCTCTTCCAATCTAACATTTCATAAATATCTTGCACTTCACTTACATATCACAACAAATTTTCACAACCCATCCCATCTCCTCCCTTTAACTCTCTCTGTTATCTCTCCTTCTTGACTCTACTTATAGGAGAGGAGGACTGACTTCCTACAACAAGCAGAAGCTTTTTGAACTCCAGCCCAACGTTCTCTGAGTTCTCTCACCTCTTATCTTCTCTTTCCAAATAGCCGTAAGCTGCTGGCATGTTTCCAACTAGCAAACTTTTATTTTTTCCAATAGAAAGGTTAGTTTCAGGACAGATAGAGCTCTGAAAAAATGAATAGACCACTCCAGTTTCTGAAGCAGTTTCTCTGATTTTACTATTTATAGGTTTATGTTTAAATAAAATGAACATTGTAGTTTTATTCTATAAACTACAAACAAAATTCTTCCAAATTTCAAAATAAAACTATTGTCATTTAGAGCATTTATTTGCAGAAAATGAGAAATGGCTGAAAAAGATGCAGAGCTTTCAGACCTCAAATAATGCAAAGAAAACAAGTTCATATTAATACAGTTTTAAGAGTTCAGAAATCAATATTTGGTGAAATAACCCTGGTTTTTAATCACAGTTTTCATTCATCTTGGCATGTTCTCCTCCACCAGTCTTACACACTGATTTGGATAACTTCATGCCACTCTTGGTGTAAAAATTCAAGCAGTTCAGTTTGGTTTTATGGCTTGTGATCATCCATCTTCCTATTGATTATATTCCAGAGATATTCAATTTGGTAAAATCAAAGAAACGTATCATTTTAAGTGGTCTTTTATTTTATAAAGCTGTATATACATCAGAAATGTAATTGTGTAGTTAACAATAGCTTGATCCTTTTAATTTGATCAAAGCAAATGACCTTCTACTGATTGGCATTACAAATTCTAAATAAATTTATGAAGTGAATTACGGTGTATAAGTGCATTTTAATATATATTTTTTGAGTGTCTTACAATACTCAAACACAAACTGCATATCTCCATAGATACATTATACTTATTATTCACGCACGCACAGACACACACACACACACACACGCTCTCAGAGCCTCTGGGCATTGGCGTCATCTGAGCCCTATGCTTATCATTTGATCAAGGAGTGATAGGCAGGGGTCAGAGTTCAGAGGAGGATAGAGGAGAGGAACCCCTCGCTCGCAGGCAAAACCCAGAGGCTTCTTTATTCTTCTCTTCCTCCTCTCCATTTCACCTTTCATCTCATTTCCTCTTCTCTTTCATGGCCTCACACTCGACTCCTCTGATTTCTTTCTCTTTCACTTTTAATCTTTCATTTCTTTCCTCCTCTTAGCTGATGCATTACCATTACTTTATTCAGGTCTGTTGTTTCTTCTTTTTTAATCATTTTTAAAGCCTCATTCTCAATTCAATATATTTATTTATTTATTTTATTTTATTTTTATTATATTATATTTATTTATTATTTTATTTATCTATATAACTGATGTTTTCACTGTGACTTACAGTCTATAGTTACAGTAGATACAGAAATCACCAGTGCGGATTTCTGTGCACATATTGCTGTATGAAGGAAAGCACCAGTTATTTTTCATCTTCTATTTTTTAATGGATGACAGTGGAATGATTCAACTTCCGTTAGTCTGAACCTTTAAAAAAGTTTTCACACTGCAGATGAACCGGACCATGCTTGAGTTGATCCAGACCAATACCACCTTATTTGATCAAACTAAATTTTGATACTTTGGTCTTTGGTGGCACCTTTCACACCTGATATTGTAATGTGCGTTAAACGGGCCCCGAGTGGTCCAGCGGTGTAAAGAGCTATGAGCAGGAGGTCGCAGGTTCGAACCCCAGCTCATGCAGCTTTGCCATCAAGCTGCCGGCGCTCAGAGGGAGCAAAATTGGCCCTGCTCCCTCCAGGTGGGTAGATGGCGCTCTCTCCCCACATCACTTCTACGGTGATGTCTGCAGCACAGTGCGTCTGTGAGCTGATGTATCGGAACCGAGTCGCAGCGCTTTCCTCTGCATCAGCAGCAGCTCGAAAAGAAGCGGTGTCTGACTTCACATGTATCGGAGGAAGCATGTGATAGTCTTCACCCTCCTGGTGGGTTGGGGGGAGTCCTAACGAGTGGGTTGGGTAATTGGCCGTGTAAATTGGGGAGAATATGGGAAAAAAATTGGAAAAAATAAAAAGTATTCCTGAGCTTGTGCAGTGATTTCCAGTACAAAATCATACCTGTTTATAATGCAGTGCTGACTGCTAGACTTGTCCATTCTGTACATGGATTTTTCCAGATTCTCTAGATTTCAACTAAAAGTTGAGTTTGTGTGTCTCTCTTTTGCTTTAGTCTCTCTTTTGCTTTAGGGACAGCATGCACTGGAGTTGGCCTGGACTCCACAAGTTTATATAACATTATTTCTTTTTTTATTTCACCTTTTGTACAGCTTGGAATGTGTCCTATTTACCTACTAGAAATAGTGCAGAATCTTAGTGTGTTAGTGCATAACTGTCCTCCCACTGCTTAGCCTGCTCTTCTTCTGCTCTTTTCTACTGCCTCTCCAATTCAGACTTTCCTGCAACCTGTTATTCTATTTTCACTGTCTTTCAGCTCGTTTTTCCCAGCAGCCCGTTCAGCCACTGCTGAGCCACTTCCATCCAGAAGCTGCGGGAATGGGAGTTCAGCGCAGGCAGATGATGTGGTGGAATGAAGAGATTATAAATGGAGTTCTGTGATGCAAAATAAGGGAGGTGTGAGATGCGCCGATTGGATGATCCATCAGGCGTAGGCCGTTGCAGGCATGGGTGTGTGTGTATGTGTGTGTGTGCATGAAAGTGTGTTAAATGCACAGTCATGAGCTTTAATATAGTAGAGCTGTGACAGCTCTGTTGAGTGATGGATCGGTCCTGAGGATAATCTATACTGTCTTTCTGATGAAGAGATAGACATGAAGTTTAGCATGCAAGTCTCACTTTAAATAAAGCACCTGCTGAAGAAGCCATGATGTAAGTTTAAGAAAGCTTAATTTAAATGATATTGTTATGCCAGTCCTTGTTTAGTTATTATACATATAGTAGTAGAGAATTTGCCAATAGACTGCAAGTTTGTGTGTGTGTGTGTGTGTGTGTGAAGACGCAGCGCTTTTCCAGAGACGCGTCACAACGTTGTGGCATGTGTGCCGTGACATCACCATGTTTGTAGTCCATAGAGTGCTTGATTTTAATTATATTTGACAGATATGTTAACCTCTAATACAGGTTTAAGGTTTAATGGATTAAAGATAATCACAATTTAAATCGCAATCGCAATACTCTGTGGAAAAATCGCAATTAGATATTTTGCCCATATCGTGCAGCCCTAGACAGTAGACATAGCAACCAATTCCAAAAAGATTGAAATGTGAATAAGTTTATAAAAAAAAGATAAAACATACAGTAGAACACATCAGATGATAAAAAAGTTATATTTTACCATTTCATTAAAAACATGAACTCAAAAGTTGAGACAGGGCTGGAAAAAGGCTGGAAAAGTAAGTAGTACCAATAATAATCAGATGCAAAAGGAGGAAATTGCTCCTAAAATATATATTTTAGAGAGGCATAGGGCCCTATTTTGGCAATCTATAGGTGAGCCATCAACTGTGCATCTTGCAGCTGGATTTAGGGCGTGTCAGTGAATTTTTGGTATCATAAAGATGCAAAAAGCACTCCTTGCACAGCTTGCACAACCGTGCAAACCGTGCATAAATTCTCTAATGCTCTTATTTAATCCTGGGTGTGTTTTGGGTGTAACGTGAAAGAAACCAATCAGTGTTTCACTTGTCATTCCCTTTAAGAGGCAGGTGCGCTCTGACTTTGGCGCTTTTATATCTTAACCGTGTGGGGCTTTGTGTGTCTCAGCAGAGAACAGAAATTTTATTTTATTCTTTTTTTCTGTTTATTGTTGAGGTCCCAAAGATCTCCAGCATTTAATACTGACTGTTGACATTGTCCATTCTGCACATGGATTTCTCCAGATTCTGTAGATTCTACTTGAATTATACTGTGCAATATAGATGCTGGAATGTCTGAAGTCTTCATTTACTCAAACTGGTTCACAATTTATTTTCTTAGATTAATGAACCTCTGCTTATGTTTGCTTCTGAGTGACTCCATCTATTTAAAAAACTTTTTTTATACCCATTTATGTGAGTTAGTTGCAAATTGCTCCTGCTCTAGTTGCTTTTTTATTAGTACTACCTACCTTACATTTCTTGCCCTAGTTCTAAATAAGTTAAATTTGCATGACATTATAGAATGTCTCAGTTTTAAAATACACATAATATACAGCTCTGAAAAAAAAAACACTTCAAAACACACTCTGAATCAGTTTCTCTGATTTTTCTATTTATAGGTATATGTTTGAATAAAGTAAACATATGTTTGCATGACTGCTAGAGCCTGAAGTATCATCATAAATCCTATTATTCCACTTGCAAGAAAAACAAACATAGTTAATATGTTTCGCCACTGGACGCCTATTAATTCATTAAATAAAGGAGCTCGGTGTCCATTAATTATTTATGAGCCAGCAATTTCGGTGGCCACCCCCTTCCATGTTTAATTTGATTTCAGACCCCCCTGCAGCGAGAGAGCCATAGGTTAGCAGAGGACGTGGGAAGGTAGAAAAAAAAAAATCTTAATTGTAAATTGATTTTAGACGGCTTGCTGGGCTTTGAGATCTTTCTCTATCAAGAACGACTTAAAAAAAAAAAAAAAAAAAAACTATGGAAAATAATGATGACACTGAACTGAATACTGTGTCATCTAAGTTCCCCTCACTGTGCAAAATCATTCATTAAGAATTAATACTAATCTAAATGTCATTAATGGATACTCAAAAAAAAACTGTCTATTAGACATTGAAAATAATGTATTCTGTAATAAATTTCCAACCTAACACACATCAAAACATATCGTTTTTTTAAAGCTTTTATACTTAAATAGGAGTTAATGGTAATGGAAGTTCACAAGTGCTGTGTGTTCGAGGTTGCTTACACTGTCAAATGTGGGCATGTATCAGTGTGGCCGGTTAGCACGCTGGCTAATCTAATAATTAAACTATCTACTACTTTGTTCAATGCCTTATTTTTATTCAGATTGTCTCTGTATATCGTTGCTGTCCAATGAAAAACAAGCATCTCAATTTCTGTCAATTTTTGGATGACTACATCATTTCAACAAACCAACAAAAAATAAGATAAGATAACACTTGAAAACCTCTGGAATATAATCAAGGGTTTGGGGGTTTTTGGCTAAACCATACCTTTAATAACAAAAATAATAAAGTTATTATTTGTGCGTGGAGCATGCGTGTAATAAACTGTAAGTATAAGTCACCATTCATTCATTCACCGTTTTATAGTTTGAAAATCTAGGAAAAATAGTTAAAAGTATTTTTTCAGTATGAAACTTCTGCTTGCCTTAATTAGTTTAATCAACATATAATATGAAAATGGTAAAATTGCAAAAATAACAAACGTTATGTAAAACTATTGTTTTATATGTTGGTCTTTTAAAAGTAATAAAGTAGTGAAACATTACTACATAATAAAAAAAAATAATAATAATAAGATAAGATAACGCTTAAAAACCTCTGGAATATAATCAAGAAAAAGATGGAGGAGGATCACAAGCCATCAAACCAAGCTGAACTGCTTGAATGTTTGCAGCAGGAGTAAAGCAGCATAAAGTTATCCAAAAGCAGTGTGTAAGACTGGTGGAGGAGAACATGCGCAGCCATTTTTCATTTTCTGCAAGTAAAGGCTCACACGTTTCACATAGTGCTAAATAATGTGGATGTAAACTTACAATACTGCTTAGATACCTCCTTACTCCTGTTAATAACTACAAACTACAAATAGGGAACTCCAAACAAGAAACTGGCAACACTTTACAGTATTAATAATATTCAGGTGTTAATATTCAATCTTTGATTTCAGGTTATTTGGTTATTGAGTTGTGTTTTAAGGCTCCTATGTTGCTACTCTTCAGAGAAGATGAAAAAGAGGAGAATAGTTTTAATGAAACTATTAATTGGATTGGTCTGTGTATATAGGTCGAGGGTCAATAAGCTTTAAAAAAAAATGTGTTCCAATAATAATGTCTTAAGGTATTATGGAAAATTACGCACCTGTCTAATTTTGTTTAAATAATTATTGCACACTTTCTGTATATCCTACAAACTTCATTTGAATTCTCAAATATCACTGTATCTCCAGTTCAAAACTAGAGTAGAGAACTTTAACAATGAATATGTCTGAGATAACCAGAGGTGGAAATAGTACTGAAAATTTGTAATTAAGTAAAAGTACCTTTACTTTGCTAAAAATCTACTCGAGTAAAAGTAAAAAAGTACTCAATTTAAAATGTACTTTGAGTAAAAGTTACATAGTTACTTTAATTAATTATTTGATGTAAAAAAGTAAAAACAAATCATAAGTCAAGTCAAGTCAAGACAAATTTATTTCTAAAGCACATTTAAAAACCACAAGGGCCAACCAAAGTGCTGTACAATACAGACAGAAATATGAACAATAGCATGTATAAGACTAAACAACAATAAGATAAAAGATAAGTAAATAAAAGCAGCATCAGCAAACAACATTTTCAAACAAGTCATTTGAACTTACTAAAAACATTGAAAGTAGGTTTTTAGATTAGACTTAAAAACTGTAATGGTGGGAGATGCTTTAATAAAAACAGGCAGACTATTCCAAAGTTTGGGTGCTGCAACGGAAAAAGTAATAATAATATAAGTATAATAATAAAGTTATTATTTGTGCGTGGAGCATGCGTGTAATAAACTGTAAGTATAAGTCACCATTCATATTCATAGAGATGCAAAACGCGCTACACAGGCTGCTAATTCCACAGCATCGGCAGCTTCTGTCCCATTAATAACCCAATCAAACCTGTCTAGCACCTCTAGCGATGTCTCGTTCCATCGTCATGCTACGCTGAGCCACAGTGGCCAGCTCGTAAATACTTCGGAGGAGATACAGATGTGTCAATTAAAGCTATGTGCACACGCAGCCAGAACACACTCACACACACACTCACACACACACATCGTACCCCGCAGCTCCAAGCTGGGAACTAGGAGCAATTTTATTAATTTATTTATTTTCTTCCCAGGATTACAAAGCTCAAGGATATTCTCATTAACACATTAATGCAGTAGAAATTAGCCACGTTTGGTGAAGAATATCTTATGGGGGCAAACCGGTGGGGGAAAAAACATAAAGAGACGGATGTGGTAACAAAAAAGCGGCGACATGAAGAGAGAGAAGCCACAGGCTGCATTTTATTTTTTTTTTGCCTGTAAGTCACAGAAGGATAGTAATACTAATATTCAGCATGAATATTGAAAGACCCGTGTAGAAAATCCATGTATTTGTTCCTGTAGTTGAAGTTGGTGGCTGGGATTGAGCTGTATCCATATAAACAGATAAACAGAGCAGATATATGCTGAATTATTCCTAATCCTGATCATTAATCATTATCCATTTAATTTTGCATGAATCCAATACTTATATTAGTATTTTATTCGTTACGTATTATATACATAAGGGCTCTTAATTTAAGCCCTTTACTTCTTAAACTCAAGGACTTTGCTACACCCTAAGGATTGCTAATCATTTCCTAAGAGAAAAAAGGGACTACTGGTTAAGCTTTAATTACAATGATGTTGGTTTTACGCCAAATGACTTTTCAAGTGAATTCACAATATATATGCCTCACAATAAACATCTCCACAAACAGCTACTCAACATATATTTTGGACAAAAAAAGGTAAGCTAACAATATCAATACAGATATGTAGCAATGAGGCTAATTTAAAAAGCTAAATCTACATGAAAAAGTGCATAAAGAAAAGTACAAGAGCATTTTCAGTGGCAATCTATAATCATATTTATAGATCAATTAAGTGAATATAGAGTTAGATTTTCAATTTCTGTCATATATATTTCTGTTGTCCTGTTCGCTGTTGATGTAGTAAACAGCCGTGGCCTGTCTCCACTGTGACTAATAGCAGTTCACATCAAAATGTTGTAGCAGGACAGTATTCTGCAGCACTAGTCTGGATCACTTTACCTCCCTTTAACTTTCTTACACTAATCTTAAAATGATTTGAAATGCGCATACCTACTGGTGCTTGTAATAAATAAAAGTACCTAGCTAAGGTTAGCTAACTTTAGCCGAAGCTCAGTGTTTATCTTGTGTGCAGGATCAAATTAGCCAGTTTAGCATTCGTGTTGGAGTTCTTCTGGGATCTAAACTGCCTTTGTGTATCAAACAGAACGCAATATTTACATTTTAGAAAGATGAGAAGGTTCTAAGGTTATGTTCTGGGTCAAATTGACCTGTTTTATAGTTTGAAAATCTAAGAAAAATAGTTAAAAGATTTTTTTTTTAGTATGAAACTTCAGTACCACTTTAAAATAAGACTACCTTTATAAAGGGTTTATAAATGGTTTATAATTAGTTTATTAATGGTTACTAATTAGGTTGTAAATGCCTTAAAATCATTAATAATCAGTTACAGTTATATATATCAGGTAGAAAGGGCAACAATGACCTGTTGTTTGCCAAACAGTGAAATCACAGCTATCTATACTGTTACCCTTTCTATGTATGTGTTATAACTGATTATTAATGATTTTAAGGCATTTGCAACCTAATTAGTAACCATTAATAAACTAATTGTAAACCATGTATACATCCTTTATAAAGGTACTTTTATTTTAAAGTGGTACCGAAACTTCTTCTGCTTGCCTTAATTTGTTTAATCAACATATAATATGAAAATGTTTCATCTCACATATTTGTTACCACCCCCTGCAAAAACTACGAAAACTAAAACAAAACTACAAAAATAACAAATGTTATGTAAAGTTATTGTTTTATATGTTGGTCTTTCAGAAGTTATAGAGTAGAAAAACATTTAAAACATTTTTTTTATGAAAAACGGGTAAATTATCCTAATTAAAGCATTACCTGTTATGGGTAAGAAACACCACTGCACTTAATATTGATAGAATAATTAATAATGAGGTTAGTAATTAAATATTCACACTGCTTGTTAGGATTGTTTGGTTTCAGACATCTTTTATCTTTTGGATGATTAAACATGCACTGGGTCAAGCTGATCCGAGAACACCATTGCTGTTCCTGCCAAATGAACATAACAGGAGGATTAAACTTAAAGAGCAGGTTTTCTAAATATCACATGTTCTGATCATTTTAGTGTTAGGGCATTAAGTATGATACATGTTGGACCTTTAAACAATACACACAATAAAACAATGTCTAAAAAGAAAAAAATCTGGTGCACTGTACAGTGCGTTTCAGTTTCTCATTTAGGTCTGAAATGGATTTTTTTTTTTTTTAAGTTCTTCTCCATCCAGGCAACAACTATTATAAAAATACATTTGAGGGCAGAGCAGGGTTTGGTCGACTGCAGACTTATAAATAGCTACAAACATACTATGGAGATACATTCCCATATATTTATTAATACAAATAATTTAAAAGCACTTTAGGGGGAGGGACATATTATACAAAACATGTTCATGAAGTTCTTTTTTTTTTTTTTTTTTTACAAAATCACTCTCACTTAAAGACATCTCACCAGATCTATTTTTGCCAGTTTTGTGGCCTTTCAAACCAAACATTTAAGGGCTCTGTCACTTTTATGCAAATAAGCTGTCGGTGGCCACACCCCATGCTTAAACTGAGTGTTTAGCACATGTTAATGTTACCTTGTGCTGAATAGCAAAACACAGACAACCTAGTTCATGGCTTAACTGTGATAGAAACACAAAACTCGTAGTAGATACAGATTCCTCAGTCCGATGAAGTCTGCTGACTAATCCTAAAGTGTATTGTCTTTTAAAAATACTTAAAAAAATGTATAATACTTTGCATAATTATGTAGTGCTGCGGGTATAGAGTATTACGGCCAGAAAAAAAAAATAAATTATATCATAATATTGATTCATGAAAGAAAACTAATCTAGATCTAGAATTAGAGGTTCAAAAAGAAAGTCCAGTAGTGTGTCGTGATTCTCGGGTTTTGTGTTTATGTTTATGGATAATGTTGTATATTAAACAGTGTGTTTTTGTGTATGCTCAGATATGTTGTATGTATGTACAGTGTTATATCTGTTTATTTAAGCTAAGTCCATTCATGCAACCAGCCTACACACACTTCTTTATACATAACATGTGTGTGTGTGTGTGTGTGTGTGCATGTGTGTGTATGTGTCTGGCTGTCTGTCTTTGCGCACATACACACTGTTAGACCCCCCCCCCCCCCCACTAAAGCTCCCACCCCCAAACCCTCTAAGCCATGTCAGGCACAGCTCTCTCTCTCTCTCTCTCTGTCTGTGTCTGTGTGGGAGGTGGGGAGGGTGCTGGTGGGGGGGCTTTGTCGGGGGGGTGGGTAGGTGGGGGTACCGGCAGGCGGTCGAAATGATGATGATGAAATTAAAATTCTGCGGCCGGCAGAAGGGGCTCGCGCGTTTCCACCAGCGGGCCCGCGCCCGCATCGATCCGTTCCAGCATTTGACTTTCAACCATGACAAAACTGTGGGCAAATTAATTGTTCTCCAGGATATTAGGCATCAGAGTCCATTAATCCTCTCTGGAGCGGCACGCCGTGTGAATACTAATCACTCGCTCACACTCATCCTCCCCTCCTCCCTCTGTCGCTCTCCCTCCCTCTCTCCCTCTCCCTCTGCCTCTGTTTTCCTCCCTTTATCTGTTACGCCTGCTTTTCTCTGCCTTTTCCTGCCTTATCGCTCCTGTTTAGGCGCTTTAAGTGGGGCCGAGTGTTGTTTTCTCTTTGCATATTAGTAATATCAGCAGCAGAACGCGTTTGAAATTAAGTCATTGCTGATTTTATTCTCCGACATGTTGGCTTACGTGGGTGTATTTTCCTGGATTTGTGTACAAAAGTCTCTACTGGATAAACTAGACACTTCTAGTTTCTGTACTGTTATCCCAACTGAGCATGAACTGTTTTAAAGCAACGTTACACAAGAACGAGTATTTCTTACTCCAGGGCTCCCCCTACAGTTGAGATTTAAGTCAAGTTCGTGCTTTGAGCCACTAGTAAAGAACATGCTTTACATGTCGTTACATGCATTTCTGGACAAGCGGAGAGATCAACAAGATTTTATTGAATGTCCCACTAAATTGTACTGCAAGATAAAAAAAACATAGCCTAGCAATTGCACTACATATATCTGCAACATATTTCATATATTTTATCATATATGATTTACACTACAGCTCCTAGGTGGTGAGGAATACAGAGCACAGTGATGCTTCAGCTCCTCCTCATTTATTTGCCTTTTCGCTTCTGTTAAGATGCTTTAAAGATGTCCTTCCACTAAAATCCACTTTTTCTTGTTCTTTGTGAAATACAATGTCTCTTTGAGTTAGTCCAGGTCCAGAAAGTCAAAATCCACCCTACCCACCTCTGTGTAAGTAATTATGGGTTTACGTAGGATCTCCGGAGGATTTTATGTTTTACAGAGACTTTAAGACTAGGTCAGTGGCTGAACTGCACTTAGCAGGGCATTATTACACATGGTGTAAAGTAACATATGTCATTGCAAAGATATATTAGTGTAAATATATATTTATTTTAAAACATTTCTAACCATTGTCCATCACTGTTAGCCAATCAGAGGCAATATGTTAACATGTATGAATATTCATGAGCAAGACCTGAAATCCTATTGTTTTTTCCCGTCCACTCTTCCACCAGACTAAAGCATCACTATACCAGATCACCGGAACACTTTTTTAAATAAAAAAAAAAAAAAAAAAAAAAAGCTCATATGGCATTCATTCATATTAGAGACCACAGCTAAACATTTTAAAATGAATGAGAAAACAATGGAATAAGACCTTTAAGTGGGAGTGTGTTGCTTCTGTTTGTGTTTTATTAATAATAGCAACATAAGGTGTTCAATTGTTAAAAATAATAAGGTAATTCCTGATTTTATACTCCAACATGTTGGTTTATGTCTGTGTATTTTTGTGGATTTGCATATAAACGTCTTTACAGAATGAATTGGCAGCCTCAGACTCCTGTCTATTCTACTATTCTGTACTATGAGCTTAATTAGGCATGAACTGTTTAAAAGCATCATTATATGAGAATCACATGCATTTCTGGACAAGCTGAGAGATACAAACGTGGCAATATTTACATGAATTATACACAATTTATAGTTATACAGTGCTAAATACAGTTTTAGATGATGAAGTAATCATTATGATGTTGGCTAAATGTGCTAAAAGATTCAAGAAGGGATTCCAAAAGAACCAAAACATGGTCCAACCTAAAGTGGAGAACCATGGGAAGAATGCTTTCGTTCATTCAGGCTGTGACTTTTGTAGATGGGTCTGCTATTCGGACCAATTACAGCCAGCTAAAGCAGAATTTTATTACGCCTTAAACAATAGAAGAAAACAACTGGTGTTGTGGCATATTCGTCTCCCATCGTCACATTGACAATGATTATTGTATTTTATGTGACTGTAGATTAACCCTGATTTATAAACAGAAATCAAATTAACTGAATTAATTTGAATCCTTTACAAATAAGTTCTATCTATCTATCTATCTATCTATCTATCTATCTATCTATCTATCTATCTATCTATCTATCTATCTATCTATCTATCTATCTATCTAAGTGAAAGGAAGTCTTCAAAGCTTCAAAACACTGCTGGACAGAGCAGTAGGCTTAATGTTATAATAATTAAATTATTATTTTTGTCAAGATTGATTCATATAACTGACTTAAATACACTGCCTGCCCAAAAAAACACTCTAATATTTGGTTTGACCGTCTTTTTTGACTGTCTTTATCATTGTTTCAATAAGCTTCTGTAATGTTACAAGATTTATTTCAATCCAGTTTTGCATTAATTTTTCACCAAGATCTTGCAGCAGCATTGATGATGGTAGAGTCTGACCACTGCACAAAGCCTTCTCCATCCAGCACATCCCAAAGATCCTCAATGAGGTTAAGATCTGGACTCTGTGGTGAACTCTCTCTCAATCCATGAGTGAAAATGATGATCTCATGCTCCCTGAATCACTCTTTCACTATTCCAGCACCATGAATCCTGACATTGTTATCTTGGAATACGATCGTGATCATCAGGGAAGAAAAAATCCATTGATGGAATAACCTGGTCTATATTCAGTATATTCAGGTAGTCAGCTGACCTCATTCTTTCAGCACATACTGTTGCTGAACCTAAACCTGCAGACCAACTGCAGCATCAACCCCACATCATTTACTTACTTACATGCAGGTGGAGATGCAGTTTACATTTAGAAGAATGTAAAGGAGCAGAAATGTAACGTACTGCAACTATCAGGAGTAAGTAGTCCATATTCGTGTTCAACTGCCTGGAGTTTCTTGATGCACAGCATGACTGATTATTCCAACTTACAGATCCAAGCTTTTTTGTCCTGTGGGTTTCCTCCACCCTCAAATCCAAGTCATCTTCTTTCCACCGTGCTCTCTGTAACTCTACTGTGACCTCTATGAGCTAGTCAGTGTCTGTGATGTTAGTACAGATGCTCGCCAAACATGGATCCACCATGCTAGGGAGGTTTTTCCCCTATTTCTTGGCCAACGAAAACCTCAGCACTGATGTAGATGTAAACGTGTGGCCAAACTCAGACACACAGGGCTATATACACACATCAGCCATAACATTAACACTACCTGCTTGTGTCTACGCTCACCGTCCATTTGATCAGCTTCACTTACAAAATAGGAATATTTTGTAGTTCAATAATTATTACAGACTGTAGTTCTGTATCTGTTTCTCTGTATACTTTATTATTATCCTCCTTTCACCCTGTTTTACAATATTCAGAACCCCACAGGAGAGAAAACCACCACAGAGCACCTATTATTATTATTATTTATTATTTGAGGTGTTAGTAAGTGTTGTGCTGGTAATAATGGTTCACATACAGCAGTGCTGCTGGAGTTTTTAAACACTGTCTTCACTCACGGTCCACTTAATTAGACATACTGAGCTGGTCTACCTAATAGATATATAAATATATATATATAAATATATATATCATCCTCTAGTCCTTCATAAGTAGTCACATGACACTGCCCACAGGACACTGTTAGCTTAAAATTTCTGTTCTCAGTCACTGCATATGTGCCAAAAACTGCAAACGCTAAAAATGCAAAAATGGTGTGATGAATAGGATATAAAAATAGGAAATTAATGGAAATGGAAATAAAATATTTTAAAGGTCTCATTCCATATATTTTTTTTTTTTTCATTTCAAAATGTCTAGTTGTGGTATCTAGAATGAATGAATGCCATGCGAGCTGCTTTTGGTGAAAAAAAAAAGTGCTCTGGCGATATGGTATATCTGATTTAGTCTGGTGGAGGAGTGGGGGGAAGAGGGGACTGTCAGGATTTCGGCTTTTGCTCATGAATATTCATACATGCAAACATATCGCCTCTGATTGGTTAACAGCACTGCGACACTAGGAGGCAGCGAGACAGACAACAGTTAGAATAAAGAATAGTATTAAAATAAAGATATTTTAAAACTAATAACAGCCTTTGCAATGTCATACATTACTTTATAACATGTGTAATGCCCTGCTAAGTGCAGTTCAGCCACTGACCCAGTCTTAGAGTCTCTGTAAAACACAAAATCCACTGGAGATCCTATGCAAACTTATAGTTAATTACAAACAGAGGTGGGTAGTCCAGGTCTAGAAGGGCAATGAATACTAATTCACGGGTTGGCGTAGACACAGCGCTTTTCCTGATCGACTCATTTTTCTGAATATTTTCTTTTACTAGCTTCTGCAGACAATGGAGGTTGAGGAAGAGTTTCATGTGCAGCATCATAAACAACTCAGAGAGACCTACTGTATTTCACAAAGAACAAGAAAAAGTAGATTTTAGCAGAATGACATGTTTAAAACTAACTTCTATTAAAAGTTAAGATGGCATATTCTTCTTTTTTAAATCTTATTGGTAATTGGTTAGGATTTTACCTTGGATTTTAGTCTTGGGTTCAAATCCCTATCTGGGTGCAGTTTCCATGTTCTCCACATGTCTGTGTGACTTTGGTTTCCACCCACAGTCCAAAAACAAGAAGATCAGTTGAACTAGATAATCTTGTCTGTGCCCAGACATGGATTGGTACTCTGTGCTGAGTCAGTTCATCAGTGTCTAATGCACCCCTCCAGGTGGACGGTGGTTTCTGGTTGAGAGTATGCTGTGTGCGATTGGCTGCTGCTTCTTTCCAGTGTGTGTGTTGATGAGTATTAATGGTTGTGTGTAAAACGTGATTGTAAAGCATCGTTAAGTTTCTAGATAGTTTCTTAAATCCACTTAAAATATACAAATATGAACACATTGTTTTCTTTCATTCAGTTTTGAATGATCTGTATAAGCAGTGTTTTATTGATGTTTTCAGACTTGCTGTTGTGGTATTTAGTCCCGTAATGCATTAAGCAATGTGCACTCGGGGACGTTCACAGTATCAACAGTTCATTTTCTCTTCCCCTTCTTTCCACACTGACCGCTTCCTGCAGGACTGCAGGACACTTCACAATGTATTGGCATTTTGGATTTTGACAGATTGCCGCGAAATCGCTGCAGTAATTGCCTAACTTATCTGATTGTCAAACAGCAACAGTTGTGGCTACAGACTGCATAGATCTCAGTCTATTATTATTGATGAAGCTCTGTATAGATTGAACAGGTGGTGCTCTAAGTGCTGCTCCAGCCACCTAATACACAATTCAAGATTCAGGACCTGAATCAGGTTATTTACAGGAAATGTTTAAATAAATGTTCAAATAAATGCTTTACATTTTTGTAATTTATATATATATATATTCAGAATATAATATATATACAGGAGGCATGTTATGAATAGATATAAAACTACTTACTCACAATATTTAATATACATTAAATACATTCTGGTTTCTGCTACAGGCACATAGCCCATTCTTAATATAGCCCACACAAACAGCACAATCACCTCTTTTTTAAATTCTTTTAACTCTGAAATTTTAAAATATAAAGGACTTAATAAAGATTAATAGCAGATTAAGGGTTTTTTTAAGTGGTAAATCAACATTGGCTTAACAATTTATATGTGAACTGCATGTAAGCAGTGGATTTAGGGAATTCATTTATTAAGGCTCGTTCCACCGAATGGGTGCCATTTGCTTGTTGTAACTCTTGTTGTCCAAATTAAACTTATTTTTTAATATTTGTTTTAGCTCTGAATATAATAACACATGTATTTAACTATACAGATCATGTACTGGTCAATCTCAGGCAGCTTTACTTTAGCTATTTTTTTTACAAAGTTTCTAAGCTGAATATGGATAAATGTTTTTTAACTCCTGTTACCAAAACTCACGTGACATTTACAAATCATGTTTAAAAGCAAGTCAACTAATTCCTCTAATTTTCTCTCAAAAAGTCTTTATTATAAAAAAAGTTTATGTTTAAATAATTGACATTTATGGCAATGGTATTCAAAAGAACTAGATGATGTCACTTCCTGTTGTAGATGTGACTTGCAGAATGTTCCAGATGTTTCAGAGGGGGTAATGTGTTACAGTAACAGCGACACAAATTATGTGTATTTTAACTTAAATATTATGGATTTATTGTGAAAAAATAAAGTATATATGAGATTTGGAGTCACAACAATGCAAAAAATATTACTTATCTAAAGGATTTTAATAATTATATTTGATGGTAAAGTTTATAGTTAGAGAGTGGAGACAGGTAGCATATGCTATTTATTTCAGTGTTCTAAGTAGTTTTTTTATGTTTTTCATTAGATATCTTACTTTTGTAATTGGGTCAATGTACAAGACACTATTCTTAATAATAAAATGTATTTTAAAGTTATTTTGTGTGCACATTTATACATGTAATTTTCTGGGGACAGAAATGTCACCCATTTGGTGGAATGGCCCCTCTACATCTACGCTCAACTATTTGTCAATATTTAGATGTTTATATACTGTATAAAAGAGATTATAAAATGTAAATGGGGAAATTGTACAACTTTGCTGCCTCTTGCCTGGATACAGAATAAGATACAGGTTCTGTATGCTATCCTGCACCACATTTGCCCATGGATGTTGCAGCTGGGCCTGTAGACTTTGCACAACTGCTGGAATTTAATAATCACATTTACCAGCCATGACAAGGAAAGTGTTGTAATATATTAGACATTCCTGGGAATCCCTTGCTGTGTGCTTATTGCTATCTAACGCTATCTTGGCAAAGGAAAGCACAGGTGCACCAATGTCTGATTAGAACCCTGACAACAGTCAGATATTTGTTCCTATCTTGCCGTGTGCACTCAATGCGTTTACACATTATTATTCCTGTAAATGACCTACTCCTGCACCTTCACAGCGTGAATGAGAAGGTCAGTTTCCTATGCTGAGAAGCACCGAAGTGCTGCGCCGTTTAAATACCAATCCACCAAAGTCAGAGCACACCCGGCTCTTAAAGGGAATGGCAAGTGAAACGCTGGTTGGTTTAATCCAGGTTGCACCCAAAACACACCAAGCCGTGTGAAGCATACTTGTCCCGTCGTTATGATAGCAAAGACACACTAACACGCCCTATACTGTACATAACATCACTTTTCTATTTGTGATTCTTCCTGTTCTTTCATCCTATTATCTTTCAATGAAGGAACATTTTGAAATATGAGTGTTTATTATCTGAGGAGGAGGCAGAATCTCACGCTGGTATTCTGTACAGTTTAATGTGAGAGGTCTCTTCCTTTTCTCAAACCACTCTCTCTCTCTCTCTCTCTTTCTCTCTCTCTCTCCCTCTCTCTCTTATGCGTGGAACAGATTGTGCATGCTTTTTGATGGGTGTAATAGGCCTTTACAAACCAACATGGTGGGTAAAAAAGTGACAGTACGTTTAGCCCCAAATCATGCAGAAGTAAGTGTGTGTGTGTGTGTGTGTGAGAGAGAGGATGTGTGAGGATGTGAGAGAGAGAGAGAGTGAAAGAGAGAAAAGTTTCTAAAATCTTTCTTAAGCTTTTAATTATTTAAGGTCTTTAATTATTTGGATTTTTTCTAATATTAAAGTCATCTAAACTACAAAATAAAAATAATAATAATAAAATAAAATATGAAATAATTTAGTAAACTAAAGGTAGAGTCACCTGGAGTGTTAAGCTTTCAGTTAACAGCTGTGCTGAACTCATCAAGAGTTAACTACTTGAATTTCTTGTCTCTTAATGTGTTTGAGAGCATCAGTTGTAAAGTTGAAAGAGGTAGAGTTACAGGTATACAGTGAATAGTGAATACTTGAGTAATATTCTAATCCATATTATGAGAAGCAAGAACTACTCAACTTAATAAAGAAAAACAATAGGCTACTTCAAGAAATGAAGGTCAGTCAGTCAGAAAAATTTCAAGAATTTATCCTCTAAGTATTCTCAAGTGCAGTCGCACCATCACCATCAAAAATGTTATGATGGAACTGGCTCTCATCAGGACTGCCACAGGAAGGGAAGAGCAAGAGTTCCCTCTGTTGTACAGTATATGGTAATCAGAGTTACCAGCCTCAAAAACCACAAGTTAACAGCACCATATTTTGTATTTTAAGTTCACACTGCTTTTCACATGCCAGAAGTATGGAATTCAGGCGCGCAGAGTGGTTCAGCAGTTTAATGCTTTGCCACTATGAATAGGAGGTTCGAATCCCGGTTATGTAGCTCTGCCATAAGCTGCTGGTGCCTTGAGGGAGCACAATTGGCCTTGCTCCCTCCGGGTGGGTAGATGGCGCTCTCTCCCTTGTTACACTCAAAGATATCGGAACCAAGTCACTGCGCTTTCCTCCAAGTGCCAAATTGGGGAAAAAAAGGTTGAAATTCATGCGAACATGCAGACATTCAAGATGCAGACATAAAATTGAAGGTGGAACAACTGGAACAGAAATAAATTTAAAATAAGAAAAGAAGTTGTGGCACCTGAATTCAATTGAATTTAAGGTGGAACAGGAAAACAAATAATCTGGAGAAAACAAATTATGTAGCAGTTGCAACACTTAAGGTAGAATAGAAATAAAGAAGTCAGCGTAGCTGTATATTCTCCAGCTTTCAGCTTTTCACCACCTTAAGTGGTATCTGGCTCCAATACATTTAACAGCAGATACTTTGAGTTCTGCGTTGATGAATCAGAAATATTTTGGTGGCATGAGGGAGACCTACTCTATATTAACATTAATGTTTTTTGTTTTTTTTTGGTGTGGCTGGTCAGTGTTTTATATTACATTATATTGTGGAATTCATTTAGCTGTCACAGTAGTTAATGATAATATATATATATATATATATATATATATATATATATATATATATATATATATATATATATATATATATATATATACACATTTTTTATATTAATTCTTAGTCATAGCTCCATATGTTTGAGTAGAATTTGTTTTATTAAAATTTGAATTCAGTGAAAAAATAGTGGTTTCCATCCAGAATGGTTTTACAGATTCAGTATATAATTAAATATGTAATTACATAAGTAAGTAATTACACACTACCACATTGTTACTATAATAGTAATATATGTTGAATTCTGTAATTCTGGGTCTGGGCCGCTGTCAGACTGTTTGAGGTCATAGTCAGACTTGACTGTGTGGGATGTTCGACACGTACCCACTTGGACAATGATTTTAAAACCCCACCCATGGAAAAGGATTTGCATCGCGAACTTTCCCTGCCTGATCCGAGCCAGGATTTACCCATAAACGCCCATACGTTTACTCATTTGGGAATGATGAAGAAAGTTATTACCACGACGGGAAAGAGAGAAAGAAGAAAGAAAGAGAGAGAGAGACACTTTAAATTTTAAACCTTGCTTTAAAATTCATAATGTTGTAGCAACTTAATATTCCCCTAATTTATCTAATGTAATGTGAGAGATTCAAATGATAAAAATGTTCAAATATTTTAGGCACCTGTGGGAATTTCAGTAAAGAAAAAAAAGCTTCTTATCTGTGCAGTAAGTGTTTATTATCTCAGTAAAACACATTACAGCATTACATTAAATACAAACAGCACTTTTACACAAAGCAGAACTTTTACAGCCCTGTTTTCCTTAAAACATCTCCTAATCTCTCCTCCTCATCTGAGTTTAATAGAGTTATTTCTAGTTCTCATCATATTTGTTACAGTTTAGCCTTTGTCTGTCTTCTGTTTCTCCCTCGTTTGGTCTCTTGTGCTCCTGCCCCTCTGTTTTCCTGTCAGTGTTCACAGCCATGTGCTATTGTTGTTGTTAGTATTTGTCTCCACCCTAGCTCCGCCCCAGCCCTGCCCTGTAGCATCAGTGTTCTCACCTGTGTCCTGTTTGTAGCCCTGCCCCCTCATCAGCCCTGCCCAGGTGTTCCTCTTGTATTTTAGCCCCTCTGTTAGAATGTTCAGTGTCGAGTCTTTTGTCTTTTGTCTATTGAATCCTTTGTATCCTGTATCCTTTGTATCCTGGTATCCTTGCTGTCCGTTCGTATCCTTGCTGTATCCTAGTCTTAGCTTAGTAGTCTGTGTTTCTTAGTTTTATATATTCCTAGCCTTGTTTTGCGTTTCCCGTGTTTTGTTTGCTTTGATTTATCTTGTTTGTTTAAATAAATATTATTTTGCACTTACGTCCATCCCTCCCTCCATTCGTAACATAAGACTCGACCGAAAAAATGGACGTAGCAAACTGGAATGCCACGAGGAAGGCGGACCTGGCGTATCTCCGGTTCCTCGCGGAGCTAATTCGGGGGGATGAACCGCTCCCGGCGCCTCTCCGTGGGGTGGAGAGTGTCGGCCCAGCTCCAGCTAAGCTAACTAGCATGTTAGCTCCACCGCACTCTCCAGCCCGGCCGACTTCCAGCACTCCAGCTCGGCCAGCGTCCAGCTCTCCAGCGCGGCCGACTTCCAGCACTCCAGCTCGGCAGGCTTCCAGCTCTCTAGCCCGGCCGGCTTCCAGATCGTCGACTCCGGCTCCGGAAGCAAGCTCCGGTCCGGTGTTTTCAGCCACGCCCACTGCTGAGTCTGCGGCTCCTGTCCGGATCTTGGCGGCAGCCGCACTCTCAGCTCCCGCTGAAGCGGCTTCTTCGCCAGCAGGACCCACCGCCTCTGTTTCAGCGCTGCCCGCGGCTCCCGCCGCCTCTGGATCAGCGCTGCCCGCGGCTCCCGCCGCCTTTGTACCAGCGCTGCCCGCGGCTCCCGCCGCCTTTGTACCAGCGCTGCCCGCGGCTCCCGCCGCCTTTGTACCAGCGCTGCCCGCGGCTCCCGCCGCCTCTGGATCAGCGCTGCCCGCGGCTCCCGCCGCCTCTGAATCAGCGCTGCCTGCGGCTCCGGCCGTCTCTGACTCTGTGCCTGCGGCTCCGGCCGTCTCTGACTCTGTGCCCGCGGCTCCGGCCGCCTCTGACCCAGTTCCCGCGGCCCCGGCCGCCTCTGACCCAGTTCCCGCAGCCCCGGCCGCCTCTGACCCAGTTCCCGCGGCCCCGGCCGCCTCTGACCCAGTTCCCGCGGCCCCGGCCGCCTCTGACCCAGTTCCCGCGGCCCCGGCCGCCTCTGACCCAGTTCCCGCGGCCCCGGCCGCCTCTGACTCTGTGCCCGCTGTTACCCCAGTTCATGTGCCTGGGGGTCCAGCCTCTGCTCCTGTGCCTACTCCCAGGTCACGAGCTCCTAGACCCGCCGCGCCTGCTCAAGCTGCACCCGCCGCGCCTGCTCAAGCTGCACCCGCCGCGCCTGCTCAAGCTGCACCCGCCGCGCCTGCTCAAGCTGCACCCGCCGCGCCTGCTCAAGCTGCACCCGCCGCGCCTGCTCAAGCTGCACCCGCCGCGCCTGCTCAAGCTGCACCCGCCGCGCCTGCTCAAGCTGCACCCGCCGCGCCTGCTCAAGCTGCACCCGCCGCGCCTGCTCAAGCTGCACCCGCCGCGCCTGCTCAAGCTGCACCCGCCGCGCCTGCTCAAGCTGCACCCGCCGCGCCTGCTCAAGCTGCACCCGCCGCGCCTGCTCAAGCTGCACCCGCAGCCTCAGCTCAAGCACCAGCAGCACCCGCTGCTACAGCCTCAGCTCCAGCTCAAGCACCAGCAGCACCCGCTGCTACAGCCTCAGCTCCAGCTCAAGCACCAGCAGCACCCACTGCTACAGCCTCAGCTCCAGCTCAAGCACCAGCAGCACCCGCTGCTGCTGCCCCAGCTCCAGCTCCAGCACCTGCTGCCCCAGCTCCAGCTCCAGCACCAGCAGCTCCCGCTGCTTCAGCTCCAGCAGCTCCCGCTGCTCCAGCCTCAGCTCCAGCTCCAGCAGCTCCCGCTGCTCCAGCCTCAGCTCCAGCTCCAGCAGCTCCCGCTGCTCCAGCCTCAGCTCCAGCACCAGCAGCTCCCGCTGCTCCAGCCTCAGCTCCAGCTCCAGCAGCTCCCGCTGCTCCAGCCTCAGCTCCAGCACCAGCAGCTCCCGCTGCTCCAGCCTCAGCTCCAGCTCCAGCAGCTCCCGCTGCTCCAGCCTCTGACCCTGTGCCCGCGGCTCCGGCCGCCTCTGACCCTGTGCCCGCGGCTCCGGCCGCCTCTGACCCTGTGCCCGCGGCTCCGGCCGCCTCTGACCCTGTGCCCACTCCCAGAACTTTGTATGCCCCCCGGCCTATCCCCAGGCCTGCTCCCAGGTCACGGGCTCCTAGGCCCGCCCCAAGGCCCCCGGACCTCTGCCCAAGAACTGTGCCCAGGCTGGCCCCTCTAACTACCCCACAGACTTTAGCCAGTCCTGGGCATCCCCAAGTTTTGTTTGTTCCCGTGTCTCTCCCTGTCCTGGTCCCCGTGTCTGTGTTTGTTCCCGTTCCTGTCCCCGGTGGTTTTCCTGTTCCCGTCCCTGTCACTGTGTTTGTGTCCGTCCCTGTCCAGGTATTTGTTCCAGTTCCCCGGTCCAGTTTTGTCCAGCCCCCTGTCCAGTCTCAGCCCCGTGTCCAGCCTCCTGTCCAGCCCTGTGTCCTGTCCCCTGTCCAGTCTCAGTCTCCGTTCCCTGTCCAGTCTCCGTCTCCTGTTCGGTCCCCTGTCCAGTCTCTGTTTCCGTCCACAGTCCAGTCCCTACCCTCTGTCCAGTCTAAGCCCCTAGCCCAGTCTATGTTCTCCTCCACAGTCCAGTCTCTGTCCCAGTCTAATGTCCAGTCCTCTGTCCAGTCTCCGTTCGTGTCCCCTGTCCAGTCCCTGTTCCCTCTCTCTCGGCGCCTCTGGTAGTGGCGCCGTTGAGGGGGGGTAATGTTACAGTTTAGCCTTTGTCTGTCTTCTGTTTCTCCCTCGTTTGGTCTCTTGTGCTCCTGCCCCTCTGTTTTCCTGTCAGTGTTCACAGCCATGTGCTATTGTTGTTGTTAGTATTTGTCTCCACCCTAGCTCCGCCCCAGCCCTGCCCTGTAGCATCAGTGTTCTCACCTGTGTCCTGTTTGTAGCCCTGCCCCCTCATCAGCCCTGCCCAGGTGTTCCTCTTGTATTTTAGCCCCTCTGTTAGAATGTTCAGTGTCGAGTCTTTTGTCTTTTGTCTATTGAATCCTTTGTATCCTGTATCCTTTGTATCCTGGTATCCTTGCTGTCCGTTCGTATCCTTGCTGTATCCTAGTCTTAGCTTAGTAGTCTGTGTTTCTTAGTTTTATATATTCCTAGCCTTGTTTTGCGTTTCCCGTGTTTTGTTTGCTTTGATTTATCTTGTTTGTTTAAATAAATATTATTTTGCACTTACGTCCATCCCTCCCTCCATTCGTAACAATATTAATCAACACCTGGTTTGGTAAATTGGTAAATGTGGTCAATCAGGTGAGCTGCTGACGGAACTGAACATAATATACACATGCTGGCTGAGGAGCATCCAGGAGAAATCTGAAATCTCTACACTTTGTTCTTCAGCTTGGCTCACAGGATATAACATACTTACCTAAAAATGAGAATTCTTTGTTACGTTTTACTGTATGTGTGTTTATTAAGTGGTGATTTTCTCGCTGTGCACTCACATTGCTGAGATATTGCTTTGGTGCCTAAAACTTTTGCACAGTACTGTACATTAAGAGGTTTTAACTGCTTATAAAAGAAAAAACAAAGCTGTAGTTATCTTCTTAAGTCTTCTTCTTTATCTTCTTCCTATTCCTCCAGATTTTTACCAAGCTAACTAGTGCCACAATTTTCTAATTAAATCGGTATCGACTAAAACATGTCTTAATTCAGAAATGGCGGGCTTGTATTCAACTTTCTGATCAGACATATGGTTTTGTTAAAACTTCATTAATGTCCGCTTTTTTTGACCATTGAAAATGAATATGGAGAAATTTGCACGCCTGTGTACGTCACAATTTTTGAGAAACGAAGAGCAAATTTTGAAGACCTATATTTTATTGCATTCTTTCCGGAAAAAACATGCTGTTCGAAAAAAAATGTGATGCATAGTTTTCGTACAATTGTCGTACAAATTGTTGCCCCATAGGATTGAATTGGGGGCCCAACAAAAGTACACACAGAATGCTCTATGTGCCCAAAGCTTCAGTATTGAGTGTATGGAGGAGCTATTGGATAAACTAGCTATTGGTCAAAAGTTTGGAAACCCCACACATCCAGAGCACATTAGCATCCATAACTGTGACATGTGTTTACACATTGCGCAACCACCTACAATCACTTAGCAACACCTTAGCAACCACCTAGCAACATAGCGACCGATACAGGTACCATAGCAGCACCTTAGCAACCACGTATCAACTTCTTAGCAATCACCACCGGCACCATAGCAACACCATAGCATGAGTAGCATAGAGTATGAGTACCATGAGTCCCATGTAAATTTTTATACAATGATACACTGTTGTTACACTTAAGCCACACATTCTCCATCCAGTGTATAGTTACACTACTCAACTATACATGCTAGTCTGGAACTCATAATTTTCTTGCTATATTTACTTTTTTGCACACACGCCAGACAGCTCTGACCAATCAGAAAAGACATTGCGTTCACGTGGTTTGTTGGGGAGCATTTTGGTACATTTAGACTAGTGCCTGTGTGAAAACAAACCAAACCGAGGTGGAAAATGATAGATCTGTACAATTTCATTGTGCCTTTTTTATTTTTTTCCCATTTTGTCCACAATTTACATGGCTAATTACCCTCCCCCTATAACTAGTGATGCCCCAACACACCAGGAGGGTGAAGACTAGCACATGACTCCTCTGATACATGTGAAGTCAGACTCCGCCTCTTTTCCAACAACTGCTGATGCAGCATTGCTGAGTAGCATCACAGTGCGCTCGGAGGAAAGCGCAGCGACTCGGTTCTGATACATCAGCTCACAGATGCAGCCTTGTGCTGATCAACATCACCCTAGGAGTGATGAGGGGAAAGAGCACCATCTACAGTACCCATCCAGAGAGAGAGCAAGACCAATTGTGCTCTCTCAGGGCTCCGGTGGCTGATGGCAAGCTACAATGAAATAAAAGGACTTGAACCAGCGATTTCCTGATCACGGTGGCAGCGCTTTATTTCGCTGGACCACTTGGAGCCCCCTCCGTTGTGCTTTTTTGTAAGATTATTCTTATTCTACATATAATATGATAAAATAATAATGTTATATAATAACTTAGTTCTATAATAATGAAGGATGTACGTTTTTCTACCGCCCCTGCTGTGGTCTGTGTGTTCTTACAGCACATGTTTATGCATTAGCAGTGCTTTTAAAAGCACAGTGGAGCATTTTAATATATATATATATATATATATATATATATATATATATATATATATATATAGCAAGGGAAAAAAATAAGCCCACAGTTTGAGCTCGACCCCTCCTTCCCTCTATTTCAGTGCTTTGATTATGGGGGCAGCAGTCTGAAGAGTGATGTCATTTGTACCTCTGGGGCATCGAGTTACCAGGAGACGGGGTCACCAGGGGTCACGCCAGACCCCTGGATTCATTGCTTTTCCTTCTCCCGCAGTTCTACTGAAAGACTAATTCTACCCGGCCATACGTTTCTCATATAGACGTCTAGTTCTCTCTCTCTCTCTCTCTGTCTATATCCCTCCCCCACTCACCTGGAGCACATTCAACACTTGTACTGTTGAAGCTAAATGTGAAGCCGTGTTGTTTTTTCCCTTTAGCCGGGTGGAAGAAACCGGAGCGGAGGCCAGGCGGGTCTGTGAATTCAGACAAAGTGTTCAAAGTGCTCAACTAAGCTCTCAATCAGGACAGTCTTTAACCCTGCCATTACTGCGATTCACGTTTAAATACATAATCATATAGCTTATTATATAGTAAATTATATAATGATCTTCACTTATGCTTTATTTATTAATATACTTATTTTTTTTAGATCCCTACTCAATATGCATTGGCCACACCACCACCACCCCCTTCTGGGGACCAAAAGTTATTATACTTTTGAGGAACTTTTAGCAGATCTTAAGTTTGAAATGTATAGAGGAACTCCTGAAGGTGATCTGAGGAAACTTTAAAAATAAGGTTTTAGAAAAAAAATAAAATGTGTCCTGAATATTTTAACAATTTTAACTTTAACAGTTGAGTTTACTTACATCCATTCCTACATACAAACATATACAAACAGTACCAGTCAAAATTTTGGACACAGCTTTTCATCAAGTGTGTTTATTTTTTGTATTTTTTCCTACATTGTAAATAAATACTGAAGTGATCCAGACTATGTACGAACACATAAGGAATCACGTAGTGACTTAAAATTGACTTAAAACCAAAATACTCTGTGAAGCTTTCAGGTGCTCTTAAAATGATCCTATGTAACAGAGGAAACTCTTGCTTTTCCTTTCCTGGGGCAGCCCTGATGAGTGCCAGTTCCATCATAATGTTTTTAATGGTCTTTGTAACTGCACTGTAGGATATTTTCAAGTTTCAAGTTCAAGACACAGCTGTTAACTGAAAGCCTGAATTCCAGGTGACTCTGCCTCATAAAGCTGACTGAGAAAATCCAGCCAAGATGTGTAAAACTGTCTCTATTTAAGCAAGAGGTGCTATTTTAAATATTCTAAAATATAAAACCTATTCTGATTTTTAACTAATTTCTTTGTTTAGTAAATAATTTCATATGTTTTTCTTCATACATTGGATGACTTGAGTATAACTATACAATGCAGAAACAAGTTCAAATAATAGGAAACCACACACTTTTCACTGTCACTGTACATACACCCACATATACTTACCATAAATGCGTAAGGTTACATGCAAATAGCATGTACATATGTAAAAAAAATACCCTTTACATTTGTTATTGCTCACAATGAGCAAAGGTCAAAATAATGTAATTTTAAATGAAGTTGGACTTCTTTGTCAATGAGTCAATAAGGCGGTTTCTACCATCTCTAGACTTGTCAAAAGAGCCAGAGTTTTTGCACAATGTATTGTTATTATTATCTTTGATTGATTGATTAGCAGTTTTTTAATAACAAAAGTAGGTTTGATTATACCATCTGATTTTTTGTAAAAAAAAAAAAAAAAAAAAAAATCACAAAAATAGATACATCTGAATGTTTCTTAAAATTCTAATTGTGAGGGGCAAAAACACAAAAGATAAAATTTGTAAAAATGGATGAAATGCCATTATACTAAATTAAATACTACATTTCTATTTTCTATTTTAGTTATAAAAATGTACATAAACCATACACTGACCATCCCTGAAATAATTTATTACAATATTTAAATAATATGATAATATGATATAAGTATGAACATTTCGTGTAATTGAAATAATGGTAAAACAGTGGCATAAATATGTAATTACATGTTTTAATGAGCTTTGATTAGTAATCATTAAGAACATTGGGATTTAAATATAAAGTTGAGTAATGGGTTATATTAATATCACAATGTGTAATATTTTATTTAAGGCTATAATTATTTAAATACATCTATAGAAAACAAAATAAGAGGCCACTTAAAATGATGTGTTTCTTTGATTTTTACCAAATTGAAAACCTCTGGAATAAAATGAAGAGCAAGATGAGTGATCACAAGCCATCAAACCAAACTGAACTGCCTGAATTTTTGCACCAGGAGTGTAAAGCATAAAGTTATCCAAAAGCAGTGTGTAAGACTGGTGGAGGAGAACATGATGCCAAGATGCATAAAAACTGTGATTAAAAACCAGGGTTATTCCACCAAATATTGATTTCTGAACTCTTAAAACTTTATGAATATGAACTTGTTTTATTTGCATTATTTGAGGTCTGAAAAAAATCGTCTTTTTTGTTTTTCAGTCATTTCTCATTTTCTGTAAATAAATGCTCTAAATGACAATATTTTATTTGGAATTTGGGAGAAAGGTTGTCTGCAGTTTATTGAAAAAAAAAAAACAACACTGTTCATTTTACTCAAACATAAACCTATAACTAGTTTTTTTCAGAGCTGTATATACCATATATTTTCACAATAAGTCAGTAATATAAGATTATCATGATACTACAGGTTCATATAAAATGATGAAAACTGCATGTTAATGGAACAGATGGAACAGAGAACACATGCAGGGTAATACTGTACGCTTTTGCTTGTTCAACTCTTTTCATACACAAACTGTGAAGCATATCTGCAGTTTATTTGATCCAGGATGATACAGAGTGAAAGACAGGAACTGAAAAGAGAGTGACGCGTTTATTAATGTGCGTCATTAGCATGCGTAAGTATGCACTCAGATGCTAATGTAATCAAATGCCATTGCTGAAAATAAGACCTGCACATCCGCTTGGTTATGAAATGCCAGGGAATATGTCAGAAGTGTGTTGCCATGTTCTAGCTTCTGAGACTGATGTTGTATTAATTTGATGGTATTTTAGCTGATAATTAAACATAGGATTGTGGGATATTGTAAGTGGTTTTACAATCTGAAGAGCCAGCCTCCCAGACATGGATTAACTGTAGCCTTGGAATGTGTTTCCTATTCAATGTAAAAAAAAATCTCCGTTCAAATGCTTTGTAGTTCAAGACTAGGCTAAATCCCTGTACTAAAAAAACTGGCCTCTAGTGTATTACTTATGTTCATGTCCTTATAAAAGTATTTACAATGTAGGAATCATCCCTAAAATCCAATCACATAATGTTTGACATTGTCACATGTCATAAAACCAGATAAGCCAGCCTTAAAAACCAATATCACATTAAAACAATTCAACTTATCTGGGCTAACAGTGTACATCAGGGGTGTCCAAACTACGGTATTTTAGAAATAGAAGAAAAGTTGGCCCGCTGTTAAGCAGGTTTTTATAATGTGAGATTCAAAGTTTGAACGCCAGGTTTCAGAAACGGGCCAACGAGTCTAAAAGCGGAGAGAGCACGCATTTCTAGCACAGAAAAACAGGCCAAAGAGTCTAAAAGCGGAGAGAGTGCGCATTTCTAGCACAGAAAAACAGGCCAAAGAGTCTAAAAGCGGAGAGAGTGCGCATTTCTAGCGCAGAGAAACGGGCCAAATGAGTCTAAAAGTTGCCGTAATTAAGGAGTTTAATATTAAGAGACATCATGAAATGAAACATCAGTTTGAAAAATCTTAGTTTACACAACACTGTCAAAGATAAATAAAGACAGTAAGTCAAGTAAAATGGTGTGTAAATGAAAGTAATCAGGAAAATGTATTATTTAAAGTGGTATATTTCATTATTTTTTTTTTTATTATAGAGTCTGTGGCCCGTGACTTCAAATATATTTCTCCTTCTGGCCCCCAACAAAAAAAGTTTGGACACCCCTGGTGTACATACATGCATACATATACAAACAGTACCAGTCAAAAGTTTGGTGTGTTTATTTTTGTATTTTTTTTTTTATTTTTCTACATTGCAAATAAATATATTGAATCATGTAGTAACTTAAAAGTGTTAAACAATCCAAAATACTAATTATTATTATTATTATTATTATTATTATTATTATTATTATTATGTATTGCCAATTCTGTTGTATATTTGTAAATTTACATTTACTCCGCTCTTTTTGAAAAAAAAAAAAACAACTCATTAGCGTTGTCTCCTTTGTTTTAATTTTTTTTTTTTACTAAAAGCACTTCTCACAATGCTTTCTCACAGTCCTTTCAATAAAAGAATGTAACTTTCCGTTTCATAGAGATTTTTGGCAGCAATTAATATATTTTTGCTTTAAAAGGGTTCCTGCAGCTAAAGCTAAGCACCAGCTCTCTTCCTCCTGTTCTTCAGACATCTACAATACATTCACAAGCCTGAGTTTAACAGTCCAACATATAAACCATTAATAACAACTAAACAAATAGTTCATTTAACCCAAAGCAAATAACTAATACTATTTCAGAGCACCGTGCTGGAAAAGCGAGCTTCACGTCGGAGTGTTTTACTGCTGTCCCACCTTGTTGAAAACATGGAAAACATTCTCAGTGGAATACAAACACGAGCACAGAACACAAGCAACGGGGAGGGGGTTACAACTGGTCAAGAAAATAAAGTGTGCCAGTGAGCCAAGGAACTCTAGGTACTGAGCAGAAAACACAGTTAGCCATTTACCACAGCTGCTATACTGAAGTAAATATAACATTTAACACAGATGGGAGGTCCATTTTCAATGGTGTTGTTTCTGGATGGTGTTGATGTGTGGTATGGCTTCTTCTTTCCATGATACAGTTTTACCCTCCATTTCTGGATTCCTCAGCAAACTGTGTCCCAGATATGATTGTAAAAGTGTTCCTGAGGGCCTGAAGATCACCAGCATTCAATATTAGACAACACAACCATATACAGCATACTCTTGCTGTATTTGTGCCTTTAACACATATTTGCAGTGAACACACATCTACACATTAGTGAGTACACTCAGGAGACAAACACAGTGATTTTTTAGAGAGACCTCATGCCCAAAGTGGTGGGCGGACATTGTTTGCTCAAGGGCCCAACAGTAGCTCCTGGCAAACTCAGACCTCGTTGTTGGCCCTGATGGCCCTGTACTATAACTACTGAGCCATCCTCAAATGTATGAGTGTAATAGCACTGTTGAGGTAAATGTATGATTAGAATGGCACTGCTGAGGTAAATGTTTGATTTAAAAGGCACGACTAAGGTAAATGTATGATTAGAATAGCGCTACTGAGGCAAATGTATTTAGAATAACACTACTGACGTAAGTATATTATTAGAATGGCACTGCTGAGGTTAATGTTTGATTTAAAAGGCACGGCTGAGGTAAATGTATGATTAGAATAGCCCTGCTGAGATAAATGTTTGATTTAAAAGTCACGACTGAGGTAAATGTATGATTAGAATAGCGCTACTGAGGTAAATGTATTATTAGAATAACACTACTGAGGTAAATATATTGTTAGAATGGCACTGCTGAGGTAAATGTTTGATTTAAAAGGCACGACTGAGGTAAATGTATTATTAGAATAGCGCTACTGAGGTAAATGTATTATTAGAATAACACTACTGAGGTAAATATATTGTTAGAATGGCACTGCTGAGGTAAATGTTTGATTTACAAGGCACCACTGAGGTAAATGTATTATTAGAATAGCACTGCTGAGGTAAATGTATGATTAGAGTAGCACTGTTTAGGTAAATGTATGATTAGACTAGCCCTACTGAGGTAAATGAATGATTAGTATAGCACTGCTGAGGTAAATGTATTATTAGAATAGCACTGCTGAGGTAAATGTATTATTAGAAAAGCACTTTTGAGGTAAATGTATTATTAGAATAGCACTGCTGAGGTAAATGTATTATTAGAATAGCACTGTTGAGGTAAATTATTATTAGAATAGCACTGTTGAGGTAAATGTATGATTAGAATGGCACTGCTGAGGTAAATGTATTATTGGAGTAACACTTCTGAGGTAAATTTATTATTAGAATAGCACTGCTGAGGTACATTTATTATTAAAATAGCACTGCTATGGTAAATGTTTGATTAGAAAAGCACTGCTAAGGTAAATTCATGATTAGAATGGCACTGCTGAGGTAAATATATATCTAAAGACTTTTGAATTGAGAAATGTTTTTTCTGATATTGTCTGCAATTTTTACTTTTTTTTTGTTTTATTTTGCACATTGCTTAAACTCTACACATCTTTGCTTCAGAGAGTCTCTGCCTCTCTAAAATGTTTTTTAATACCCAGTTATGTAAGTTAGTTACAAGTTGCTCCCATTGCAGCTGTTTTTCATTAGTACCACTTACTTTTACAGCCTTTCGTTGCCCCGTCCCAAAGTTTTTAAGATGTGTTGCAGCCATCATGCTCTAAGTGATTTCATGTTTTTCATGAAATGGTAAAATGACTCACCTTCAACATCTGATATGTGTTGTTCTATTTTTTTTTGTGATTAAAATATGGGTCTATGAGTTCCTTTGTTTACATTTATTTTATATTTAATACAGAGAAACAACTTGTTTAAAATAGGGGTTGTAAATAACAATTACTATATGCACACAATGTCAAAAATGGCAGAAAAATGTTACAGAAAAAATATATACAATACTCATCATATTAATATGCATTAATGTATTGAGAATTATTGCCATTATTTTTTGTTGCTGTTGCAGCCCATTCAGCATGACACAAATTAAATAAATTAAAATCAAATTAAAAAAAATAAATTAAACACAATGTAGCTGGACAGAACTCAGAGACGTGCAGATGCAATACAAGTAATGTATTGAATAAAGTAGTTGGCAAGGTCGTCAAAACAAATCAAGATTTTACACGAGAAAGTAACTCAGGCAATGAGATAAACGCTTTGTATAGTGGCAAACCAACAAAAACACTCTGAAAGAAATGTGTGGAGTGAAGGTGTATATATATATATAAGGGTGTGAACAGGTGTAATCAATAATCTGGTGATTGACTTACTGGTGGTGCCATGTGCACATGTGACATGTGATCGTGCGAAGGAGTGTGTGGTGCATTCTGGGTATCGTAGTCTGGAGATTGCATGTAGAGCTGAGTGTGGGAAAGAGAGGAGCTCTTTTTTCATTGCCAGGCGTGACAGTAGACACAAGGCAATGTTTTTTTAGTATTTTTATTTATGTACAAAATCAATTAATTGTTTAATATCAAATATTACAGATATAACCATGCACTGCAGGGACTCTATCTCACTGAAGGGACTCTATTCCAGGGCATTCTCTCCGGGCATGCCCACCTGCATGCAATACCAGTCGTTAAAGCAGCGCATGCACAGCCTGGAGGTTCCTTCAGCCCAGCTGTGTAAATGTTTTCAGTCTCCGTGTGACTGAAGCTGAATCTCCCCCCTCCCTCCATTCTCTCTCCCCCTCTGTATTGCTCTCTTTTTTTGATCAGGAGCCAAGACAAGCCCGGCTCAGGTTGTTCTTGGCAGCTGCAGGGATGAAGGAATGTCAGCATGACTTTAAAAATATGACGCTTTGTAATTTGGACTGCCGAGCGAAAGCTGAGCCGCCTGTACATTTTGTGATCGTCTAATTATGCCCCAGCCGTCCTCTAGTTGCTGCCCTCCCCCTCACGGCAAAACCCCATTCTATCCCTCCGTATCCCCCCCCCTCTTTTCCCCCCTCCTTTTCTCGCTCGGTGCCAATCCTGGCATTAAGTTGTAAAGCCGGGTACTTACTAAGCAATTGTTTGCTGCGGCTTCTCTCCAGCGTTTAACTGTATGTTATCTCTCGTTTTACGTGTCTAGTCTCATCTGCAGTATATAAACTGCTAAATACAGTATATGTTAGGATTTAGCAGGCCTATATACTGCATATTATACTACATTACAGTTTAATCAGTGTCTCTGAACGGGTTTTGAGCTATTCTGATATTGATTCATAGATCAAATTGGTTCCATAACAGATTACTAAATAACTATTACATTTTTGATGATTTTTTTATACATATCACAATCACAATAAATAGCAACAGAATATATTTATATGTAGAACTGTGTAGTCTTTAATTAGTTTAAACTAACTAAACTCAATTTTCTTTTTCTTTTCTGTGTCACTAATAATATGTAAGCTGTAAATGCTCGGATGCACTGAATATGGGGGTTACCCTCAATGTATTTCCAAGTGAAAATAAAGGTTGGTTGATTGTCTGATTGTTCGAATAGAATCACAATACTAGCATTTGTACATATCATGCAGCCCTGATACAATACTATATCATTATATATGTTAATTCAAAATATTAGGTTTATATCATATTTATAAGTTGATTCAAATGAAACTTAATCATGGTTACCAGGTATATTTTTGTTAAATTCAGTAATATCGCAAATTAAACACTCTGACCAGGTCATTTGAGTAGTTACTATTTAACATAGATAGATAGATAGATAGATAGATAGATAGATAGATAGATAGATAGATAGATAGATAGATAGATAGATAGATAGATAGATAGATAGATAGATAGATAGATTCTGCACTAATATCATAATCCCATAAACTGATACTTTTTTATTTTATTAATAGTATAAAATGAGTTCTTCAAGGATGGTTTATGCAAAACCAAATCGACATTTCTCTTAAGTTTGACTTCCTATTACTTCAGATACCTACAGTAATATTATTTATAACTTTTTATAATTAATAGTATATGACTTGGTCTTCGTAAATTTAATGGTGCCATTTGATAATAGTTTGATTTGCTGGTTTTATAGAACTCCGATTTCTGGTTTATGCAGATTTATTAAGTTTAAATTCCCATTACTCCAAATTGCTACAGTAATATCACCTAAAACGTATATCTTAAATACATGAGAATGAGATTTTTATTAATTTAGTGGTGTAATATGAAAACCACTATAATGTTTTATAGGACTTCAAATTTTGGTCTATATAAACTAAATAGTCAATTTGTTTCTACAGATAGATAGTTGTGTTTCCGGTTTATATTAGTTGATTAGACCTGGATAAATTAAGTTTATTGAGCTGTAAAACACAGTTTTACTGTAATAACTGTAATAAACACAGCACTGGAAAAAAAAATAAGACACCTCTTAAAAAACACAAATTTCTTTCTTTTTTTTTTTACCAAATTGAAAACCTCTAGAATATAATCAAGAGGAAGATGGATGCTCACAATTCATCAAAGCAAACTGAACTGCTTGAATTGTGGCACCAGGAGTGGCATAAAGTTATCCAAAAGCAGTGTGTAAGACTGGTGAAGGAGAACATGCCAATACATGAAAACTCTGATTAAAAACCACCAGGGTTATTCCAACAAATATTGATTTCTGAACTTGAATATGAATAACTTGAATATGAATATGAACTTGTTTTCTTTGCATTATTTGAGGTCTGAAAGTTCTGCATCTTTTTTGTTATTTCAGCCATTTCTCATTTTCTGCAGATAAATGCTCTAAATTGGGAGAAATGTTGTCTGTAGTTTATAGAATGAAACAACAATGCTCATTTTTTTTGATAGTCAGAATTAGGACTACAGTTTTAGGACTACAGTAGGGCTAAATAATAAAAAAAAAAAACTGATAAGAGAAAGAGAGCAGTTGCACATATCAGTGTGTGGGTTTTGCCGTTGTTAAGGGGAGGGGTACATGCTCTTAATTTTCTGCCACACATGTGGAGAGGGAAGTACGCGGTAAGTCTCCCAGCCTGCAGCTCAAGCGTAGATGTGTCAAATATTTAACAAATGAATGAGTTTTTAATCTGGGGCTCAAGGGAACGTAGCGCCATGATAAGACTTTCTCTTCCTTTCCTTCTCTCTCTCTCTCTTTCTCGTTCTCTCTCTCTTTTTTGTTTTCCCCTCATTAGCATAATTTCTCTGGAGTGCCTGCGCCGATTTCTCCTGCTTTGTTCGGAAACCCCACTGTGATCTGAAATGGTGTTGTGCAGACAAGGAAAGAGAGAGAGAGAGAGAGAGAGAGAAATGGAGATAGAGAGAGAGATAAAAAGCACCAGCATTCAAATACCACCGCACTTAACGCTCGCACCGGACCTGAGTCAGCCGTGCCAGCGAGGCTAATTGTATTCTCCACTTTTACCTCCACTTTGACTTCTAATTAAGCTAATTGATAACTTCAATGGCCAGTGTGTGTGTGCATGTGTGTGTGTGTGTGTGTGTGTGTGTGTGGCTGTGAGCTAATTGGACTCATGTTTCTGCTCTTTTCAATAGCGGCCACGCTCAGGCCCGGTGCCAGTCGACTCCAGTTAAAGCCTTGGAGGGCTCAATAATGGATCACAAACGTTGTCCCACCTTTGATTAGTTGCCCCATTAAAGATCTATTCTCTTAACGCCAATAAGGAGGGAAATAAATGTGTATTAAAAGTCGCTGCCAAAAAAAAAAAAAGAACACAAAGACATTAGTAGCCATTAGAATGCTAAAAAAGCATTCAACAAGGCTTTAGGAGCTCAGGAAACATCACTTATGATGTAATAGTGCATTTAGCACCATTTTAAAGATGTCATTACTTATACAGCTTTGGGGGGAAAAAAAAGAGAAAACCTCTGGAATATAATCTAGTGGAAGATGGATGATCACAAGCCATCAAACCAAGCTGAACTGCTTGAATTTTTGCACCAGGAGTAAAGCAGCATAAAGTTATTCAAAAGCAGTGTGTAAGACTGGTGGAGGAGAACATGTCAAGATGCATGTAAAATGTGATTAAAAACCAGGGTTATTCCACCAAATATTGATTTCTGAACTCTTAAAACTTTATGAATATGAACTTGTTTTCTTTGCATTATTTCAGGGTCTGAAAGTTCTGCATCTTTTTTGTTATTTCAGCCATTTCTCATTTTCTGAAAATAAATGCTCCAAATGACAATATTTTTGTTTGGAATTTGGGAGAAATGTTGTCCGTATTTTATAGAATAAAACAACAATGTTCGTTTTACTTAAACATATATGTACCTATAAATAGCAAAATCAGAGAAACTGATTCAGAAACTGAAGTGGCCTCTTAATTTTTTCCAGAGCTGTATTTTGCACACTGTGTCATGCAAAAATATAGTAATTTATTTTTTAACATTTTCTTAACATTATATAAAATATTCATGAATCAAAATATCTGTGCTCTCTCTAAATGAGTACATAGTGCTCTCTTTCCTCGTCATTCGTGTGGTCAGCAAACCTGTACATTTGTGCTTTTTTTTTCAGATTTCTTGAGGGAAAAAAAATCACTGGGCTGTATTTGTGTATGATTTAGAACTAATTTTACACTTAACGTGTCACATCCTGTTTACTGTAACTTTCATGACTGAATGTATGAATGTGTGCAAAAAAAATAAATAATAAAGCCAAAATTACTCCTGATTTAGAAATCAAGCTTCCTTAATGGATGATGACTTTTTTTAAAAAATCTATTAATTTGTATAGATGAAAGATGGGAGCGACGAGTATATTCTCCTTTCCAGGCAAACTTGGTAATTCCAAGTGTGATGCAGAGTGCTGCACCAACTCAGGAACACTGGGTCATATGGTCTAATCTGTTTTTCGATTGGGCAAGTTAAATAAATTGCATTTTTTTTTTTTTTTTAACTGAAAGTAAGCTGATACAATCCGTAAATGATTGGTTCTTTGTCACGTCCTGGTCTTGTCTCATGTCTCTGTGTGTTATCCCCACGTGACCTGTGCCCCTCTGTGTCTCCTGTCAGTAGTTTTCCACCACCTGTTTCTCATTTGTAGCTCCGCCCCTGCCCCAGGTGTTTCCAATTCTAGCGTGTTTCCTGTTTGTTAAATAGATCCCCTGTGCCACTTGTCCTCCGTCGGTCTTTGCACCTTCCCCTGTTGTTTCGTCTCTCTCTGTGTTTCATAGTTTCTCAGTGTTTCATAGTCTCTGTTCTTCACGTCGTAGTTTCTATGTTTATCACTTGTTCATGTTTCTAGTTTCTTGTTTATTTCCGTCTTCCTTGGCTCCTTGTAGATACCCCTGCTTTGTGTTTATTAGTTTATTCCCTTGTATATATTTCCCTAGCCCTGTTAGTTTATTTCTAGTATATCTTGTTTGTTTAGGTTTATGTTATTTTGTTTCACTGTTTAGTTTGGTTATTGGTTTATTCTCTTTGTTATGCGTTTTCTTGTTTCTTTGTTTATTTGTTATTTATTTAATAAATTATTTATTTTTCCCTTACCTGCACTTGCGTTCGCCTCCTCGTCTCCCTGCCTGGGTCACCCCTGTGACAGAAAGACCGACCAAACATGGACACAGCAGGTTCTGCGTGGACTGGCTCCAGAATGGCGATTCGCCGTGCTCCTTGCGGGACCCCGGCGCAGGACACCTCGAGGCCTCAAGGACGCCGCAGGCCTCGGGGTAGGCGTTTTAAGGGGTTCCGCCAGCCGGATGAGGAACCCTTTTCCGAGGAGGATTTTCTTGGGGGGGGCGCTACAGGTTGGTGCGGTTAGCCTTGGGTCTCGTCCCAAGTTAGGCAGTGCCTACGAGTACCCGAGGCTCGTAAAGCGGGACCCATGGGACTTTCTCGGGTGCGCTCCCAGCAGCTCCGAAGAGGAGGAGGAGCTCTACCCTGCACCGGCCCGTGCTCCTTTACCGTTCCCCCCAGGGGCGGTGCTCTACCCGGCTCTCGGCCGCACAGCTCCAGAGGCCGTCCTGACCGTCCATCAGCCTCCCATGACGCGCTCCGTGACTCTCGCGGCCGAGATGCCGCGCTCCGTGAAGCCCACGACTGAGCCGCCGCGCTCCGTGACTCTCGCGGCCAAGACGCCGCGCTCCGTGAAGCCCGTGACCGAGCCTCCGCGCTCCATGAAGCCCCCGGCCGAGACGCCGCGCTACGTGAAGCCCGCGGCCGAAACGCCGCGCTCCGTGACTTCCACGACGGCTGTGGAACCGTGCTACAGGACCTCCCACCCGGCGAGCCAGCCGCGAGCAGAGACTTTCCCTGCGCTTTACTCAGCCGGAGAGAGTATAACTCCAGTCTGGGTTTTTGCGGCAACCGCAGCCTCTCTGCTCCGGACTTTACCGGCAGTCCCACGCTCTCTGCCTCTACAGACTTTGCCGGCGAAGCTGCAGATCCAGTCCGGGTTTTTGATCTTCCCGCGGTCTCAAGCCCCGCTGCTGCTACGCTGGATCTCTACGCGCCCAGCTCCGAAATTCTCTCGGCTGCTGAGCCACGCCCCCGGACTCCTGCCGTCCCGGAGCCTGCATACGCTGCGGTGCGTGCATTTCAAGCCTTCAAGTCTGCTCCAGCTGTTCAAGCCTCCGTGTCTGCTCCAGCTGTTCAAGCCTCCGTGTCTGCTCCAGCTGTTCAAGCCTCCGTGTCTGCTCTCTGCTCTTCAAGTCTCAGCGCCAGCACCAGCACCCGCTGCCAGAGTCGCCGCGCCGCCAGCACCCGCTGCCCGAGTCGCAGCGCCACCGGTTCCTGCTCCCAGAACTTTGTTTGGCTCCAGGGCCCTAGGCAGGCACCGAGGTCCCCGGACTTTAACCCCAGAACTGTGCCCAGGCTGGCTCCTCGGACTTTGCCTCAGACTTTTGCCAGTCCTGGGCACCCACCTTTGTTTCTGGTCCCCATGTCTCTCCCTGTTTTGGTCCCTGTCTCTGTCTATGTCCCTGTACCCGTGTCTCTCTCTGTCTCTGTTCCTGTCCCAGTCACCGTGTTTGTTTCTGTCCCTGTTAATGTCCTCGTCCCTGTTCCCATGTCCAGTCCCGTCCAGTCTCCTGTCCAGTTCCCTGTCCAGTCTCCGTGCCCTGTCCAGTCTCCTTCTCCTGTTCAGTCTCCATCCCCTGTTCTGTTTCCAAGCCCTTTCCAGTCTGCGTCCTTGTCTAATGTCCAGTCCCAGTCTCTCCTTACCTGCACTTGCGTCCGCCTCCTCGTCTCCCTGCCTGGGTCACCCCTGTGACATTCTTTCACGACTGGTATAGAAACATTACACTTACATTCAAATAAACTACAATAATAGGTCCATCCAGTATCTATCAGATGTCCAGACAGCATAAACAAGCCCATACTGCTATGTGACACGTGATTTCAGCACAGCGCTGGTTCTTTTTCTTCTTTTATTGTGTAACAATTGAAATTGCCCACCTAAACTTTCTGTAATTAGTCCAAAATCCGACCATCTATTAAGTGCTTTCACACTATAGACAAAACAGATAATGGTTCATCTGACCTGTAATAATCTGGAGGTGCTTTCCGGAACCTGCACAGCAAATTAGCCCGTATTAATTCAACACCGTTCGAGTGCTAAATCATGAAACTCACAGTCCTAATTTAACACTAACAGTGTTGATTTAACACTGATGTATGACATATGGATAATTTTACTACTATTTTTTTAATGTTGACTATCATAAGAATAGTAAAGTATAGTTCATGGACCACCACATTAAAAGCCAAACACTTCCTGTAACATTCTTCTTCATCCATTTCTTAGACTTTATTTTTCCATGAACTTGTTTTTAATGACAGAAATATACTTGATTATACTTGTTTGGTCATGTGCTTGCGTGAACAACCAGCTGCGATGTGAATGTCAAACACTAAAGACTTCGAAATTGTCTTGCTTTCAAATGAAAAATTTGCAATTAAAATATACATTGTTTATTAGTACAGCGATACAGAATACAGAATACAGAATGTTCAGGGGTTGGACAATGAAACTGAAACACCTGTCATTTTAGTGTGGGAGGTTTCATGGCTAAATTGGAGCAGCCTGGTGGCCAATCTTCATTAATTGCACATTATTGCACCAGTAAGAGCGGAGTGTGAAGGTTCAGTTAGCAGGGTAAGAGCACAGTTTTACCCAAAATATTGCAATGCACACAACATTATGGGTGACATACCAGAGTTCAAAAGAGGACAAATTGTTTGTGCATGTCTTGCTGGTGCATCTGTGACCAAGACAGCAAGTCTTTTTAATGTATCAAGAGCCACAGTATTCAGGGTAATGTCAGCATACTACCAAGAAGGATGAACCAAATCCAACAGGATTAACTGTGGACGATGTAAGAGGAAGCTGTCTGAAAGGGATGTTCGGGTGCTAACCCGGATTGTATCCAAAAAACATAAAACCACGGCTGATCAAATCACGGCAGAATTCAATGTGCTCCTCAACTCTCCTGTTTCCACCAGAACTGTCCGTCACCACAATTAATTATTGTGCTGTAAAACCAGGTGTTTCAGTTTCATTGTCCAACCCCTGTAACTTTTGGCTGGTTAAATGGTACAAATCTGTACTTATTGCTGTTAGGAAAGACTTTGTACTTCAGAGAGAACACATCTGACCCTGTAAAGACCAATATTGTAGCTTTAAGGGTACAATTATGAAGAGTGTATCTTTGAGAACAAAAAAGTACTTATATCGTAGCTCTGTTTTTTTAGAGTGTACTGCAGCTTGTGGATGTGTCTCATTCATTTCTAAGGGTGCGCAAAGCCGACACAACAAATAGAAGTGGGAAACACAAGGCAGCTTAACAGTTAACAGCAGAAGATAACAGCAACTTCTGTGTACAAGTCCCTCTAAGGTAACTAAGTGCCTCTCCCTCCAACTTTACCAAGCAACAGTTTAGTGTCATCCAGTCCACAAGCCCCTATTTATATCCCTGATGTCACACCTTCCAAACGAGCAGCAGAGAGAGAGAAAGAGAGAGAGACTAGGGCACAGAAATGGATACAGCAAACAAATGAAGTCAGACTGTGTTAAGAGGACTGGACAGTCAGAATGTGAGTGTGTGTCCTGGCCGCTGTCCCAGGTGTCAGTGGCGGCAGAGGCCCCGTGCACAGGGTGCGCTCTTGTCCACTTAATAACTGCCATGGAAAACACAAGCCTGAGTAACCAAACAGACAAACAAGCTGGAGCCCAGTTCCTATTAATCAACCGGCGCAACGTCAAAATCAGCAAATATATACAGCTCCTTTCACAGGGGAGAAAAAAAAAAACAAAGTGTGTGTGGGCAGGGGTAGAGGGGGGACATCAAAAGTGTGTGTGGGATCTGTATGAAACTGTGTGTGTGTGTGTGTGCGCGCGCGCTGTGTAAACCTGGCAGAGTGGAGAAGCCTGCCACAGACATCAGCCCCGCCATTTGCATATTCACGGCTCAATTTGCACTTGGCTATGCAAATGTATGCAAACAACGTTTCAGAACATTTCAAAAATAGAAACCCGCATTCAAAATGACACTGGGCTTCTTAGTATTCAGCCGCTACTCAAAAATAAATAAATAAAAAGAAACTGAAGACAAACTAACAGAAGAAGAAGAAGAAGAAAAATGTTTGTTGGAGAGTGCAGACGCCGGCTTCTCCATTCACATCCAAATATATTTACTTACTCCAACTGCTGCTTCAGCACCGGCCATTTTACTGGAAACCCTAATCGTTCCTTATAGAAACACAGTGTTTACAAACACAGTTTATAAAGCAGTTACGTGGATAAGAGTGGACTGGAAGTAAACACCGAACACTACTATGTGCCAAGTCACGTACGCACACAGCCAGTGGGTACAGGACAAGTAGGCTACTAGCGTCAGAATGTTGCAAATACCTCACTTAAGGTGTTCAGTTTTTGTGCTTGGATTCTATTGGCTGCTGATGGAACCAGCTTCCCAGCTTAACCCCTTAACAGGCCAGGATTTTTGTCTGCCTTTGCAATTATCTGCCTGACATTAAACTACTAAATCTTGAGGATTTCTATAAAAACATTACATAAAAAGCTTTTTATGTTTGATAAGGAACATTACTGAAAAGCATAACTGTAATTGTAATAGAAAATAAAAATATATATAATTAATTAAATCTGCTAATGTCAAAAAATAATGAATAAAATCATAAAATTGTCCCTTTGCTTAACTTTCGTCTCTTCCAAACCTTTCGTTTCGTTATATTTGGGTTGATTCCTGTTGCTGATCTGGAATTATTATGTGTTATCCAAGTGTCCTGTAGGAGATTTAAAAGAGTGTAAATAAGCTATGTTACTGCAGAAAATAGAGTTTTGTATCACCTACACCTGTAGCCATATACTGGACAAGGCATTTTAAGGGGTTAAGGTAATTTTAAAACCTGTAGTTTGTTTCTTTGGCCCAAACAAGTAGTTGATGAGTTTGTTTAAATGGAGCCTTTCCCCCTCAGTTTGGTTTGTTGCAGATCTGTTTAAAACTGTTTAGCATGGAGTCAGCATTTGTTCATAGCTGTAGTAATTATCTGGGTGATAAATCAGGTTAAACTACACCTGAAAAGCTGTTTAGCTCAAATATGAGTTGTAAACTGAGACATAAGCCGTTTTCATACCTGCGCAAACGAACAGCACCAAGGATGCAAACAAAGAAGAGCAGAGTTTAAAGTGGAACATATAGAGCAAACACCCTAAATATAGTGAAAACACCCTAAATCTGTGTTCTGACTGTTTCTTAGATGAGATCAACACTTTGGTTACGTTCACACAGCAGCTAAAAGTAACTCTTTTTAATGTGACCCATATCTTACATCTGTCAGAACAGTTCCCACTTTCTAAGCAACATGCATGTGTGATAGAACATTACTTTGGCCAATACTGCCAATTCATTAGGAACTCTGTGCGGATCTGACACAATCCTTCTAATATTATTGGAACAGATGCATCAGTCCGAATATTTCAGAGCTTTCTTTGAAGATCTGAATTTTTTTAATTAGTATTGCTATCTGTTTCCCTCATTCGGCTTCACATGGTCATTTTCCCTTTTTCTTATGATCTTTTTTCTTCCCTGTGAGGTAAACGTTGCATGAATTCTGATCTGGCCACTCGGACAGAGTCACATTGCTGTGAAATGAACGAGTATCAGATTTCAACACAAATATACTGAAGTCGGTATATACAAATCGGAATTGAAAATGTCAGATTCAATGCGTTTTTCACAAATGACACACCTGTGTCACACATGACGTGAAAAAAAAAAATCAGATTTGGGCAACATTTACCTGCTGTGTGAATGTAGCCTTTTATTTGCAAATGATCACATCGGTTTTGCCTGTCCAGTCATCAAAATCATATCTGCGTCGGATGCTGTTGTATCAAGTTTGAAGCCAGTAAATAACCATTGGTGCTTTTCTTATACCCATTTTGGATTTGCTAAGGTCATTGTTTTCCCTGTTGTGATGGATGTTGAACTCAGATTCAGAAATCAGATCAATGTTCAAAGCATTCAGACTGGATCTGTATAAATATGATTTTAATCACAGATTCAGTGTTTTTTGGGGAATCTACATATGCTAAACATTAGATTTGGATTGGCTAATAAACAGACTAATTATCAGGCTCTACTTTACTGTTTTTGTCTAAAATCAGTGTTTGGACTAGTTATTTTTGCAATATTGATTTTTCGGTACCACTTCAAAATAAGACTACCTTTATAAAGGGTTTATAAATGGTTTAGTTTATTAATGGTTACTAATTAGGTTGTAAATGCCTTTAAAATCATTAATAATCAGTTATAACACATATGTAGAAATGCACATAGACCTGTTGTTTGTAAAATAGTGAACCCACAGAAATATAACTGATTATTAATTATTTTTAAAGCATTTACAACCTAATTAGTAACCATTAATAAACTAATTGTGAACGATTTATTAACCCTTTATAAAGGTAGTCTTATTTTAAAGTGGTACCGATTTTTCTTACTCTTCTTATTCAAGATTTTGTTAAGTTTTCGTTTGATGTCATTTGAAGAAATATTATTCTAATATTTGTATAAAACAGGCTTTTCTTCAGGACAATCTTTACCAGCCATGCCAACCTCCAATGCACTGTAATTTCTGTTCATAATATCTACAGAGTCTGTTTACATCTGCTATTATAATGTATTTCTGATGATCAGAATATGTTCTGATTTTATTTTTCCGTGTGGTGACTCAGGTGTAAAGATGAATTGTGATCTGATCCCTCAAACCACATTTGCTGTTGGTCTGATATCTTGTCTACATTTAAATTCAAGTGTAAGTGGAATGCGCTTTCTGTGATCAGATTTCATCAGGCAAGCAAAAATATGTCGGTTGAAAAAAACATTAATATGAGAAGTTATTACTGTGGATCTTGGCTTCTCTCTCTCCCTCCTGCTCCCTTTCTCCCTCGCTCTCTCGTTCTCTTTCTAGATGACAGCAGTATTACAGAGTTAGTTTCCATGAGAGTTTCTTTAAATAATCCATATATTCAAGAAACACATAAGGAATCATGTAGCAACTTAAAAGTGTAAAACAAACCAAAATACTCTGTGAAGAATCATTTAGATGCTCTTATCTGGGGAGCTGTTAACTTGTGGTTTCTGAGGCTGGTAACTTGATGAACTTATTGTGTGCAACAGAGGAAATTCTCGCTCTTCCTTTCCTGGGGCGGTCCTGATGGGAGCCAGTTTCATCATTACATTTTTTATGGTCTTGACTTGACTGCTCTTGAGGGTGCTTTAAAATTCTTGAAATTTTTCGTATTTTTTCTTTACTTAGTTGAGTATTTCTTGCCATAATATGGATTAGAACATTACTTAAATAGAACTATTTACCTCTTTACAACTTTACAACTGATGCTCTCAAACACGATAAGAGGCAAGAAATTCAAGTAATTAACTCTTGCAACTTCAGCACAGCTGTTAACTAAAAGCCATTCCAGGTGACTCTACCTCATAAAGTTACTTTATAATTGAAAACAATGTAGTCGAAGAGTTTATTAGGAGATTGCAGGCTGACCTCCCACTTCTTTAAGCTCTGCAGCAATACTGGCAGTATTTTTTATAGCCAACCATTGGCTTCTTTGTTTGACCCTGGGGAGCCCTGTTCTGACTGGAATCCATCCTGAAAAACTGCTATAAGATGTTGGTCATCGTGCTTTATCTCTGTTTTAGGGTGTTAGCAAACTTCTTATATCCTAGCGTCCTAAGATGCTTTCCCATCTTTATGGAGAGCAACAATTCTGTTTCGCACATCCTCAGAGAGTTCTTTGCCATGAAGTGCCATGTTGAATATCCTGTGGCCAATATGAGAGAATTACACCCAGAACACCAAATTTTAACCAACCAATGGTTTAAGCCATTGGCTTTACGATCATGTTGTAACATGTTTTATATAAAGAAATAGTCCACTATGGTCCTCTCACTTCAGAGTTAGTGCTTCTTTAGAGGTAGCAGTGACGGCAGCATTCTGATATTTTTTTCTGTTACTTAAGAAAATTATAAATTGTTTTTCCTCATTATGATTAAAGAAGTCAGTACAGCAAGACCTGGACGCCGGGTGGCCTGGCGTTCTTCATCAGTCGCTCTGCAGCTCTTCAGCACACAGAAGGCCCGGCGCGGTCGAAGGTTCTCGGGGGTGAAAGTTTGCCCAGGCTCTGAATGAATGGACTGGTGGGTGGGCTCAGGGAAATCCACTTTGCCCCCTCCCAAAATCCCATTCATCTCAAGCTAGCAGGCCCGGCTAATCTGCTCCGCTGGCATGGCTGTCCGTCTGCGGGGCCACCGCAGGGTCCGGTGCTGGCTCACCGCTGGCCCACAGGAGCTTTATCTCCTCCCCACGCTGCTCAGGATAAACAGCTCCATATGGAGCTCTAATCCCCCAACTCTCTGCGCGCTGTTCAGCTCCCAGCTCCTCTGTTCTTCTCTCTCACAACTTCTCTTTCTCTCTCTTTCCTCGCAGTCTTTCTCTTTTATGTAATCATTGCTGAGTGGTTCCAGGTATGTTCACAGAAGTTGCAAACAATTTGGTCGTTAGCTTCAAACTTTCAAGCTCCTCAGGTACTGGGGCTTCTGGACTTGTTTAGCATTTTTTCCATCATGCTTTCTTCTTCTGTTTTTTTTAATACCTCAATAGAATTTCTACAAAGTCGTCCTCCAACTCAAAACTTTCAAGCTCTTCAGGTAATGAACATTTGAGTGTCTTGATCTCCATTTAAAAAAAATATAAAAAATAATATCTGCTGTTATTGCTGTCTTACTAACATTCCTACATTCAAGCATCTTAGGTACACATTTTTTGTTTGTAATATTAATATATACAACAATGATTTTCAACCTGTGGGCCTTCTACTGTTATTTTTATCTGTTTTGCCAAGTAAAAAAAAGTATTTGCTACAAATTTCCTACATATTTCTCTTGTTTTTTCTTTTGTAGCATACTCATATTTTTCTGATTAACAAACACATAATAAAATATCAGACAAACATAACCTGAGTAAATATAAAAAGCAGTTTTTAAATGATTATTTCATTTAATGCTCTTATTTGCAGGATTGTTTTAATTAAGCCACATTAGAGGGTTTTCGATCATGTTTAAGATCATACCACAGCATCTCAATCAGACTTTGACCAGACCACTCCAAAACCTTTATTTTTCAGCCATTTAAAGGAGGCGCCAGCAAGGTTTTGCTTCGGATCATTGTTCTGCTACAGGACCCAAGTATTTCTGAGCTGTCTTGCAGTCTTGATCATTAGCTTGAACATTAATTGAGGAAAGTGAGACCTGCATTTCTTTAAATGTTGTTCTGGGTTCCTTTATGACCTCCTGGATGAGTTGTCCATGCCCTTTGGAGTAATTTCAGTAGGCCTGTCACTCTGTTGTTCTGTTGAAGGAGCACATCGCATGTAGCGGTACACATGCATTACACACTACTTCATTAAGAAATATTGCTCATATCAGTTTGTTGATTAGTCTCGCATAACATAGAGTGTGAGTTTTTTTTTCCATTATGGATAAATGGTTAAAAACAAGATCTTTCTCAAAAGATTCTGAGGCAATTTAGTTTAGATAATATTTTTTTTTCTTGGTTTCCAGATCGTTAAGGAACCCCTGTTTTACACAGTCAATCATTTACTGTAGGTTTTTCAATCCAACTCTTCAATCCAACAAACAATTTTCAAAAAACAAACTTTTTCTTGACAGTAGTCATAGAGCTGCTTTATTTTTTTGGAACTTTATCTCAGAACTTGCTGAGTTTATGTTAGCATCAACTGTCTACACCCTGTTTTGCTAAAACAAAACTTCAGGAAGCACATTTCTTCAGACTCCTCTGCCTGATTGTTGTCAGGCTCCGGGTTGTTTTTTGTAGTTTTTGAAAACACTACAGAGTGAGACTGTGAAGCCGAGTCCTCCATTTTATTCCTCCGTTTCACTGAGCCTTCAGGAGCTTGTTAAAACATGCCACACATGGCTGTGAGCACTGTCTGGTACATGGTGTTAATTTTACGACACGGACTCGGCAGTAAAAAGCGAAGCCCTGGCTAATGATCTAGCCTAGCGCTAAGCTACGAAACCGCCGCAGACCTGCGACATTACCACAGCGTTCCAGCATTAGCGGCAGCCTTAATCGGCCTTTGCGTCTTTCTGAGACAAGCCATTTGCTGTTTGTCTCCTACAATGGAAAAGCACTGACATCACTGACCGTCCATAACACATACCCATACAAACAGAGCTGTAGCAGCATTTGTCTAAGAGCTCCGCGTGAATCTAGTTAACGAGCACGCAACAAAAAAGAAGTTGTTGGTTTAATATGGAGCTTAATACAGGCTGTTTTGTAGTTACAACCCGGCTTTAGAGTTATTAAAGCACTGGGGCTTTTGACCAATGAGAAATCTGTGTGCTTAGGATTCCAGAAGGAGGCGAGAAAACAGGGGGCGCAGGTCGCAAAGTGCCCACTGGCTCTTTAAGATGGGGTTTAAGTGATCAGAATTTCATGCATGGCTGCTATTGGCGGTATAATGTTACGCTTTAAGAGTTGCTTAATGGTAGCCATGTGTGGACGCAGCTTGGGGAGGGGTGGTGTCGAGTGGGGTCTTGAGAATGGAAAGCCAGTGCAGTAAAGTGATGTGTGTAAATGTGTGTGTGTTGATGCAAGGTGGGCTCGGAGAAGCCCGGACGGGGGAGAGAAAGCGAAAGGGAGCATGGAGAACTCTCACAGAGGCTTGGAAAAGGCCAACCATATGAGATTACAACATACCTCAGAAATGTGCTAGTTGGGGAAAGTTTGTGTATTTTGGGACACGCTCCAAATTTTCCACAGACAACTTTTCTTCTTTTTTTTTTTTTTTGTTGGGGGAGAGTTGTGCTACTCTTGCTCTCGCTCTCTCATTTTTTCTCTCTCACTTTTTGCCTTGCTTATTCCCTCTCTCTCCATCCATTTCTTTCTCCATTTCTCCCTCTCTTTTTTTCCCTCCTCATACTCTATCCCTCTTTTTTCCTCTCTTAATTTCTCATTTTCCCATTGTCCCAAGTTTAATCTCACTCTACCTTCTTTAAACTGTAAATTTTGTGTAAATGAACAATAATTTTGTGTAAATGAACAATAATAGTAGTTAGTTATGAATAACAGTAAAGAGAATATTTTTATTTAAGATCATACCACAGCATCTCAATCAGATATTGACTAAACCACTCCAAAACCTTTGTTTTTTTGTTTTTTTTTGAGCCATTCAGAGGTGGACTTGCTGGCGTTCTTCGGATCACTGTCCTGCTACAGAACCCAAGTACACCTGAGCTTAAAGTCTTGAACTGTCTTGAACTGATAGGGTAATATTGAATCATCAGCACTGAATTCAGTGAACCTATACCTGCAGTTCTTTAGATGTGGTTCTCGGTTCTTTTGTGACCTCCCGGATGAGTTGTCCTTGCTCTTTGAAGTAATTTCAGTAGGCCTGTCACTCTGTTGTTCTGTTGAAGGAGCACATCGCATGTAGTGGTACACATGAATTACACTTGACTTCAGTGTGTGAAGATTAATAAATATTGTTGATATTAATAAATATCAGTTTGTTGATTAGTTTTGCATAACATAGACCATGAGCTTTATCCATTATGGATAAATTGTTTATAACAAGATCTTTCTGGGGAAGTTTTGTCTGGGGCAGGTTTCCAGAACATTTTTTAACTTAGATCAAAGTTAAGCATCAAATTGCAAAAGTTTAGGAACCCCTGTTTTACAGCATTTTAATTAATTAAGTAATTTCCATCAATTCATAAGTCCAGTCACTATTTTAGCATACCGGTTTTCCAGCCACTCTAGAGTAGGGGTGTAAGAAAATATAAATCAATATTGTATCATAATGCAATATTTTGTTTTGTAATCCTGTATCAATTTTAAAGGAAACAGTATCAATTTTGTATTATTTTATTTAGTAACATGTAAAGATTGGTGTCAGACAGAGATGGTTCTTTTTTAACCCCACCCACTAGATAGCAGTGTTGGTCTCGCTGTTCTGATTATATAAAAAGAAAACTTTTATTTGATTTAGATTTTATATTGAATATGATAGTATGTGTTTTAATACTATAGTTTTTTTTTTTTTTTTTTTTTACAATATATTAAACTGTAACCCCTGCATCGGGAAATGCATTATATTGCCATATTCTTGCAATACACACACACTTTGTCCAAGTTATTCTTTCTAACCAAATGCGCAGTTCGAGTTGTGTTGGGTCATTCAGTAGGGCTGTGTAATTTATGCTTTGTTTTGTATAGTCCAGTTGCTGTATTTAGTGATTGCTCTGGAACCTGAAAAGATTGTTCATAGCTGAGACCAAAGACTAGTACTGTATTTTTCAGAAAAAATCCTTACATTTTCCCAAAAATCACCAGAGCACCTTATAATCCGGTGCACCTTATGTATGAATTTTACCAGTCAGGTTGTAAGGAGCGGTAAAACCACTCTACTGAAGTGCAGCGTTATACAGGAGTTTCAGTAAAGTTTCTCCAGCACTTAGGCAGGATCAGTATTAGCATTAGCTGCTAACCGCAGCACTAACTCTTTCGCTGTTCAGAGGTGAGTATATCAGACTGTAGCCTGAATATTTACGATGTTAAAACAAGATACGTGTGATGAACCGCTAGCTGATAGCACCCTGGCTTACCGGAACACTCAGGGTTACTCAGTGTAGTGCTATCGGCTGCGTTTACTAGCGCTAAGCACTGCTGCTAACTGCGCTGTAGACAATATTGGAAATCTAAACTTTACTCACCCAAATGAACATTTTTTTTTGCTGAATTATAAGGGAAACTTGGCCACACACTTGTTCCTTACTAGTGTCACCTAAAATGTGCCTTTTAATGCAGTGTGCCTTATGTATGAAAACAGATCAGAAAATAGATGTTCATTGATAGTGTGCCTTCTAATACGGTGCACCTTAAAGTCTGTTAAAGGTTCTTTAATACGTGACCGATCCAAACTGGTGTCACAACAATACTTGAATGGGTAGTTGGATGAATGAATGGATTAATGAATAAGCCCCAATATATGGTAGAACTGAAAACCACTTACACTTAAGTTCTGGACTGAAATTGTACAGAAGAAATATGTTTTCATACACAGACAGACAAAGAGATTCCTTCACATGTTCCCACCCTACTGAGGCATACAGCACACAGATAAATCAGATGAGATAACTGACTTGCACTGCACTACGTGATGTAGGGATTAGACAGAAAATGACTGAAAAAGCCACTGTTTTTATGAAGAACAGTCAACCACACCCTGAGAACATGTGTGTATTTCCCACACATTTAGAAGACACTAATGCATTTCACATTGCTTTTTTTTAAATGTTGTCCTAAAGTAATTTTAGATTTGTTGTATGTTCATAACCTTAAAGACCTATTAAATATCAAATGCCTTATTTTTTATAAGGCGCATTTTAAGCAACACTTGTTACTAACATGGGTGTCGCCAGGTTTTCCTTCTACTGTTATTTGGGTGAGTAAAGCGTTTTCACTTATTTACAGTAAGCTTAGGTTTCCAGATTTCCACTAAGGCTGGAACATTAGCATTAGTGGCTAAGCGCTAACTGCTGCCTGACAGCTCTACACTGAGTAACCCTGAGTGTTCCAGTAAACCAGAGTGATATTAGCTAGCGGTTTATCTGACGTAGCTTGTTTTAACGTGGTAAACGCACAGACTACAGTCAGATAACACTCACCTCTGAACGGCCAAATAGCGAGCATGGGTAGATGGTAATACTGATGCTGCTTTAGCCGGGATTCGAAGCAAACAAAAGGCTGTTAGTTTTGCCAATATTACACGTTATAGCATGAACCTCAAGTGTATTATTGCGATTATTTCAGTGTTTATTGAAAGATTTTGAGTTAAATAGGAGAAGAAAATATGATCTTTTTGGTTATAAAAACACAGCGAGTTAAAATAGTTCCATTGCTGCACTGTTTGGTTTGTAAGCGCTGCATCATTGCTAGGTTACCTGTATGTGGCAGAGTAATACAGTGAGAGTAATACAGGAGAGCTTGGGTTTCGGCTGATAACGGCACTCCCAGCCAATCACATTGTAGGGTCAGAACTAACTGTGGTATAATTGAAGAGTGCTGTTTAATATTCTATCTATAGCCAATTAGCTACCCTTCAAGAGTTGTGCAAGTTATTAACATTACCCTAGCTGACACTGTATCTGCCATTTTTATTTTTTAAGGTTCTTGTAAATAATGGAAGGTATGATCATATTACTAAACTGATGTTGAAATGTCTAAAATTACATTGATAGAACACTTATTTTTCACTCTGAAAGGGTATTAGTTGGACATCAATAGTTTAATATTTTAAAACATTTTTAAAAAGTCAAACTTTGTTAGACAAACTTCAAAAAGATGTCTTTTTAAAGCACAGTTTAAACATATAATATTGATGTCTTTTGGATGTGAGTAATATACGTTTAAAAGAAATGAATTCTGGATTGTCTGTGAACGTCTTTTACCCATTAACACAGTTTATTGTGTATTGCAACATTTACATGGACAATTCTATGCAATGTATCAACGTAAAACAAAAATCACTACAATATGAGATTTTTCCGAAAGTTCTGTAAAGTTTGTCCAGACTAGCAAAAGTAGGCTTTATGTAGCAGTCCTCTATTGTTCAGTCATTTAAATACAACACCTGGTCACAAAAAAAATTTGGCACCAAAAAAAAGGACACTCACTCTAGTATTTTGTTGGAGCGCCTTTATCTTTGATTGCAGCACACATATTTACTGTGGCATTATTTCAATACGCTTCAATACAATGTCACAAGATTTATTTCAATCCAGTGTTGCATTAATTTTTCACCAACATCTTGCAGCAGCATTGATGATGGTAGAGTCTGACCACTGCACAAAGTCTCCTCCATCCAGCACATCCCAAAGATTCTCAATGAGGTTAAGATCTGGACTCTGTGGTGAACTCTCTCAATCCATGTGTGAAAATGATGATCTCATGCTCCCTGAATCACTCTTCCACAATTCCAGCCCCATTAATCCTGACATTGTCATCTTGGAATATGTCCGTGTCATCAGGAAAGAAAAAATCCATTGATGGAATAACCTGGTCTATATTTAGTATATTCAGGTATTGAGGTCAGCTGACCTCATTCTTTCAGCACATACTGTTGCTGAACCTAAACCTGCAGACCAACTGCAGCATCAACCCCACATCATTTACTTACTTCAATCCCTTTAGTGTCGTTACCAGTGGAGATCTAACCCCTCTCCACCCAGCTGAAAAGCCACTTATGTATTTCCCCTGAGCTCCATCCCTGCTGCAGCCTCGTCCCTGTACCCTGTGTCCTCTCTTCTCCCACTTCAACACTTATCAGCTTTAAAAGGCGTCTATTTCCACCTCCCTCCTATCGCCCATCAGTAGCGACCCGCGCGACGTGATGCCTCCTCGCAACAAATCCCATTACTTTTATCCTTAGCTAATACCGGGGCCACCGCCACGCCGCTGTCAAGGCCGATGGCACAAACAATTTGCCTTTCCCCTGCCTCCATTTTCTTTCCCTCAGCGCCCACAGGGGCTGGGAAGAAATGAGCAGGTGGAGTGAGGTGGGGTGAGGTGTATGGGGGGGTGGATGGAGTGGAAGAGGAAGAGGTTTGAGGTTGAAGGATTGTTCAGGGGAATGCTGGAGATTTTTATTATGAGATGTGTTACTAGAGGTGTGAGTTGGTGTGCTCTATACCTATGAATGGGGCACTTAAATAGGCATATAGTCTATTGTCTTTGTGTAGTCTATTGTAGTGTTGTCAGGTGCAGCTACTGAAGCATCATTGAGAAACTGTGGTGTAAAAATTTGCCTCATATTGAAATACTGTGTCTGCATGCCTGGAGTGTACAATACATTCCATTCTGCTAGATCTCACCAAAGAAGAAATGTAACTCACTTTTATTATTTACTCAGTAAATTTGGTACATTTTTCAGATCAGAATAGAAATTCTCATTGTGTTTCCTATTTTGTAAATGCGTTTGTCATTCATGCAAATGGTCGTTTACAATTTTCAGCTGTTTTTTGAATTATCCATTGCTTATGTCGTGCTCATCAAAATGGGATGTACTGATTATCTGTTGAATTGTCTTACCCTCCAAAACAATTAGGCTTTAGGTCATTGCCTCGATCATTACATTCAAAAGTGCTGAACAGGCTATCATAATCTCTCAGGCATAATTTATACATTTCTATGAAACTGTTTTGGTACTTTTTGTAATTTATTGTAAATAATTAAACTGTTCTCAGGTGAATCATGCCTTTTAGTTAATTAGGGGATTCTTTCGATGCTGCATTGCAATGGAAGATATTCAGTGTGATGTGGGTGAAAATATGTGGCCCAACTATGTTTTGTGCAAGTTTGTATTTTGTGTGTAACACATACAGTTTTAATTGATTTGATTTCAATCAAAAGCTTGTTTCCATCAGAATATACTTACACTGTACACCGTTGCACTGTTGACAACATAAATAAGTATTTTGAGTATCTTGTTCGTAGGCAATGACACACAGACTAGGCATTCTGATGGCACTGACAAGTTGATTGACAAAAATATTTGCTTTTGAAGGAAAAGCAAAGAATTCTGAGGGAGGTACGAGCTTTTGCAGGTATTTCACTTTTACTGTTTGCACTAACTGTTTTGAGAAATGCACTTGTTGTGATGGCAATGTAAATCATGACTTGAGAAATGAACCAAAACAAGTGAGAAAAACTGTAAATATCTTTTGAACCCCTTAACTGAAGTGAATAACTCTTGGTCACAAAATAGTTGCACCCGGAGGGAATCAACCGACAGGAAAGAAACTTGTTGGGTAGTTGTAGCAGACGGGTTGATTGAGATTGAATTACTCAGAACGCAGCGCTTTTGTATTGGAGGAGACAATTAGTGAATCTGTGAGTGTGACTCTGTGGTCAGTGCCAAGAAGACCTGCTGTCATCATGATGTGGGGAAAAATGTTATATAAAGCCAGATAACCTTTGGTCTATGGAGGACGAAAAATGACATGACAAAGTATAAAAAAATATATAATTAAAAAAAAATGCACATAAAAATGAATAAACCAATATATATTAATAGATACATTTTGTCATTAACAAAATACACAATTAAAATTATATCAGGAATAAATTTCCATATTTCCATGCATGAACCTTTATTTGGGGCTGTTTCTGTATTTCTGCATTCATTTATTTATATATTTAATGACTGATGTATTTCTATATTTATTTCTTTATATGTTTCTGAATTTATTTATTTATTTGTTTCAACATTTTTCATGTATTTATTTATGTATTAGCATATTTCATCATTTATCTATTTCTGTATATCTGCATTTGCATTTTAATTAGGTAGGTGGGCCTATTCTCGATCTAAAGCAGGATTGGTTGATAAAATAAATAAACAAATAAATAAGCAAATGTATTCAATGCATCCAACAGCCCCAAATAAAGGTTCATGCCTAGAAATATGGAAATAGATTCCTGATATAATTTTAATGGTGTATTTTACATGACACAATGTACTTATTTATTTATCTATAAACCTGCTCAGTCATTGTTTCATGATGCTGCTTGTGTCTATGTTACCTTCTGATCACAACACCTCTGGCCACACTCACATTGACTATGATTACTTTAATTATTCTTACCATCACTATTATGATTTTATTAGCACACCTGAGCATTTTTGCCAAAACTTCCAATGATTTTTTTTTTTCCTTTACCTGTAGTTAAGTTAAGCGACAATATATTTACTGAAGTAGTTTGGTGATATTTTAGTAGCTACTAGCAGTTGTGTAAAGTAAAGATGATGATAAAGTCTTTATCAGTGTCATATCAATAAGTACTGTTTATTGTATTGTACCATACCCTTAATAATCGAATGCTGAAAAGTGATATGATTTATAAAACTAAAGTGCTACCAAGTTATAATAGCATCAGAAGCTTTTGGGAACCTTTTTAGCATTTTCTTTTATTATATACAGCATTGGAAAAAAGTAAGACCCCACTTCAGTGTCTGAATCAGTTTCTCTGATTTTGCTATTTATAGGTTTATGTTTGAGTAAAATGAACATTGTTGTTTAATTCTATAAACTACAGACAACATTTCTCCCAAATTCTAAATTAAAATATATTTATTTAGAGCATTTATTTGCAGAAAATGAGAAATGGCTGAAATAACAAAAAAGATGCAGAGCTTTCAGACCTCAAATAATGCAAAGAAAACAAGTTCATATTCATAAAGTTTTTACAGTTTTCATGCATCTTGGCATGTTCTCCTCCACCAGTCTTTCACGCTGCTTTTAAATAACTTTATACCTTTACTCCTGGTGCAAAATTCAAGCAGTCCAGTTATTTCTCTTTCAACTTGGTAAAATAAAAAAAAACTCATTAGTTTTAATTGGTCTCATATTTTTTTTCAGAGCTGTATACTACTCTCTCTCTCTCTCTTTCTTATATACTCACATCAGAATGTGTTGGGTTGGTCCAGGCCCCTCCTGCTCCGACCCTTCTGACCCCTCCGGATTCTTCTGTATCATGATTGGCAGCCCATGCAAATAGAGCAGAGCCACAGAGTGGCAGGCAGATTCACTGGGTGTCTTACCCACAATGCCCTTGGCTCCTCCCCGTCAATAAGCAGTGAGTCAGCTACAGTGGGGGCTTATGATGACCTCTCTCGCCTTTCTAAAAGTTTAAGTTTCAGGGGAGCCACCCTCCAAACTCCTGCTGTCTGATTTTAGAATGTAAAGCATGTGGACAGTTTTTTGTTTTCTCTGAAATATTTATTCTAGTACACTGACATGCCATATGTTATGGTACAGGAATGACTTTTACCTTGTCTCATGGATGTGGGGTCTCCTGCACTGAATGTGGATGTGATTTTGCCACAGTCAGAATCGTGACCTCCCACTGCACTGTCCACTGTGGGTGATAATGCCTCTGGCTGTATATTTAGGGTCATCGTCTTGTTGGAAGGTGAATCTCCTTCCCAGTATCAAGTCTTTTACAGCCTCCAACTGTTTTTTTTTTCTTCCAGGATTGTCCTGTATTTAACTCCATCCCTCTTCCCATCAGCTCTGACCAGCTTCCCTCTATGTCCCTGCTGAAGTAAAGCATCTCTACAGCATGATGCTGCCACCAACATGTTTCACAGTGGGGACGGTGTGTTCAGGGTAATAAGCAGTGTTACTTTTCCACCACACATATTGCTTTGCATTTAGGCCAAAATTTTCAACTTTGGTCTTATCTGATCGCAATTTTTCCATAAAGGCCAGATTTGAGTAGTGCACAACTTATAGTTGTCCTGTAAACAGATTCCCCTGATCCACCTGAGTTATGGATTTCTGCAGTTCCTCCAGGGTGACCATGGGCCTCTTGGCTGCTTCTCTGACCAGTGCTCTTTTTGCTCGATCTGTCAGTTTGGATAGAACATGACCATGCCTTGGTAGGTTTGCAGTTGTAGAATACTTTTTCAATTTTTTTGGATGATGGATTGAACAGTGCTCCTTGGGATGCTTAAAGCGTGGGATGTGTTTTTATACCATAACCCTGCTTTAGACTTCTTCTCAACAACTTTATCTCTGACCTGTCTGCTGAGTTCCTTGGTCTTCATGATGCTGTTTGTTCACTAGTGTCTCTAACACACCACTGAAGTCAATACAGAACGGGTGTATACAGCTTTATACTGAGACTAAATTACACACACTCCACTCTATTACCTTATTAAGTGACTTCTGAAGGCAGTTGATTGCACTGGATTTTATTTAGGGGTTTTAGAGTAAAGAGGGCTGAATACTTTTGCACCTCACACTTTTTTTTATTTAATCATTTTTGTTCCACTTCATGATTATACGCTAATTTGTGTTGGTTTATCACGTAATATTTCAATAAAAAACATTTAATTTGTGGTTGTAAGGCGACAATATGTGAAATATTTTATGGCGTATGAATACTTTTGTAAGCCATTGCAGGTCAAACAAAAACAAAAAAATGCAAATCGACATGAACTAGACATACAAGAAACTAGGAAACAAAAACATAGTTTTTTGGTCAGTAATGCTGTAAAACTACCAACAATTTCCAGTCAACATAACATGTAAAGCATATACAGCTCTGAAAAATAAGTGACCACTTAATGATTTTTTTCTTTTTTCTTGGTATTACCAAATTGAAAACCTCTGGAATATAATCAAGAGGAAGATGGATGATCACAAGCCATCAAACCAAACTGAACTGCTTGAATTTTTGCACCAGGAGTAAAGCAGCATAAAGTTATCCAAAAGCAGTGTGTAAGACCGGTGGAGATAAAAAAACAGGGTTATTCCACCAAATATTGATTTCTGAACTTTATGAATATGACAGTGAGTGAACACAGTGTTTAAAAACTCCAACAGCACTGCTGTGTCTGATCCATTCATAACATAACAACAGACACTACCACCATGCTAATCAGTGCTAATGCAGTGCTGAGAATAATGACCCACCACACAAATAATACCTGCTCTGTGGTAGGCAGTGAGTGTAGTAAGGACATGGTCATTATATTGTGACTTGATTGTGTACAAGCAAGCCCTGATTCCTGTACTGTCTCCAAAAGCATGAACACAGCATCCAGCATCAAGGGCTACCCCACACCGCAGGGTCACACAACAGGAGAGCAGCGAGACATAATCAGGCAACCACCAAGATGACAGACAGCAACATTAAAGCAGACAGACCACTTGACGATACCTTGCAGAAAAAAAACTAAACTAAAGGAGCAGAGCATAAAATAAGAGAGAGGGCATCAGAATCAGTGCACATCCCAGACAGTTAATGGTCTAATCCAGTCCACTGGCAACTATCTAGAGAGCACCAAGCAGTGTCATCATCACAGAGTAGCAGTGGTCTCCACCAGACACTCTCTGAGAGATCTAACATCCTGCAGAGCTGAGCTGAGATCCTTATCCACTACACTTGGTCCAGCCAACTGCTCTTGAGTTCAGGACTCACTTTAGAGTCAGCTAATGGGACATTCCAGGATTTTGGTCCATTTCCTGTCCCACCACTTAACTTTCAAATGTACATATCCAAAATATCTAAATTACTATTTTTTGTGAAAAATCTACTTATTATAAGACAAACTGTAAAATATGGTGGAAAAATAAGCTCCTTAAAAAATGGCCGTTTTCTCTTGTCCCACACATTGGGTGACCAACTCCTTTGGCAAATTGAACAATTAAAATAAGCTCTAAATAAATGACGTCCTCTTGTATATTGTTGATATGCATCTCCTTTACTTGTGAAAACAACTTCTTTGGCCTACATTGTTTTGCATGTTACAGTTTTTATGCTATTAATTTGTGTCCCACAACATGCGCACAATCCTGTTACCATAAGGAATTTTACCTGGCAGAGAAAGAGTTAAAAATATTTGTCTACTGGCACAACGGAAGTGACATCACAAGGACATTTTCTGCTCACATGGCAAGACCAAGAGTAAGTGGTCTAACAATTTTCAAGTTTTTTTTCCAAATATGTTTGTCCCAGTTGTTTGTGTCACTCGGTGAACGCAACCCTGTTACTCATATTATAAGACTAATAATGAGTCAAAATTTCCTTTATATACTTATATAACCATGTTTGTCCTTGATCTTGTATACATAGCTAAATTCTACAGTTAGCATCTTTTCCTGGGGTAAACCACAACTTAGCCTAGATTTGCAACCCTGTTACTCACAACCCTGTTACTGTAAGTTACCAAATATATTGCATAATATATTTTTAAAAACTGCTTTGATGCCTGAGCTTGACGAATCAAACTTTTTGATAGTCTGTTACCTGTATTTAATAAATATATGGCTAAAAATGATCAAATTGAAGATCAAACGTTCAGAAGTGACCACCCCTGAAATGTACCAAAATCCTGGAATGTCCCTAATAACAGAACTATGCAAGGTGATACAATGTATTTGTTGGCCAATTTGCACCTTTCCCAAGAGCAGCAAAATTCAAATGTATTTTAAAGGTCCACCTAACAAATTTTAGTTTGTTAGATTGGCACTTGTGGATCAGCAATTGGGGCAGTGCTGCTCAGTGATGAGAGCATTAGGCCATTGAATTCATGTTGTTGGTTCAATACCCAGGTTTGGTGCGGTACCAACAGATCTCTAGAGCTCTCATATGTGTCTAAAGCCCTGTCTGGATGGGATTAGTTTTTTAGGAGGTCCTGGGGTAATTTTCTCTTTTATGGGGGGTTTATCCTCTGTGATTTTATTCCCATCCGGAAACGACCATGTACGTGTTTTTCTCAGCCGTCCTTTGAGAAAATACAGGCTGAATTATCTACTGTTTTTCTTTGAACTTTGTGGTCCTCTGGTAATTTTAGTACTGTCCGGATCCACATATCTGAGTTTCATCACCTCACATTTAATAAAATAGCTATTTGTTCACTGCCGTGCACCATAATTTCACTTTGGGTGTGCGTTTCCATGGAGATCCACGTGAACACAACAGGGAGTGTAAATTGAGGAGCTACTGAACACGATGTCATGTGACCGAGAAAGCCAAAAAGAAACTAATTCCATCTGGATAGGGCTTTAAACCTCATTCTCATTCTTTTGTTTAATGTTTAAGCAATTTTAGGAGGCATATATATATCTGTGACAAAGTTTATCTCTTTATGAATACTAATTGAAAATCACAAATACGTCCTCTAAAACGTATCAAAAATATCAACATTTGAGCAATAACATTTTCCTGTGGACTTAAAAAAGCACAGTTTAGCCCTAATCAAATGGGTTTAGTTTCTCAGGGGGACGTCTGTGAAAAATATTTCACACTTCTACTCAGCGATAAAACTCTTGCATCCGGGCTGCAATTGAAGAAACAGGAGGAGCAATAAGTTTGTGGCTTTCTCTGTTCAGTAGCTCCTCCATTTCCTCTCACTGTTGTGTTTATGTGAATCTCCGTGGAAACACACGCCCAAAGTGTAACAATGAAACAGAGATGTGACTCCGGACGGGACCTTACGACCACGGAGTTCAGCGAAAAACAGTAGAAAATTCAGTCTGTAATTTTCTCAGAGGACGTCTGAGAAAAACACGTACAATGGTCCTTCCTGATGGAAATAAAATCACAGAGATAATCGTACCTGAGGCTAAAGAACTATTCATTGGTAGGGCTTAAATGCCAGGCTAAACCAACGCCATAACAATGTTGAACAATCCCTGTCACCGGCATCGCTGAAACAGAGATAGCAATGTTGAATGGGTCTAGTTGCCAGCATTGCTAACATGGAGTTAGTGATGTTGGATGAGCCTGGGTTCAGCTTTACTAACTCAGTGTTAGCTATGTAGCATAAGTCTCGTCACAATGTCATTGACACTGTGTGATGCTGGTAGAAATAAAATTCAAGGCTGGTAGCTGCATAAAAGCATAATATAGTTCTCCATTGTGTTACGTGCACTTACTGGTCTTGATTAAGCAGTGCTCCAAATCTAAACAGAACTGTAACTGGGATAATGGATGAAACATGCTGGTGCAAACCAATGATAATGAAATAGTCAGAAACTTTGAGATTTTGAGATTTTTATTTGAGTAATTACATGAGTTATCTACATAATACATACATAATATAGGAACATGCATGTGGCAGATTGTGTAGCTGGCAATGATGAAGAAATTCAAATAAATGAATTTACTGTTGGCAGTATGTAACAGTAAACTCTGACATGCTATGTTTATTTCTATTTCTATTTCTACCAGCCTGATTTTATTATTTGCATGACTCAAGGCAGCGTACCATTTCACCCAGTGCTTCATGGAACCAAGTGACAGGTTGGCCCTTCTTAAAGATGCCCCAGGATGTCAAACTGTACTGTCCTTGGCATAGCTGTATAATGAGGGTTCAGTATACTGAAGTGATTTACCATGAACTTCAAACAGTGTTGACTCTTTATTGAAAATAAAATGTGGTATAATCAAAACAGCTGTATAATACATGATGATTCCAAAACAAATCTATAGTAGATAATATATTGTATTAAATATAATATTCTTATAAAGCCCCTGAGCTCTGGAATAACCTTTCAGAAACTATTCAGGATCCAAGTCTAGACTGAAAACATACTTGTTTAGTTTTGGTTCTTAGTGTTTTCCCTTTTATAAATGCTACAGGTCCAGAAATGGGCATATGCCATTCATGGGCATAGGCAATTTTGGTGAACTGAGATGCTGGATCTGCTGTTACACTGCTTCCACACAGTCACTTGGGTTTGTGAATGGTGGAGTGGATAGATGCCTTTGTCTAAGGGGGCTTCTGTGTCTGTGTTATCTTCTGTCTCTCTTTGTAAGTTAGGCTGTTATAGATAGATGTTGCTAATGGTCATTAAATAATTAAATAATTAACAGAGCATAGTGCATAGAAATATAATATAAATATGCATCTGTTACAAATATTGTTCTAAAAAGACAATGTTAATAAGTGAATACCCAATCATGAGTAAAGTGTACTTGAATGTAAGTGAGGTTGGGGAAGTGTTAGTGTAAATAATTAAGTGGTTGAATAATGTCCATGTGGTGTGACTGGATTAAACTTAAGAGTCTGATGGCTCTCTAGGTGTTTACTGTCTCCACATCAACCCCCTCGATGGAGACCGGCTGCAAGGGTAGTCCAGACCTACGGAAGTCCACCACCATCTCCTTGGTCTTGGATATGTTCAACTGCAGTTGGTTCAGTCGGCACCAAGCAACAAAGTCCTCCACCTGTCTGCTGTACTCCTCTTCCTGACCACCCTTCACACACCCAACGATGGCAGTGTCATCCGAGAATTTCTGCAGATGGCACATCTCAGAGTTGTACTGGAAGTCTGATGTGTAGAGAGTGAAGAGGAATGGGGAGAGCACAGTCCCCTGTGGTGCTCCAGTGCTACTGACCACAGTCTGCGATGTACCGTCAGTGAGCCTCACGTACTGTGGTCTGCAGGTGAGGTAGTCTGTGATCCAGGACACCAGGTGAGGATCCAAATGCATCTTCACCAGCCTGTCTCTGAGAAGTGCAGGCTGGATGGTGTTAAAAGCACTGGAGAAATCAAAAAACATGATTCTCACAGCTACTGTTATAGTCGGCAGATCTGCCAGAGTATCTAGTCACACAATTAAACACGTCGGTAATGATGATAGACCATGATAGTCTATTTTAATACATAAGGCCCACTGGATTATAAGGCGCATTTTATGCGACACTAGTAACTAGTAGAAGTTACTTAAGTTCTGTAATTCTTAAAAAAAAAATTCAGATGAGTCAGACAAGTAAAACGAGCACTGGATGTTAATCTACACAGATTTCTTTCCTAAAAAACTGTTTATTTGGTTGAGTAAAGCGCTTCTGTTTATTTACAGTAAGCTTAGATTTCCAGATTTCCACTAAAGCTGGAGCATTAGCATTAGCATTAGCGGCTAATGCCACCCGACAGAGCTACACTGAGGAACACTGTGTCCTCTGATTGGTCATGTCCTCTGATTGGAGCTGCCTGGCATGGGAGTAAACAAATAAATAAATAAATAAATATATGAAAAAGTAAATATAGCGAGAAGATTCTGTGTTTCAGCGCGAATATCTGTGCTTTAACACTGAACATTGAAACGCTGAGCTTTTAAACACAGTGTTTAAAGCGCAGATGTAAACATAGTAAACCGAGTCACACGGCTGTGAGCAGTGAACGCAGCACACACCGCGCGTGCGTGGACACAGCGTTTATTCATAGCTGTGATAATTAGCATTATCTGGCTAATATATCAGATTAAACTGCACCTTATCATCAGCAGTTTAGCTCGAACAAATAGACTATATTTAATAGCTGGGTTGGATCAGATGAGACCGGATTACGTTCTCACTACAATCATAGAGTTCGTTTGGGACCAGACCGACATCATTTCCTCTAGCTGGTCTCGGTCCGGTTCTTTTGTTCCGCACCTAAGTGTGATTACTGTTTTCACACCTGCTCAATCGAACCGCTCTAAAGTTACAAACGGACCAGAATTTGTTTAACCGGACCAAACAGTGCTGGTGTGAAAACGCCCTGAAAAAGACAATTTCTAAAATAAATAATGTAATAAATATTGTTACAGGAAGAGAAATCTGGGGATCTTTGCCCTTTTAGCTTCTAAAAGAAAAAGAGAGCCTGGCCCTTATACCTTATATTAAAGCACTAATATCAACTCTTTTAAAAGCCATTGTTAAATGTTGAATGCTCTTGAATTCAGCTGGTTTGGTGTTTGGTGCGGTGCAGACACCCTATAGCTGGCTCTGTCTGGGGGAGTGGGTACAAGCCCATAAGGTGCAGTGTGTCCCTTTATGCCAGCGGTCCCTAGTGGCTTCTGCAAACACACTCTCTCCTCCCTGTCTCTTCTATTATTCCTTTTGTTCTTTTGCCTTTTGTTCTTTTTTTCTGCTCCCCCTCCCTTTAATTACTACCTCTGCTCTGCTCTCTCTCTCTCTCTCGCTCAGTTTGCAGACTTGACCATGTGGCTTCACTGACAATGCTTTGTGTGGATCCTGCTGCTGGGCGTCCTTGTGAGGGTGGAGAAAAGAGAATGGAGAGGGAACCTGGGGAGAGAGAGAGAGAGAGAGAGAGAGAGAGAGAGAGAGAGAGAGAGTAAAGGATGGGAAAAGCTATTTGGCTATTTGGATTCACTCAGTACTCAAAACTTCCCTGCCCAAAGCCGACGCCTTCATGTGTTTCCAAACTCGTAGGGAGGGCAAACCCTCACCAGTGGGTGTCTGCTTGGACGGCTGAGGGGAAAAAGTGGAAAACAGTTTCTGGGGTCCTGGTGCTCACCATGGGTGTGGGATTTTGTGTGGAAGTTTACGAGCCAGTTTGTGGGGAATTTCTGTTGATTTAATTGATGCTGTAATATGTTATGCTATGCTACAAAATGAAGAACTGAGAAATTCTACAAAAAATTCAAGTCAAAAATTACATCATAGACTTTTCTCTGGATTGCTCTATACTAATCTACTATGGTGTGTGTGTAATAGGCATTATTTTTACATATGATTCTCATGTCAGATAAATTATTTCATAAATTTAGTATTACACAAAGTTTGAATCTCAGGCAGCTTTACTTAATTTTTCAAGGTTTTTAATCTAAAGATGTTTACATTTTTCTCAGTCCTGTTACCAAAACTAATGTGACATTTAAAAATCATGCTTAAAAGCAAGTCCACTAATTGTTTTAATTTTCTCTTCAGAAATGGTTGACTGCATGTTCAAATAATTGATATTTATGGCAAAACAAAAATCACTATATATGCATGCACATTGTATTTTTCTAAAGGTGCAAGCTATTTTTTACCTTATCAAGAAGACCCAAACCTGAAATTGATTGATTTTATTATCATGCAATTTATTAAACAAATGGATAAATGATGAACCAAACAGAACTGAAAAAAAGGTTGTTTACAATACCTAATATTCACATTAATAAATAAAAAAACAGGGGACAATATTCATTCTTGTTACTGGCACTCAATCATATTACTTTTTATGTTATGTGTAAGAGGAATGAAAGTAACAGGAACGAGTTTTTAGCATAGAAATAGCAAAAACATGATAATTAGATAAATGGTGGCTATGCTAATAGCATGAGGACACTGAGAACATTCTAGTAATTTTCCAAGATATGTATTTTAAAAATAAATAAAAAGATCTAAGAGTTAATTCAGGTAACAGGACAGAGTGTTGAGATTGAGCTCCTTAGTCATTACAGTTACAATAAGATCAAATATACAGAAAAACTAATGAGGGAACTTCATTTTAGTCTTCTCATGATCTGCAGAAGAACCAGCTGATGTCACTTCCTGTTGTAGATGTGACTTGTTGTAGAATGGTCCAGATGTTACAGATTCAATATTATGGATTTATTATTTTTTAAAAAGGCATAGATGGGATTTGGAGTCACACAACAATGTGTCTTTTTTACAGGTTTTTACTTTTACTATTATACTTTTACTTTTGCTATTAGGTAAATGTCCAAGACACTATGCTTGTTAATAAAATGTATACATTTTACAGTATACATGTAATTTCCTGTGGACAGAAATGCCACCTATTTAGCAGAATGTGCCTAATATTATTAGCCATATGTCATAATGTTGGTGCTGAAAATAAATAAATAGTAAATTTAACTCATATATATATTTGTCTGTTTTGCAAGTAATCTCTGTGTAGTCCTCTTACGGGGTGCTCTGTTTGCTTTATTGATCTGTGATTTGTTGTGGTGCTCTTTTACTTAGTTTTTTATGCTTAATTAAATGTTTCTACCATGCAGATAATTAAATGGGGGAATATGTGTGTGTGTTTCTTTTTTCATTTTATTTTCTGCTACACATGAATATTGAGGAAAGGCTGTGAAAAGTGAATAGTTAAAGTTTTATTTTATTCTGTGTATTTATTTATTTATTTATATATATATATTTTTAGTTAGCGTAAAGCATGTGTCAGAACTGTGGATGTGTATAGAACAGTCTGAAATCAGTTCATTGTGTCAAATCACTGGATTTCTATATAAAACTAGAAGCAGTTAAAACAAACAAAAACAAAAAAAAACTTAAAAGGAAGGCTGTCAAGAAAATCATTTTTTTTTTCTTGACTGAAAGTCCAACACACACACACTCTCATAGACACATACACACACAGACAGACATTTGAAAGTGCCTGAAGCCCACATCTCTCTCTCTCTCTCTCTCTCTCTTCTCTCAGCCAGCAGCGAGGCCATGTTCATTCAACACACATCACCAGATAATTTTTGTTTTAATAGAATCGCTTAAAACAATTAATTACTATCTGCTCCGGCTCCCCCTCCACACCCACCCCCCCCCCTCCTCCCTGTGCAGGGAGGAGATGCGAGCGGCAATAAAATGGCGTTTATTGGACGATTTTCTGAAGGCCTGTTGGTTATTAACATGTAAATTAAATCATCACAGCTGTTCCATTTTCAATCAAGCCGAGACGGAGGAAAGCGAGAGCCGCGTGTTGGACCTCGGTGCTCTGATTCTATTCTGCCCACCTTCATTAGAGATTGGACGACCTACCCCCCAAACACCACCCGAACCCCCCCCCACACACACACACACACTCTAACTAACTCACATCCACCCCCTTCCTTCCTCCTCCTCCTCCTCCTCTACCTCCACTCTCCCTCATCCTCACTTATCTCACTTCTCTCACTATCGGCTCTATCTACATAATGTACATTCAGCTAATTTTACGCTACTCTACATTTTTCCTCTATGTTCTCTTGTTCATATAGAATCTGTGAAAATACTATAAAATCTCAGGGGGTCCTGCGGTAATTTTCTCTTTTATAGGGGGTCTTCTGTGATTTTATTCCTGTCCAGACCAACCATGTATGTGTTTTTCTCAGATTAAAAAAAAAAATCACAGGCTGATTTATCTACTGTTTTTCGCTGAACTGTAATTTTAGTCCCGTCCAGACGCACATCTCTGAGTTTCATCACCTCACGTTTAATAAAATATATATTTGTCCACTGCCTCACACCGTAATTACCATAATTACACTTTGTGCACGCGTTTCCACAGAGATCCACGTAAACACAACAGCGAGTGGAAATGGAGGAGCTACTGAACGTGATGTCATGTGACTGAGAAAGCCAAAAAAGGGCATTACACATGTTGTAAAGTAACATATGACATTGAGGAGACTTATTAGTTATTAGTGTAAAAATGTTTTATTTAAGCAATAGATCACATAAGAGAGTGTGTTATTGTGAATAACACCACAGCTGTGATTTGGTTTTAGGCTGGGCGCTAGTCTGTGCTAAGCTAATGAGAAGTGCTAGTGGTGCTAATGGAGGCGATGATACAAAAATGTCTTTTGTGTTTATGCCATTACTCAGCAACGCGTCGGCGGAGTGATACAGATTAAGTGTGAGAAGGCTGTGCTGTTATCACAAATATGAAAAGAACACTTTTATGTAAGAACACTTCTCAACCAATCAGATTGTGAGGTCTGAAGTAACTGTTGTATAATTTAAAACGTTTCTAACTGTTGTTCGTCTCACTGCATCCTGGTGTCGCAGTGCTGTTAGCCAATCAGAGGAGATATGTTTGTAGGAATATTCATGAGCAAGATCTGAAATCCTATCGTTTTTCCCTGATTAGAGGTGGGTGGATCAATCCAAATATCGATAATACCGATACCAAAGTTGGTATTGGAATTAAGCAATACTTAAGCAATTACTCTCTGCCTGGCCCCGCCCTCAGCAAGCCCCGCCCACTCAGAGCTCTCCTGCAGTCCACACATCACAGTATGGAGAGAGACACCACCTGAGCATCCTTTTTTTTTTTTTTTTACACTCTGTTTATTTAAGAAAATACAGAATTGCACTGAAAGGAAGAAAATTCTTCCTTCTTTTTTTATTGTTTTTTTTTTCTAAGAACAATTCTATTAAAAAAAAACACACAAAGAAAGAAAGAACTAGAAAAGTTGTGTAGTGAGGAGAGAATTATAATGGTATTTTTGTATTGCGGTTTCTTCATTTCTACCTAAAAAAATATTTTTTTTTTCCTAATGTTAGGGCAAACTTTGTTTTGTTACTGTTCTATAGTTTCTAAACCAAAATGTTGATTGTGATAGTAATGTATTTTTTTTTTTGTCAAGTACAATGAGTTAAAAAGTATCGGCCTTGGTATCTATATCGGCTATACTGATCTAGCATTTACTTGGTATCGGATCGATATCAAAATTCCCGGTATCGCCCACCTCCATACCAGATCACCGGAGCAATTTTTTTTTTTACAAAAAACAGCTCACGTAACACCCACTCATACCAGAGACCACAACTAGACATTTTAAAATGAATGAAAAATTATGGAATGACGCCTTTAATACTGTGAGAGTTACATTTGAATACTTTTAATGCAGTTTTTTTTTTATTTTAAATGTGTATACTGTGTAGTTTTCCTTCTTTCATGACTAGCCTTTGCCATTCACTCCTGTAGTTCATTTTGGGTGTCATACAGCTTTTTTTGGTCTTTTGTCTTTTTGGTCTTATCTCTCCTTATTAGAATTCAGATGTTAAAAATGTGTAGTTTTAAAGTAGAATATGAAAAGTCTCTGACTCTTAACTGTGAAATAAGATCATTGTAATGAGTTCCTCCTGATTGCTGAAGTGCTGCTCAAAAATAGGCGTTTTTTTTTTTTCTGCAAGGCTGCACTCTTTCTCTGCAAATCTCCCAGAGATCCAGCCATTTCCTCAGGGTCAGAGCCTGGCTATCACTGGGCGGATCTATTAGGACTCGGGGAAGCGGAGGTAGCTCCAGAGTGGCCATAACTCACCCCGGTTGTTGAAAATGTAGGAGAATGATGGACTTTGCCAATGATCACATTTTTCCACACATGCATGTGTGGCGAAAGCTCTGGGAATGGCTGATTTTATAAATGAAGCACATTTAAGAGTGAAGGGCTGGGAACATTGGCTCCTTGATGAGATATCTGTAGGCTCTTTTAAAAAGGTTAACGTTTCCCCGCTGAATCTGTTAATGGCTTCAGTTTGACAATGGCTCGAGGAGAGGTGGTGACGAAGACGCTTAAGTTAAATCCTTGTCTCATAAATTGCGCATCCCCATTCATTACGCGATCATCTCCGCCATTGAGCGTCCATATTTTTAACCACTAAAAGTACAGATAATGGCTGATATTTCCCATGTCTCTGCGTTTTGCCTCGAGATTTGAATATGCATTGATTTTTCATCTACCACACAGATTAAATTCTCACTGAGAGCCAATGCGGTCTGAACAAAGAGGTTTTATCACAACTCCACTGTATCATAACCCAGAAGAAAGAGAAGCTGGACTTTTAACTGTGTTTTGTACAACTTTAATACATGGTAAATTAGTGTGTGAATCACTGAGCTCTAACTCCCAGCATGCACTAACACCAGACTTTCTTGAATCTGCTGATCACGTGACGCTACAGCATTCATACTCTCCCACCTTCTGATTGCTCACACCTGGTCAATGTTTGTACAAATAATGAGGACCGGTTCTGTTGCTCATCATAGAGTATTGAATCTAGTTTACTAGCTCTTCTACTATGTATTTTCTTTGGTTGTTTCCTTTGTTATTGACACATTTTTGTGTTTTTTTCACTTTTCTCTTGCCTTGCCCTTTTTATCATTTGTTTTTCGTTGCCAAACTTTTTGCCTTGTCCTTTACCTTCTGCATTTCCTGTGTGACCCTTTTTTGGTCCGACCACTCTCTCTGGTATCTTGTTGTTTCTCACTGCCCTTTTAATGTTAACCATGCCTGTCCCACGTAACACATTTAAGATTAACCACTTGCATATATTCATGGGAAAAATATCTGCTTCTGCCAAAAATAAAATCCCTGAATACAATTCAATCTGGACATCCATCATTACCTTCCTTTAACAGTAATCACCCTACAAAATCAACCAATCCACCATGAAAACTGCTTAACTGAGATCTAATACCCAACCCAACACTTCTGACTACCTAACAAATAATGTACCTCTATTTGTGCACACACTAACACACACATACACACTCACACTTACCAACACCTACAAAAACACCTACATAACACAAGCAATACTTTGTATTATTTAGGATTTTTTTTTACACATTAATTATTTATTTATACTTTTTTTCCCTTCTTCTCCATTAATTACTAAATCACTCTCTACCAAAAGTCAATCTTCTTTTCTATCCCTACCCATTTTGGTTTGATTTTTGTTTTGTTTGTTTTTTCCTTTTTTTTTCCCCATTCCGATTATCTTCTTCTTAATTATTATTTTGTCTTATGATTGCTTATGTCCCTATCCTTTCTCAATGAATAACCAATAAAATAAGGTCTTAAATAGTCCTCCAAAGAGAGGGGGGTGGTGGCGGGCAAAAGAAAAAAAAAAGAAAAAAAAAAGATTAACCACTTGGTTAATAAACTTTATGTCAAGTGTCTGACTGTGTCTACCTCACGTCTGGCCCGTATTACACACAATGCTGTATATAGTATAGTACACTATATAATAAGATGTAATTTGCTCTTACAGCCTACAACACAAAGCCTAGCAAGAACAATGTATTATAATCTACAAGAAACCAGATGGGGAAAGACTACACATTAACGATGAGACAAGGTGGAAAAACACACCCAGTATGCAAATTAGTAGTGCCAGGAGCCAATGCGAAAATGTAAGGTTTACTTATCAGGGTTGCACTGCCCAAACATAAAGCATGTAAAAAAAACAAACACTTTGCATTTGTGTTTAGATGAAAAATAATAATGTCATTCTAAATATGTCATACCAGCATATTTTTATTTATGTAAAACCATTAGTTATTCAAAAACATTATTTTTATTTCAGTGTAGAGCCACTGGCAGGACAGAGTGTGGGGGGATGGTGTGGAACACAGGCCTGATTTCTCAGCTAGCTCTGCACGCTGGCAGCCTCAGAACCCTGGCAGCATGGATAAAGGAGGAAGGGTTAATTTTGGGGCCCGACTAAGAAAAGCTAAAGCCATGGCCCCAACAGCAGACAATACAGAGAGGGTGGGGGGCAAAAAGAGACGCTGGATGCTAAAGCTATAGCAGCTGGGTGAAGATATTAAGAAAGGAGTTAGAACTTTAGAACTAGAAAAGAGAACACAGAAAGACTGTAGTTGAATTAATGACCACTGCGAATGAGAATCTACAGAATAAAATAAAACTTTAGATAAATAGTACTTACTCTTCTATGAGGGTTTCTGGGTAATTTAAGGAATAAAAAATAAATAAATCTTAGGCAAACCAGAGCACATTGTCTACTTAATCTACACCAATTAATTTGCCCTATTAGCATAAATATTCAAATCAGGATTTAGCGGCTTATAGGCCTACTTTGATTATTGCCTTTTTAATCCGGTGGCTGATCTCTGTGAAAAGAGGGAGGTGATTTGCTATTTATAATTTAAAACACTCAAATGCTAATGGTTGCTAATAAGGATATGCAGATTTAGTTAATTAGTATATGAACTTAGTGCACAAGTTCTTCCTCTTTTACATTGGCTAAAGATTGCTGTTTTTTTTTTTGGTAGTTTTACTGTAATTAAACTGCCTAATGATATACTGCATTCTATTCTGCATTGTAGATTAATTATTACTAGTCAAAAAAAGGAAAGTAAAAAACAAAATAAATCTTCAAAACTGTTATGAAAAACACGTGGGATTATTTAGTTTTAAAAAGTGTTAAACAAACCAGAATATGTTTTATAATATTAGATTCTTCTAAGTAGCTCCTAGGAACTGATAGGAACAGCTTTGCACATCTTGGCTGGATTTTCTCAGTCAGCTTTACAGTTACCTGTAAGGTTAAGCATTCAGTTAACAGCTGTGCTGAACTCTTCAAGAGTTAAATACTCTTAATTGAATTTCTTGTCTCTTAATTTGTTTGAGAGCATCAGTTGTAAAGTTGTGAAGAGGTACAGTGGGTATACAGTGAATGGCTCTATTTGATTAATTATCTAATCCATATTATGGGAAAAAAAAACAACTACTCAACTAAATAAAGAAAATAAATGACTTCAAGAAATTAAGGTCAGACAATTAAAAAAATCAAGAACTTACTGAAGGTATCCTCAAGTTAAGTTGCAAAGACCATCAAACGTTATGATGAAACTGGCTCTCATCAGAAATTCTCCAAGAAAGGAAGAGCAAGAGTTTCCTCTGTTGTACAGTATAAGTTAATCAGAGTTTCCAGCCTCAGAAACTGGAAGTTAACAGCTCCCCCGATAAGAGCACCTAAATGCTTCACAGAGTATTTTGGTCTGTTTGGTTTGTTTTAAGTTACTACTTATGTGTTCCTTCATAGACTTTAGTATTCATTTACAATGTTGGAAAAATAAATAAATAATATTTATGTACAGCTCTGGAAAAAATAAGAGAGCACTTAAAAATTATGAGTTTCTTTGATTTTACCAAATTAAAAACCCCTGGAATATAATCAAGAGGAAGATGGATGATCACAAGCCATCAAACCACTAAACTGAACTGCTTGATTTTTGCACCAGGAGTGGCATAAGGTTATCCAAAACAGTGTGTAAGACTGGTGGAGGATGATGCATGAAAACTGTGATTTAAAAACTCTTAAAACTGAATATGAACTTGTTTTATTTTCATTATTTGAGGTCTGAAAGCTCTGCATCTTTTTTGTCATATCAGCCATTTCTCATTTTCTGTAAATAAATGCTCTGAATGACAATATTTTTGGAATTTGGGAATTTGGGAGAAATGCTGTTCGTAGTTTATAGAATAAAACAACAATGTTCATTTTACTCAAACATAAACCTAAAAAAAAGCAAAATCAGAGAAACTGATTCAGAAACTGAAGTGTTTTTTTTTATTATTTTGTCCAGAGCTGTACATACATTAAATAAATAAATAAATAAATAAGAATAACTGAAAACAACTAGCCAGTGAAAGAGCTTCTGGATTAGGTTTAAACAGGAGCTATAACTGTCATATATAAAGCGCTTCATTACATGTGTAGACAGAAATTAAGCATTAATACATGAATAAATATATGAATGAATGAATAAATGAATGAATGTGTTTCTGATAGTTAAAGGTAAAGAGTAAACGAAATTAAGTGACTGAATAATTTGTCATTTACTAATGATTGTTTAACTAAACATTCAGCTCTGTATTTGGTGTTGTTTATGGTTTTGTCTAGAAAGACAAGATAGCAAAGTTTTCTAAACGCTTACAGTGTTATTATTCTAAAATGTCTATTTCAGTTCACATCATAGTACACCTTACTGGAGTTTGGTGAGTACAATAAAACTGAACAACACTGCTAACAGTGCAAGGTGTCAGATTGACAGACAAGGTGACAGACAACAGTGACACACACTACTGTGTTACTACAGCTATTATTATTATTTTTTTTTTTTGGAAATATTAGGAACTATGTTTTTTTTTCTTTAGACAGGAAAATGAGGTTTGATTGATATGAAATTCAGATATTTAATGTATTAATAACATATAAAATACACATTCCAAAATGAAGTTATTGGAATTGAATGATCTTTATTTCTGTCAATATAATGATGATATATGTTCATAGAGATAAGTTTATAGGGAAACTATAGAAAACAAAACAATTGAAAGGAGGCCAAAGTACCCTTTCTGGCCGCCTTTGTATATATACGTAAATGCCTGGATAGAGGTGAAATGTGGTTGTAGATCCTGTGGTTGTCGAAGCTGCCATCCCAGCTGGTCCCACTATTGCTTGATTTGAGATGAATCTGGCAACCTGGCAGGAGAAAGGAAGTGTTGCATCCTGGCAGAGACATTCCTGGAAAACCCTTGCAGTGTGTGGGCCAGCATTATCCTGCTGAAAAATACCAGCAACACATTCGTGTGCAGAATGTGAACAAGGGTACACATAGGGTACGCAGCGAAGTATAAATTAGCCTTCAGACATGTGTATATGTATAGGGGGCAGGTGTGTTACTTAAAAAAAAAAAATCGTTTTAATAAGCAAAACTGTTGGGGGCACATTTTTACATATTTTACACATTTTACATGTTTTCCCACAGCTGCATTCTCTGTCCTTTGGTCTAGTGTATAAAGCTAAAAGCAGAAAATGACTCAAAATTCAGTATGGATTTTTCAGGGCATCTGACTGTCTGGCAGTGATCACAGTGAGGTTGATTAAAAACCTTAAACTTATGATTGACTACAATTGTTGCTTGATTTGAATAAATAAAAAGTCACGCATACGCCCACACACGGCGAGCCGAGTCATCGGGTGTTCTGTCGAGTTGTGCTACCCTGTCAAACCGTGCTACTCTTGTATATTTGTGTATATTTAAAGGTACAAATACAAAAGAAGCACAATATTAGAGCATGTTTCCAGTAAGAAGTTCATGTAATATATTTGGAAAGCCTTAATCACCATTTCAGGGTGAAGTTATGGTAGCAAGAGTTTATTATACTTTATTTTTTTAGATATTTTATTATTATTATTATTATTATTATTATTATTATTATTATTATTATTAGGGGGGCATTGACACTTTCAAGTTGTAAACAGGTGGGCCTGTTAGAAAAGGTAGAAAAGGTTGACAACCTTACGAAACACGCTCTGAGAAGGTGGGGGCCTATAACGCAATAGTAACGCAATAGTTACTTTTACTGGTAACTAGTTACTTTTGTAGTGGAGTAACTCCGTTAGTAACTCAGTTACTTTTTTGGAGGAGTAACTAGTAACTATAACTAATTACTTTTTCAAAGTAACATGCCCAACACTGCTGTCTGGACACACAAAAATTCAGTGTCTTATCATATCTTTTATATATTATTCTGTAATAATAATAAGCTGATACACATACCGATATTAGCTTGTTAGCTAAATAAAAAAAACAGTCAAAAAAAGGCACCCAGTGCAGTGAGAATAATGCAGTGCATTATTATTTGTGGATAGCGGGAAGACTGCTGTATTTTCATTTTTTAAATTTCTGTTTAATTATCTACTTTAAGATAAAGTGGTTTATCAGAGACAAACTAATGCTAAAAAAATAAAAAACAACAACAAAAACAAAACTTTTTGCTTTCATTTTTTGGAGTGCTGGAACCCATTATAGGGGTGTTTAAGACCCCTTAAAAAGAGCTAGCAATGCCCCTGAGCTTTAGAACTGCAGTTGGTAAAAAAAAATTGAAAAGATGATTACCGAAGCAGCTCTTAAGAAAGCTTAAAATCTTAACGTGTTATTTTGCATTGGTACTTTGAGCTTTTTTTTTGTTTGTTTGTTTTTTTTACAGTGTTGTTGCCTATGATTGGCTTAAAGTTTAAATGGAACAGAATTGTCCTTAAATATACTCTACATGTAGGTTAAAATGTTCTTTTAAAAGCTCTCCCTTGATTAGTCTTGTAATGCTTGGTGAACTGTTCCCAGGCTTTCTCGGCAGCTCTGGAAAATGAGGCAGTAAACTGAGGTTTAAAAACTGAGCAGATATATAGAATACATACAGTATATTGTGCTCACTTTATCATACTACTGTAGATAAAACAGAGAGACATCTTTGAACTCTTCTGTATCAGGACTCCTTGAATCAGATGTAAAGAAACATGGTGTCAGGAATATATCAGCTACTTAGCCAGTCAAGTTCACGGGATTGGACTTTGTTTTACGAGTTAATTTTCTAGGGTCATGTATCCGAACAAAGATGGTTCACAATTGTTTATTGTAGCCTTGCTGAACAATCGATGGCTGAAGATGTAAAGGGATGTTATTGCAAGCTTGTTCACAATTGATCTACGGTCGGTGTGCGCGGGGTGTGGAACAAAGCCACAAAACACAACAGGACCCTTTCCTTTCTGCAGCCAGCCTACTTGATCTCCACCAATGGGCTATCACAGCGGTTCGGCGTAATGACGCTGTCACTGTGGTAAAGAGAGATAGGAGGCAGTGGTAATGGAACACACACATACACGCACAGCACCTTTGAAAGAGTGTTATGGGCACTCCCACACACTCCATCTGTGCTGGCTGCTTTTATGTGCGTCTGCGTGTTGAGTCTACACTTTGGCACAGCTCCGCTCTGATACTCGAATAGGATATGTATGCAAACTCCATTAATGGAAAGCATATAACAGCAACAGCGGAGGCAGATCCGCTTAGGAGAGATCTACAAGTTGCTAAAAAGTTCAAGCTCAACTCAAACATTCCACCAGCAGAGCTCTTTTTATTTTTGATTTTTATTTATTTATGTATTTTATCCCATTTCTCCCCAATTTACAAGGCCAAATACATAACCAGCTTATTAGGAATGCTCCTATCACTAGTGATGCCCCAACAAAAGGAGGGTTCCTCTTCCTCTGAAACATGTTAAGTCAGCCACTGCCTCTTTTTGAACTGCTGCTGATGTTGCAGTATTACCGAGTAGCATCACAGTGCACTCGGAGAAAAGCGCAGCAACTCGGTTCTGATACATCAGCTCACAGACGCAACCCTGTGCTGATCAACATCACCCTTTGTAGTGATGTAGGAGTAGAGCCCCATCTTCCCATCCAGAGAGAGCAAGACCAACTGTACTCTCTCAAGGCTCCGGCAGCTGATGGCAAGCTGCATAAACGGGAATTGAACCAGCGATCTCGCGAACACAGTGGAAGCACCTTAGTTCGCTTGACCACCCGGAGTCCCCTCATTTACCTGTGTAACAGTCTCCATTACCAAAACGTACAGTATACGCTAACATGCTTATATGGGGTTCCAGGTAGGCAAGGGGCTCTATGTATTTTTGTACATGTGTTGTTGCTGGGAGACAAATGGGCTTCACCATTGGTACCTCATTGTTACCAACCACCTTAATCTTACACAGGCCCTATGTGTTGAGTTCACCCCAAATTCTGCTTTGGAAACTCTGTTCAATGAAAAACAAACATCTCCAAAACTTTACAATAGAAAGGAAAAACCCTCAAAACTTTCAATGTAAGTCAATGTAAAAACAGTGTATTTAAGTCATTTTGGACTTTTTTTTACTGGTTTATTCATTAAGTGTGTGTTCAAATTATGTAGTAAACTAAAATCAGACAAAAATGGGATACTTCTTTTCCATTGGACAGCAACAATTTTTTTTACCATCAAATAGACTTAAGGGCATATTTAAAGTAACACTTTTTTAGAAGTTAATCACTTCCCTTTTTCAGGAGTAAAGGTAAAATATACCTCATCACATAATGTACATCTTTCCAGTCACCATTTATTTACATAATGGACATACGCCCACCCCAAACTCACTATCGGTGTGTAATTTTTACACCAGGTCTACGGGTTACTCAGTGTAGCTCTGTGGGGCGGCATTAGCCGCTAAGTGTTAGTGGTTAGCCGCTAATGCTAATGCTCCAGCCTTACTGCTGGAGAAATTTAGGAATCTAAGCTTACTGAAAATAAATGAAAGCTCTTTACAGTTTTCAGGAGAGAAATCTGTGTAGATTAACATTCAGCACTCGTTTGACTTTAAAAGAAAGTGTTTTTTTTTTGCAGTTTTGTTTACTTAGCTTAGCTTTACTTAACTTAGTTAGCTAACCCCCCCCCCCCCCCCCCCCAGCAACCAGCAGTGAGACCTGCTGCTGAATTAGAAGTACCTTCTAGTGTCTCTTAAAATGCGCCTTATGTAAGAAAATAGAGCAGAAAATATAAGTTTACTGATGGTGCACCTTATAATATGGTGCGAAATATGTTTCACCCATATTTATGCCCCCCTCTCCATACCCCCCCGGCCTGCCATCGTTTCGATCTCTTCGTCCATAACGAAGCCACCATTTCTGATGTCACATGCAACATTGATTGTCTCTTCTATTACATTTATTAAGGAGTGATAACTTGTAATAATTGGATGTTAAATTAAGGCGCTCTCTCCCGGCTCTTGCCGTCTCAATTAGAGCTGTCGTTGGGTGGCAGTTATGATGATGTATGAGGGGTTGTGTTTAACGCAGTGGGGTGTGACCTCTGTGGGAAGAACGCTCGTTTGGGCGGTGTGGCATCCTCTGCTTAAACGCGAGCCGGTAGTGTGTCTCTTAGCGTGAGATGATTGGACAGTTTAAGGGATGCTTCACAATTCTAAAATGCTAACAATGCTAATAGTGAATGGGAGCTCATGGCACTCATTAGCATGATGCAAACGAGATCATGCTAACTGATTTTTATTCGCTGGCTGTCATATTAGCATATTAGTGTTTTTGTGGTGTGAAGGTGAAGTGTATTGCTTTAAGTCTCTGAAGGGAGGTAATGAGGATCCCATGGGTTTATTTACATGTGTACGATGTGGAGAAAGCTGGAATTAAAAGTGTGTGTGGGTGTAAGTGTGTATGTGTGTGTGTGTTGTCTATTTTATCACTACAGAATATTGACAGTGCACGTCAGTTATGTGCAATGCTGGAGCTAAGAATTGTGCATGTGTGTGTGTGTGTGTGTGTTGGTAGATGAGACAGTAGTATGAGCTAGTTGTTGGGTAAGAAGCTGAACACAAAAGCCTGCAGCAAATAATTATTAAGCACTGTAGGGGACCCAAGGAGAACCAGACACACACACACACACACACTGTTGCTCCACATGTTGCAAGGCACAGTTGGAGCTGTCTGAACCCAGTATAGTAACAGAAAACATATATTTTTTATAGAAATTAAGGATGAGAAAAACTTTCTCAAATTTTAAGGGAGGTCAATGTAAAAAAAAAAAACATACAGGTTCAGCCAAAAGTTAAAAAAGATGCAGAACTTTCAGACCTCAAATAAAGTTTTAAAGTTCAGAAATCAATATTTGGTGGAATAACCCTGGTTTTTAATCACAGTTTTCATGAATCTCGGCATGTTCTCCTCCACCAGTCTTACACACTGCTTTTGGATAAATTTACACCACTCCTGGTGCAAACATTCAAGCAGTTCAGCTTGGTTTGATTATATTCCAGAGGTTTTCAATGTAGTAAAATCAAAGAAACTTATTATTTTTAAGTGGTGACATGAAAAAGTATTTTCCCCTCTACAGATTTCTTTTGTTTTTGCTCATATTTTACCGATTATCAAACAAACTTTATTATCAAACTAAGCAAATATTAAAAGCACTTTTTAAATAATAATTTAATTTATTGAAAAACAACGAAAAAAACAACTATCCAAATCAGTCTAACCCTGTGTGAAAAAAATGGTTTGCCCTTTAAACCTATTAACTACTTTTAGCCATTTTTGGTGGCAACAACTACAGTCAAGCTTTACCAATAACTGGCAATAATGAATCTTTCACATCTCTGTGGAGGAATTTTGTTTCACTCTTCTTTACAGAATTGTTTTCTGATACATAATTTAGACTAATTGGAGGGTTTTCGAGCATAAATATCCTGTTTAAGATCATCCACAGCATCTCAATCAGACATTGACTAGCCTCTTAACACGCCCTGGCCCGCCGGCGGGCCAGAAAAATATGATATTTAATATCTGGCTGTGTTTATGAATAGTTATAGGTTCAATATAGGTTCAATATAGACACCCAATATACCATTTTAAAGCTTAGAATCCTTGCTTTTCAGTTATATAGCCTATTTAGCTGTATCTCCTTTCAGAAAATAAACATTTAGGGCGAAATATGCCTTGGTTATGAAAATATTAAATCATAATTTTCATATTTCCGTTTATCGGACGTCCATATTTGATCGAATGCGGACATGTTATACACCATTCGAACCGTCTGGCTCTCCGGATTCCGAAACTGTGCTCCGTTTTAGTGTAGGATGTCCCTGAATTAGAGCTGAAAGAGCGCGTTGCAGCGCGTGTTCAGAGTTGAAAAATGCACAGGTTTGGTCCTGTAGTTACCTGAAGTCACTCCCCCCCACCCCCCCAACACCCACCAGCGCGTCCCCCACTCTCTTACCTTCAAAACGAGTCCACACGCAAGAAAATCCATCGATCCAGTCTCCTATAATCCACAGTTATATCCACCCCGCGCGAGTAATAATGTGAGACGGAATCTTAACTTTAATTACGAATTAAAAGCATTTTATTCGACGCTGCTCCGATTCTGGCCCACAGCCAGACAGGGCGGAGCCTACTGGACATGACGGTATGAGAATGAGGTCTCTCAGCCAATCAGGTGGCGAGCTCGGCCAGCTGAGAGGCTAAGGAAGAGAGATGCTTGGCCATAGATACTTTCTCTAATAGATTTCCACTCAGCAGAACAACCGCTCTTAAAGAGACACTGCGGATTTCTGTTTGTATATGAATAGACCACACAAAAACCCAGAGTTTACTGCAAAATGAGTTATAAAAGTGGTCTTTTTTATTCTTATAAAGTTTCCAGTCCTTTGGAGAAAGAAAAGATCATTACTGGTTCAAATCACTATAACTTCTAACCAGTAATAGGTAGCAGTTTAAAATTTTATATGATGATTGTAAACACATTATAGTAAAATATAGAGTTGTCAAACCCCTTCATCCATATAAATAGTTCATTTTATGTGTCTGAAAATAAAAAAAAATAATAGAAAATCTGAAAAGCGCCTAAAAATTTTCCTGGTTTTTACCATATATTGGCCATTACATGTTCAATTGAATAATTAAAATGCCTTAAATGAATTGTGTAAAGGCTTCTAAGTAATATTAATTCATAGAATTGACTCTAAATAATTTAATATTGGAGTGATAAGCCTTCAAATGTGAGTATGTAATTTCAGGCGGAAAATGGTAAAAATAGGCTTGGAGCATAAGAGGCTAGGACACTTCAAAACTTCATTTAGTTTTATTTTTTAAGCCATCTTAAGAATCTATGCCAAAAAGGTTTAAGGCAGTTCTGAAGCTAAAAGGGGTCCAACCCGATACTAGCAAGGTGTACCTAAAAAGTGGCCAGTGAGTGTATAATACCTTGTGTAGTACATTAAGTTAAAGCAGCACTAGGTAGGATTTCCTTGATTTTTGATCTTTTTAAAGAAGTAAAATTACAGCTTGAAACTCACTGCAGCGCTGCATTGAGGTGTAATAGGAGGAATAGCGGTGCTCTCGTGTCTGTGCCGGAGCTCCTCTGAGCTCAAACCAGACTCTGTAAGTTTTCCAAGGCGGCTGCGACCAACACTCGTGAGAACTGCGACCTGCTTTCCGACCTTTAGTTCTAACAGTTCTACAAGGACTACTGGTTCATTCTTTACAAACTAACACACAGACACTATGGCAGAAGCTGGAAAGAGACCGAATATGTCTGTGAAAGCCAGAAAACGAGAAAGAGAAACTAAAATCCGCCTAAAACATTTATTACACTCTGCTACTGTAGGGGGAAGTGTTTATAGCATAAGGTAAAGGTTATGGTTCATCATTCGAATCTTGTTCATTTTGGCCCTTGAAACAAAGAAAAATCACTTTTTATCACTGCACTGTTAAAATAGCAATCCGTCAAGGTTGCAGCACACCTGGCTCTTAAAGGGAATGGCAAGTGACACACTGATTGGTTTATTTCACGTTACAAAAACCCAAAACACATCCATGTTTAAGCAAGATAACTAATACATGACTTTTGCGTGTTGTGAGTCATGCAAAATTGTACTTTTCCCGTTGTTACGATAGCAAAGACACTCTGACACGCCCTAAATGAGACTTGTTTTAATTCAGCCATATTGGAGGGTTTTCAAGCATAAATATCCTGTTTAAGATCATCCACAGCATCTCAATCAGACTTTGACCAGGCCACTCCAAAACCTTCATTTAGTATTATTAGTTTGAGCCATTCAGAGGTGGACTTGTTTGTGTGATTTGGATCATTGTCCTGCTGCAGAACCCAAGTACACCTGAGCTTGAGGTCATGAACAGATGATCAGATATTCTCCTTCATGATTGTCTGGTAAACAGCAGAATTCCTGGTTCCATCTGTTACAGCAAGTTATCTAGATCCTGAAACAGCAAAGCAGCTCCAGACCATTAAACTACCACCACCATGTTTTACATTCAGTTTGATGTTCTTTTTGTAAAATGTGTGTGTGTGTGTTGGGGGGTGGGGGTGTTGGTGGGCACAGTGAGCTGACAGTGGGGGAGAGAAGTGATTAGCATGCATTTCCAGGGGGCCAGCACAAGGGATGCTGGGAAATTCCATCAGACTGGTGAACCTGTCGCTTGGTGCTGGAGTGACAGCCCCCTGTGGTACACACTACGCCAAGAACATACACACACACGTGCATGCCTGCACACACACACACACTTACACTCTCTGTCAGCCAGTCTTATACAAATGTTTAATATTATGCCTGCTAAACTTAATACTGTTTTATTAAACAGTATTTGAGCAGTTGTAACTCTGTCTGTACGCTTATATATAATATAAAACAATATAAAAACAGTAAGTTTATATTGTTGTTATACTGTTGTTTGTAACAATGGCATGCTGATTACATATGTGTGTGGAGTCCAAATGACCACCAGTATCATCACCATCACGATTACAGAAGCTTGAAGGCCAGAACCAGCCAGTTCTAAAACAGTTTCTTCCTTCAGGCCATCAGGCTGCTGAACAGACAGTAGCAGTGAATCTGTTCATTCTATCACAGCTCATTCAGCTGTCTCACTACACAAGATATCACATTTACGTCACACTATGCACACCAACACTGCCACATACCTGTACATCTGGATTCACATCTATTCAATATATCCTATAATGTAAACATCTGTATGTGTCAATTACATGGCAGCAACTCAATGCATTTTTTCCCTGGCACACTTTGGGCACATTAGTACCAATTGAGCATTGTGTCAACACCACAGCCTACCTGAGTACTGTTACTGACCATGTCCATTACTTTATGACCACAGTGTACCATCTTCTGATGCTACTTCCAGCAGGATAATGCGACATATCGTAAAGCGTGAATCATCTCAGACTGGTTTCTTGAACGCGACAGTGAGTTCACTGTACTGGAATGGCCTCCACAGTCACCAGATCTCAATCCAATAGAGCACTTTTGGGATGTGGTGGAACGGGAGATTCGGATCAAGGATATGCAGCCGACAAATCTACAGCAACTGCGTGATGCTATCATATCAATATAAACCAGAATCTCTGAGGAATGTTTCCATTACCTTGTTAAATCTCTGCCACGAAGGATTAAGGCAGTTTTTAAGCTAAAAGGGTGTCCAACCCGGTACTAGCAAGGTGTACCTAATAAAGTGGCCGGTGAGTGTATAATACCTTGTGTAGTATGTTAAGTTAAGTGTTTATAGCATAAGATAAGAGTTATGGTTCATAATTAGAATCTTGTTCATTTTGGCCCTTGAAACAAAGAAAAATCACTTTTTATCACTGCACTGGTAAAATAGCAATCTGTCAAGGTTACAGCACACCTGGCTCTTAAAGGGAATGGCAAGTGACACGCTGATTGGTTTATTTCACGTTTCCAAAACCCAAAACACATCAATGTTTAACTAAAAGAATTAGTACATGACTTTTGCGTGTTGTGAGTCATGCAAAATTTTACTTTTCCCGTCGTTACGATAGCAAAGACACTCTGACACGTCCTAAAACAAGCTAAAACTGTTGATAGTTCACCTAAAATTAGAGTTTCATGTGTTTTACATGTGTTTTCTCTTACCTGTACACCTGTACTAATGTGTAATAATGTCAAAATAACCTTGATTAATTAACTAAGTTTGATTATTATAAGCAGCATCATAAAATAAATCCAGATCATTCTCTGTTTTCTCTTATGTTACTCCACAGTTGTTTTTTTGACAGGGTGAGCATACATCGCGATGTCAGATTCACACCGGTGCCCAAAAGAAAGAACAGGAAAAAAATCAAATCAATCAAAACGCTCCCAATATCCTCCACATCACGGGGCCTTTCGGCATCGGGTTTAGCTGAAGGCTGGCCCGTGGTGCGTATGCACAGCTCATTGAAGTGAGCTTTCCCTCAGTCTCCTCCTGCAGTCGCTCCCAGCTCAAACGCAGGACTTCATATCCGACTGCTCCGACACACTGTACCTGTCGGTCAATTGTTGCCTTGTCAGTTTGCAGGAGGACTCTGGCTGTCATGAGCAGTCAGGCCTAGCTGCGGCTCTCTCCGCTGCTCCTCAACCTCTGGGCAAACGCGTGCGTAGGTGGATGAAGTCGTTCTTAAGTCGGGTGTGTTTAATCGGATCTTAAATGTCAGTTCTCATTATCTGCATCTGTAGTTTTACTATTTGAATTTCCACTTCTATTGCCACTTAAATCGTAGAGTATGTGTAGTAGACTGCAGCTCTATTACAGCTGGGTTAGCTTTACCACATGTTCTGGAATATTATTTGTAAGAAATTTGACTGGTAAATTCGTACAAGCATATTTGAGATTTCCAGTGCTGATATACAAAATACAAACCTAAAGCAGTGAAGATACTGTATTTTTATTATATTTTTCACACTATAAGGCACATTAACGTCTATTTTCATACAAAAGACACACTGAATAATAAGGCACATTTTGTGACACTAGTAAGGAACAGGGGTGTCCCCATATTTTCCTTTTAACTTAACCCTAAGCCTAAGCCAAAATAAGTAAACAAAACTGTAAATCTTAAAAAATATATATATTTTAAAGTCAAACCAGCACTGGATGTTAATCTACACAGATTTATTTCCTGAAAATTGTTTATTTGGGTGAGTAAAGCGCTTCTGTTTATTTACAGTAAGCTTGGATTTCCCAATTTTCAATGTGCAGGCTACAGTCCAATATACTTGTCTCTGAAAGACGAAAGAGCTAATGCTAATGCTGCTCCAGCAGTGCTATCCGGGCTAGCAAATGGATATAAATAGATCTATCTATCTATCTATCTATCTATCTATCTATCTATCTATCTATCTATCTATCTATCTATCTATCTATCTATCAACAAAAATTGTAATCTGGGAAGTTTGCATGATATAACTGAAAATATGCTAACTTTTCATCATCACATGTTTTTAACTATTAAAAGCACCATTAGTTTTTTTTGTGAACCACTCCCTTCAGAGACAGACTTACATACAGAGTCACATTAAAACATATATTGTGAATATTTTTTTAGTTGAGCTTTCGGTAATTATTATTATTTTTTTGGTAATTATTTTTTTTTCTTTAGATAAGGTTGCAGATCTAGTGGTTCATGTACAGAGGGAATTGTGGGTAAACTGAGATGCTGGTGCTGTTGTTCTCCCACTGCACACGGTCACTGTTTTATTTAGATCTGCCGGAGTCATTAGCCACACTCTGATAATGTTTTATATTCTCTGTTTTACATAAATCCAGTTAAAACTGCCTTCCTCCGAGTTACTGACTGCCCACCTGTCTGACCCGATACCAATGGATGTTGGACTCTCAGGATCTCATGTCTCCTGTCCAGAATAATGAATATCTCTGGAAGAAAGGCTTCTTCATCCATCACCCACCACAGATCAGCTGCTCATCGCCCAGTTTATGCTCCCTGCCTCGGACTGTTTGCTCACTCTCCACTACCAACTGCTTCAACTGATGTTGTAGCTATTCACCTGAATATATTACAAATATGTGTCATCCCTGATATGAAAACATTGTAGTTCAGAGGTCACTAATAGGCGGTCCGGGTCCAGATCCAGACCCAGATGCTGTCCAATCCGGACCCAAACCGATAAACTACAGAGAAGGATTTAATTCTGACAGTGTTCATTTAAAGCGACTGAACTTTTCTTGTCTTTACAGTTTAAGTGCTTTGCGGTGCAGTAAACTCACAGACCAATCACGTGTGCTGTGAGATCACCAAATGCTCTCCTCTGCCAAGTATGCAGTAAGAAGCAGCTATCGGAGAATAAAGTGAGAAAGCCTAATTCAAATGGTGCGCACCAGAAACAGAAATAAAAATACTACATTTATAAAACTATTATTACTAATAGTAATAATATTAAATAAAATAAAACTGCTGTTTTTAAACAAAGCTGATATTCTGGCCGAGTTCAGCAAACATTTCTTCATATACTGTACGATTTGTCATTCATATAATCATCATAACAGACAGGCTTAAATCTAATATAAATAAAATCAAATAGAATAAATATAGCATTTTGAAACAAATTTGTCAAACAGATTCACATTATTAGACTCGATAAGTTAAATTATTGAGAGAGTTTCCATTTATTGTATGATAAGTCAATAATGTAATTATTGTGACAGGCCTATTTAAAACCATACATATTGTTGAAATATATTGAGTAGTATTTGTAATTGGTTTTGTCTTTCAGTTGTGGTTGACATAAAACACTGATAGAACTACTAGGCTTCTTCAGTATACAGGATATAATACTGAATCATAACACAAGTTAAAAATGGCGACGGTCCAGACCTTGGTCTGATGAAAATTTCTCTAACTGGACCGTACTGAATTTTAATTAAACACCTCTGCTGTAGTTTCTAACTCTGCCTTTTCCCTTCTCGTCAATGAACATGCAGAAATGGCACCAATTCGGTGAAGTATGCCATAAATAAACAAATACATAAATAAAATAATAACTCACGACTTTAAAGGGGTCATATTAATGGATTTTCTTGACTCTTATGTGACTATTTTTAAATCAATTTGTCCCACTCCTCACTCATTCTTCTTTCTTATGAACTGTAATATTTTTTAATAGTTGATTTTATCTCAGTTTCTTTCTCACTGCATCTTCAGTTAGATATCAGCCCATTTAGATCATCTCTGGCACTTATCTCATGTCTTCTGAGCAGCTCACAGAGAACAGCATGAAAAGAAAAGTGGAAAAAAAACAAGCCATTTATGAATTTAAGCAGCACAAACAAAACAACTGTAGAAGTTCTTTCTTTCCGGGAGGTTTTTAATAGAACTGAGGGCGAGGGGGGATTAGAAATGCTATTGTTGACAAAGTGCCCGAGGTTACAGGAGCTTTTAAGCATATTTCCTTTCTTGTTCTTCTCACAAAATGATATCACTTTGACATCACTTTGTCAGTGCTTCACAAGATGCAGAAACGTCGTATTATTTCATGATTTGTTCCATTTTCAATTGAAATTGCAAAAATATGAGACTAGAACCCTTTGATTTTTATTCATATTGATCACTGAATTTCAAAAAGATCATTTTTTATAACTAATAAATAACACATGTAGAAAAATTCAAGTAAATATTTATTTTAATCATTTTAATGTGATTTTTTCATGATAAATCTATACTGTGCTTTTTTATGAGAAGGTTTACAGTAAAGATATACAGTACAATTACAATAACTAAAGCACATGTTTAAAATACACTGCCTGACCAAAAAAAAAAACTCTTCACCTGGATTTAACTGGATTCAAGTAAGTAAATGATGTGGGGTTGATGCTGCAGTTGGTCTGCAGGTTTAGGTTCAGCAAAAGTATGTGCTGAAAGAATGAGGTCAGCTGACTACCTGAATATACTGAATATAGACCAGGTTATTCCATCAATGCATTTTTTCTTCCCTGATGATCACGATCGTATTCCAAGATGACAATGTCAGGATTCATGGTGCTGGAATTGTGAAAGAGTGATTCAGGAAGCATGAGATCATCATTTTCACACATGTATTGAGAGAGTTCACCACAGAGTCCAGATCTTAACCTCATTGAGAATCTTTGGGATGTGCTGGATGGAGAAGAGCTGCTTTGTGCAGTGGTCAGACTCTACCATCATCAATGCTGCTGCAAGATCTTGGTGAAAAATTAATCCAGCAACACTCGATTAAAATAATAAATCTTGTGACATTGCAGAAGCTTATTAAAACAATGCCTATATACTTTAGTTTATATTACGTGTAATTTTTCACCCTTTTCGCTTCACTCTCCAGGTGAATATAGGGATGCAATGATAATTGCAAGAGAGACTGATATACAGAGGGGTATAATTGGCAGGTAAAATAAGTTTGTGTGTGTGTGTGTGTGTGTGCATTTAGATATCAGGAGGTTATGTGGGGGAAAAGGTTGCATTATTCATGTGCTGATATTACTTCACAATTTCTGCTTCCGACTGCTGTTATTTATTTATTTATTTATTTATTTATTTATTTATTTATTTATTATTTCAGGCAGAAAAAGTATGCCGGTTTAAAACAACCCCTCACACAGGAAGTCTTACCCTGCATTTCCAGCGATACATTTTCTCCGCATGTATCAGCGGCAGAGTTTATGAGCAGGAGCTTCCCACAGTCCGCATGCAGCCGACGTTCAAATTCCCAGCAGAAAAATATTTCCCACCAATTTCTCAGTAAAATCTGCAGGTAAATTGCAGTGTGAACAGCAGGCCGAGCAGTGCTGGATAAAAGCGTGACATTTTGATGGTGTTTGTGTCCTGCAACTTGCTTATGGTAAGTTTAAACCAGTGCATTTAAATCCTAAAAGCCAGTAAACTAGTGATAAGTGAAGATCAGTAATCAGTGAAGATCTGGGTCATAGTTTTGCTTTCAGAAGTGGAGAAGGTAAAGTGGAGAGGCGGGGCCACTCTGAGATATTAGAAGGTAAATGTGGAGATAAGTGTTCCTCATTTGTTCAGATAAATCATCAGCAAGAGTAATTCTCTATTTACACTGCACTGACGCATTAACGCATGCAGCGATGTATCTTATTCATTTTTTTAATAGAAAATGTTGACTCTGTCAGACACAGTCATGCAGTGCATCATGGGTCCGGCATGTTGTGTCTAGGGGATGTGATGCAATGAAAAGTTGAGCCGAGGTGAACTTTTAGCAAATTAATCCACCCAAGATCAGCACAGCAGTGCCAATATTACACATTATAGCATGAAACTCGAGTGTATTATTATCACTGTTTATTAAAAGAATTAAGTTAAAAAGGATAAGAAAATATGATGTTTGGTTATAAAAACTCTGCGAGTTAAAAAACATGATGCATCTATCCAATGAGAGAGCAGATGTTTGCCTATAAAAAAAAAAAAGAAAAGCTAATCATTGCAGTTTTCAGGCTTCTCTGTCCTTTATGATCAATCCCTGCTGATTTACAGGGACTCTGATTCGTGTAATACAGCGTGGAGAAAGGTTGCCGAGATTGTTGGGGTCTCTAGTGCAATTAAAAAAAAAAAAAAAAAAATATATATATATATATATATATATATATATATATATATATATATATTAATATCATTTAATTGGTTTAAAAAGTTTGCTTTTGTTGGCCTATATGTTGCACACTAAACAGTGTAATGAATCTCAATCTAACATTTATTTATAAATATACATTTATGCTTGCTTGAATTTTTACACCAGTAGTGGCATAAGGTCAACCAAAAGCAGTGTGAAAGACTGGTGGAGGAGAATATGACAAGACGCAAGAAAACTGTGAACTGTAAAAATCACGGTTATTTAATGCTTATTTCTGAACTCTTACTGAGTTAAAACATTGGAACTGTTGTTTCTAGATTAATATGAACGTTGTTTTCTTTGCATTATTTGAGGTCTGAAAGCTCTGCATCTTTTCAATTATTTTGACCATTTTTCGGTTTTCTGTAAATAAATGCTAAATTGTTGTTGTCAGTTGTTTATAGAATAAAAAAGCAATGTTCATTTTACTCAAACATAAACCTATAAATAGTCAAATCAGAGAAACTTCCAGAGCTGTATATGGCAAAGATGTTTGGGGCTTTAGAATTTAGCTGGGAACAAAGGTGTCAAAATAATTTACATTCATTACTCTGTAGGTAGAAGTATAAGATACTAGGGTTTACAATACTTCTGTATAGAAGTTGAAATATCAATTCAAGCTTTTTATTCAAGTAAGTGTAAAATCACTGGTTTCAAAACTATAAATATAAAAGCATAAAAGTACATCACTTAAAAAATATCTTTAAGGACAAAAGCTTATGCTGAAATATTTGGGTGGGCCAGGCTCCCTGTTTCAGCTCCATATATGCCCATTAAAATGTTGAGAACCCCTGATTTATTAGAAATATTTGTTAAAATTTCAGTTTGTCAAGATGTTTTTTTTTTCTGACTTGAAAAAAGTCACTTTGAAATAAATAAAGTATAAGTTGGGAGGTGTTATCTCGTGACTGAAGTTAAACACTGGCCAGCATGCTCATAGAGTTAAGCGAGGTATACTTACTAGTGGGGTGCGAGATGGATGAGATATTCCATTTCTGGCGCTGTGCATTGTCATATCTGTACCAGCAACACATTACAGAAGGAGATACCACCACAACTGTTCCTGTTTTGTCCCACAGATACAGCTCTGGAAAAAAATAAGAGACCACTTAATGATGATGTTTTTTTCTTGATTTTACTAAGTTGAAAACCTCTGGAATATAATCAAGAGGAAGATGGATGATCACAAGCCATCAAGCCAAGCTAACCTGCTTAAATTTTGCAGCAGGAGTAAAGGCATAAATTTATCGAAAAGCAGTGTGTAAGACTGCTGGAGGAGAACATGATGCCAAGATGCATGAAAACTGTAATTAAAAACCAGGGTTATTCCACCAAATATTGATTTCTGAACTCTTAAAACTTTATGAATATGAACTTTGCATTATTTGAGGTCTGAAAGCTCTGCAGCTTTTTTTTGTTAATTCAACCATTTCTCATTTTCAGAAAATAAATGCTCTAAATTACAAAAAAAGTATCATTTGGAATTTGGGAGAAATTAAGTGGTCTCTAAATGTTTTCTTTTTTAAAATGTACTTAATCATAATTTATTTGTATTACCTGTTTTATAGTGTGTGTTGATCACAGAGGTTTGGTTTCTCTACAGTTTTCTTGATACTCTCAATCTGGCTTGCTTACTGGGGCTCAAACCCAGATCTATGCAAAGCTTTCTTGTGATAAAGGCCATTGTAAAAACACCATATAATAGGGGTGTGAGACGAGACACTAATATCACGAGACGAGATGAGACACGATACTGGGTTCACGAGAACGAGACGAGATTTAAAAATAAAATTTTAAAGAAAACAAACAAAAATGGATGAAAAATGGCTTGAAAACTAGAGTTTTATTTGACAAAATCATATAACGCAAACTTAACAGGCTTTACTTCCTCAGGAAGCTTAAATCATTTGATGTGTGTAAAGAGTTTCTGCACACATTCTATCATTCGGTTGTGTCGAGTGCTGTCTTCTTTGGTGTTGCCTGCTGGGGAAGCAGCATTACTGTTAGGGACAGGAACAGACTGGATAAGCTTGTAAGGAAGTGTGTGTCAGTTATGGGCGGGAAAGTGGACTCTGTGGGTCAGTTAGTGGAGAAGAGGATGAGGTGTTTAATGGAGGGTATCCTCAGTAATAGCAGTCACCCTCTGCATGGGATCCTGGCAGCTCAGAGGAGCAGGCGCAGTGATAGACTCCTCTCTCTCTGCTGTAGGACTGAGAGGTTCCGCAGGTCATTTGTTCCTGCTGGAATTAGACTACTTAACACCTGATGTGTGTACTTAATAAGCACCATTTAGCACTTTTTTTTTTTGTACCTGGGTGTGGACTCTGTCGTGTATGTTTTTTGTGTGTTTTTGTTTTTTTGTTGTTGTTATTTGTGTGCTGTTGGACAAATGAATTTCCCCATTGGGGATTAATAAAGTATCTATCTATCTATCTATCTATCAGACTGGTTTCTCTCACACATTGATTCTATAAGAAATAGAAATAAGAATAATAAAAAAAAAACTTTACTTTTTTTACTTTGATAGTGCAAACAATAAGTGCAAACCACAACCAGTCATATTAAGACTATGGTTTGTGTTTTTTTCTCCTAAATCTCTTGTAATTTAACTATGCGTAACCACAACCAGTCATATTAAGACTATGCTTGAAGTGCAAACAGAGACAGAACATTTTTTAAACACAGTACAGAGCTGGGGGATTAGTACTGCCTGAAACAGTCACGTGTAGGATTTATTTACAGTATTTAAATATGGTTTGTGTCTTGTTGGTCACTCTGTTACCGTTTATTGTTTCCACTGGAGCCAAAATGCAGCCAGACATACAACTTAAAAGTAGCAGAAGCAGCTTCTATACAAATACCCGAATTTTCCTCTTCTGCTGAGAGCTGCTCTCACTGCTCAGCCACCACACTCACTGCTATCGCTACTGTGTTGCCAGATCCCTCTTAAAAAGTCCACACTAAACAGTTTTTTTTTTCCCGCAAGACAGGTTTAAGCTTGACGAGAAATATTGTCATGTTTTAATCTCGCTAGATCTCGTCACACCCCTACCATATAATGATCTTGAATTGACTAGACTAGACTAATTTCTGATTTGTTGTGTTTTTGCATTTAAAGGCAGTATTTTAACCTCTGTTTAAGCAGTGTCCCCCTCTGAAAGGGGATGGGCTAATTCCTGCTCAGTGGGATAACAGCTACTGTCAACTAGAAACTGGGAGTGAGTGTGTGCTAATACTCTCACAGATGGAAGAGAACATGACAGGCAGTGAATTAAATCTAGGGGGTGAAAATCTGGTCAGAATGATTTAAAATATATCTGGGTTTAAAATGTATGGTTTAGTATTACTCTTACAAACTTCACATACACATGGTGAATGAAAAACCTGGTTTGCAGGACTCTTTAGTACAGTACCAGTCAAACATTTGGACACACCTTCTCATTCTTTTTTCTCAATATTTTATTATTATTTTTTTTTATTTTGTATATTTTATCATTTGTATATATTATATGTAAATTTATTCTGTAAAGAAGCATTTAGGTGTCTCCTCAGGGTAGCTCTGATGAACTTATCCTGTACAACAGAGGTAACTCATGCTCTTCCTTTTCCTGGGGTGGTCCTGATGAGTGCCAGTTTCATCATAACGTTTGATGGTCTTTGCAACTGCACTTAAGAACTGAAAAATCATTTTTTTTTTAATGCAGGGGTTGTTAAACCATTCCTCAGGAACCCCTAGATGGTCCACTTTTTTTCCTCCGGCTAACTCACATTTTAAAATTGAGAGCTTAAATGTGGACACGCTGAAAAAAATGATTCACAACTTTCTGCATTTGCTTTTTCTAAGTAAATTTAATTTCAGATAAATTTAAGTAACTTCAACTCGGTTTCAAGACTTAAATGTTACACAGAGTAATTCAATAAGTGAACTGAACTTCAGTCAATCCTTTCTTTTAGTAAACTTGATTTATTTTTGCTGAATCAATCCTTACTTTTAGTAACTTTTACTTAATTCTGCATACACGATTACCTAATTACAATTACTGAATTTATATAGTATTACTATATTATTATTAATTATTAATATATTATTATTATTAAAAATATATTATAATTCCTGAAATTTAAATATTTTTAGTTAAAACACACATATTACACTGACTAAAACACACATTTGAATATTTAGTATATAAATATTTATATTTATTTAGTTCTTCATTTGTTAAACGGCGGGGTTGGGATGGGTGGCGGTGTTGCCGCCTTTCTCCTTCAGTTCTGGGTCCGCCTAACAACAGAGCGATCTATATTCTGATTGGCTCAACGAGAGTACATTATAATATACAGCCGATGGATTGGCAAGTGTGAGAAATACCATGTGTGGCGCGTGATAACTCGCTGAGTTGCGTGTGTCACAGGCTTAAAGCGTGAGACTTGAGAACACTTGAGTTATAATATTATAGAATACATTTTGAGTTACTTTTGAGTTACTCTCTGCTTATTATAAACTTCATGAAGATAAAACAGAAACTTGTTTAGTAAATAATGGGAAAGTTGGGAAGTCTGGCTGTGCAGATTAAACCAGTGGTAAGGAACCTTTGAGTGTTTTAGATTCAGACCTGGGTTTTAAAGAACACACTGACAATGAACTTTGAAGTTGTCTCTTGAATTATTTATTGAATCTTTGTTACTTTTTGTATTTATTTATTTATTTTAATATAGCAACCTTATGTAATTCTACCTGATATCATTATTTTATTTAATTTCCTATTATGTCTTGTCCTAAATTGTTTATTTTACTTTTCTTTTACTGTGCTTTTTCCTTTTCCATGTTTTTCTTTTTATTGATGATCTGTTTACCTCACTGTATTTATAGCACTTTGCTGCATTTTAATGTAAATAAAGTTTATTATTGATTATTATTATTATTCTCTACAAAATCAGACCAGAGCTAAAATCTAAAACTACGTACTGCATAACATTGATAATTCCACAGGTACAGTACCTGTTGTTTTGGAGGTTCAGTGGAGACTGGAGACTCATGAATGACTTCTACATTAAGTACATGGTATATGTAAAAAAAAAATGCACTGAATTCTCAAATTATAAAATAATCTGACACAAACCTCACCCAGAAAAAAAAAAATCATATTTCCATCCTCACACTTACTCCAACTCCAAACTTCTCTCACATCTCACTGAGCTTCTAACCCACCATCAACTTCTTCCTCCACTGTCCCGCGAGCTTCTCGCTTCTTCAGGGAGCCCCCATGAAACCAAACCTCCCTCCACACACACACACACACACACACACTACTCTTTAAAAGAGAAGGAGAATTTGGGTCTCTCTGAAACATTAATGACTAATTAAGAGAGAGCTTATCTCTTTTAAGGCCTTTTCATGTATTAATCATGGCTGTTTGGGTTTTGAAGCGACTCGCTCCTGCTTTATTGATGAGGCCCGCTCAGCTCTAATCAATTAGTAATTGGAGCGCTGCTTTTAAATAATGCATTTATTAGCCCGTGTGATGTGTTTAATGGCCGCCCCCTCGCCGTGCAAATACGTCTGACGGAGCTTAATGAGACTTTTATGGGCAGACGAAGCAAACGAAATGGCGCTTTTAATTCCTCCATGTTGCCACGGCAAGGCTTTATTTACATTCCGCCAGCTCCCCCGGAAAAACCAACGCCGTTTAAGGCAGGACAAATTGTTGTTGTTGTCGCCGCCGCTGCTGCTGTTGTTGTTGTTGTTGTTGTGTTGGAAGCTGTTGTGTTAGCCTACATTTGTAGCTGGGTGTTTTGTGGTGTTGAGGAGCACTCAGGACTGCTGAATGATTGATAACCCGAAAATGGCTAAAATTGGAGCAACAGTAACGGAAGTCCCGGGCCATTAATATCAGTGTTATGCGCAATAATAGCTCTCTTGTTTGCAAAGTTAGTGATAATTTATTGATGTAGTCTGACAGTCAGACAACTCAGCATGCAAGGTCCAATCATGTTATGCCTGAATGGTGGCATTTAGAGGACCTTCATGTTGCTTTCTTTTTGAATTGCCCAATTTAACCCAGTTTAATGAAGACATTAGTTTTTTTTTTTTTTTAATGGTTGCATTTGTTTTTTGTTTTTAACTGGTGTGGTGTGTTACTGGAGTGGTTAAAGGGATGTAATACTGTATATCAGAGACTGTAAAAAAGATGGACGCCGTGTCGCCGTTCCCATTCATTCAATAAAAAATGAAGCCAAAATCTTCCGCCATGTTGGCGATCCTGAAACCCGATTCTGCGCAGTAGAGACCAGAGGAGGGAGAAAGACTGTGGAGAGACCGCCTACTCATTTGAATAACCCCGCCCCTGAGGGCTGCCTCGAGGTCACAGGCTGCAGAGCGGAGCTGACGGTCTGTTATTGGTCCCGCCCATAACCAGCCCTTTTACAATAATCACACCTTTTTGAATAGAGCTGAATAACGTTTTAAAAAAAATGAATTCTGTGGGGATATAAAAATTTTACAATATAAGCAGAGGATACACTTGCTGTTACATTTAAATAAAGGAGGAAGAATTACAGTATATTGGAAAAAAAACGTGATTGAAAGTCGTCTGTTTTGCCATTGAAACCTATGGGGATGGGTGGGGTTACACAGCTTTCTGCAACCGAACAGCAGGGGGCGCCCGACCTGTGGTGGCTTCACTTTTGAGAGACGATGCTCTGTCCAGCTATACACAGTCTATGCTGTATATAAATACCAAATATTACAGTGTGTGACCTTTTTGGTTATACCAAGCAATGTATACAACGAAATTGACAGTGTCAAATTTAACACTGTCCTAGATAACATATGGCCCCACTCACTATAGTGTTGAAATAACTCTACCACAAGAGTTTATATTTTAGAGTTAATTCATATATTAACCCTATGTAACTCTCATCAGAGTTAACAACTGTAGGGTTGTAAAACAGTATTTTCTGACTTTCACCCAAAAAACTATATACCATAGTGTCTATAAAACATCATAAAATGTGAGCTATTTTTTATCCTATATAAGCTTTATTTAGAACAAGAGATACCATCAAAAACTGCCAAAAAATCAGTAGCTCTCCCATAACACAATAACTCTTGGGGGAAGACCCTTATCCACCATACAACCCAACACCAAGAAGGGTGAAGAACGCTTCATCAGGGGAACCACCACAACTAAGCTACTCTAAGCTACTAAGCTAACTCTGAATAGTAACACCAACTCTGTGGATTCTTTATCACTGAGGATTGTTAGAAAAACTCCCAGAGAGTTAAAGCATATGTACACTGTGATTTTAACACTGTGGATTTTACTGTGTATATACAGTGGCTTTCAAAAGTATGCATACCCCTTGAACTTCGTTCAATTTTGTCAGATTCTCCCCCCTGAGCCGTGGATCTCTGCAGCTCCTCCAGAGTGACCATGAGCCTCTTGGCTGCTACTGTGACCAGTTCTCTTCTTGCTTGATCTGTCAGTATGGCTGGATGGCCCTGACTTGGTAGATTTGCAGTTGTAGAATACTTTTTCCATTTTTGAATGATGGATGACTAATTAAGTGACTTCAAAATAAATATATGCAGTGTATGTATTTAAACATACAATCCCATCCTTCTCAGAGTGAATGCTGAATACTGAGTTTTAATAATATGTACTTAACCCTTGTGTGGTGTTCATATTTTTGTTACTCGTTTACTTTCTTACTTGTATTTAATTCAGCAAAATTAAGCAATTCTACATTAAAAGGCTTTACACATGCTTGCTTCACCTAAATTGCAAGCAATATAAACAGCTTACATGGTTAATATTTGCCCTTTACCTTTCTTATGTTACATTTCTTTCAAAAAGTGCTACTCTTTTTTTATTAGTTTTCTAATAAACTGTAAAAGAAAATGAATTCAACTCAAGATATGGCAAATGAAGCAATGTTCGTTAGCCCTTGGCCAATGTGTTTTGATATATGTTATATGTTATAAATATTGAGTGTATATATACATATACACTCAACAACACAAAACAACTATAGCAACTTGCTCTTATAGCCTTCTATAGCACACTGAGGCCAAGCAATTATATAACTATTTTATAACACATACTATATATAAACCCCAAGACAAGGCACCAGCAGCCTGTGAAGAATGACTACACACTGATGGGCAGCGAGAGGTGGGAGGACATGTCCAATATGCAAATAGCATGACCAACATCATGTCAAAACCCCTGTAGAATTGTTCAGTAGACCCTGTTTTACTGGGACAAAGTGAGCATGTGCAGTAGTGCAGAGTAGTTGGCTTGGCCTCTACTGGGGTTCAACTACAATTTGTAAATTTTGCCAACACAGAATATTTATTTAGAGCAAAATAAAAAGAAACTTAATAAAGTTAATTGAGGCAATTAGTTTGCTATATTTTATATATATTTTAGCTTAGTTTACTTAAAAATCAGGAAAACAACTTTAAGTTTTTTTTTTTTTTTGTTTTTTTTTTTTTTTTTTTTACAGTGTATACAGTGGCTTGCAAAAGTATCCATACTCCTTGAGCTTTATCAAATTTTGTCACCTTACAATTGCAAACTCCAACATGTTTTCTTCCAGGCTTCTTCTGTATTTAGCTCCACCCATCTTCCCTTCAATTCTGACCAGTTTCCGTGTCCCTGCTAAAGAATATCATCCCCACATCATGATGCTGCCACCACCATGTTTCATAGTGGGGATGGTGTGTTCAGGGTGATGGGCAGTGTTGTTTTTCTGCCACACATTGGGTTTTACATTTAGGCCAAAAAGTTCAACTTTGGTGTGATCTGACCACAGAACCTTCTTCACATGTTTACTGTATCTCTTACATGACTTGTAGTAAAATGCAAATGGCACTTTTATGTCTTTTTTTTTAACAAATTCTTTCTTAATAAAGGCCAGATTTGTGAGGGGCACAATTTATATTTGTCCTGTGGACAGATTCTCCAACCTGAGTTATGGATTTCTGCAGCTCTTCCAGAGTGACCATGGGCCTCTTGGCTTCTTCTTTGACCTGAGCTCTCCTTGCTTAATCTGTCAGTTTGGGTGGACAGCCATGTCTTGCGAGGTGGATGATGGATTGAACAGTTCTCTTTGGGATGCTGAAAGCTTTAACCCTTAAAAACCAGCTACCAACAAAAACTGGTCTTAAATAGGCTTAACCAGGAGTTTTTATTTATTTACCAACAATTAATATATAGCTCTAAAAGCCTATATTGTCACAGCATCCACTTTTGGCTTATGTGTCCTTATGTTACTCAAATAAAAAATCCTTTTACTGTCTGTTATGTAACACGTGACTTTACTTGGATGATCAATTATAAACCTAACTTATAAACCTATATTCATGCTCACTTATATTCATGGCTGCTACTATTTGCATGCTGTTGTCTATACCTGGTAATCCTGAGTGTGGAAATGGGACTGGGGGAATGACGGTAGGCAGGTACGGAGACTAAATCCCACACTGATTACCATACCACATAGTTTAAATTAGAACAAACTGGCTAAAGCTTTGCTGCAAGTGCTTGAAATCAGTATGTTTTTTTTTAAATACCTGATAATACATCCTGATCAGTTCATGAGTTTCTTCAGAAAAAAAGAATCCTTAATTGTTCAATCCTTTAAGGTTAGGGTATGGATGTAGGGTTAGGTGTAAAGTTACATTCAGTAGAGAATAATTTACATTTACAATTTTTACAAGATTAATTAAGCTTAGTTAGGCATCTACAAGGCATCAACAATGGAGCATATAAGTAAGGTTATTAATAAATGACTTCAAAGCACAATACTCCAACATGCATCCATGCCATCCACACGTTTCACATCCCATAAAAAGTTGTAAAAACTGTTGTATTAGAATTTGAGATGTGTCTTTTGTCCATTTGTATTTTGTCCATTTTCTGGTTATGCCAAAAAGATATGTCAAACAGTGTCTGAAACAGTGTCGGAAGCAAATCCATCATAATGGATCAATTATAATGTACAATGTACAATATAACATAAGCCCTATCTGGATGGGATTAGTTTCTCAGGGGGACATCTGTGAAAATATTTCACACTTCTACTCAGTGATAAATCTCTTGCATCCGGACTGCAATTAAAAAAGAGGAAGAGCAGTGAGTTTTTAGGTTTTCTCGGTCACGTGACATCGCGTTCAGTAGCTCCTCCATTTCCACTCGCTGTTGTGTTTACGTGGATCTCTGTGGAAATGCGCGCCCAAAGTGTAATTACGGTGCGTGGCAGTGGACAAATAGCTATTTTATTAAATGTGAGGTGACCAAACTCAGAGATGTGAGTCTTGACAGGAATAAAAGTTACCAGAGGACCACGGAGCTCAGCAAAAAAAAAAAAAAAAAAAACAGTAGATAATTCAGCCTATAATTTTCTCAGAGAACATCTGAAAAAAGACACACATGGTCATTTTGGACTGGAATAAAATCACAGAGGATAAACCCCCCATAAAAGAGAAAATTCCCTTAAAACCCCCTGAGAAACTAATCCCGTCTTGTCCAGATAGGACTATAGTTTTAAGTAGATTTGAGAAGACTTATCCATGTGAATTGCTTAAAACCAATTCTAAGCTTTAATTTTTTTAGTTATTTGTATTGATCTACAGCTTTTGATGCTCGACTAAACCAAACATGTCTCGGCTGATTGATTATACTGTATGTCGGATAAAGAAAAAATGCGTAAATTTTTTTTTTCTTTTTCTTCAGATTTTCACTTTTAACACCTTATGTCACACCATATGAAGTTTCATGTACTAAGCATGGCTTTAAGCAATGTGTCTTTATGCTAATGTCATAAAATCATGCTAACTACAATATGACAATATAGTTTAAAATATAATATTGACTGAAAAGTAATTTTATTCTGGCATTTTTGTGTAAAATGTGTCACACCATATGTCAGTGAAAACTGGAACTGAAGCAGGAGTGCTGCATATACTTGTTTTATCTGAAAGCATAAAGAGCGATAACACATGCTGTAACTTTCAGTGTCTTTCTGAGGTGTTGTTCTTCCTCCTGAAAGAAGGAGGACCCACACTCCCTAAAGGTCTTCACACAATTGCCTGTTTAAAAAACCATGACATTCATTTTTGGGACAAAATGTTTTAGTTAAGGGTGGCTTCAAAATATTCTGCCCAAACTTTTAGCTAAGAAGGTTCACAAGTAGACATTTGGATTATTAATATACGATTGATTAAACAGAAAATACATTATTTTTGCTTGTTTTTATTCAAAATCTAACTTTATGAAATGTGTTTGGGACAGTCACGCCATATGAGCTTTTTCTAGTGTGATTGAAAATTGTGAAACAAAAAAATGTTAATTCCATGAATTCTCTGTAAATTCATAACAAAACAGCACTTTTTGAATAATATCATGACAGTTTTTGACATATTCTTCTATAATTTACATATATTTGAGACACTGCACTGCAAAAAGCATATCTAGTTTCAAAGCAATAAATCTTATTTCTTGCTCTGATAAGAATTTTTAGAATTCTAAGAATTTTTAGAATTTTTAGAATTTTAAGAATTAATTGTAAATGTAAGATTGTCTCCCTTTTTTTAGGAATAATATCTTATTCAGCCTTACTTAGACTTTTCACCTTATTTTAAGTAATCTGAACTCAAAATAAACACATAAAGTCACCAGTCAAGGTATTCTGATACTTGTGTAGAAATTTAAGCTAGAAAATAAAATATGTTTGCTTAATTTGAGTCTTACTTCACTGATTTTGGTGCATTGTCGTTGCTTATTTTAAGAATAGTTGGTACCACTTTAAAATAAGAGTACCTTTATAAAGGGTTTATAAATGGTTTACAATTAGTTTATTAATGTCTACTAATTAAGTTGTAAATGCCTTAAAAATCATTTATAATCAGTTATAACACACATAGGTAGAAAGGGAGACTATGACCTGATGTTTGTCAAATAGTGAACCCACAGCCATCTATATTATAGCTCTTTCTACGTTATATCTGTGTTATAACTGATTATTAATGATTTGTAAGGTGTTTACAACCTAATTAGTAACCATTAATAAACTCATTTTAAACCATTTATAAACCCTTTTTAAAGTAGTCTTATTTTAAAGTGGTACCGAACACTTTATAAGTAAAATTAGCTTACCCCATTGGCAATTTTTTTTTTGCTTAATTTTAGCATTTCGGTCTCAATTTAAATAGATTTTATCTGTTTTTTTGCCAATAAGGCCACATCATATCAACCACCCATATACATATATGTGTGTGTGCGTGTGTGTGGAGGGGGCTGGGGGTGTGAGAGAGGGATGAGCCGAGGGAAGCTCTTGAGGAGGTAGAGATGTAAGGGTGAAATGTTTGGACGTCTCAAATCATTCTGACAGATATGTTCGATTTTTGGGGGGAAAGGGGGTGGGGATGCATTTCGCGGCGCAGCTTCCTGCGAGAACGTGTCTGAATACACAATTCTGCACATTTCCTGAAATGCGGCAAAAGCTCCGGTGTCAAATTGATACAATTGTTTAACTGTGTTCCTCCGTGCCTCCATCCATTTCTGTCCATCAGTAAATCTGACTGCTCAGACGTCCACTCTGCAGCACTCTGCCATATGGCTGCGGATTACAGTGGATTGTTGGTGGCATCATGGTGATATGAATGTATTGTTAAAGACACGTTGACAATGTACCTGTCAAATAAACGGCTGTCATATTGCTCCACTTGCCCAATGAGGAGGTAATAGCACTCCAGGGACTGATGTTTCAGCTCCGGCAAAATGGAGCATCACTGTAATGCTACTGCAACCACCGAGCAACATCAGTGCCGTCACTGTGATGGCTGAGGCGAATGGAAGTGAATGTGAGATTTTTTGTGTTTTTTTTTTCGTAGCAGTGTTGATTAAAACTGCCCCTATAGCTTTGTTTTCCTTCATTGTTTTCCTGAATGGCAAGAACAACTATTTCCTATTATTCCAGGCAAGAACGTTGTATATACACAATTCATTACAGTAATGTACCAATATAATATAGAAGATGTTTTCTATTTGTTTTGTCTTTCAGTCTCTGCAGTGTCAGATACACACAATATAATGTTTATTTAAACACACATTCCATAAAAAAAATAAATAAAAAAAATGAAAGAGTTTGATGAAGTTCGGAAACATTGGTAAGGCGGCACTACATTGAAAAAGTAAACTGACACTGCAACAATACTTTACAATCACAATAAAAAAAATATATAAAAAAACAATCAATTGCATCCAGAAGGAAGGAAGATAAAGCTTACCAGGAATAATAAACGATTAAAATGTACATTTACACAGATTATTTATTATGCTGCTGCATGCAGAAGTTGCATCTGATGCATGAGTAACCCAACTAGCGGTCTAGAGGTCTCAACATGGAGTTGCAGTAGGTGTGGAGTGTACAGGTCTGGCGATGCAGCCGGACATAGCATAACATCTGTGTCTTCAGGACAAGCTCTATAATAGACAACAGCAGTATGTGGACGAGCATTGTCCTGTTGGAATACAAAAGACCTTTGTTCTTCATTACAAACACTTTGACAGCCTAATGTTATGTTAATGAATAAATCCCTGATTTAAAATTTGTTGGATCCTATTTGATTCACTATTAACACTCTAACACCCCTACTGTAAAATGTGCAGGAATATCTAAGCTGCATAGGCCTGAATCACTGTATCAAAAGACACCATTAGGAACCTCTACAACCTCTACGTTCTTTATATATGTGTTATGCACTACTCCTGAATCTGTAGCACAATAAACATTGCCTATATCAGTGTAAATGTTATATACAGGAATTATATAGGAATTTTCAACAGATTTCTCCAAATCAACAAATCAGCATTAATATTATTAATAAAATTAATATAATACACTCTGTGCATCAAATAAAGTAATATATATATATATATATATATATATATATATATATATATATATATATATATATATATATATATTTAGGGTACATATAATCTGTCTCTGGTAGACATACCATGGGAAGTGAGAAAGTAGAACATTTTCTTTGGTATCAAATCATTTGTGGCATGATTATGATGTAATGATATATTGTCCAACCATCCAGTCCTCAAGCCTGATTCAACATTTTTCCAAACATAATAATAGAATAGTAATATGCAAAGCATATTTTAATGCAAAGAATGTCTTAAATCGAACATACATTAAATAATAATAATAGCCTTACCCTAGGTTGCAGCACATTTTCATGTTAATTAAGGTAGACTATGCAGCTACACTAGCATTTCTTTCCTATATTAAATGTGTCCTTCTGCTAAAATCCACTTTTTCTCGTTCTTTGTGAAATACAGTAGGTCTCTCTGAGTTGTTTATGATGTTGCACGTGAAACTCTTCCTCAACCTCCATTGTCTGTGGTAGATAGTAAAAGAAAAATATTTATAAAAACGAGTCGATCAGGAAAAGCACCGTGTCTACATCAAACCGTGAACTAGTATTCATGGCCCCGCCCACCTTGGCTCGAGACCACCCACAGGCAGAGCTGAAGCCTTGCAGATAGGAACTAACAGCGCTAGGAACAGCATGCCAGTTCATTCCTGTGTTATTTGTGCGAATAACACATCAGTGTTTATATGCTTTACCCAGTAATTCAGAGCTAAGGAACAAATGGTTAGAATTTGTCTATGGAACACCACCAGGGAAGTACAATTGATTTAGGTTGGTGTATGCTTATATCAATCCTGTTTACACTAGTTAAAAAAAAAATCCACCCTGGGGGTTTGTTCTAAACACCTAAGGTGGATTTTTACTTTCTGGACCTGGACTACCTACCTCTGTGTGTAAGTAACCATAGGTTTATATAGGCTCTCCAGTGGATTTTGTGTTTTAAAGAGACTCTAAGACTCTAAGGTCAGTGGATGAACTGCACTTAGCAGGGCAAAAAACATGTTGTAAAGTAACATATGACATTGCAAAGACTGTTATTAGTGTAAAAATGTCTTTACTTTAAAATGTTTCTAACTATTGTCCGTCTCACTGCCTCCTGTTGTCGCAGTGCTGTTAACGAATCAGAGGCGATATGATTGCCTGTATAAATATTCATAAGCAAGAGTCGAAATCCACAAAAAAACAGCTCATATGGTATTCATTCATTCTAGAGGCCACAACTAGACATTTTAAAATTAATAAAAAAAATGATGAAATGACACCTTTAAAGCTCTCAGATCTCAGGACATTAAAATATTCTAATTAAAAAAAATCATTAGAACTACCCTGAGATATAAGTCATTATTGTAGTAATGATTAATCACAGAATACTGTTGTGATTAATAGAATTATAAACAGATATTTTTAAAGTGATTTCGTTTTCGTTGTGTGTGTAGAAGTGTTTGGGATGGGGGGCCCATTCAAAGTGTAGCCTGGGGGCCCCGATCACCTTAATCCAATTTATCCACAGGGTACAAATGAATTAATCTAAAAATCAAGTAAAAGTAAAAAAGTACTCAATTTAAAATTTACTTTCAGTAAAAGTTACATAGTTTTATTTATTAGATGTAAAAAATTACAACTCATAAATTAAATAATTATCAAATTAAATAATTTGGACTTTTCAGGCATTATTTGTTCAGACCACCCCATAAAACATTTTCAAGAACAAGTGGCATAGGTTTCTATGATCCATTTTTTTCTTTACTGTTAAAATTTTAAAAGTTATGGTCATATATGTGACTATAAACTGTATTTTATATATATATATATATATATATATATATATATATATATATATATATATATATATATATATATATTTCATTATTATTTTTACTTATCATTGCTATGCTTTAACTGATATTTACATGTTTTATTCAACATTCAAGCAGATTGTTTCCCAATAAAAACTTAAGGAATTATCATGAAAAACATGAAAACAAACAATTTTTTATTTATTTTTTTCCCCAGCATTTTATTTGTTACTCAGAAACTGGCAGTTTTCCAATGTAGTAAAGTAAATTACTTGTGTCAAAATGTACTTGAGTAAAAGTAAAATTACCTATTTTAAAAACTACTTTAAAAATGACAAATTACTCATAAAATCTACTCAATTACAGTAATGTGAGTGAATGTAATTAGTTACTTTCCACCTCTGGTCATAACTAGTGTAAAATAATAGATAGTAAAGACATTAGCATTACCATTTAACAATGCTTATTACCGTGTTACGTACTGTTATTCGTGACCCTTATTGTAACGTGTTACAAAACAGGTGAATCATAATGTTTTGCAACATAATCACAATACTAATATGTATTGTCTATATCTTGCATTCTTAGAGATACATAAACATAGACGCAGAACATATTTGCATAACAAAGCAATGCCCCTGTATGCAAATATACACACGCACACACACACACACACACACACACACACACACACACACACACACACACACATGCATATATGCATATCTACAGCAGACACATTACATCTTTCATGTCTGGAGAATATCTAACCAAAAAAAAAGGGGACAAAAAAGGACAGTATAGAAAATAGAAATACACAACCGCAATAGTAATGCACACACACACACACACACACACACACACACTTAAAATCGCGCATGCTGGGTGTTGCAGAGGGAGTAGAGGCTGACAGGAACAAGTGACAGCTCTCTAATTACCTCCTCACCGTACACACTCACGCTGACTGAAAAACACTCATGCTCATTTTCCCTCTCCTCTCCTCCTCCACACTGCCATTCTCTCTCTCTCTCTCTCTTTCTTGCGCACTCTCTTCTGCCATTCTCTTCTCTCTCTCGCTCTCCTCCTCTAGCCATTTTATGATTTCTCTGATGTCACACTAGTCTGTGTGAAAAGGGCTTTTATTTTCTTTTATGTCTTCTGTGTAAAATCTGATGTATTCAGTTTCATCTTTGCAAATAACAATTGTACAATGGTTTCTATAAATTGGAATGATATAAAATGTTATATAACATCAGTGTATAACCGAGTAATATACATACTGAATCATTTTTCAAAACTTATGCGCATCCAAACTTCAAATTTATCCTCCAGCTGTACAACTAATTAAGCTAAGATTTAATCAGTGACTATACAGTATGTAGAACACTGTGGTTCCTTTAGTTTATGTTCTATTACACTACACTATGTTTCTTTGATTTTACCAAATTGAAAACCTCTGGAATATAATCAAGAGGAAGATGGATGATCACAAGCCATCAAACCAAGCTGAACTGAACTGAACTTGATTTTTTGCACCAGGAGTAAAGGCATAAAATTATCCAAAAGCAGTGTGTAAGACTGGTGGAGGAAAACATGCCAAGATGCATGAAATCTGTGATTAAAAAACAGGGTTATTCCACCAAATATTGATTTCTGAAACGTTATGAATATGAACTTGTTTTCTTTGCATTATTTGAGGTCTGACAGCTGTGCATCTTTTTTGTTATTTCAGCCATTTCTCATTTTCTGCAAATAAATGCTCTAAATTACAATATTTGTATTTGGAATTTGAGAGAAATGTTGTCTGTAGTTTATAGAATAAAACAAAAAATTAAACATGTTTATTTTACTCAAACATATACCTATAAATAGCAAAATCAGAGAAACTGATTCATAAACTGAAGTGGTCTCTTTACTTTTTACAGAGCTATATATATGTTTTTCTATGCAAAAAGATTATATAAAACATTTTTTTTCTTTTTTTTTCTTTAGATTTTTTTATAAATAATATTAATAATAAATAGAAGTTCATTGCTATTTTTTAAAAGGGTGCAATTGCATTAATATGCCATTAAATTATGATTATTTGCATGCACTAGTTAAAATGCTCTTTTAAAAAAAAACAAGAATATTGTTTACAGCAATTATTTCCATCTTTAAAGCCAACTGAGGACAAAATTGTCCATTATTTCGTTAAATTTACAAGTGGAGACTACAGAGCAAAAACTAGAGACATCTATTAGTCCAGCCCCTCAAAAACGTGTCAGAATTAACACAGGGGAAACTAACTGTTGGAAATAGATACTAATCCTCTACCTTGAGAAACCAGACCTCATCACAGTTTTTCAAAGTGATGACGACCCCTAACACCTAAACGCAGCTCCAAGATGACAAATGCTTTGCAGAGGAAGTTAAACGTAAAGGTGATGGACTGGCAAAATATGGTTCTAGATCTAAACCCAATTAAGCATCTGTGGGGCATCCTCACATCCTCACGTCTCTAATATCCACCAGCTCTGTGAGGATTTCAGTGGCAACCTGTGAAGCTCTAGTCAACTCCATGCCCAATAGAGCTAAGACAGTGACAAATAATGGTGACCACACAAAATATTGATACTTTTGGCACAATTTGCCCATTTTCACTTTATACTCATTTTTGTTGCCAGTGGTTTAGACTTTAATGGCTGTGGGTTGAGTCATTTTGTGGTAAAAATAAAACATGTACACTGTTTTTTTTTTTTTTTAACATTGTATCTAAGTGTCATATCTTCATATGTGTTGTCCCATGAAAATATATAATTAACCCTTGTGTGGTGTTCATATTTGTGTTACTTGTTTACTTTGTTACTTGTATTTAATTCAGCAAAATTAAGCAATTCTACATTAAAAGGCTTTACACATGCTTGCTTCACCTAAATTGCAAGCAATGTAAACAGCTTACATGGTTAATATTTGCCCTTTACCTTTCTTATGTTACATTTCTTTCAAAAAGTGCTACTCTTTTTTTATTAGTTTTTTTAATAAAATGTGAAAGAAAATAAATTAAACTCAAGATATGAGTAGAATTCAAATTTACAAATGAAGCAATGTTTATTAGCCCTTGGCCAAACATAATGTAATATAAATGGTTGGGGGGGGGGGGGGGGGTGTACAGTGTGTGTTTATCGAAAATGTGTTTTGAAATATGTTTTTCACAAAAAATGAGCCAATGCCAATGAGTTTGAGTTAGAATTTTTTTTTTTTTTAGTATCATTTGATGAAAAATTAAATCGGGTCCCACAGACCCGAACACCACACAAGGGTTAAATATGTTCCAAAAAAGTAAGGGGTGTGCTTATTTTTGTGAGATACTGTATTTCACATCACATTCGCCACACTATCTTTAACTTTAAATTATGCAGAAAGAAATCACTAGAAATCCTCTTCAATAGACTAGAATATTTATCAATAGGATCTCAGTAATTCCTTGTGGTTCTTTCTCCTCCCCAACATTATTAAACGCTTTTCAGATAAAACCAGATGGTTGAAGCAATTCTGTAAGGCTGAACTGTGCTGGTGTCTAAAACGTAATTTGAAGTTTTAGCTAAGCAATGGTTTATTTGCTTCTATTTCCTATGGCAACAGTCTAAAGCCGTGTGCTCCTGAGGCTATGTAAGAATCCTATTTATCAGGGGTTTGGGGAGGTAATGGTTTCCACATTCACATGGCCCAGTGGAGATGTCTATCTCTTCGCCAGGCTCATAAGACTAGACTTTTTCCAAGAGAAAGAAAAAAAAAAAGAAAGAAAGAGAAAAAAAAAAAACACTTAATTCCACCTTGACACTACCATATGCCTGTGTGAGATTTTTGGGTTAATGCATACATTCATCTCCGACGTCCTCAGAGAACAAATGGAAAACGCTGTGAACTGCAATAGAAAGAGATTTCTCTCTCTCTCTTTCTTTCACTTTTTTTCTTTTCTTTCTCCAGCCTCTCTTTCTTTTTCTCTTTCTTTCCTGTCTGAATTTGGAGGATACTTTTATGGATGTAGACCAATATGAACATTCAAACTGGCTTCCTGGTGAGACGCCTGATTCTCGTACTCAAAAACAACCTGAAGGGCTCCAACAAAAATGTTCTGAACTCAGTGAATCATCAGCACTGTTTTTTTTTAAATAGTCCAACTTCTCTATTCCAAATAATATCAGTTGGAGAGCGACTTCATGTGCGCACAAGATATTCAGTCACAAATAAGACTCCTTATGTCTGCTGTACACATAAACTGGAATATAAATATAAATCGCAAATGTGCGAAGGTAGTGTAAAAAAAAAATCTTACACTAAAATTATCAGAACATTATCTGTGAGAAGATTATGCGTGAGAAACTGTTAGTAGTTATTTAATGTGTCACTAACAAGAATATTTATACACTCATCATTAAAAAAAAAAGTGTTGCACCCAGAAGGAAGTGTCAGATTGCGATTTTATTCGGAAGGAAGCGGAGATTTTCTAGGAATAATAAATGATTTAAATTTAAACTAATATAGGCAACTACTATTGGTCTTATTTATTGAGCTACACACATAGACACATAGTGTGACGCATGTGTAACGTCATGACATGAAATTTGATGTAGAGGTTCCTAATGGTGTCCTGTTTTAATCCATCCCATGCAGCTTGATTATTCACACATATTTTGTGGTACGGGTGGAGTGCATGTATTTTCTATAATAATTTTATTTCTTATTTTCTCCCCAATTTATAAATCCAGTTACCCAACCCATTTATTAGGACTCCCCCTATCACTAGTGATGCCCCAACTCACCAGGAGAGCGAAGACTAGCACATGCCTCCTCCGATACATGTGAAGTCAGACTCCGCCTCTTTTTGAGCTGCTGCTGATGTATCATGGCCGAATAGCATCATAGCGTGTTCGGAGGAAAGCGCAGCGACTCTTCTCTCTGTTAATGCAGAAAGCCCCATACGCATATTCCACAAGTCAGTGCAGCATTCTTAAGCTGTTCATCCTAGGACACAATATTTGTTGCTGCCCCATGACCCGTGTCATATCAGTGTGTATCTGCGATAAAAGACCTGAGGTGCATTTCCCAAAACATTCTTAAAGCTAAGAACTGACATGCATTTCCCAAAAACCTTTGTAGGTTAAATAGTTTTTAAGCTCGTTCTTCAGAATTCTGACCCACTTGTTAATTACTTACAAATGTCTTTTTGCTCAATTCCAACAAAATTGTCTTTGGTTTTAGGCACCTGTGGGAATTTCAGTAAAGAAAAAAAAGCTTCTTATCTGTGCAGTAAGTGTTTATTATCTCAGTAAAACACATTACAGCATTACATTTAATACAAACAGCACTTTTACACAAAGCAGAACTTCTACAGCCCTGTTTTCCTTAAAGCATCTCCTAATCTCTCCTCCTCATCTGAGTTTAACAGAGTTATTTCTAGTTCTCATCATATTAATCAACACCTGGTTTGGTAAATTACTGGTAAATGTGGTAAATCAGGTGAGCTGCTGACGGAACTGAACATAATATACACATGCTGGCTGAGGAGCATCCAGGAGAAATCTGAAATCTCTATACTTTGTTATATATATATATATATACATATGGGCTGTCAGTCTGTCAGTGTTAAAGCATTAACACAAGTGATTAATTTGTTGCAATCAGTAATGCGTTATTATTTTTTTTGCACAAAGTTTGACCCCAACTTCCACTGTAAACTTTATATGCTTTATATGCAATCAAGCTGAGATATTTACAATGAAATAAAAAGGTTTTCTCTATCCAACTTGTTTTACATTGGATTTATCTCCCCTCCTCTATTTTAATTTTTCATTGACTAATATAAATATAATAGCATTTTACATTTCTTACATTCATTCTTTAATGTACATTTAACCCTTGTGTGGTGTTCGGGTCTGTGGGACCCGTTTTCATTTTTCATCAAATGATACAAAACAATATTTTTTCTAACTCAAACTCATTGGCATTGGCTCATTTTTTTGTGAAAAACATATATCAAAACACATTTTCGATAAACACACACTGTACAACCCCCCCCCCCCCCCCCTACACATTTATATTGCATACAGTATGTTTGGCCAAGGGCTAATAAACATTGCTTCATTTGTAAATTTGAAACTAAACAAATTTTCTACTCATATCTTTAATTCATTTTCTTTTACATTTTATTAAAAAACTAATAAAAAAAGAGAAGCACTTTTTGAAAGAAATGTAACATAAGAAAGGTAAAGGGCAAATATTAACCATGTAAGCTGATTATATTGCTTGCAATTTAGGTGAAGCAAGCATGTGTAAAGCCTTTTAATGTAGAATTGCTTAATTTTGCAGAATTAAATACAAATAACAAAGTAAACGAGTAACAAAAATATGAACACCACACAAGGGTTAAATATTCAATATAAAAGCTTGCGTCTTAAGAAGAACAAGTGCGATTTACAGCAGTTAATCACAGAATATTGAACTAAAAATGTTTACTACAAATGTAATTTTGATTTGAATAGATTTTCATTATATTCTATTCTTTAGAAAGATTTATTCAACAGTCATTTAATTAATCACTATTTATAATCATTAATCATTGATGTAATTACCAATGTAGTCTCCTCAAATGTATGAATGATTTATTTATTTTTTCTGAACACATTACATTCTGAATGTTATTTTTCCAGTTTGTTTTTTTTTCTAAGCTTGATAACAAATACAATGTTTTTAAATATTCATGTTCTCATTCCCCACTTCTCATCCCAAATCTAATTATGATGATCAGTAATACACATTTCATCATAAAATTTAACAGTGGAGCGTGCAGTGTTTCCATGTCATTTCTTGCCAGCTTCATTGTGGGAAAAAAAAAATCCTTTCTTTTTGGCCTCTACTCATCCGTTTTATCACCAAGAGGGAATTGCAAGTTTCATCCTCTCTGTGGGAAGCTTAACGGATAAGTACTGGCTAAGTACTATCTTCCAGTTTTCACTTCTCAGTGATCAGTGTGGTTGTAGGATCTTTTTTCTTCCTTCTCTCTCTCTCTCTCTCTCTCTCTCTCTCTCCCCACCCTCCTCTTCCCCGGGGCATCCAGATGTTAGCATCACCTCTGCACAGTGGAGGCGAGGGAGCGTACAACAGCCTGAAGTGACGACAATAAACACCTCCGCCATAACCTGCGCCCGGGCATTTGCATATTCGTGGGGGCTTCGTTTGGGCCCGGGAAAAAAAAAAATATATGCAAATCGCATGCAAAGCGAAATCTCTTAATGACACAAGACGATTAAACAATTTTTATGCTTAAATACTCAGTTTAATGAAATCAAAATGGGCCCGTGAGCCACGACAAATTTGCCTTGGCGGGGATGAAAATTAGCCGCTATCTGCTAAAGGACTGGAAGGTGCGGAACAAGATAAAAGGAGGAAGAGGTAGGAAGAGACTTTTTGCCTTATTAATCCACCACGTAGCATCACAGCACTGCAGATGTTTACCGTGTTTGATGTCGCTAGCACTTCCTGCCGAAGACTCGTGCTAAATTCCTGCTCCAGTTTGTAGCTGTTTCACACTAATGAGATCCACTTTTGCAGAGCTGAGAGAAATAACTGATTTTAAAAGGCCTAATCCTACATTATCATTTTCTTCTCTTTTTTTTTTCCTGAGCCCATGTTCCAAAACACGTAAAAGTTTTACTCTATATAACAATTTTAACCTCGTTCTATCAGCACTCTGTGCTGTAACATTCCATCTTTTTTTTTCATTCATTCAGTGGTCTCTAGTATGAATGAATGCCATGTGAGCTGATTTTTGTGTAAAAAATGTGATCCTATATAACGCTGCTTTAGTCCGATGGAGGCGAGAAACAATAGAATTTTGGCTCTTGCTTGTGAATATTTATTTAACATATCGCCTCTGGTTGGCTAAAAGCACTGCGAAGCAGCGAGATGAACCACAGTTAGAAACATTTTAAAATAAAGAGATTTTACACTAATAACAGCCATTGCAGTGTCATATGTTACTTTACAACATGTGTAATAATGCCCTGCTAAGTGCAGTTCAGCCACTGACCTAGTCTTAGAGTCTCTGTAAAACGCAAAATCCACTGGAGATCCTATGTAAACCTATAGTTACTTACACACAGAGGTGGGTGGTCCAAGTCCAGAAAGTAAAAATCCTCCGTGGGTTTTGTTGGCTGAGCTGCTGCAGAGCTGCTCAGGCAGTTGGAACAAAATCCAAGGGTGGATTTTTACTTTTAACATAAAACACTGATGTGTTATTCGCACAAATAATACAGGAACAAACTGCCATGTTCTTTCTAGCGCTGTTAGCTCCTGTCTGACGAGACGGTGTCGCTGCCTGGCTTCAGCTCTGCCTGTGGGTGGTCGCGAGTCAAGGTGGGCGAGGCCATGAATACTAATTTACGAGTTGACATAGACATGGGGACTTTTCCTGATCGTCTCGTTGTTACTAAGCCTAAGCCACTTACCTTTGTAAGTACATATAGCCATTTTCCCAGTTTTTAAAACATGTAATTAACCGTCATTGGCAAATACATAGAAGTGATTTACAAATTGGATGGGCTTTTCAAGACCTAACCCAGTTCTTTTTCGAAGGAGGTTCCAGTTTAAGGGATTATTTGGTTCGGTCCAATTTGGCAAGGAAGCAGGTGCATTTTCCTTTCAAGATTTTGAAGGGTAATTTTAGATGCGTGTTATTGTATTGTTTGCAACAACATGATGCCACAGGACTGTTACGTACATCTACGAACACAGGAGAAGTTTAAAGGTAGGGGTAGAATAACCTGTCTGTCCACTTTTGTGGTTTATTTGCTAGTATTTGCTAGTAAACAACAACTAAAGACAAGGATTTGTGAAAATAATTGTACAGTGAGGAAAAAAATAAGGATGAAAAATCCCCAGTAGCTAGACAACTTAATAATGCAGGACCAGATGCTGTCTCTTTACATTTCATAAGTTTAGAAAATGTAAAACTGCTACCTAGGGGTGGGAAGCGGGAGCAGCGTCTCCTACAGAGAGAGGTTTGCTACATTTTAAAACTGAATACAGTAAATCCAAAATATGCATGAATTAAGATTTTTATTTGACTTGTTTTATTTGATTTTGTTTTTGATGTGCATCTAACCATGTAAGGTTTTGGATAATGTTATTTATCCAATGTTTATATTATAATGTCTAATATTTCTGTCTTGTTGTGAGCAGGATATGTTTATATTTATAAGAATGTGATTGTTATTATTATCATATTATTATACTATACATCACTGAAAAAAAAATAGAAGACCACTTCAGGTTCTGGATCAGTTTCTCTGATTTTATAAACATTGTTGTTTTATTCTATAAACTACAGACATTTCTCCCAAATTCAGAATAAAAATATTATAGTTTAGAGCATTTATTTGCAGAAAATGAGAAATGGCTGAAATAACAAAAAAGATGCAGATATTTCAGACCTCAAATAATGCAAAGAAAACAAGTTCATATTCATAAAGTTTTAAGAGTTCAGAAATCAATATTTGGTGAAATAACCCTGGTTTTTAATCACAGTTTTCATGCATCTTGGCATCATGTTCTCCTCCACCAGTCTTACACACTGCTTTTGAATAACTTCATGCCACTCCTTTGCCAGGCTGCCACTGTAAATAAGAAAGTGTTCTTAATGTCTTACCTGGTTAAATAAAGAATAATAATAAATAATAAATAATAAAAACTCCTGGTAAAAAAAAAAAAAAATCAAGCAGTTCAGTTTGGTTTGATGGCTTGTGATCATCCATCTTCCTCTTGATTATATTCCGGAGGTTTTCAATTTGGTCAAATCAAAGAAACTCTTCATTTTTAATTGGTCTCTTATTTTTTCCAGAGCTGTATATTTAGTTTTCCATGATGTTCTTTTTTATTTTTCCATCTTTGCATATCATTTATATTTGTATATTTATTTTGTTAAGAATACTACATTGTTCAGGGTGGAAACGCCTGGTTGACCTATTTAGTAGTGGGTCTGGTGTTTGGTGAGCACGCTGAGGAAGGCCTAAGGACCGAAACTTTTGTGTTTTATCCGTGAGTCAAATAAATATGCTGGACATTATATGAGAGCTGTTCGACCCTCTTTATTTTTCACATAATAGTTTTCCAGCAATGTCTCCACCAGATTGCACCACTTACATGGCCTGCCAGATTTATCAACAATCAAGCATTTAGATAACCATCTTTCATAACATATGAGTGCAGGATCTACAAGCCCAGCTGCAATATCTGTGGTTAAATGTGTTACAGGATGGCATACAGGACCTTAATGTATCCATATCCAACTGTGTCTTATCTTGTATCTAGGCTAGAGTTGCTTAACAGGGTACACTCTAAAAAACAGAGGTACGATATGAGTACTTTTGTACTCAAAAAGTTACACTCTTCATAATTGTACCCTCAATGGTACCATATTGGTCTTTACAGGGTCAGATTTGTTCCCTCTGAAGTACAAAGTAATTTCTAACAGCAATAAGTACAGATTTGTACCATTTAACCAACCAAAAGGTACATTCAGTATTCTGTATCACTGTACTAATAAACAATATATATTTTAATTGCACATTTTTTTATTTGAAAGCCAGAAATGTTTGGATCATCAAGTTTTTGAGCCATATTTAGTTGATGATAATGTTTTTAATCTTTATAATCTTTACTGGCACAAAAACCATGGGTACAAAAAAAGACTTTCACTGAAAGGTACTTTTTTGTACCTCATTATAAGGTACAGCCCCAGCGACAAGCTTTGTACTCTTTAAAGTACAAATCTGTACTTGCTTTTCTTAGTGTGTAGTAGAGCTTCCTTTGACTTGCACAGTTTCCCTAAAAAACGATCTGTCTATCTAACTATCTATCTATTTAGTTTTCTTTTCTTTTCTTTTCTGTTTTTCTATAAATACACATGGTCCATTTCTCGTTCATTCCTCACTGTGCGCAGTAACATTAGGACATCACTCACCACTATTTTCATCTTGTCTATTCATGCTTTTTTATCAAATGATTTTCTCCTCTACTGAAATGATGTTTTTCCACCATGTCACTCCGTCAACATAGAGTTTATAACTGTGAACACAATTATGGCCTAAACCCCACACAGCAAAGACAATACGCACCAAACACCACTGCTAACCCAATGTTACAGCTCCCCATAGATATCTGTACTCAATGCAGATGCTGCTTAAAGACGCTAATTGGCTCGCTTTATGGTAAACGGGGCAGTTTAAAGATACAATGAGGGCACCGCATTAACATTAATTAAGATCAGTCAGAGTGACTTTGGGCCGCATTTATCAAGGACGAACAGGTGCCGCGTGTGTGTTTCTGGGGAAGTTGGGAGTTTTCAGCAGGATAATGAGAGTCAACAGGATGGAGCTGGTGACTCTCTCTGCCATCTCCTTCTGATATTCGCAACATTTAATGATCTCTCATTTCATTTGCATGAACATATGCAATTTGTCTTTGAAGGAGATTTGCATAGAAGCGCCATTCTCTTAATTAGCTCCAAGTGTGTAAGTGTGTGCATCTGCATGCTGGTGTGTGTGTGTGTGTGTGTGTGTGTGGCCTACGATTGGCTTGATAGATACAGAAAAGTAAGAAGATGAAAATAAAATGAAAGATTTTGAGGATGTCATCGCAGCACGGGGTAAATGCGCCTCTTTTAGATTTTAGTCTTCTTTCCTTCTTTTTCCCTAATGATGTACAAAACAAGTTCCTTTAAGAAATAAGTGTATATTAATATGACACATAGCTTAATGTTGCCATATATGAACTGTTGTAATTGAGCTGGGTTCAAGTTGTTTGTGCAGTTCACACTTACGGACTGGATTACGTGAGAACTGTAGACCTACATACCTGCCTACCTACCAAATGACTGACTGGCCTTCCTACCTATCAACTGATTTAACTACCAAATGACTGAGTGACCTTTGTACCTACCAAGAAACCTACCTACAAACTGACTGACCAACCTTCCTATCTACCAAACAATCTATCTACCAACTGACTGACCATCCTTCCTACATACCAATCAACCAACCGGCCGAACCCCCAACATACTTACCAACCAACCTATATACCAACTGACCTTCCTACCAACCAACGTATTTACCAACTGACTGACCAACCTTTGTACCTACCAGCCAACCTACCTACACACTGACTGAGCAACCTTCCTATCTACCAACCATTTTACCTACCAACTGACTGACCGGCTGACCTTCCTACCTACCAACCAACGTATCTACCAACTGTCTGACCAAACGACCTTCCAACCAACTGACTGGCTGAAATTCCTACCTACCATCCAACCTATCAACTGACTGACCAACCTTCCTACCTACCAGCCAACCTACCAACAAACTGACTGAGCAACCTTCCTATCTATTAACCAGTCTAACTATCAACTGACTGACCAACCTTCCTATCTACCAACCAACCAACCTACCTACCTATCAACTAACCGACCAGCTGACCTTTCTACCTACCAACCAACATATCTACCAACTGTCTGACCAACCGACCCTCCTACCTACCAACCAACTGACTGACCTTCCTACCTACCATCCGACCTACCTGCCAACTGACTGACCACATGTCCTTTCTACGTACCCTCCAACCTACATACCTTCCCACCTACCAATCAACCTACATACCTACTTACTGACTGACCTACTTACCTACCTACAAACCTACTGACCCACCTATATACATATCTAAGTAACCACCTACCTACCAACTGACTAACTAACCTACCTACCTACATACCTACCTACCCATTGACCAAGCGACCAAACTATCTCCATATCTACCTACCCACCTACCTATTGACTAATCTACCTACATACCTACCTACTTATCTACCCACCTATTGACATACCTACCAATGTACCTACTTACCTAGTGATTAACCTAGCGATTGTCCTACCTACCGGTGTACCCACATACCTACCGATGTACCTTAATACCTAGTGAGCAACCTACCTAATGACCTTCCTACATACTTACCAACCAATCGACATACCTACATCCTGCATACCGATCTACATATCTACCGACCTACCTACTTATCTACCGACATACCTCCCGACCTACATACCTACCGAACTAATGACCAACCTACCTACCAACAGAACAATCAACCGAATGCCCACCTGTAATGTATTGGATAATACTTTTAACTATATAGTTATCACTGGAGTTACACTGCTCAAAATGTGAAATGCAAACAACTCTGTAAAAACTGAAAGTATATTCTTGTAGCAGGACAATAAATCTATATCTGTATCTATAGTTTTTCACAAAAAATCTATCTATCTATGTAGACTGAATTTAACTCCTGTATTAGTATGCAATATTCATGTGATTGACACTCTGTATCACTTAAAATAAAATATTAAACTAACAGCAACACCTGCATCAGATGTGAAGAGAAAGTGAGAGAGAGAGAGTGAGAGAGAGGTGTAGGATGAACGAGAGAGCACTTTTCTCCTCTGTCTCCTCTCTGCTGAAAACATTGGTATTCTGCAGACGGTGCCTTCCATTCCAACAAGCTCCCAGCCAGGATGAGTCAGTTTGACCTCAGCGTCCCTCTTTAAGACGGCCCTGTCTGTGAAGTTACACTTCACAAAGTCACCATGGTTAGCGAGTGTGTGTGTGTGTGTGTGTGTGTGTGTGTGTGAGTACGTGTAAGCGAGAGAGAAACCTAACTTCACAAGGAAATGATAATTCCATATCTTAACCCATTCAAAGACATTAATAGGCATATAGAATATAAACAATACACTTATAAAATAAGTTAAAATAATCTATATAGAAAATAGATTTTACTAAACATTAAAATGTTATATGTGCTTTAAGCATGTTGTTAAGCAAAACATTTTTTTACATTTTACTGTTTTATTTTACTAACTATTTACTTACCTACCTAACAACCTACCCTAACATTTGTTTGTTACTTGATAAGTGAAAATGTATCCCTAATTAACACAATGAGTAGTCAATCAACCACACAACCAACTAATCAACCATCCAACCAACTAATCAACCATCCATCCGAACAACTAATTAACCATCCAACCAACTAATCAAGCATCCATCCGAACAACTAATTAACCATCCAAACAACTAATCAACCATCCAACCAAGCAACTAATCAACCATCCTACCAACCCACCAACCATCCAACCAACCATCCAATCAACTAATCAACCATCCAACCAGGCAACTAATTAACCATCCAACCAACTACTCAACCATCCAACCAACCCACCAACCATCCAATCAACTAATCAACCATCCAACCAACCAAACAACCAACCAACCAACCATCCAATCAACTAATCAACCATCCAACCAACCAACCCACCAACCATCCATCCAACCAGCCAAACAACCAACCAACCGTCCAAGCAACTAATCAAACATCCAACCAGGCAACTAATCAATCATCCAACCAGTCAACTAATCAAACATCCTACCAACCATCCAACCAACTAATCAACAATTCAACCAACTAATCAACCATCCAACCAAGCAACTAATCAACCATCCTACCAACTATTTAATCAATTAATCAACCATCCAACCAACCATCCAAGCAACTAATCAACCATCCTACCAACTATTTAATCAACTAATCAACCATCCAACCAGCCCACCAACCAACCAACTAATCAAGTATCCTACCAACCATCCAATCAACTAACCAATCATCTAACCAACCCACCAATCATCCAACCAACCAACTATCCAACTAATCCAACTATCCAACTAATCAAGCATCCAATCATTCAACCAACTAATTAACCATCCAACCAATGTTGTTAACATTTATGAGAAATTAACATATTTTTAACTAAACACTTGTCTATTTGTATAGCTATAGATAGATGTATTAATATCTGTAAGCAGTATGAGGCAGGCTGATACAAACTTTATAATTAAAAAAAAAACTGGATGAAAATATTTTGCTGAATTAGTCCTTTAACTATTATCACGTGTACTTAACATAGTAAATAATACATAAAGATTTAATAGATTGCTTTTAACAGCTGATCCCAAATAATGAGAAATTCTCAGAAAACCTGAAAATCTACTGTTATGTTGCACACAGCTTCTCCCAGCATGTCTTTACTTGACTATGTACTCTAACACACACTGTTGTTATTCTTTTTTAATAGTGAAATATTGATAACGTGTCACAAAAAAAACCTTGTGTCCTAAAAATTGCAACTTTACACTTTAAATTCATCAATAATTTATGACACAATATAAAGAACAACTGCCAGAATCAGATTATGTGAAAAAATCTATAAAAAAAAAACAAAAACAAATATATATATATATATATATATATATATATATATATATATATATATAGTCAAATATTTACAGTATTTTTTTATTATTTCAATAAAAATAATACAAAAAGGGAAGTTCAATCCAATCTGTCATTTTTGTTATTGTAGTAGTGCTTTGGCAAATTTGTCCGTACTACAGCTAAGCTAACACAGCTTTAAATCTGTAGTCTTGAATCTATTACTAAAAGTAAATCAGCAACATAACAGGATTAGGAGCACTGTGGTGTTTTGGGCCGGCGAGAGCTGTAATCATTCTTAAAATCCTCATGATGAGAATGGAAGAGTTGTTAAGTAGGAGAAGGAGGTATTTGGGTTATAATAAGATACTGTAGACAGTGGGTGTACTAAATGCTCCTCAGCGACAAAAGCGGCTGCAAAAACCTCAGATAATTGAGTCACTTTATGGTTTTAACACTAGTCATCTTCTTCCCTTTCTCTCCTCCTTTTCTTTTTTTTTTTTTTGCACCCGCACACACACACACACACACACACACACACTTACTCGCAGCCACACATACAGCACTTCAATTCCCCAATGATGCGGGCTGTGATTTCACAGCTTTCCCAAAATGTGAACTAGCTCTGTCTAGTCTCAGTGAAAGGCACATCAAACACTGAGACGGAGGAGCAGTACAGCTCAGACAAGCCACACACACACACACACACACACACACTTGTCAAAAAAACCCTAATAATTCCCATTTCACCCTTGCTCCTCCCCACCTTGCTCACCCCCACCACATGCAAAGCCCTACCTCTGCCTGCCAAACACCACACACACATACATACATAGCCTACACACACATTTTTATACAATATAGGGAATATATCTCTTTTTTCTCTCTGTTTTTATCTTTATAGAGAAAGAAAGAAAGACTGCTGCAAAACCTATATGTAAATGGTTAGAGGTGTGGTCTGATTAGATACTGGGTTTTTCCACAAGAGGGCGTAAAAATGCTTCCACCTGATTCCCTACAAAAAGGCTACAAAGAGGCTACTTTTAGGTAGCGTGACTCTTGGTGAGAAATCACTGACTGCTTCTCATGCTTCTATGATGCACTAGAAGACATTTTGCCTAGTAGGAAGGTAATGATAACTGGACAAATTGTACTGAGTAAAGCAAAATGAATAAGAAATCTGGGCTGCTAAGGACCAGATCTATTATGTTTAGCAACAAATCCAGGTTCTGTTTGAGATCCATTGATGGTCAGGTTCAAGTACTGTATTTTTCGCCATATAAGGTGCACTTAAAATCCTTTAAATTGTCCCAAAAATCTTCAGTGTGCCTTAAAATCCGCTGCTCCATATGTAAGAATTTTACCAGTCAGGTATTAAGGAGCAGTAAAGCCACTCAACTGAAGTACAGAGTTATACAGGAGTATCAGTTTAGTTCTCCAGCACTGGGGCTGAAGTAGCATTAGCATTAGCTGCTAATCATACTAACCGCTAGCTATTTTGCTGTTCAGAGGTGAGTATTATTGGCCTGTAGCCTGCTGCTAACCCGAGCTAAAATTGCTGGAGCAGCATTAGCATTAGCCACTAACCGTGCTAACTTTTTCGCTGTTCAGAGGGGAGTATAACGGACTGTAGCCTGCACCTATTTTCTAGTGGTAAAAAAAACCTACATGAGACAAACCACTAGCTAATATCACCCTGGCTTACCGGGACACTGAGGGTTCCTTAGTGTAGTACTTTACCACTAGCTTTTAGCAGCTAATGCTAATGCTCCAGCCTAAGTGTTGGAGAAATTTGGGAATCCATGCTCACTGTAAATAAACAAAAGTGCTTTACTCACCCAAATAAACAATTTTCAGCAGAGAAACCTGTGTAGATTAACATTCAGCAGATTCAGTTTAGCTTTACTTAACTTAGTTACCCCCCACCACCACCACCCAGCAGCGAGACCTGCTGAATTAAAAGTAAAACATTAGCCTTATAGTGCGAAAAATACGGTATGTAACCCTTTTGGTAAATGCTTCAGTCCTGCTGCAGAGTAACACATTGCCCCAATGCTGGTCAGTGTCCTGTGGTCAGTGTCCTGTTGACAGCACCCTGTGATCACTGAAGGACTAGAAGATGACCAATAGAAACTGAGCAGTAACAGATTCAGAGCTTCTGTCTCTGACTTTACCTTATCTACAAGGTGGAGCAGCTAGAGGTAGGAGTGTCTTATAATGTGGATGACAGTGAGTGATTAAACGCAGTGTTTAAAAACTCCAGCAGCACTGCTGTATCTGATCCACTCGTACCATCAGGACAACACACACTGCTAACACATCACAACCATGCCCAGGGAAAAGATGAAAATATAACACAAACACACACATGCACGCATATATACACACACACACACACTCACACACACACACTCAGCGCTCTCTACATCTGCCTCAAGCTCCGTTTCAGAGGCAAAGAGAACTATGCATATATGTATGCAATAATTACATTCCATCTATCTTATCCGATCCCATTCCTATCAGAGGTAATTCTGCTCTGCTGGAGTAATGAGTGTATTATGCAGCGGTGACAGAGTATAGGAACACACACACACACACACACACTCTCTCTGCCTGCATCCCTGCTTTCCATCCATCTCTCTCTCTTTCGTCATTTCGTTATGTATCTCTACCTCTCTTTAATTCTGAGTGCTGACTGGTAAGCAATCAAATGCAAAATATGCAAATAGTTTTTGTTGTTCTTGTAGGTTTGGATTTTTCCACATGAACCAATAGGTTTTATTTATTTATTAATACATAAAGTTACAGTTCAGTACAGTTGCGTAAATACAACCATTTTAAACCACTTAAAGCAGCAATATATCATTTCTAACTTGAAAACAAGTGAGAGTAGTGCTGCTATACCTGCTTCTCTGGGCTCAGGAGACTTCTAACTGCACTATGTACTGGAGATGGGTTTTGGAGTAAAGGTTTGGTGGTAAGCATTTGGGGTTAAGGGTTTGTGGCTAAGGGTCTGTGGTTAAGGATTTGAGGGTAAGGGTTTGGGCTAGAGGTTTGGGTGTAAGGGTTTGGGGTAAGGGTTTAGGGTTGTAGTCTAGGAGTATGTAGTTAAGGGTTTGAGGTTAAGGGTTTTGGATTAGTGTTAAGGGTTACAGGGTAAGGGTTTGTGGTCTAGGGTTTTGGGGGTAAGGGATTGGTTGTAAAGGTTTAGGGTTAAGGGTAAGGGTTTTGGGGTAAAGGCTAAGGGTCTGCGGTTAAGGGTTTGGGATAAGGGTTTTGGATAAGTGTTAAGGGTTACAGGCTAAGGGTTTGTGGTCTAGGGTTTTGGGGGTAAGGGTTTGGGGTTAAGGGATTGGTTGTAAAGGTTTAGGGTTAAGGGTAAGGGTTTTGGGGTAAGGGCTAAGGGTCTGCGGTTAAGGGTTTGGGATAAGGGTTTTGGATAAGTGTTAAGGGTTAAAGGCTAAGGGTTTGTGGTCTAGGGTTTTGGGGGTAAGGGTTTGGGGTTAAGGGATTGGTTGTAAAGGTTTGGGGTTAAGGTTTTGGTTGTAAAGGTTTGGGGTTAAGGGTTGTGGGTAAGGGTTTTGGGGTAAGGGCTAAGGGTCTGTGGTTAAGGGTTTGTGGGTAAGGGTTTGTGGTTTTGGGGTTAAGGGTTTGGGTGTAAAGGTTTGTGGTTAAGGGTTGTGGGTAAGGGTTTTGAGGTAAGGGCTAAGGGTTCGTGGTTAAGGGTTTGGGGGTAAGGGTTTTTGGTTAAAGGTTGGGGTGTAAAGGTTTGGGGTAAGGGTTTCGGGTAAGGGTTTGGGGTTAAGGGTTTGGTTGTAAAGGTTTGGGGTTAAGGGTTGCAGGTAAATGTTTTGGGGTAAGGGCTAAGGGTTTATGGTTAAGGGTTTTGGTGTAAGGGCTAAGGGTTTGTGGTTAAGGGTTTGGTTGTAAGCATTTAGGTGTAAGGGTTTGGGGTTAAGGGTTTGGTTGTAATGGTTTTGGTGTAAGGGTTTGGGAGTAATGGTTTAGGTGTAAGGGTTTGGGAGTAAAGGTTTGGGGTTAAGGGTTGCGGGTAAAGGTTTTGGGGTAGGGCCTAAGGGTTTGTGGTTAAGGGTTTCAGGGTAAGGGTTTGGGAGTAAAGGTTTGTGGTAAAGGGTTTGGTGGTTAGGGATGAGGGGTAAGGGTTTCGGGTAAGGGTTTGGTTGTAAAGGTTTGGGGTTAAGGGTTGCAGGTTAATGTTTTGGGGTAAGGGCTAAGGGTTTGTGGTTAAGGGTTTTGGGGTAAGGGCTAAGGGTTTGTGGTTAAGGGTTTTGGGGTAAGGGCTAAGGGTTTGTGGTTAAGGGTTTTGGGGTAAGGGCTAAGGGTTTGTGGTTAAGGGTTTGGTTGTAAGCATTTAGGTGTAAGGGATTGGGGTAAGGGTATCGGGTAAGGGTTTGGGGTTAAGGGTTTGGTTGTAATGGTTTTGGTGTAAGGGTTTGGGAGTAATGGTTTAGGTGTAAGGGTTTGGTTGTAAAGGTTTGGGGTTAAGGGTTGCAGGTAAGGGTTTTGGGGTAGGGCCTAAGGGTTTGTGGTTAAGAATTTCAGGGTAAGGGTTTGGGAGTAAAGGTTTGTGGGAAAGGGTTTGGTGGTTAGGGATGAGGGGTAAAGGTTTGGTAGTAAGGGTTTGTGGTTAAGGGTTTGGGGATAGGATTAAGGGGAAAAGGTTTGGGAGTAAGGGTTTGGGGATAGGATTAAGGGGAAAAGGTTTGGGGTTAAGGGTTTGGGACTAAGGGTTTGTAGTTACGGCTTTGGGGGTTAAGGGTTTGGGGTTAAGGGTTTGTTGGCAAGGTTTTGGGAGTAAGGGTTTGGGGTAAGGGTTTGGGAGTAAAGGTTTGGGGTAAGGGTTTGGGGGAAAGGTTTGGGGGTTAGGGTTAAGGAGTAAGGGTTTGGAATAAGTGTTTGTGGTTAAGGGTTTCGGGTAAGGATTTGGGGGTTAAGGGTTTCAGGTAAGGGTTTGTGGTTAAGGGTTCGTTTCTTTGGTTTTTATTATGAGTGAATGAGCTACAGAGCTCTGAGCTTCCCCTTCTGAAGTCTCCATTGCTCCACCAGCCACTTGCATTCAGTAAAACTGACCCAGAACCTCTTTCAGAGGCTGTACGTGTGACATAAGTAAGTAAAGACGCGTGACGTAGCCAGAAGAAGAACTTCAGCGAAAAGCAACACAATACCCCATTTTTTATATATATATATATATATATATATATATATATATATATATATATATTAGGCTTAGCAGGGATGGTTGTTCCAGCCCACTGGTACCATTAAACACAATATTTTATCTCTTCTCCACTCAGAAATGCTTCTGCTTTCAGTTTAGAAACAAAATAATATGGACTGCCAGTTTAACAGAATATAACAGAGTTATTTCTTCGCATGGGCAACACTATGTCCCTATTGGTGACATTGTAAGCCTGTTGGGATCTTGGCATTGGCTAAAAGTGTTGTATTTTGGAATGCTGAGGGAGAATGGAATTGGACTATTGTACAAAAGTTTCACTACACCACAAGTCAATCTCACACAAGAGTTTCTCCTTTAAGTTACACCCATTGCTGAAAGAATTTGTAAAATCACACTCTGGAGCATTTGAACATGATCATACTATTATTTTGCCTAATGCCAGATATGGTCTAGAGGTGTTTTAGCCCCCAGCACTGAGTTATGGCACAGTTGACCTGTGTTATCTGGTAGTCAGTATAACACACAAAGCCTCTAAGTTTATGTAGTATAGAGTAGCACAAAAATACACAACTAGTGTATGTAATACTGACTTTGCAGAACAGAGCCAGAACACAGCAGAGTAGAGCAGTCTGCTGATGTAATGCTGGCCTCATATTAAGCCAAACCCAAGCTTCTCAACACTTCTCCACACACTTGATACACCAACAAGCCAAACGAGTGCACTGACCCAGCCAGCGTGTGCCATCTGAAATTGACTGAGCATTACATTATACGACCTGAGTCAAAGAGGCCCACAGTAGCGGCTATCAAAACAAACAGCTTTAAGTACCACTGGGCTTCGACATGGGGGCCGAGGTGAAAGAGCTACCTCTCAGTGAATGAGGCCATTTTGCCTTCTGGCTGCTTCTTATTAAAATCAATTAATGGAGCAGCGAGTCGCCCAGTGTAAAAAGCCTGACTTGTTGGACTCTGGGGGTCTTCGGGATGCGTCACGTTTCTGGATCACCAGAGCCATATGGAATCTCCCTCAATCATGGGCAATAACTCTTATTTACGAGAGCTACTTTGGCTAATTAGGCTTGTGTGTGTGTGTCTGTGTGTGTGTGTGGGACTAAGGCAGCGAACTGCGTCAATAAACTGATACAGATAAAACCACTACTTTACAAACCTATAGCATACACACAATTAAGAAGGCTATTTTGGTGAGGAATGTAGATGCATAAAACATGTACAAATACACAGCTTTGGAAAAAAATAAGAGACTATCTAAAAATGATGAGTTTCTTTGATTTTGCCCAAATGAAAACCTTTGGAATATAATCAAGATAAAGATGGATGATTAAAGCCATCAAATTAAGCTGAACTGCTTGAATTTTTTTGCACCAGGAGTAAAGGCATAAAGTTATGCAAAAGCAGTGTGTAAGACTGGTGGAGGAGAACATGATGCCAAGGTGCATGAAAACTGTAATTAAAAACCAGGGTTATTTCACCAAATATTGATTTCTCAACTCTTAAAACTTTATAAATAGGAACTTGTTTTCTTTGCATTATGTGTATTTTTTGTTATTTCAGCCATTTTTCATTTTCTGCAAATAAATGCTCTAAATGACAATATTTTTTTGTGTCGGTGTGTCGGACGGCGCGAGCTCTGTGGACTGACTGAATTAGCTAGCCAGTTAGCTTACCTGTTTAGGAGAAAAGTAGCAACTCTGGGTTGGTCTAGTAGTTTATTTCAGCTCTAAGTCTCCCCCTCTCAAACTCACTGCCAGTATTTACTCTTGTTATACTCCTGCTTTCGTCACTGAGCTTTTTTGAGACATGCTGAGGCTTTTTAACCTGTGTAGCAGCTGAGGTTTAACTGAACCAGCTCTGCTAGCTAAGCTCCTTTGCTGTACTGCTCTGCTGTACTGCTGGCAACCTTGGTGGGACAGAGGACAAAACAAACACAAAACCCGGGACGGCCTGCGCATTTAAAAAAGGAACATACTGCTGAAGCCGTGCTGACAAGAGCTGCCAGTGCTTTCACTCAACATGTTTCCTTAATATCTGATGATACATCCTGATCATTTTATCATTTACTACTGAAAATGTGTTACATAGTGGTCCTTTAACTAATGCTAGGTGAACAAGTAACAACTGCTCTTCTTGTGATTTGCTTACATGCTGCAGCTATGCATACAGTCATTGTTAAATATTTATTAATTAAATATTAGTTATAAATATATGTGGCTGTGATAACACTTATGCAGTGGTAGCCAGTTACTTGTTTTATTTACTGATATCAGTTATCTCTACATGGATTAGAATTATTTTAATTTCACTTTACATCAGGTCTATTTATTTTACTAAACATAATGTTTAACAGATGTTAATAATGCTTAACAAAGGCATCATTGGTTAATCGTGGTTTCTATTTACAATTTCCACATTTAAGTTGAATTCCAACAAACACTCACACATATATATGATATATATGATGAATAAACGGGGTGACGGGCACATGTCACCCCGCTGCTCATTGAGCTCCATTGGCTACCAGTTGATGCTCGCATCAAATTCAAAGCTCTTACAATCGCCTACAAGGTGATGACGGAACAGCTCCTTCCTACCTGCACTCGCTCCTGAAGGCTTACGCTACCTCCCGGCCGCTGCGCTCCTCCAATGAACGTCGCCTCGCTTTACCAACCACTCACACAAAGCAATCCAGACTGTTCTCATACAGAGTTCCCCAATGGTGGAACTAACTACCTTCCACTACCAGATCAGGAAAATCTCTCGCTATCTTTAATAAACTCCTGAAGACAGAGCTCTTCAAAGAGCACTTACTCTCTTAACACCTCTAACAAACTAACTACTTCTAACCTCATTTCCTTCTTCCCCTCCTTCACTTCTCTATCCTATTATTCCCCTTTGACCTCCTTTTATCCCTATCCAAAGATGTTTTACCTTTAAACTTATTTTACATTGTACTTGACTATTGTAAGTCGCTTTGGACAAAAGCGTCTGCCAAATGTAATGTAATGTAATGTAATGTAATGTAATACAGCATAAGCACCATCCAGACTAATATTTACTTAAATATAAATACTTATCGATTATTGTATGCATAACTGCAGTACACAAGCAAAAGACAAGAAGATGAACTAATGCTGTAGTTCCATGTTTAATTAACATTAGTAAAGTATTTGAGAGTAAAGTATATGATTTATTGTTCATCTTAACAAATGATTCACTTGTGATGTGAAAGTAACATTAATTAATGCTGTAGTTCTGTGTTTAATTAACGTTACCTACACATTGTTAATGTATTACCTCATGTCTTATTCATGGTAACTAATGCATTAATTCATGTTAGTTAGTCAACACTTAATGTAAAGTGCTACCCTTCATTCTCTGCTCTGGAAGTTTCATCTTTACATATTTGTTAGTGCTTGTGTTAAAGCAAGGAATCGACTAAAATGTGCAGGACAGGATGCCTCCAGGACCAGGCATAAGATAACACCAGCACAAACTGGGCCAGGGTATGTATTAGTTATGGTTTTGTCTTGTAGACACTCCACACAGAACATACACTAGACGCACCTTGTTCAGAGTTCTGCAGTATATACATCATTATATGATAAACAAACATGTTATATCAGACATAACATGAACTTACCCACATAAACACACACAGCGTACGCATTCTGCACAGATATATGCATGGATCTGGAGTGATTTTTTTTCCACTCCCACGTGTCTCGAATAATGCCTACATCCGCCCCTCACACTCCCCATCACTTACACTGTAGTTATACCCAGCAATTACCTGCCGTAGCAGGTGTCTGACAGCAGCTTATCATCAGCTGTATTCACGCTAGTGCTGGTGTCAAGACTCCACAAAAAGACTGACTTTCTAGCAGCTTCACTGTGTAAGTTTTTTTTTTTTTTTTTTTGAGTAAAATCCTGGATCATCCACAAATATCCGAAGACAAGATATTAAATCAAAGACCCAGAATGTAAGCAGTGTTAAATTCTAAAAAATAAGAGAACACTTCAGTTTCTGAATCAGTTTCTCTGATTTTGCTATTTATAGATTTATTTATTATATTTTTTTAATTTATTTTTTTATTTTTTAATTATAGATAAATATATATATATATTTAATATAATAATATATATATTATGTATTCCTAAAATATTGTCATTTAGAGCATTTTTTTGCAGAAAATGAGAAATGGCAGGAATAACAAAAAAGATGCTGAACTTTCAGGTCTCAAATAATGCAAAGAAAACAAGTTCATATTCATATTCAAGTTTTAGGAGTTCAGAAATCAATATTTGGTAGAATAATCCTGGTTTTTAATCACAGTTTTCATGCATCTTGGCATCATGTTCTCCTCCACCAGTCTTACACACTGCTTTTGGATACATTCATGCCTTTACTCCTGCTGCAAAATTCAAGCAGTTCAGTTTGGTGGTTTGATGGCTTGTGATCATCCATCTTCCTCTTGATTATATTCCAGAGGTTTTCAATTTATTACAATTAAAGAAACTCGTCATTTTTTAAGTGCTCTCTTATTTTTTTTCCAGAGCTGTGTATGTATTTAATTTATTTATTTATATTTGCATTTATTTATTTATACTTATGTCATTTTTCATCCTCCATTGTAACAGAATGAAAGGCAACCTAATTTTGGAGGTAAAATAAAAATAAAAAAAAAGGTTAAAATTATTGATTAAATCGATTAGAAACCAGTGTTATATCAACAAATATTCGTTTCCTAATGAAGTTTATGATTTCTCATTTCTCTTTTTTTTTTCAAATAAATGTTCTAAATGACAATATTTTTATTTGGAATTTGGGAGAAATGTTGTCTGTAGTTTATAGAATAAAACAAGAATGTTCATTTTACTCAAACATATACCTATAAATAGCAAAATCAGAGAAACTGATTCAGAAACTGAAATGATCTCTTCATTGTTTCCAGAGCTGTATATTTTTAAATATAGATACAGAGATGAGCTCTGAGAAAGTGATTAGAAGAATGAAAATAAAAAAGAGAAGAAACAGGAAAAGGTTTGACAGTCCTCTCTGTCTCTCTGTGGTTGAGGTCCACCTCTTGAACTGGTACATGTATTTCTGTTGATGAATGAAGTAATGTTCCCAGTAATGTTCTAATGCATCAATCTGCTGCACCAAGAGAATGGCTTGTCTGTGTGTTTGTGTAAAAGAAAAGGCAAGACAATGACCCCGAACTCACAGCCAACACAAGCCAAGTGCTTATCGGAGGAAACATTCCAAAATGTAGGACCTGCCAAGTCAATTCAGAATTTAAATACAATCAGACATGAATTTCTCTCTGAAAAGGAGACTTAAGCCAAAAAGCACACAAAACAAACACCAACCGCTAAAGAAGCCTAAAAAAAAAATAGGTTAAATAAAAAATTGCATATAGTGTTCTACAATAGTATGATCATAAACCAGTCTCAATCTTGACCTCAGGTAGTATCTGCCTTGTCTCGATCTCGTAGTGAATTGGACTTTGAATTTGTAAATTGTTGTTGAGATCAGCCGAGTCCGGAGCTTCTGTCTAAGATAACATTAATAGAAAACTGAACCTTTGTTTCATATATTATTAAATGTTATATTTTACAAATTTTATGATGAAATGCTTTCATCTCTCTTTTTAGAAGAATCCAGACCCATTTCTGAATACTGATGCCAAATTCAAAATTGAATCAGATTGTCACGCGGGCCAAACCAAGGAAAGACACTTACAGATACCAATCAAACAATTTTTTTACAAAGGGGTTAGATTTACAGGGGTAGTCAGAGACAGGCAGGGTCAGTATCAACATGACATCAATAATAAACAACATACCAGAGTGAGCATGCAAAAAGGTCTTACACAGGGAATCCAACAGGTACAGGGCTAGACAAAAAGAGTAAGTTAGTCTAAATACAAAAATAAGGGTTGGCAACAGTAAACAAATAGTACAAAGGGCAAGACAAAATAGCGGTCAAAAAAAAACACAAAAAATGGGTCAGTAACAAGGAAGAATGATCAAATAAATGCATAAATAGAAGAGCTAGCAAGCTGAAACAGAGGGGTATCTATACAAACACAGACCAGGTGTGGGCAATCAGAAGCCTGGGAAGCATGAGCGCCGTAGTGTCATGAGATCAGCAGAGTCCGGAAGGTCCTGTGCATGCTGGGAGTCCAGAGCAGGCAGACTGACAGCGTCAGGACTAACACAAATAAATTTAGTGAGCAGCTCATTCATATTTTTCTTACTGTGGGTAAATGACTGAATATGAGTTTAAAATACTCATGTAACATAAATACAACAACAATTAAACAACTTATTTTTCAATAAATCATATCAGAACTAAATATATAGAACATAAAACATTTAATTAAAGAATATTCATTATTAAACTGGTTGGAACAGATCTGTAAACTCAAATAGTGCACTTTTAAAAGCTAATCAGCTCTTCTACATTCTGTGAATGAGGTACGATGAACTAACATATATTCACACACTGCCCTGTGATGCTCTCAGGATGTTCAGTATATGTCACTTAGGGGCTTTATGAATTAAAGTGGAAAGAGTTCTGTAAGGAAATGTTCACAGCTTTTAAAATACCTTTAAAGGCTTTTAAATGAACTTTTAACAGTAACAAACTATTTTATTTTCCCAATTGGTTTCAGCGTTGTCTTTTGGTCTTGACTCTGATTTGACATGTCCAGGTTTTGGTCTTGACTCGGACTTGGCTCTATAGCACTCCAATAAATACTTATAAATACATAATTCAAGCTAATTTGGTATACATATGAGGCAATGTCAGTGTCACAGACCATTTACTGAATTAACTTCTTCACAGATACAAAAAACAAACAAAAAACAATAATAACTGTAATTAAGCAAAAAAAAAAAAAAGTAATAAGATTAAAGTTACATAAAAAATTGACATTACATTACACCCTAAATTATTACAAATTATTATTATTATATCTTTCAGAAATAATAAGAGAGAGTGCAGGTGTGTCTGCTTAATATTTTCGTATTGATAGTTAGTATGGATCACAATAAGTTAAAAGTCAAAAGTTTGCACACGCCTACGCATTTAAAGTTTTTTTTATTTCTTAATTATATATATTTTTTTACATTGTAGAAAATCTAGAATTATATACTGACCAAAAAGTGTTTGGTCTCCACAATCCTCTGATCTAAAGCTCATCATCTGAGACAGTGATTTGAGGTGATTTAATTGGGATGAGCTGGAGCTTCACAACATGAAAGAAAAGCAGCAGCTATTGTTCAGCACCTCCAGCAACTCCTTCCTTCAAGACTCTGAGAAAACTATTCCAGGTGACTCTCCCTCATGAAGACACTGAGATTAAAATATACCAAGAGTGTGCAGATCTGAACTCAAAGATAAATGTAAAGTATAAAACATATTATGGTTTGTTTAACCCTTTTTTACAGAATAGTTCCGCATATGTTCCTGTATAGATTTAAAATAGTCGTTAATATTAAATTTACAATGTAAAAAAAATGATAAAAAAAATTTGAATAAGAAGAGGTTTTTTGGCTTTGTTTCAGCAATTAGTTCCAGGATGTTATTGCAAAAAAAAATAAGTTCATAATGTCTTGCCTGGTTATAAATAAAAAATAAAATGAAATAAAATGAAATAAAATAAAATAAAATAAAATAAAATTTAAAGTAACCCTCCCAACCCCAGTTGGGGTTAGTACACCATGTAACACCAGAAAGGGTTTTGTGCAAGACTCCTAGAGAGAATGTTAGTTTCTCTGAATAAGAGTGTCAGCCAAAATGTAAATGTGTACATTATAATATACAGTAAATATACATAAATGGTCGTAATATATTTTGCACACTATGTACCCAGAGCTGCTTGCAAGTGAGCATTTAGTTTGATTAAAGTATAATATACTATTTAATTAAACATTGGAAAGGCTCGTTAAGTGAATTACAAAGTAAACAGCTTAATTGTGCGTGAATAAATGAGTAAAAAAAGTTAATGAATGCTTTCAAGCGTCTAATTGTGATTGGTGATTAGATGGAGGTTGGTTAGCCGAGTCTGATTATTTACTACAGGTCATAGTTAAGCCTTAGAAAAATCATTTAATTCAGGCGATTCAATAAAAACATGCTGTGATATGAGATTCGAATCATTTCTCACTCGTACTTTTATTGAAACAGAAAACAGAATCTGTTAAAATGCAGCTGCGTGCATGTTTGTTCTATTTCTGTCGTGCAAATCAAATGCAAATGCCTTATTTCGCTGCATAACTTATGATGTAATGAATTATGTAATTACATTTGTGTAGGAAAACAGAATGAAAGTAGTTCTCGGGGCTCTCAGTATATAAGGGTTAAGATGCATCTGTTTGTGCTCTTATGTGTTTTTTTTTTTTTCTCTGGTTGGTGAAATGAATTGTGGGAGAACAGTTCTATTCAGATGACGGTCAAAGACAAAGACCCCAATCTGAAAATATTCACCCTCAATCTCTTAACTCTCATTCTCGCTCGGCCCCCTGTCTGCTGCGGGGGCCACAGTCTGAGTTACACATTTAAATGCCTACCGGGCCGCAGCCGAATGCATTGCTCTCCTTCCTTTAAGCCGCGCACACACACACACACACACCCTCAGACACACACACACACACCCTCACACACACACACAGAGTGCTTCACAGGGTTTTAGTCTAATCGCAGGACTGACAGAGCCAATAGAGGAGGAGATTGGCTGTTATGGAAAAATGGCCAATCTCCATGGAGCGAGCAAAAGCAGCCTATTTACCGCAGCTCGCACAACCCTGCTCTCCATTTAGGAGGTCCCAGGGGGCGCAATGTGAGGCGGGAATGATTCGACTCTTTTGTTTTGTTTTTTGGTTTTGTTTCTCGGGCGTCTTATTGAGCTGAAGGAAATTGGCCTTATTCGCTGTCTGTTCTGCATTTAAAAGATTCCTAAGCAGCCGGAGTGTGTTTGAACAGACCGGTCGAATCAGACTCGACCCAGAAACTTTCCTTTACTGAAACTATCAACTATCAAAAAAAGCACAGACTAACACGACTAATGCAGCAGCAAAAAAAAAAAAAAAAAAGTTATTCCTGCCCTTTAATCCATTCAATCTATTTAATAAAGCCAAAAGCGGATTGAAAGATGTAAGAGACTGTAAAACAAAGCATTATGATAGATTTTACTACTCCCTACATAGACACGTGTGATCCAGCAACTTGGTTGGAAGCACTGGCTTAGATTTGTCACAAAATAATATTGCAGAGAAAGCAGAAATAGTTTTAAAATAAACTTTTATTTTGAAATCCCGTTTGGCAGCCATTGCGATTCCCGTGCTGTGTTTGTCGTTAGCAACTGGCTCTGGTTGTTATATGGTCTTTTACTATGGCAGTTTCTCGATCTGCATTCTTATTCTTATCTTATCATCAGTTGCAGCCCAAGTACTGTTCCATTTAGAAGATCGCAGTTAGCCAAGAACACAACAAATACCCGGATGTGTTCTTGCTCCAGCAGTTTTAGCATTAGCCACAAACCGCGCTGCGTGCTAGCTCTTTTGCAATTCAGAAGCGAGTATTATCGGACTGTGACCTTCTACTAACTCTGGCTGCCACTGCTGGAGCAGCATTAGCATTACGGGTTAACCACAATAAGCTCTAGCTCTTCAGATGTGAGTATTATCGGCCTGATAACCCCGGCTAGCACTGCTGCTACAGCTAATGCTAATGCTCCACCTTCAGTGGAAATCTGGAAATCTAAGCTTACTGTAAATAAACAGAAGCACTTTACTCACTTTAAATAGTTTTCTGAAGAGAAATCTGTATAGATTTTAACATCCAGCAATTGTTTGACTTTAAAAGAATTTTTTTTTTAAGAATTACAGTTTTGTTTACTTAATTTAGCTTAGCTTTACAGGTCTCGCCACCCAGCGACTCTATATATAATTATATATATACATATATATATATATATATATGTATATATATAATTATATATATATATATATATATATATATATATATATATATATAATGTATATATATAATTCAGACATTGGAGACATCATTTTTAAAATGTAATGTAAAATGTAATGTAAATGTAAATGTAAATGTAATGTGGAGTAACATGTTTAGGTTGTAAAGTGACTTTTAGTTGAATTAAACCTATAAAAAAACGTAAGTACAACAAAAATGTGTATTTTGTTTATTTGTGATTAACTGTAATTTCAGAAATGTTGTTCTAAGTCACTATAGGGTGGGCTTTGATTCATATAACAAATGTGTCCCCCCAATGCCAAACCCTGTCCTACACATTTGGTTTGAAGGAAAATGATTATTGATACATTATGTTATGCAAAGTTTGCATAGAGTGCTTAATATTTTATGGAGAGAATCACTGGGACACCTGCTCATTTAATGTTTCTTCCAAAATCTGCAGTATTTAAACCATATTTTATTCTGCTTTTGTTGGAGTAACTGTCTCTATTGCTGGATGATCAACAACCCAACCCACCCATATCTCATCCCTGATGTATTTGATGGAGCGCTAGCTTTCCAGAGTACACAGTTCCACTGCTTTCAAGCTCAATGCTGTGACAGCTGTGTCAGCAATGCAGCCTGTGAGTAGCTAAAGGCCTTAATTATTAGGGGTGTCCACACACATTTGGATATGGAAATAAGAAACAATGTTAATTCAGTTTCAATTTGATTGTGCTCATTTTTCAGAAAAAAAAAAAAAAAACTTTTGTAAAGGCTTTTTTCCTTTCTTTCTTTCATTGTTTTATTGAGACCCTTCAAAACTTGATAAAAATCCAGACCAATGCCCAAACTAAAGATTATATTATATTACTGTATGTACATTTAATTATTGAAGTTATACATTGTAATTTTAGTGAGCAAACTAAAGAACTTTGTATCTAAATTCCATCGTCATCGCTGCATATCACTACACTTGACATAAACTCACCTCATATTCATATGCATTGCATTTTCAATGCAGCTTGTAGATTTTCAAGAAAAGTGAACAAGTGCACAAGTTAACATTGTGGTCCCTACACTGCTAACATGGCATTGCTAGATGTTAGCCTGCCTCAACAACTTTTAACTGATCCAAAATCCAAACTTCCCAAAGAAAAAAGAGTTTTCACAACAGAAACAAACTGCACCATTGTTTATTTAGCACCTCGGTCTCAACCAAATGTAGTTTTTTGGATCAGTCCATGGTCAGAGGCACTTTTCTCACCTATTTTGATTCAGACCAAATTGAAAAGAAGAAAGGTCCGGAACAAACAGGCTAAATAAAGTAAGTTAAAAGAAGTCTATATTCACCCAATGAACTCATTAATTGATACAAGTCAAACTAAATGTAGAGACTTCAAAACATAATTTCATTTAGTGCCTCTTTTGACTGATTTTTCACCAAACAGTTCTTTAAGACCACGACCAAGCCAAGATCTATATTCATTCATGCCTTTTATTTTTTAAGAAGTCAATTTCTGGTATTATGATTCAGTTTAACTAAACAAACAACGACCAATCAGAACATTTCCTTTGGCAACTTAATAACCGAAAGAGATCTCCCAAACCTCTACTCTTCTGCTTTGCTTCCTGCTTGAGTTGGTTGACTCAACCTCAAGCTTAATCTCATGTTCAAAGGCTTAAAATTTGAGAAAATTTGGGACTAAAGCCAAGCATTGAGTGGATACCAACTTAGTTATCTTAAGGATAAAAATATCCATCCTGAATGGAAAATGGATTCTAGCTTGCACTCCAGGCTTTTTGGGACCATCAGAATTTTCTTACTCTTAGAAATGAGAAAAAGAGAATATTATCAGGAGATTGCTGGTTCGAATCCCGTTCATGTAGCTTGCTCTGAGAGAGGACAATCAGTCTTGCTCTCTCTGGGTAGGTAGATGGCGCTCTTTCCCCTCATCACTCCAAAGGGTGATGTCGATCAGCACAAAGTGTCTGTGAGCTGATGTATCGGAAACCAAGTCACTGCGCTTTCCTCCAAGTGCGCTGTGATGCTACTCAGAAATGCTTAAATCTTCAGTTTGAAAAGAGGTGGTGGCTGGCTTCTTATGTATCATAGGAGGCATGTGCTGGTTTTCACCCTCCTGGAGTCCTAATGACTGGGTTGGGTGATTGGCCTTTTAAATTGGGGAGAAAATGTGATCAAATTTAGAAATTAAATAAAGTATAAAAGAAATGAAGAGAATGAGGGAATCCAAGAATTGTTGTTGTCAAATTTTGTATAATTTTGCGGCTTGCCTCAGCAGCCAGAGTCAGAGAGAGCACCATCAGCCTTGCTCTCTATGGGTGTGTAGATACCCCTAGATCTCCCTCTCACCTCTCATCCCTCCTAATGTAATGTTGGTCAGTACAGGTGTCTGCTGGCTAAGGTTTCAGAGCTGGGGATACGGCACTTTCCTCTGAGCATGCTGGCTATCCTGTGATGCTGCATCAGCGGCAGAGTCTCTTAATTTTAGGGACATTAGTAGTGATAAGTGAATTTAATTTAAATGAGGATTGGGTCATTTGCCTTTCAAATTGTGGAAAAATAGGCTAAAATTAGAAATTAATTTTAAAATATGGGACATTCCAGGATTTTGGTACATTTCAGGGGTGGTCACTTCTGAACGTTTGATCTTCAATTTGATCATTTTTAGTCATATATTTATTAAACACAGGTAATAGACTATCAAAAAGTTAGATTTTTCAAGCTCAGGTATCAAAGCAGTTTTTTTTTATTAGATTATGCAATATATTTGGTAACTTACAGTAACAGGGTTGCGAGTAACAGGGTTGGAAATCTAGGCTAAGTTGTGGTTTACCCCAGAAACAGATGCTAACTGTAAAATGTAGCTATGTATACAAGATCAATGACAAACATGGTTATATAAGTATATAAAGAAAAACTTGACTCTACTCATTATTAGTCTTACGATATGAGTAACAGGGTTGCGTTCACTGAGGGACTTGAAACTTAAAAAAATTGTTAGAGAACTTACTCTTGGTCTTGCCATGTGAGCAGAAAATGTCCTTGTGATGTCACTTCCTTTGTGCCAGTAGATACATTTTTTAACTCCTTCTCTGCCAGGTAAAATTCCATATGGTAACAGGGTTGAGCGCATGTTGTGGGACACGACTTAATAGCATAAAAACTGTAACATGCAAAACAATGTAGACCAAAGAAGTTGTTTTCATAAGTAAAGGAGATGCATATCAACAATATACAAGAGGACGTCATTTATTTACAGCTTATTTTAATTGTTCAATTTGCCAAAGGAGTTGGACACCCAATGTGTGGGACAAGAGGTGGTCCAAAGGTATTCGGTCTTTTGAATAATATCTAAGGAGCTTATTTTTCCACCATATTTTACAGTTTGTCTTATAACAAGTACATTGTTCACAAAAAATAGTAATTTAGATATTTTGGATTTGTACATTTGACATTTAAGTGGTGGGACAGGAAATGTACCAAAATCCTGGAATATCCCTGGAATATCCCATTTTGTCTGCTGTTTCCTAAAGAACATATAACTGGATTAGACGTAAAGGACACATTTTTTTAAGTTAATGAAATTAATAATTATTAATAATTTAATAATTGTATAGCAATTTTATCAAGAACTGTAGATTAGATTTTTTTTTTAAGCCAGGAGATAATTACTGTATAGGTACTGTAAATGCATGGTGACACATACCTCGGTGGTTGATGATGCTGTTTATAGCGTCTGAATCTCAGACAGCGCGGTGCAGCATTTATGAACCACACTTTTCTTATTCTCTCTTTTCTTTGGAGGTAAATCTGACACTCCAGCATGAAAAGAGATTAGGGTTGTTTAATGACATTCCTGTCGGAGTCTGTTGGTCTCGGGTTCAATCTGAATATGTTCTCTGAATGGACCTAATCCCACCCAGTCTGCTGCCAGTTACTAAAATAAAACGCCATTTTCTGGACTCCTTAATAAAAAATGTGTGCATAATATTTCTGTCATACTGAAAAAAAGGGATGGTCTGTATGATTTTAAACAGAATCGGTGGAGAACTCATTGCAACAGATCTCATTTCACTGGAAACTAGATCATTCCAAACAACACTCCAAGGCAACAGATGACACGATGATATTTAGCCAGGTCCATTTGGATGTAATTGAACCTAATCAGTTCATTTAATATTCAGCACTCTTCCTCATCACCATGCTAATGCTGCAGTTTGGCTTATTTTAATCCAACGTTGTATTGGGTTTTGTAATCCATTTTTTTAATGATTCAGGAAGGATGTGGAACTTGCAGGCTAAATTAAGCACATTACACATTTCTTTTCCAGCGCTATTTTATCCAACGGTGACGTCTTCATTAATGCAGCAGATGTAGTTCTTTATTCACTGTCTACCCAAACTATTTTCAGACTGTGACAGAAATCAACAGAAAAAAATCCATTCTGCCTCACGCATCTTCAGGCGAGCAGAAACTTAGATTCCAGCCACAATTTGATTGGTCTAATATTGATCTAGGAGAAGTTGTGGAGGTTATACTCAAAAATATGATATCAGTAATGTAAGAATAGCACTTTTTTCTGCATACACATCTCAGAAATGACACAGATGTATAGTAAGTAAGTAGAACTAATTCACTGTACTTAAGTACTAAAATAGATAGATAGATAGATAGATAGATAGATAGATAGATAGATAGATAGATAGATAGATAGATAGATAGATAGATAGATACTTTATTGATCCCCGAGGGGAAATTCTAGAAATACTGTATCAGTACCTACTGGACTGCTATGTTTTTCTCCTACCTCCAGTTTTGCTTCGCTACATATTTTAGATGAGTTTAATATTTTTACGGTGGTACATTTTGTATGTAATGTATAGTTACTCGTTTTAATTATAAAATTAGTGGAATCGCTGTAAATCCACATTATCTCACTGGGTTTGATGAAGCTCCTCACCACTGAGTGAATCAAAAGATCAAGCTAATCTTATAAGGCCTCGGCATACTTCAAGCGAAAATAATTTTGTGAGCATTGCATGAAGTCAAGCGTGCTTTGGGCATACTTTCTGCAGCTTTGCTTTGCCTGTCTCGTATGCTCCACAACCGCAGGTGGTGCTGTGACATTAGTAAAGTTACGTTTCATGACTACTGGAAAACTATCACCCATCGCGCTCTGCCGAGACAAGCTCCGGTATGTATCTCTCAATGAAGAATCATAAAGGTGACGGTAACGCTGTACCTGCTTAGCGAGCCTCTCTTTAAAAATGCGTTTGTTTTCTTGGCACGCCTATTTATTTTTTAATTTTTTTTATTTCTGATTTTTCCACCATTTCCTCCCAATTTGGTTATCCAATTGTCCCACCCCTTTGTGCGTCACAACAGACAGACTCAGAAGATCCTTCATCCCGAGAGCCATCAGACTCTTTAACTTCTCTCCGCTTTCTGTAATAACTACACTAATAACACAGTACTGTACTTTTACTTTCAGTACTTCAGTACTACATTTTACTTTAAACTACTGCAATATTTAGATACAAAAAAAATTGAATTGTTGAGTGAGTGCTTAAAGAACAACTTCTACTCAAGTCACTTTTTTTGATCGAGCACTTGTACTTTTACTCAGGTAAAATAACACTGCTCTTTAAACACACACACATGGACACACTGCAGAGTGAAAACCTGACTTTAAACTCAGTATTAATCAGAATAAAGAATAAAATAACATTGCTGTTCCCTTAAAAAAAAGCTGTTGGTGTATCTTCACAGTGTGAACTGAGACGCACAAAAGCACAGCACTGTTAAGATACGAACGTGCCAAAGTCAGAGCTCACCTGCCTCTTAAAGGTGATGACAACTGGCACAATGATTGGTTTATTTCATGTGTGTTTTGAGCTACACCAAAGACACACCGATACTCCTTAAATCCCTGGTGCACTGTATCACCCAAAGCTTAAAGTTATCAACAGTGAATTTTAGTGAACAACAATGAATCTGATTAAAACAAAGGGCAGTTACAGACTGTGAGTTACAGTGTATATGGGTGGTTGACATATTTGTCTGAAAAAAATGTAAAAAAAAAAATAAATTAAAATAAATAAATAAATAAATAATTCTAAATCCCGGAAATCACTGGGTTATATTTTACCAACTCTTATATTTTCAAACATATATATTGTCTTGTAGATTTTTTTCTCCTAAAATGTACATGTATTCACTAGTTTACGGTCTTTGTGACTAAAACTGTCATATGGTGGGATTTGAATGTTATTGTGTATTAAATAAAAACTGGGTATAATGTGATAATGTAAGTAAATTTATCCTGATTATTTATCATTACTATATAGAAGTATAGTTTTGCTCACGTGCAAATATGTTTTCATTATCTACACACATAGGAAGATGTTTAATCAAATTCTTTCAATATAATTTTAATTATTTTGAGAATATCTTTTTATAAAAAGTACCAAAACTCTTTGCTGGCACTATTCTCCATATGTTACATTAAAGAGTTTATGATAAATAACCTTTTTTTTTTTTTCTTTTTTTTTTTCTGGATGTTATACAGTATTGTAGCGTAATCAGGGGTCTATTAATGAGGGCATGCTATAGTTCCTTTCAACCCACAATATACATACTACATAACAATAAATGTTTGGGCACCCTTAGTCAAATTCTATAACTGTGACGTAAAAAAAAGTGTTTGCCCCCTTTATGAGTTATTATTTTTTAAATATTTATTACTCTTTACATGTTTCCAAATGTGTCCAAAATTGAGCTAATGAATAACAAATGTGTGTACTGTTAATATGGATTTTGCAGGAAACTGTATATCTGTGTACTTTAGATTTCCAGACACTGATATTATTTTATAACCAGGTTCTGCTACATGTCTGTGGTGAGATGTTGCCTATGCCTGCTGCTGGTGCTGAGGAACCAATCACTCAGATGATTTATCTGAGATATGTTCATATCCAGGTAACGGATGTCAGTATATAAAGCATTAAACGCAGATATCCTGCAGATATCAAGCACTTATGGTGCTTTTTTTTTTTTTTTAATCAGATACTTCATTGTGTGGGTAAATGACAAATTTAATTTCTCTCTAATCTTCTACCAGCTCACACCCACCCACCTCCCGTTCCACTTCCTTCCACTCTCATCATACAGCATTCCTAATCTGCCTGTAAAGGTCAGTTTAGCATAATGCCTTAATATAGACCAATCCTGAAGGAGTTAAGGTGATATCTCACTCCTTACAGCCAACTTGAAAGGTGGACACTGACATCTTATATATACTGTATGGTTGGAGGTGTTAATGCGGATGTACCTTTAATGATCCCTTATATCACCCCTATACATTCTCTGAGGTAATAAGGTCACAGCAAAGGGTAACATATAATAAAGGTTATGGAAGAGGCTATTCAGACCAGGTCATGCTGGGACTTTTCACTAAGCAGCCTAACTGACCGTGTTATAAAGAGACCATATTTTCTATCAGGACACCCCTGATAATGATCATGATTTTCCTTTATAAATCATTGGTTGTTCAGATCAGCAATTTCAGTTAAATATATCATATAGCAGATGAACACAGTGATTTTTGAGAAGTGAAATAAAGTTTATAGGATTTACAGAAAGTGTGCAATAATTCTTTAAACTAAATTAGGCAGGTGCATAAATTTGGGCACCCTTAGCACTAATTATTGGAAGACAAAATTTGTTTGGTAAGCTCATTGACCCTTGACCTACATACACAGGTGAATACAACTATGAGAATGGGTTAAGGTGACCAATTGCATCTTCTCCAAAGTGTAGCCACTTGGGAGCCTCAAAACCCAACTCTCACATGACCTAAAAACAAAGATTGTTCAACATCATGATTTAGAGGAAGGATACAAAAAGCTCTCTTAGAGCTATCTCATTTCAGCTGTCAGTTTCAACTGTGAGGAACATAGTGAGGAAATGGAAGACTAGTTAAGAACTGAAGTGGCAGAACAAGAAAAATCTCAGATAAGAAGAGGAGAAGGATGGTGAGAACAGTCATAGTCAACCCACAGACCTCCAGAGCTCCAAACACCTACATCATCATCTTACTGCAGATGGAGTCACTGTGCATCATTCAGCTATTCAGCTCACTTTACACAAGGAGAGGCTGTATGGGAGAGGAATGAATGCAGAAGAAGCTTTTTCTGAGCACACGCCACAAACAGAGTCTCTTGAGGTATGCTAAAGCTAAAGCACATTTGGACAAGACAGCTTCATTTTGGAATAAGGTTCTGTGGACTGATGAATCTAAAATTGAGTTATTTGAATGTTGGTTATGTATGCATGAAGGAAAAAGAACACAACATTCCAAGGTAAACACTTTACTGCTCCCCACAGTAAAATGTGGTGGTGGTTCATCATGCTGTGGGGCTGTGTGATCAGCGCAGGTACTGGGAATCTTGTTAAAGTCGAGGGTCTCATGGATATCAGCAAATTTGTGAGAACAATGTTTAAGAATAAGTGAGAAAGTTGAAGTTCCTCCGGGGCTGGATACTTCAACAAGACAATGACCCTAAACACTAAACTCTAAACACTGCTCAAAATCTACTAAATCATTCATACAGAGGAACAAATACAACGTTCTGGAATGATCATCTCAGATCATCTTAGTCCCTCAGAAATATTATTCAAATCTGTGGTGTGATTTAAAGCAGCTGTTCATGATCAGAAACCATAAAACCTGACTGAACTGGAGATGATTTATAAAGAAGAATGATCCAAAATACCTTCAACCAGAAGCCAGACTCTCATTGGAAGTTATAGGATTTTTTTTTTTTTTTTTTGTAAATCTGTAAAAGGAGGATCTACTAAATATGGATGTCATTTTTCTGTTGGGGTTCCTAAATTTATGCACCTGTCTAATTTAGTTTAAAGAATTATTGCACACTTTCTGTAAATCCTATAAACTTCATTTCACTTCTCAAATATCACTGTGCTCATCTGCTATATGATATCTTTAACTGAAATTGCTGATCTGAACAACCAATTATTTATAAAGGAAAATCACAAAACATTATCATGGGTGCCCAAACTTTTTCATACCACTGTATAACCTTATATCAAGAGTGGTGTTTTTATATACTATGCTAGATGGTGGCTATGTTCTGGACACAACCTAAAAGTTAGACCCCTCACACATTACTTGCTTGGGTATTAAGATATATAATTTCTCCTTTTGTTTTATTTCTTTTTGTTTCTGACATAAAAGGGTGTCCTGTGACTTTTGACTCGCCCTGTATTATTACAACAAACATATATTCTCTGGATATATACTGTAGATACTATTTTATAACATATATGAAATACCCATAATAATGTATATGTGTATATGTACATACAGCCCAAATGATTAGTTTCTCTGATTTTATTATTTATGAATGGAATGAACACGGTTGTTCTATTCTATGAACTACTGACAATATTTCTCCCAAATTCCAACTAAAACCTTTGTTACATTGTTGATGAAGCCACACATATAGCTTTATATTATTTAACCCCTGCCTTTAGGAGTTTGTTTCAAAATGTTCTTTCCGTGCACTTCACCTCAGATGCCATTCTTTTTGTAGGTTACATTATGTAATTCTGCAATTGCCGACTGACTTTCTGAACCACAAAAAAAACTCTGGAACGTAATCAACAGGAAGACAGATGGTCACAAGCCATCAAACTCAGCAGAATCTGAACTTTCATGCCAGGACATTTAGGTATAAGATCACCCAAAAGCAGTGTGAAAGACTGGTGGAGAGCATGGCAAGACGCATGAAATCTGTAAATAAAAATCTGAGTAATTTCACCAAATATAGATTTTTTATATACATTTGTAATGTTGTTTCTAAATGATTATGAACTTGTGTTTTTTTTTTTTTTTGCATTATTTGAGGTCTGTGCAGATGTGTAACTGCCCATGCTTTAGGCACTAATGCAACCCCATACCACTGAGTTGTTGAGTTGCAGAGATGCAGAGTTTTGATTTTGTACTTATAATGTACTGTGCTTAATGTTAAAATACCTCACTATCATTTAATATGTGTTTTATGGCCTATTGTAAATAGAAATTCTGTTTTTATGTACCTGAATTTTACATTTTACACAGCAGTATAAGCTTTTTGGAATTAGGATTGCAGAGAAAAAAAAAACACTTTTTTGAAGTTTGACTTTATATTCTTGAGTTTTACCAGCCGCACTTGGAAAAGAGAAGACAGGAGTATGAAATGAAGCACAGGAAGCAGTCTGAAGTGCTGGAGACCACCAGTCACCCAGTTTGAGGTGTAGAGCTCCACTATTCATCCATTTCCTCTCTGCTGCCAGGGAACGGTGAAATGTTTTTCAGCTTCTCCAGAATCATTGCCTTGGCAACAGGATCATTCCCAACACTGAGGCAGAGTCTTCAGATGAGCTGAGGGTGAGGAGAGGTGGGAGTGTGGTAGACAGGGAGAAAAATACTACCTGTGTATGTGTTTGTGTGTGTGTGTGTGTGTGTGTGTGTGTGTGTGTGTGCTATTTTTGTCTTCCTTTTGCCCTAAAACTTCACCAGGATCTAAAAATGAGTTGCTTTATTGTGTATGGAATTGTGCTGTCAGCGTTAACATGCTATCACATGTGATTAATCTGGAAACTTGAATGCATTTTTTTTTACATAAACATTTAATTTTACCAGGTTTGGCCCCAGCTGCCTCCAATTGAGTTCACAAGGTAGATTAAATTTAATATATGGTGAAATATTGAATAAATCTCATAACTAATTGCAATTGAAAAAACAGAAGAAACAGTGAATTTTTTGTCTTTTTTTGGTCACATGATATCATGTTCAGTAGCTCCTCCATTTCCATCTACTGTTGTGTTTTACAAGGATCTCCATGGAAACACGTTCCCAAAGTGTAAGTACAGTGTGTAGCAGTGGACAACTAGCTATTTTATTTAACACGAGGTGATGAAACTCAGAGATGTGGATCCGGACAGGACTAAAATTACTGGAGGACCACAAAGTTCAGAGAAAAACAGTAGATAATTCAGCCTATAATTTTCCGAGAGGACGTCTGAGCAAAACATGTACATGGTTGTTCTGGACGGGAATAAAATCACAGAGGTTAAACCCCTCATAAAAGAGATAACCACCCCAGAACCCCCTGAGAAAGGTTTTCTCTCCTACCTGGACTAATTACCTTTAATTAATTGAATTTGTTTACCTGTTAAAAAACTGATAAAACTAAACATGGAGTCGTACAATTTGATCGACATTAGCTTCACTACACTAGAATTAACTCCTTAATTAAGGCTTTAAAGCTTCTGTTTAAATGTGTTCTCATGTTTGATTCTAAAGCTCTTCCTTTAACTTTTACTCGGCACATAAAAATATTCCAATTTAAAAATAAGACATTATAATAAGTAAAGTAAACTTTTTTTATAATGCAGTAAAAATTCTTTTGTAGTCAATTATTTTGATTTCCCTCCCAAAATACAGTGAATTACTTGCATTTAAACTACAATTATTATTATTGTTTTGATTAACACCGCACATTTACAGTGTCTCGCAAAAATGAGTAGACACATTTTTGTAAATATTGTATTATACTTTTCATAGGACAACAATGAGGATCTGACTCTTTGATATAATGTCAAGTAGTCTGTGTGCAGCTTGTATAACAGTGTCATTTTTTTTTCCCTTGAAATATCTCAACACACAGACATTAATGTCTAAACCACTGCAACAAAAATAAGTACACCTCTAAGTGAAAATCTATTTTCCCTCCCCAGCGTCATGTGACTTGTTAGTGTTACAAGCTGTGAATGGGTCTCAGGTGTGAATGGGAGTAGGCCTGCTAAATTAGTTTTTTTGTGTACAATTCTCTCTATATGCTACACACTGCATTAACTGTCCTGGAAGAAAGCCTCTTCTGAAGCTGATGCACAAGAAAGCCTGAAAACGCCAGGACTGGTATAAGATCACCCAAAAGCAGTGTGAAAGACTGGTGGAGAACACAGAGGAAAGCTGTGAATAAAAAACAGGGTTATTCCACCAAATATAGATTTTTTTTAACTCATTCTGAGTTTCTTAATGAAAATGAACGTTTTTTTTTTGTTTGCATTATTTGAGCTCTGTCCAGATGTGTAACTGCCCATGCTTTAGGCACACACCGCATTAACTGTCTGCATGGCATTGTCCTAGAAGAAAGCCTCTTCTGAAGCTGATGCACAAGAAAGCCTGCAAACAATTTGCTAAAGACAAGCAGTCCAAAAGCATGCATAACTAGAACCATGTTCTTTGGTTTGATGAGACCAAGATAAAGTTGTTAGGCTCAGATGTTGTCCAGCACGTGTGGGGGAATCTTGGTGAGAAGTATCAAGAACATTGTCCACTGCTTACAGTCAAGCATGGTGGTGGTAGCATCATGGTGTGGGGCTATGTGAGTGCTTTCAGCACTGGAGAGCTGAATTCCAACTGTACTTTGTCATTCTAAAGCAGAGTTTAATCCCTTAACTGCAGGAACTGGGCTGCATAGCAGTATTCCAACATGATAACGACCCCAAAAACACCTCCAAGACGACAAACGCTTTGCTGAGGAAGTTAAAGATAAAGGTAATGGACTGTATTTCAAAATCAATGTGACTCCCGAGTGAGTTGTTTTTCTGTTTCCTGTCTGTTTTAAACTTTAAGCACACCGCCCCTGACCGTCACAAGCTCTGAGTTCATCACACTCAGAGTGAGCTGTGTCTGACCTCACAGACCAGCCAGCTCCAGTAAAGAGTCCCAGAGCACGGGTTAAAGGTAAACAAGTGGATGAAGCTTTAAGTAGTCTAGCACATGGAAGCTGCTCTGGATGTTGTAGAAAGTTCATGTGCTGAATGCAGATTTGTAAGGCTGAGTTTTCTTAAATCATTTAGTTTATTTACACCATATTTTAAAAGATTGATTATAGAATATTTTCACACCCGAATGTCTGGAAATGAGTTCTCAACCAAGGTTTTTATACAGGGCCATCTAAAAAAAAATAATATTTTTGAAAAGTTACTTTATTTCAGTAATTCAGTTTAAAATGTGAAACTCACATATTATATAGATGTATTACACACAGAGTGATCTATTTTAAGCTCTTTTAATTATTTTATTGTTGATGATTTTTGCTTACAGCCAATGAAAACTCAAAAATCAGTGTCTCAGAAAATTAGAATTTTCTATAAGACCAGTTGGTACTTTGGTAACACTTTCTTTGAATATCATCTCTATAAGACTCTATAAACATACTCATAACACGTTATAAAGCATTCATAAGTCATTATAAACATGGCATTACATATTTATAAAAATGTATAATTCATTGTAGCCATGTTTATTATGCATCATGAACTGTGATTATAATGCATTAATAGCTGTGTTTATAACATGTTGTACATCAATACCAAGAAACTCAGTCAATGCTTGCAGACTTTATCATGACTAAAAAAGCTTCCAACTTATAAACACACCCTAAATAATCCTATAAATATATTTTAACCACTTATAAACTATTCTTGTCTTGAATATAATATTCGTTATAGTCAATTATAATGTATTATAAAAGGTCTTTGTGCACTCTAAGTAAAGTGCCAGACTTTCATTGTAGGACTAGATTATTAATGATAGAGATATACTATATACTATTTTAACATATATATTATAAGCACAGCTTATAATGTATTATGATCACAGGTCATAATGCTTAACAAACATTTTTTTATGAATGCATTATAATATGTTATGAATGTGGTTATAGCGTCTAATAAAGATGACATTCATAGAAAGTGTTACCAGTACTTTCTGTAGTGTGGGCAGTTTGCTAAGTCCTGCTGGAAAATGAAATCTGCATCTCTATACAAGTTATCAGAGGGAAGCATGAAGTGCTGTAAGATTTTGTGGGAAAACAAAACTGCACTGACTTTAGACTTGATAATAAAACACAGTGGATCAACACCAGCAGATCACATGTCTCTCTAAACCATCACTGATTGGTGGAAACTTCACACTAGACCTCGAACAGTTTGGACTGTGTGTCTCTCCACTCTTCCTCCAGACTCTGCTCCCTTGATTTACAAATGAAATGTAAAATTTACTGATGATCAGTGATGGTTTGGAGAGACATGTCATCTGCTGGTGTTGATCCACTGTGTTTTATTATTAAGTCTAAAGTCAGTGCGGTTTTATTTTCCCACAAAATCTTACAGCACTTCATGCTTCCCCCTGCTGACAACCTTTATGGAGATGCAGATTTCATTTTCCAGCAGGACTTGGCACACTGCCCACACTGCCAAAAGTACCAATCGGTCTTATATAAATTCTAATTTTCTGATACACTGATTTTTGGGTTTCATTGGCTGTAATCCATAATCATTATTATTGGCTACAGGCCAATAATACTCACCTCTGAACAGCAAAAGAGCTAGTGCTTTGCGTGTTTAGTGGCTAATGCTAATACTGCTGGAGAACTAAACTGAAACTCCAGTATAACTCTGTACTTCAGCGGAGAGGCTTTACTGCTCCTTAATACCTAACTGGTAAAATTCATACATAAGGCGAACCGGATATAAGGCACACTGGGTTTTTTTTTTTTTTAATTTAAAGCTTTATAGTGAGAAAAATACAGTAAATAAAAATGTTTTGTACCTATAAAACATGGTATAATAATTAAATATTACCACATGAAACTGTTTCTTTTTACGTGCAGTTCTGGTGAAGAGGGGGGATTGTTCCAGTTCTCACTGACGTGACTTTTATCCTGTTTTTTTGAGAAAGAAGGTGACACCATCTTTGATCAGGGCAGTTCAAACAGATTTTAGAATGGCCACTATTCATCCAGGAATTGAGTTTGACCTCATTTTTTTTTGTTCATGGATGAAACTGAGTTGGGTAATATTGGTCAACTTACAAGTAATATGCTCCAAATGCCTGTTAATTAAAGCAGACACAGTTTGTGCTGTAAAGAACAGACATCGGCATCTATACTACACAACACTGCCATCGAAGGCTTCTTTTCCAAGAGAAATGACAAAAATGTGAATAATGATTGTACATACATTAATATTCCCTGATGAAAAAAAACAAACATTTTTTTTGTAAAATTGTATAATATAGAATTTATAATAAAATATTTGACAACAGTTTTCATCAAGTGTTTACTAACTCACATGAATTGATGCATACATTACCATGAATAAAAAATAAGGTAATACATTAACAAAGCTTGGTAATGTTAATAAACACGGAACAACGGCATTAAATCATATACTTTATTATTATATACTTTACTAATGTTATAGTATATATATATATATGTGTGTGTGTGTGTGTGTGTGTGTGTGTGTGTGTGTGAGTGTCTGTTGCAATTGAATTTACATATAGAAATTGTAAATATAAACCATGATTAACCAATAATGCCTTTATTAAGCATTATTAACATCTGTTAAACATTACTAAGCACTTATACAGACAGCTCTGTTCAGTAAAATAAATATATACTTGATGTAAAGTGAAATTAAAATAATTCTAATCCATGTAGAGATGTATTTCTAACAAAATCAAAAATGTAAAATATAAAATATTATATTAGATAACTGACATCAGTAAATAAAACAAGTAACTGGCTACCACTGCATAAGTGTTATCACAGCCACATATATTTATAACTAATATTTAATTAATACATATTTAACAATGACTGTATGCAGAGCTGCAGCTCATAAGCAAATCACAAGAAGAGCAGTTGTTACTTGTTTAAATAACATTAGTTAACATTATTAATAAAGTGTATGATTTATTGTTTGTCTTAACAAATGCTTTTGGTAACACTTTCTATGAATGTCATCTCCATTAGACTCTATAATCACATTCATAACATATTATAATGCATTCATAAGGCATTATAAACATGGCTATAAATATTTACAAAAATGCATAACCCATTATAGCCATGTTAGTTAAGCATTATAACTTATGATCATAATACATTATAAGCTGTGCTTATAATATATATGTTAAAATAGTATATATCTATCGTTAATAATATAGTCCCACAATGAGTAAAGTCTGGCACTTTACTTAGAGCGCACAAAGACCTGTTATAATACATTATAATTGACTATAACAAATATTATATTCAAGACAAGAATACTTTATGAGTTGTTACAAATATATTTATAGGATTATTTAGGGTGTGTTTATAAGTTGGAAGCTTTTTTAGTCGTAATACAGTCTGCAAGCAGGGACTGAGTTTCTTGGTATTGACGTATAACATGTTATAAACACAGCTATTAATGATTTATAATCACAGTTCATGATGCATAATAAACATGGCTATGATGAATTATACATTTTTATAAATATGTATAGGCTAGTTTATAATCCCTTATGAATGCATTATAATGTGTTATGAGTGTGTTTATAGAGTCTTATAGAGATGACATTCATATGATAAATGTCATGCTTATGATAAAATAACATTAATTAATGCTGTTGTTATGTGTTTATAATTAACAGTACCTAATCCAGGGGTGTCCAAACTACGGCCCGCAGGCCATTTGCGGTCCGTTTGCTTTTTTGGAGCGGCCCGCGAGGTATTTTAGAAATAGAATGAAAGTTGGCCCGCTGTTAAGCAGGTTTTTATAATGTGAGATTCAAAGTTTGAACGCTAGGTGTCAGAAACGGGCAAAAGAGTCTAAAAGCGGAGAGGGTGCGCATTTCTAGAGCAAAAAACGAGCCAAAGAATCTAAAAGTGGAGAGGGTGCGCATTTCTAGCACAGAAAAACTGGCCAAAGAGTCTAAAAGTGGAGAGAGTGCGCATTTCTAGCGCAGAAAAACGGGGCAAAAGAGTCTAAAAGCGGAGAGAGTGCTCATTTCTAGCGCAGAAAAACGGGCCAAAGAGTCTAAAAGTGGAGAGAGTGCGCATTTCTAGCACAGAAAAACTGGCCAAAGAGTCTAAAAGCGGAGAGAGTGCTCATTTCTTGCGCAGAAAAACGGGGCAAAGAGTCTAAAAGCGGAGAGAGTGCGCATTTCTAGTGCAGAAAAACGGGCCAAAGAGTCTAAAAGCTGAGAGAGTGCGCATATCTAGCGCAGAAAAACGGGCCAAAGAGTCTAAAAGCGGAGAGAGTGCGCAATTCTAGAGCAGAAAAACGGGCCAAAGAGTCTAAAAGCGGAGAGAGTGCGCATTTCTAGAGCAGAAAAATGCGCCAAAGAGTCTAAAAGTTGCCGTAATTAAGGAGTTTAATATAAAGACACATTATGAAATTAAACATCAATTTGAAAAATCTTAGTTTACACAACACTGTCAAAGATAAAGATAGTTAGTCAAGTAAAATGGGGTGTAAATGAAAGTAATCAGGAAAAAGTATATTTAAATGGTATATTTCATTATTTGTTTTATTACAGAGTCTGTGGCCCGTGACTTCAAATATAGTTCTCCTTCTGGCCCCCAACAAAAAAAGTTTGGACACCCCTGATCTAAGCATTGTTAATGTATTACCTCATGTCTTTTTCATTGTAACTAATGCATTAATTCATGGTAGTTAGTCAACACTTGATGTAAAGTGTTACCGAATATTTTAAGTACAACATTTCAATGCTTACTTATAAATGAATCATCAAATATAATTAAACATAATACTAAATAAAAATAAAAAAAACAACAACATATTTAGGCGTTTTGATTTGGAAAAAGGCAAATACTGAACATAGATTTGTATGTGTGCTCTGATCTTAAAGGAAGAAATGAAGAAATGAATGCCAAAGCTCATTTAATCCTTAATATCAAAGCCTTCCGTATAAATATGCATCTCTTGATTAAGGGGGATTTACCTAATTACAGAGCATTAAAATTCTTAATAGGAGCCAGCAACCACTGACCTTTAAAAGACAATATTATGGGATGGTGTGAGGAATCCTAGCTTGTAAATAATAACAGGCCTCATGCCGATGATTCCATGACTGAATAAATGAAGGTTTATTTAATAGAAATCATTAAACTCATCATTAAAAAATGTCTGCATCCAGAAGGAAGTGTTGGATTGCAGTGTTATTCAGAAGGAAGATAAAAAGTACTAATACTTTATCACATTTTGTCACCTTACAACCACAAACTTAAAAGTAGCACACAATTGTTAAGCAGAACAACTGTTAAATGATACGTGTTTTTCAAAATTGTAATCAAATAAAAATCTGAAAAATGTGTCTTGCATATCAATACTTATTAGAGCCACCTTTCGCTGCAATTACAGCAGCAAGTCTTTGGGGGCATATATATTTGCCCCAGGTTGTCCCAGGTTGTCCCAGGTTGGATGGAGAGCTATTCTAACAACTTAATATTCTTTAATCGAAACCATTCCACTGTAGCTCTGGCTGTATGTTTCTGCTTGCTTGCTGTATTTATACTGAGACTAAGCTACACATAGCTGGACTCTATTAACTTATTAAGTGACTCATTCCTGTTACTTTCAGTCCTGTTACTCAAAACATAAAAAGTAGCAGGAGTGAGTTCCAGTAACAGGAGTGAGTGCCAGTAACAGGAATTAGTCCTAGTAGCAGGACTAAGTGCCAGTAATGCAGGAGTGAGTGCCAGTAACAGGAGTGAGTTCTAGTAACAGGAGTGAGTGCCAGTAACAGGAATGCATAATGTCTCATGGTTTATTGATTTATTAATGTAAATATTAGTTAATGTAACCACTTTTATCCAATTCTGTTTAGTTCATCATTTATCCATTTGTTTACTACATTACTTGATAATAATTTTTTTTGATCAATTCCAGGTTTGGGTCTTCTTGAAAAGATAAAAATGGCATTGTATATTTTAGAGAAATATACAATGTATATTCATGAATATCAATGATTTGATTTGATAGTTGATTAGTTGGACTTGCTTTGAAACATGATTTTTAAATGTCACATGAGACAGGACTGAGAACAAAATTCGGATAAGTAAAGTAAAGCTGCCTGAGATTGAAAAATACATGTTTTGAATAGTTAAATATATGTGTTATATTAAAAGATATAAATAAGCTTAATTAGGACGAGTTACAACAAGCAAACAGCACCTATTCGGTGGAATGACCCATATGCTAATAATTCTACTGGATTATAGTAGTTCAGTATGAAGGGAACACAACTCCACCTCCAGACCCCTTTGTGTAATAAGACGTATTGCTTAGTTCTCTGCAACTGATTTGATTAGCATTCATTGTTTCGCCTTCCTATTTCCATTTTCTTAAAGAAATGTCAAAGAATGACATGAACACATGAAAGGTAAAATATTAATTTGCCCACAAACATTGCTTAATGGTTATTTAATTATACTACAACCGTTAATTTATGGGAGGTCAATATGCTGCTAGCTATAATAGTGTGAAAGTCAAGCAAAGGCAATTTAGTTATCGGAGTGAAATTATTGCCAACCTTCTGCTTTACCACACACACACACACACACACACACACACACTTCTGTTTGCTTTCCCTACCCTAGAGCAGTGTGCCACAGCAGGAATGAAGGGGTTGTGGGAGGCTGTGGTGCTGCCATTTGGCCAGAGGGTTCTTTCTCTCTCTCTCACACACACACACACACACACACACACACACACGCACTGGAGGTCCTCATTTTGATTTTAAATGGCCCTGACACCAAAACAAACAAACCCTCTCGCTCGCACTGAACAGGCCTGAAAAATTACAAGCAAGTAGAGAGGGATGCAATTACAGTGGCTAATTTGTGGTCACAATCGTCAATGCACACCCACTCCCCTATACACACGCACACACACACACGCGCCACACACATACATATACATTCATTTCCGCAGCACTGGATTATTACAGAGAGGTGAAAAGAGAACGAGTGCATTTGAGGTTATACATTTTTGTACGTTTTCACTATATAGAAATAATGTACTCAAAGCTAGTATCACTAAGTGCAATGAAAATAGTACAATATTAGAGAATATTAAATTGGCACAGATGAATCTGTTATGTCAAATGGTTTTTAATTAGTATATTTAATTCAGACTTTTTGATATGTAAAAAAAATATTGAATGTTTGATCATACAACATGCACATTAAAACAATGGAAAAAAAAATAATACTACCAGGGCTCCAAGTGGTCGAGCAGTCTAAGCGCTGCCTCAATGAACAGGAGATCGCTGGTTCGAATCCTGGTCATGTAGCTTGCCATCAGCTACCGGAGCCCTGAGAGAGCACAATTAGCCTGCTCTCTTTTTGGGTAGGTACAGTAGATGGCGCTCTCTCCCCACATCACTCCAAAAGGGTGATGTCGATCAGCACAAGGCGTCTGTGAGCTGATGTATCAGAACCGAGTCACTGCACTTTTCATCCGAACGCGCTGTGATGCTACTCGGTAATGCTGCCTCAAAGAGGTGGAGTCTGACTTCCCATGTATCAGAGGAGGCGTGTGCTAGTCTTCACCCTACTGGTGTGTTGGGGCATCACTAGTGATAGAGGGAGTCCTAATGAGTGGGTTGGGTAATTGCCTGTGTAAATTGGAGAGAAAATGTGAAAAAAATTTAAATTAAATTCTAAAAAAAAAAACAATTCAACAATAATACAACAAGTTGTTTTATATTATATTATAATTAATATTGTAATCGAAAAGTGATTACAATATTAGTGTGAAAGTTTTATTAGGAAAACTGTACTGTGTTGGAAAGAAGCTCTAGCACGCTGGTGGGCTTCCTCTGGTTATGGAGGTATACAGGTTCTGTTGAGTATGGTGACACACTCCCCCAACTAGTGAGATGTGCTAGGGTACTAGAGCCTCTTTTTAATTGCTTGTAATAGATAGAATAGCTCGGCACACAGCTAACTGCACTGTGTAACTTAGGTGAAGCGGGCAGGATAATGCAGGATGAAGAACTAAGTGACAGTATTTGTGTAAAATCCTCTAATTATATCCTAGCAGCTCAATCCACATGCTTCTTTCAGTTTCAGTTTCATTGTTGGTTCTGTACCTCTTGTCCAGGCTTGTCCAGAAATGCCTGTATATAGAACTTATTTTCAATTATACAGCTACTTGTCAATGAGTGTACATACAGCTCTGGAAAAAAATAAGAGCCCACTTAAAAATGATGAACTTCTTTGATTTTACCAAATTGAAAACCTCTGGAATATAATCAAGAGGAAGATGGATGATCACAAGCCATCAAACCAAGCTGTACTGCTTGAATTTTCGCACCAGGATTGAAATAAAGTTATCCAAAAGCAGTGTGTAAGACTGGTGGAGGAGAACATGCCAAGATGCATGAAAACTGTGATTAAAAATCAGGGTTATTCCAGCAAATATTGATTTCTGAACTCTTAAAACTTTATGAATATAAACTTGTTTTCGTGGCATTATTTGAATTCAGTTATTTCAGCCATTTCTCATTTTCTGCAAGTAAATGCTTTAAATCATGATATTTTTATTTGGAATTTGGGAGAAATGTTGTCTGTAGTTTATAGAATAAAACAACAATGTTCATTTTACTCAAACATAAACCTATAAATAGCAAAATCAGAGAAACTGGAGTGGTCTCTTAATTTTTATATAAAAAAAAAAAAAAATCATATTTTATTTTATGGAGGGCTCATTATTCAGCTATGCCCAGATAAATTCAGTTTTCCATTCTAGTTCACCTTTAAGTGGATGACCTTTATATGTGGACACCAATATGAAAGAGTGTGTGTGTGTGTGTGTGTGTGTGGGTGTACATGTGCACATGTGCATTCAAAGAGAGCATGTGGTGTGTGTTGGCCATCTCCACAGCTGTGGCTAGGTCAGGGCGCTTGGCCGATTAGCTCTGCTTATCACCTACAATTAACTGCAGCCCTGTGCTCTGTGGCATCTGCAGCTAATTCACCCCGAAGCGTCGTCGGGAGAGCGAGGGGGGTCCGGCTTTTCTCTCCCCCGCTCATGAAAACAAACAAATACTGATCTATGGAAGTAAATAGACTTTGGCTCGTGTGAAATTGAAACGTTGAACCACCTGCACTCGGCCCAAATTAGAAACTCCTGCGCTCGCCGCTACAGCTGGGAGCCTGTTATTATTTGCTGTTTGTCTGGATGCATATTCCTCTTTAAAGGACCAGCTGATTATTGCAGCTGATTATTCTCAGATTAGATGATCTTTGCATGTAGTGTTTAAGGTTTTACTAATTAGCTGGCGATTAGGGGTTTTAGCTGTAGTATGGATTTTCTGTCATTGCTCTTGATGAAGAGCAGGAAACCAGACAACCCAACCAGCATTCACCTCACATGGACACAATGAGACATTTACATATTATATTTACATTGACATTAAAAGTAACACACCTCATAATTATTAGGCGTATAAGTAAGAACCTTACTGAATTCATCCTTCAAAAAGCTACTGTCTTGATCTGTCTTGTGGGAGTGCTCACACTATGATTGGTGTTCGAAGATTAGATTCCCGGTCATGCAGGTTAGAATCCTGGTCATGCAGCTTGCCATCAGCTGCTGGAGCCCTGAGAGAGCACAATTGGCCCTGCTCTCTCTATGGGTGGGTAGTTGGCGCTTTCTCCCCTCATCATTTCAAAAGGTGATGTCACTCAGCACAAGGCGTCTGTGAGCTGATGTATCGGAACCGAGTCGTTGCGCTTTCCTCCGAGTGCGCTGTGATGCTGCTAGGCACTTGTGAAAAATCCTGTAATAGTACTCTACCCACCTCAATCTACAATCACCCATCACTTTCAACGATGGTTCTACATCTCTCAGCTTAGTTTTTTAGGAGTGGTTAAAAGCTATAACTCCTCCATGCAGAATTCTTTCAGCTTTTATATTTGGACAGGTGTTCTCAAGTTTTCCTCCCTTATATCTGATACAGTGAAGAATTTATAGTGGATTCTATGATGGAGAGCTTGCAAGGTTCTACTGCATCAAAGCAGACCCAAATCATGGCTTTTTCCTTTCTGTGCTTTACACTAGGTACAGGGTTTTGTGATCAAATGCTGAGTTTGGTTTTCTTTAACTGTGTCCAGATTTTATTTTATCTGCCTAAAGCATATTGTTTCAGAAGTTCTTACCTTAATTTTATTGTACTTTTTTGTGTACAGCACATGTTCAATTTAAATCTTGTTTAGTCTCTTTCTAATAGATGCTGTACTTGTAAATGTGGAGCTGTCCTAACTTTCAACTTACAAGAAAATAGCATTTCTTTTAATTCTGTTTCATTGTTTACTTATATTTTTAAGATATTTTAATTTTTTAGTTCAGTTTTGTGTGTTTAGTCATATTATTAGCCCATCTCTCAATACTGATCAAATGAAGATGAATATGTGCATAGGTTTAAACATATTTAAACATTTTCATGGGGCTGTTCTAACTTTTTCACAAGACTATAAACCGTGGCTGTAGAATGAGCCATAGTGAAGAGCTTAGCGGCTTTCACTGTAACAGTGTCACAGAGTGACATCTTTCCCACATGTTGGTTCATTAAATTAATTTCATGCTAATTTGATGATACCAAAACTAATAATTAAGAAAACATGCTTAAAAATAGTGTACTAGAAAAACTTGTGCTTCAGTAAGGAAATCATTCTCAGCACTGCAGTGACACCGAAATGTTAGTGTGTGTGAGAGAAAATGTGAAAAAGTTCTAGGGGTATGAATACTTATGCAAGCCACTGTAGCTGTTTACTTCTCATTCTGATCATTCTGTATTGCTTCCAAACATGACCAATTTTTGGTCTTTTTTTGGGGGTCTTCCATTTTCTCCCTAATTTATATTGCCAATTACCCAACCCACTCATCCCACCTATCACTAGTGATGCCACAACACCAGGAGGGTAAAGAGTAGCACATGCCTCCTCCGATACATGTGAAGTCAGACTCCACCTCATTTCGAGCTGCTGCTGATGCAACATTGCAGAATAGCATCACAGCGCACTTGGAGGAAAACGCAGTGGCTAGGTTCCGATACATCAGCTCACAGATGCCTTGTGCTGATCGACATCACCCTTTGAAGTAACGAGGGGAGAGAGCGCCATCTACCCTCCTAGAGAGAGAGCAAGTCCACATATGCTCTCTCAGGGCTCCGGCAACTGATGGCAAGCTACATGAACAGGATTCGAACCAGCAATCAGGACCTTCACTTTTTGTTTAAAGTAAAGACAAAGGAGAGTAAATATGTGGTCAGTATTTGACGTGTATTTTAGTACACATTGTACAACAGAGGGAATCATGGGTCTGTGTGTTTGAGAGAGAGAGAGAGAGAGGGAGAGAGAGAGAGAAAGCATGATGCTGGCGCACAGCTGAAACTTCACTATGATGGCGATCTGATCCGACTGGTCTGAGTAGCCACTGGCCAGCTGACATCAGAGCCCACCTCACTGCTCCCTGACCTATCCCCTAGGCACACACACACACACACACACATATGAGCACACTGCATGCACTCTGCTCCTCAGATACACAAATGCCTCAGAGTAGCCAGGAGCAGATACAGATGAACACACTGACGAATCCCAAACACAAAGCTCACAAACAGTATAAAACACAACCAGGGTCTCACAGCCACACTGAGACCACAGATACAGTGATGAACCAGATCAGAGGAAATGAATCAGCTTCACTGACCATACAAGAGCATTTTGTAGTTCTATTTATCTATCTAAATTTACAGACTGTAGTTCTATATCTGTTTCTCTGTATACTTTATTAATATCCTCCCTTCACTGTCTACAGTATTACTTGGGTGGTGGGTTATTTATTCTCAACACTGCAATGACACTGATTAGCATGGGGGTGGTGTGTTTTAGTAGTGAGTGCTGTGCTGGTACGAATGAGTGGATCAGACACAGCAGTGCTGCTGGAGTTTTTAAACACCTCAGTGTCACTTGTAACGCTCCAGCCCGGATAGGGAGCCTTTGGGCGGGTGAAACATGAAGCACTCTGGTGGTATTCCACTCGTTCATTAATTCACACATGAACTAATCAGACACTAAAACCACTTATTGAGCGTTACTACAAAAATAAAATAAACTAAATAAAGGAGCTTGAGTCCAGTGGGTCAAGTGGTACAGCACAACAACTCTTTGCGTCTACACATTATTAGCGTAGCTACCCATGTGCTTGCACGCTTGGCGCAAGGGTCTCTTAAAGGGACAGTGTACAGATAACTAAACACTGGCCGTTACACACTGGTAAACTGACATTATTTAGTCAACCACTCAGAAACATCCAACCAACCGGCAACATCCTGTGAGCAGCATCCTGTTGGCGGTATCTTTCGACGAAGACCATTGTTACATCACACATTTTCAGACCCTTCTTCAGGTGCTTACACTCTGCACACAGTCCGCAGGACACTGGGCAGGTGTGGTTGTGTTGTGCTGCTGCTGACGCAGAGCGTGTTTTGTAGTTTTGAGTCTCTAAACCTTCTGTAGATCTGTATCTGTCTCTCAGCATCAGAATAAAGTTCTGATTCTGCTCTTCCTCCTGCTATCTCTATATGATTGTAGGTAAGTCATGTACAGCAGAGGATGTTCACTAATCATTAATATTAGTCGCTGCTCTGTGTTTATTGTAATTTGTAATTTCACGCCATGCATTTTCTGTCACAGGACTGATTGCCGCGAGGTCAAAGTTGAACTTTGGCCGCGGTGAGCATTAGCCGGGTGAAGGTGTGGTTATGGGCAGGAAACGCAGCACTTTTCCACACAGCTCTGTGGATTGGTAGCACCAATCCACTGTACCGCTGGAGAAACAATTGAATCCAATGGGGCTCAGCACACCACATGCACCTATAGAACATTATTTCTGTAATGACAATAACATTTATTGTTTCAGGCTAACCTTTCTTTAGCCATTTTACAATGTTGCTAAATATTTGAACCTTTTCTATTAGCTGGGTAGAGGCTGGAACAGGAAGGTAAAGTCAGACCAGGGCTTGGTTTTAAAGCATGAGAGTAAGAGCTCTATAAAGGGCTCAGTAGGAGGAGTTCAGGACATGGTCCATCTCCCAAAATTCAGTTACATGATAACTCCACTTATTTGATTGTTACTTTTTTGTGTTTTTTTTGTATCTTTAAATGCGAATCCAATTAAAAGGGTGGTAACACTTTAAAATAAGACTACCTTAATAAAGGGCTTAAAAATGGTTTATAAAGGAGATGATTAATGGTTATTAATTAGGCTGCAAATACTTTAAAACTCCTTAATAAACAGTTAATAAATAAATAACAACATGGATAGAAATGACAACGAGTTAAAAAAAATAAAAGTAGTGATTCCACACTCATTTCTACTGTCAAACCTCAGATCTTTCTAGATACTGATTTTACTTTGTGTTTTCCACCAATCAGCATTGAACTTGTCATATTAATATATTTGTAAATATGTTTAACTCTTTACTATAAATTAAATGACGGATCACTGTTGCCTTTTTTAATTGATGTGTTGTAACTGCTTATCAATGGTTTTAAGGCATTTACAACCTAATCAACAATACTTAATAATCTACTTTATAAACCATTTATAAGAGTAGTCTTATTTTAAAGTGGTACCAAAAGGGTAAACCTGCTATGGAGAAAAAAAATCTCCATCTGAATTTAAGTAAGTAAATGATGTGGGGTTGATGCTGCAGTTGGTCTGCAGGTTTAGGTTCAGCAACAGTATGTGCTGAAAGAATGAGGTCAGCTGACTACCTGGATACACTGAATATAGACCAAAAAAGAGCAGGCAGTTGGATCCAGCCATCTTGGAGGAGCAAACAAAAAAGGACACTTTTTAATTAAAAAAATTAAAAATATTAATTTAGTGAACAAGACATTTTAAGGCATATCTGTTTCCCCAAATAACCATTTACAATAAAAAATATATACTTTTACATTTTTTTTTTTTTTTGCTGTTTTTTGCTATCTGACTATCAAAAATACTTTAAACTATAGTAGCTAGGGGTTGGCTAGCTAAGGTGCTAATCTTGCTACTGAATATAGACCAGGTTATTCCATCAATGGATTTTTTCTTCCCTGATGACACAAACATATTCCAAGATAACAGTGTCAGGATTAATGGGGCTGGAATTCTGAAAGAGTGATTAAGGGAGCATGAGATCATCATTTCCACTCATGGATTGAGAGAGAGTTCACCACAGAGTCCAGATCTTAACCTCATTGAGAATCTTTGGGATGTGCTGGATGGAGAAGAGCTGCTTTGTGCAGTGGTCAGACTCTACCATCATCAATACTGCTGCAAGATCTTGGTGAAAAATTAATGCAACACTGGATTAAAAATAAAGCTTGTGACCACAGAAGCTTTTTGAAACAATGCCACAGTGTTAGACGCATAAGAAACTCTGAAAATGAGAAAGTTTTCGGTTTTTTTCCCCTTTTTACAGGCTGAGCTGGGCCTCCAACAGCACTGCATCTGAAACTGGGTTTCGGTTGTCTGTGTCTTTCTCTCATTTTTCTCATTCCCAGCTTCCTGCACCTCTTCGTCCAAGCAAGAGAGAGAGAGAGAGAGAGAGAGGGATTGGAGGGAGAAGAGAGGAGACGAGTGGAGAGAGAGAGAGCAGCGGAGGAGGAGAGGAGGAGAGGGGGGTGATGGAGGGAGAGTGCTGGCACTCATCTGAGCGGAGAGGTGCTGAAAAAGTCCTTCAGAGCAGTGGGGCTATTTTTCATGGCGGCAGGCTTGTGAGTGTTGGAGGCGGCGAGTGTGGAAAGTGTGAGGAGAGACTGACACCACGTCTGAGAGCTGCGCTGTGTGAATTTTACACACCTTTCCATCTTACACACCCACACACACACACACACACACACACACACACAGTATAGACATGTATAAGAGAGCTCTGTTTGTATATGACTCAGTTATTCCCTTATGGTCAGTTTTAGCCATGTTTCTGTAGTTGTATTTTAAAGTGCAAAAAAAAAGCACTTTCAGATTTTTAGCTTTTTTTTTTTTTTTTTTTTGTTAATTTCAGAATCAGCAGCACTTTTGGGTGTTAATGCCCTTTTGCAAATGTATCAGATTCCAAGAGATCATACAGTAAATATTGCTTTATAAAAACGTAATTGTGCAACTGAAAAAACTGTGTCTCTAAAAAAAGACTTCTTAACATTTGACGCACATTTGTGTCCACAGAAATGTTGGCACGTCAAATTTAGTGTTTCCTGAAATGTATTTACTATTATTCCTATAATACAGCGCATTAGAAAAAAAATCATCTTCTGTCTCTTGTCAGGGAAGATCTCTTGTCTTGGAATATTCCACCATCTACAGAACACAAGACCATCAAAAGATTCAGAAAATTTGAAGAAATTTTTCTTTGCTGTGTGCAAGGGACAAGACCAACAGTCCGGATTAAATGCTGGTGATCTTCCAGCCCTCAAAAAATACACCTTCTGCGGCTCTAAACACCCAAATAGCATGAACTAATTCTTTTAATTAATAATGGGTGTGTTTTGGGCATAATGTGAAATAAACCATTCAGTGTGCCAGTTGTCTTTTTATTTAAGAACTCTGGATTTGCATGTTGCAGAGTTTTTATTTTTGTGTGATTAACGAGTGGGAGTGAAGATAGAATTAGGTGGCTGACTTGTGACTTTTGTCAGGGTTTTAATCAGTCAGTGGCGCACCTGTATTTCCCTGTTTAAGATGCAGATGGGACTTTTACTTATACAAAAGAGTTCTGAGGGCAGAAAGAAAATCGATTGTTTCAGAGAAACAACCAATCAAATTAAAGAGGATCTGCTAAATAAGATAAAGACCGGGCATCCAGCCATCTTTGAGGAACAAACAAAAAAAGCACACTTTTCGAAGGTACGATTTTTATTTTATTTATTTTTTTATATAAAAAATATTAATTTAGTGAACAAGAAATCTTAAGCATATCTGTACCCCTTAAATAACCCTAAATAAAAAAAAATAAAAAAATAATTGCACTTTGTTTTGCTGTTTTTTAACTAGCTGACTACCAAAAATACTGTACAATACTGTATAGTAGCTAAGGGTTAGCTAGCTACGGCGCTAATCTTGCTAGCCAATTAGCCTGAAAATAACACCACTGTTTCAATTGAACTTAATAAGCTCCTGTTCACTGCATTATTATTTTTTAAATAATAAAAAAAAATATCTTACCTTCAAAAAGTGTGCTTTTTTTTGCTCCTCAAGATGGCTGGATCCAGCCTGGTCTTTTTCTCATTTGGCAGATCCTGCCTTTTGCCCTTTTTTTCTTTTTATTTATAAAAAAGTCACCAGCACAGACGGCTCATTCCTATACATTTCATCCTATTTGACCTTTGAAACTAAAGGCAGAAGACCATGCTGGCCTTATGCAGACTTGGCAAAGCTGAACGTATATCCGACCCATCCATCTGTGACCTTCCCTCTCGTCTCTCGGTCTCTCTCTCTTTCCCACACACACACACACACACACACACGCCGGCTAGGATATGTATCGCCTCAGTGACAGCGGTTTTGCTTGAGAGCCTGCGAGCAGATAGATGCCTTTCATTGTGAAGTCTGCTCTTTCAACAGCTGTATTAAAGCAATGGGTAGCTTTAAAACCTTAAACCAATGTCTCCATCAAAATAAAGCAGCACCAAGTCTTCTAATCCACACTGCCATGAGCACTGAGGCCACTGGGAAATCTTAAAATAAACCATTTGAAATAATTTTTTTGTAAAGCATTTGCTTGTACTGTTTTGTCTGTCAGCTCGTAGTTTGTTATGTCTTGGTTTTGTGCTCTCTTGGCGAGTTGAACCATTTTTTGTCCCTTCATTTTATTTATTTAGAGCACACTGACTGTTTACTTGTAAGCCCAGCTGTTAAAGTTACGAGGAAAAAAAACAACAACATAGGAATATACAGTACTATATACAGTAAAACACATATTTCAGAATTAATACAATACAAAAAGTAGTGGGTTTACATCACTTTTCATCACATTTTCCATTAAAAGATCTCATGGGAGTTTATATAAAGACATCTCACTACTTAGTAATTATAATAACTGATTTTGGAATATTTTTGATGATTGTGGGCATCAAGGGCCCACTATCAATATGTGTTAACATCACAGAAGTTATGCGTTAGGAATAGTGGGATGTCTGTATTTACTGTTATCGTCCAACACCTGGTTTAGAAAATTGGGTACCACTTTAAAATAAGACTACCTTTATAAAGGGTATATAAACTGTTAATTACATGTAGTTTATCAATGGTTACTAATTAGTTTGTAAATACCTTAAAAAATAATTAATAATCAATAATAACACATACGTAGAAAGGGCAACAATGACCTGTTGTTTTCCAAATAGTGAACCCACAGCCATCTATATTGTTGCCCTTTCTACGTATGTTATAACTGATTATTAATGATTTTTAAGGCATTTACAACCTAATTAGTAACCATTAATAAACTTATTGTAAACCATTTATAAACCCTTTATAAAGGTAGGCTTATTTTAAAGTGGTACCGAAAATTGTCATTGTTTTATTGAAATTAAATCAGATAAGTGATGGAATTGAAAAAAAAAAATGTTAATCGTTTTAAGCTGTTCCAAATCATTTTGGAGCATTTTTATCACAATATGAATAACAGCTGTTATTTCAAATAATTAGTTATGAGTTTGTTTGTTTTTTTTGGAAAGCGACTATATAAATCTAAAAAAATAAAATTCAATGCCTGTCGCTGTTATTTTCGGAAGTATTGGTCTATTAAAAAAAAAGTGAGCGATGCACAATAAATGCTACATTTGTCAAAGAATAATAGATACCACTTTAAAATAAGAGTACCTTTATAAAGGGTTTATAAATGGTTTACAATAAGTTTATTAATGGTTACTAAGTAGGTTGTAAATGCCTTAAAAATGATTAATAATCAATTATAACACATACGTATAAATGGAAACAATGACCTGTTGTTTGCCAAATAGTGAACCCACAGCCATCTATATTGTTGCCCTTTCTACGTATGTGTTATAACTGATTATTAATGATTGTTAAGGCATTTACAACCTAATTAGTAACCATTAATAAACTAAATGTGAACTATTTATAAACCCTTAATAAAGGTAGATATATTTTAAAGTGGTACCTGAATAATCACACACTATATGAACAAATACTTTTTTTATGAGGTTAAGGGTCTTTAGTTTGATATGCTCCCTTCAAGGGCATAAAACTTCATTTTCACTGCCATTATCAACTTTCAGTTAGTGAATGGCAGTAGCTATGAGGTTGTACAGCAGGATAATCATGGCTGTCCTGCTTATTAAAGGAACATAGAACAACAAAACCTTGGCAGGACAGTCTGGGATCCTGTACTGGACTTGACGTGCTGTTTGTGCAGATATTTTCTGTGCTTTGCTAATTTATTTATTTCTTTTTTTTCTTTCTTTAAAGGTGTCATTCCAAATGTTTTCTTTCATTGTAAAATGTCTAGCTGTGCTCTCTAGTATGAATAAATGTCATTTGAAAAAAAAGTGCTCCGGTGTTTATAATTATAATGCAGTAATGTTTTAGTCCGGTTGAGGAGTGTGTGGGTAGAAACCATAGGATCTTGGCTTTTGCTCATGAATATTCATACATGCAAACATATTGCCTCTGATTGGCTAACAGCACTGTGAGGCACTGACACGGACAACAGTTAGAAACCTTTTAAAATAAAGTCATTTTTACACTTATAACAGCCTTTGCAATGACATATGTTACTTTACAACATGTGTAATGCCCTGCTAGTCTTAGAGTCTCTGTAAAATGTGAAATCCACCGGAGATCCTATGTAAACCTATAGTCACAAACAGAGGTGGGTAGTCCAGGTTCAGAAAGTAAAAATCCACCCTGGGGTTTTGTTGGCTGATCTGCAGCAGAGCGGCCCAGGCAGTTGGACCAAATCCTTGGGGTGGATTTTTACTTTTTTAAACATCTAACTTTTTTGCTATCTCAGTTATACTTCACTGGTGGTGTTTTATAGACAAATTCTAACCACTTGTTCCTTAACTCTGAATGACTGGGCAAAGCCTATAACACTGATGTGTTATTCGCACAAATAACACAATAACGAACTGCCATGATGTTTCTAGCGCTGTTATCTCCTATCTGACGAGACAGTGTTGCTACCTGGTTGTGAGCCAAGGTGGGCGGGGCCATGAATACTAATTTACGGGTTGACGTAGACACGGTGCTTTCCCTAAAGTGGATTTTAGCACAAGGACACCTTTAATTCTTTCTTTTGAGTTTGTTAAAATGATTTTTAATTTCACAAGAATAAACACCACACATAAGTTCTTCCTGTGAGTGCTCTGCTTAAGTATGGATATGGATGGATTCTGTCTGAGTGGGATTACAGGGCTGGATTGAGATAAATCCAGATCTTGTACAGCCTCTACAACAGGCACTGTAAATGTATGCACATTAAAATCAACCTCTTTAGACATTCCACTAGTGATTCCTGGCAACGTTGTGCATATATATTAGGAGCCTTCACCTTGACACACCCAACATGTCACAAACCATCAGCTGAGATTTTCAGCCTTATGTTCTAAAAAAGAGAACTTAAAGATCATTGAGCACAAGCTTACTGAGGATTCTAAAAGTCAAACATGAGAAAATGGCTCACTCAGTTCTTTGTGGGTTTTTTGTACATATAACAGTTTTTATATAATTTCACATACAGTATATTGCATTGCAGTATATACATTTACATGTATTTTTTTTTAAATATGCAAAGCCATTTTTATCTTATCATGAAGACCCAAACCTGAAATTGATCAAATTTATCATCATATAATTTAATAAACAAATGGATAAATAATGAACCAAACAGAAACGGAAAAAGTGGTTTACATTAACTAATATTCACATTAATAAATCAATAAACCAGGGGACAATACTCACTCCTGATACTGAAACTCAGTCCTGTTACTGGCACTCGTTTCTTTTACTTTTTATGTTATGAGTAGCAGGACTGAAAGTAACAGGAATGAGTTTTTAGCATAGAATTAGCAAAAACATAAACAATAGCTATGCTATGCAGCTAAGCAAATAACACGATGACACATTCTGGTGATTTTCCCAACATATATTATAAAAATAAACCATAAGATCTAAGAATTAATTTAGGTAACAGGACAGAGTGTTAAAATTGAGCTCCTCAGTCAGAGTTACAATCAGATCAAATATACAGAAAAACTAATGAGGGAACTTAGTTTTGGTCTCCCCATGTTCTTTAGAAGAACCAGCTGATGTCACTTCCTGTTGTAGATGTGACTTGTAGAATGTTCAAGATGTTTCAGATGGGGTACTGTGCAACAGTAACAGGACTGAGTGATAACCGAGGGAGTCACACAAAAATGCAAATAAAATTACATATCTGAATGATTTTAATAATTATATTTCATGGTAAAGTTTATAGTTAGAGAGTGGGGACAGGTAACAAATGCTATATTTTCAGTGTTCTAAGTATTTTTTAAGTATGTTTTTAATTAGATATCTTTCTTTAGCAACTAGGCCAATTTACAATACACTATGCTTAATAATAAATTGTTGTTTTTTTTAATGTAAATTATTTTGTGTGCACATTTATACATTTATTTTACATTTATACATATTTTCTGGAGACAGAAATGGCACCGATTCAGCAGAATACGCCTTATACAATGCAGGTGGGATCTGCAGGATACATCACATAAGTGGTGATAAGAGGGACATGAACCACTACCATTTTTCAGCAGGATAATGCTCATCCACACACAGAAATGGTTTCCCATTCACGAAGCATAAAAAACACAGAATGTGATTTTTTTCACTGAAAGTTGATGATGGCAGTAAAAATGAAGGGACCATATCAAACTAAAGACCCTTAACCTGTTTAAATTTTGAAATAAAAAAGTATTTGTTCATATAGTATGTGAACATCCTTTAAGAAATGTACCATTTATTGAGCATGGTTCATTTTTGAAAATTGACTAATATTACAAATAGAAGAGTGACACACAGCGCTTTTTCATTCATTCAATGAAAATGAAGCCAAAACCTTCCGCCATGTTGTTGATCCTGAAACCCGAGTCTGCGCAGTAGAGACCAGAGGAGGGAGAAAGACTGTGGAGAGACCGCCTACTCATTTAAATAACCCCGCCCCTGAGGGCTGCCTCGCGGTCACAGACTGCAGAGCGGAGCGGAGCGGATCTGACGGCCTGTTATTGGTCCCGCCCATAACCAGCCCTTTTACAATAACCACACCTGTTTTTAATAGAGCTGAATAAAAAACGAATTCTGTGGGAATATAAAAATGACAATACAAGCAGAGGTTACACTAGCTGCTGCATTTACATAAAGGAGGAAGAATTACAGTATATTGGAAAAAAACGTGATTGAAAGTTTTCTGTTTTGCCATTGAAACCTATGGGGATGGGTGGGGTTATACAGCTTTCTGCAACCGAACAGCAGGGGGCGCCCGACCTGTGGTGGCTTCACTTTTGAGAGACGATGCTCTGTCCAGCTATACACAGTCTATGGTTAAAACGAACTCTGGTCTGTTTGTAAGTTTAGTGCGGTTAAACTGAACAGGTGTGAAAACTGTAACCGCACTCGGGTGCGGATCAAAAGAACCGGTACCAGACCACCTAGAGGAGGTGGTCCCAAACGAACTCTGGAGCTTTTCACTTGTGGTGAGAACGTGATCCGGTCTCGATCTGACTCAGCTATTAAATATAGTCCATTTATTTGAGCTAAACTGCTGATGATAAAGCGCAGTTTAATCTGATATATTAGCCAGATTACGCTAATTACCACAGCTATAAATAAAGCTGTGTCCCTGCACGCGTGGTCTGTGCTGCGTTCACTGTGTTCACTGCTCACAGCTGTGTGACTCGGTTTGCTATGTGTACATCTGCGCTGCTGCACGTCCAAACACTGGGTTTGAAATACGCAACATTTCAGCTTTCAGTGTTAAAGCACAGATATACTCACTGGAACACAGAATCTTCTCACTAAATTTAACTCTTACGCCAGACAGCTTTGACCAATCAGAGGACACAGCCTGCTCCCGTGGTTTATCGGTGAGTATTTTGGTGCGTTTAGGTTTATGTCTGTGTGAAACCAAATCAAACAAAGGGAGAAAACGCTCCAACTAAACAAACTCATCAACTGATTCGGATCATAGAAACCGAAATAACTGAAATTTGAAATAATAGCTGTCATTAAATAATAGCTGTGATTGAAATGCTCCAAAATGACTTGGAAAATGTTTTAGGCACCTGAAATACCTTTAAAACGTCACTTTTATCTATTATGGGACTCCAGCTTTGACAACACCTGAGTGTGCCGGATCTACAGGTCAAGTTGCAGCATTTATGAGTGAAGGTACCGCAGGATCCCATATGGAGCATCTATGCCTCCCTGCCTAACTATATTGCTAGAGCCACTAAAGCCACTTTTCAGTTCTTCAGAATCAGCCAATAATCTTCCTTACACCATCTTTACATTCCAACAACTTCTTGGTGCATTTTGTTTCCTTCAATTTGTGTATTGATTATATATATTTTTACACACACACAAACACACAGTCATTACTATTCTCTTCTTGGATTAATTACGTTCATGTTTAGTTTCTCAGTGCTGCTCTTTTGTGCATCCTTCCACACACCTATTGCTCTAGCTCAGCAGGTGTATTTTTCTCTTTCTTTTTTTCTTGAGACTTGAGTTACCATGACAAATTATTGGGAATGTGTGTGTGTGCAAAATATCATTATTTAGCATGATGAAAGCAGGGCTGAAGATGGATTTTGTTTTTGCTCTTCTTAATCAGCGGAATTTCTTTCCCCAAGTTGTCCTAGGACAGACTACTGTGATATAAATGTGCAGGCGAGTCATGTAATCGTCTTCCTTAATTGAAGCAGGGAGCTCTTATTATCATCTTTCATCAGCCTCATCACCAGCACTACTATCACCACCACCACCATCAACATCATCATCATCATCATGATCTCATCGGCATAATTAAACCTTAATACAAAATCTCAGCTTGCTCATGAATCTGTCTGGCTTTTTTTCTCAGCAATTTTTAATCTTACAGCTAGAGGTGCCTGAAATAACAGGACCCTCAGTATCAGGTCTGGGAGATTTGGGAAGTATTAAAAGCTGGAGCACATGTGTGGAAAACATAACATTATGACCACCTCCTTCTGTTAGTCTGCATACTTTAATATCCTCATTTGACCCTGTTCTTCAATGGTCAGGACTCCACAGGAGAGACAACCACCACAGAGCAGCTGTTATTTGGGTGGTAGGTCATTTCTTTGTAATCATGTTTTTTTATTGAATGTTTTATAGACAACAGATGCAGCAATACAGTACGTCAAACTAAGACTATCCCCTTTAAATCCCATCCACACCCACCTCACTCCCCACTACCAGAGTTCAAAAGAGGACAAACTGTTGGTGCACGTCTTGCTGGCGCATCTGTGACCAAGACAGCAAGTCTTTGTGATGTATCAAGAGCCACGGTATCCAGGGTAATGTCAACATACCACCAAGAAGGACCAACCACATCCAACAGGATTAACTGTGGACGCAAGAGAAAGCTGTCTGAAAGGGATGTTCGGGTGCTAACCCGGATTGTATCCAACACACATAAAACCACGGCTGAACAAATCACGGCAGAATTCAATGTGCACCTCAACTCTCCTGTTTCCACCAGAACTGTCCGTCACCATAACGCTAGCTTCAGCTCCGAGCGCCGCTATTACTGAAATGAAAATGACATAGACATATATATATACATAGACTTCTCATAGATTGCCTCCTGGCACCGGCTGCTACACTTTGCAGAGTCTATGTATATTTATATATGTCTATGACATTATCAATACAAATATGGTGGAGCTCGGAGCTGAAGCTAGCGTTACGGGATGTAAACAGTGTTTTTAATAAGCTTCTTGTGCATTTTTTAAGTTATTAATTCCTCGTTTTAAATATCAGGGCTCTCCAGATTCTAGCAAGGAGGTGTGGAGCTACTTTGAGCCTGAATAACGGTGGAAAAAGCAATTTATCAGAGCAAATTATGCCCCGTGTCACCCAGTCTGAAGGGTGTTTGGACAAACTTAAAATTTCTGGAGCTAGGAACGCAGTGGGAGAACGGAGCTGTGCTATTCATCAAAGGTAAGTACTCTTTACCATGTTTTACTGCACCAAAAGTCCATTTTACACCGGAGTTCTCCTTTAAACAGGGCTGTTTTTTTAGAGAAGGAGTTTCAGCTATACAGCTCTTTCCTCATCTGCCAGACACTGGGCCTCATTTGCCATTTGACCCCAGTATAAGGGTCTGCAGAGTCTGAAGGCTAGAAGTCTGGAGCCGATGTCATGCGTTCTACACTTGCTCCTGTTTTGCATTAGTGAGCTTCATCATTTGGGGAGGAGCATCAGTCTACAGTTTAAAAGAGACAGAGTCCTCTGAGAGAACTGCACTGAAAAAAAACAGTGCGTAAAATTTACTTGAAAAAAACTTTGCAACTTTGGAAAGCATTCTCATTTAAGCAATTTTGCTTTCGTGGATAAAAAAATATTTTTAAAAATAGATGAAAGGAAATCTTAATTTTTAAAAACATACAAAGCACAATTTCAAAATGAAGGACATTCCATTTAATAGTTTTTTTTGTGGGTTAACACATGGCTTAACCTTCTTTTCACACTATAAGGCGCACCGGATTATAAGGCGTTCTATCTATAAACGTCTATTTTCTGGTCTATTTTCATAGATAAGGCGCACCAGATTATAAGGCCCTTTATGTGACACTAGTAAGGAACAGGGGTGTCTCTATGCTTTTCTTCTAATTCAGCAGGTCTCACTGCTGGGTGGCTAAATCCAAGCTAAAAAAAAAACATTTTCTTTTAAAGTCAAACAAGCGCTGGATGTTCATCTACACAGACTTCTCTCCTAAAACTTTTTATTTGGATGAGTAAAGCACTTTTGCTTATTTACAGTAAACTTAGATTTCCATATTTTCACTAAGGCTAGCCGCGGTTAGCGCAAGTAATTGTTGCCGGTAATCCAGGGTGATACAAACCTTAAAATGGTTTTAACAGGGTAAACACGCAGACTACAATCCAATATACTCACCTCTAAATGGGTAAAGAGTTTGGAAAGTTAATGCTAAAGCTGCTCCAGCAGTGCTAGCCAGGGTTAGCGGCAGGCTACAGTCTAATAATACTCACCTCTGAACAGCAAAAGAGCTAGCGCTTAGTGTGGTTAGCGGCTAATGCTAAAACTGCTCCAGCCAACTGTCTGATGCTGTACTAGTGGCTGTAATGCTTCTAACAACCTGGCCGGTAAAATCCATACATAAGACACACGAATTATAAGGGGCACTGACGATTTTTGTAAAAAATTAAAGGATTTTAAGTGTACCAAAAAAATATGGTACATGTACACAGGGTACATGTAAGCGTATACTATAATCATAACTATTTTCAAGTCAATTAAATAAAATTTTATTTGTATAGCGCCCTTTACAAATATTGTCACAAAGCAGCTTCACAGAGATACAGGTCCAAGCCTTTTCTGAGCGAGCACCATGCTGATAGTGGCAACAGTGGTAGGAAAAAAAACTTCCTCATACTTAGAGGAAAAACTTTGGGAGTTGCCAAGACTTAGGCCACATTCACATTACCAGGCTTAAGTGACTCAAAGCTTATTTTTTGCTCCATGTGGCTCAGATCTGATTTTTTCATGGCTGTGTGAACGTGCCAAATATTTATATTTTTTTCAAATCAGATTCAAATCACTTTCATATGTGGTCTTACATCAGATATGTATCTGATCCATGGACATGCAACAGGAATGTCTTTTTGTTTTCACGCATGCGCTACGTGTTAGTCTCTTGTACCCACACATCTCTTGGTGCAGCTGTGCAGCTATAGCTGTAAAAACAGCAAAAGCAAACCGCCTGGCCTTTTTTCTCCTCCTCGACCTGAGCATGAACTTCAGACCAGCTGTTTACTCTCCACTCCAGCAAAAGATGCTCCACATATGAGCTGCTAACTCATCCATTTCCCTTTATAAAGCTACGAGTCATCTCTCAAATATGAGTTTTTTTGTTGTTGGTGAAGAAGGAGACGTTTATACAGGTATCAATGTGCGCATGTGAGGCGGTTCAGGGACAGATTTGTTCACATTACACACAGATACAGATCACTTACTTTTGTGAGTGTGAACCGTCAAGATAGCCAAATCTGATCTGAGCAAAAAAATCAGATTTGAGCAGTGTGGACGTGTGAACTGTGTTAACTACTCTGAAGCCTTATAGCCTTATACAAATAACATAAAAACGACTGTACAGAGAGCTAACTGTGAGCTATAGCTAATGTAGGAACAGGTTTTGACTATAGTGTCCTGTAGTTTCTCAAGCTAAACCAACTTGGGTTCTAAACAAATGATCCAAATCTAAACGAATTATCAAATTTTCAAAAATTACACTCAAATTTATAAAAAAGTAAAGTACTTAAAAACATCTTCCGTGCACAAATCATCAAATCATTGGAAACTAACTTTGCATCTTTAAATCCTGCACATCATACAAATCTCAAAAAGTTAGACACACACACACACACACACACACAGAGCCAACTCCTTTTTCCATCCCTTCCAACATCTGCTTGTTCTTCCTCTTATTAAAAAAAGTCTTCGGCGTTTCATTACGGCTGATTTGCATAGTAATGGTGCGCATATTAATCAGCTACTTCAGAGGGTGGGCGGGCTAATGAATGCCGCAGTTGCTGCTATTTTAACTCAATTTTACCTCATCCATATTCAGACAGCCCCTCCCTCCCTCACGCACACGCACACGCACACATACTTCACGCCACAAACACACAGTGTGAGGAAGAGGAATTCACTGTCCTGTGAAACAACAGCCCAATCTCAGGCCTTTTACATTAATCCAATTAATTAGTGCCATTGATATGCGCTCGCTCTGAACCAGCAGATGTTGGCCTGATGGCTGCTCGGCGTTTGGGTTGGACTGTTTTGTTAAATGTAGGACTGGGTGTTCATTGGTTTGCGGTCAAGACAAATACAAGCATTGATCAACATTTTTTTTTTTTTTTAATGATTACAATTTTTCCTGAAAAAATCTGAAACACTCTTAATAAATTATTTTATATTCCTTTATTATTCCTTTATTATCATTTAACATAGGTTACCAGCCTTATATCACATATGACCAGCAATGTTATTTTTATGTATTTAAGAAATTCTATATTCTATTTACTTCTACAGTGTTATTATAATCACAAATTTACTTCTGCAGTGCTATTATAATCATTAATTTATTTCTGCAGTGCTATTATAATCATGAATATATTTCTGCAGTTTTATTATAATCACAAATTTACTTCTGCAGTGCTATTATAATCATTAATTTATTTCTGCAGTGCTATTATAATCATGAATATATTTCTGCAGTTTTATTATAATCACAAATTTACTTCTGCAGTGCTATTATAATCATGAATATATTTCTGCAGTTTTATTATAATCACAAATTTATTTCTGCAGTGCTATTATAATCATTAATTTATTTCTGCAGTGCTACTATAATCATTAATTTATTTCTGCAGTGCTATTACAATTATGAATTTATTTCTGCAGTGCTATTATAATCATTAATATATTTCTGCAGTGCTATTATAATCGCACATTTACTTCTGCAGTGCTATTATAATTATAAATTAACTTTAGCAGTGCTCCTCCAGTAATAAATGTACATTAGTAGTGCCTCTCCAGTCAAATGTGAGTGGCATGTATACAGCCAAATGCAGCCAGCCGTTTGGTAAACAAACAAATGCTAAAGCTAAATTAGCTCAGCTAATGTTACTCTCTTACTAGCCATGAACAGCTTAAATAAAATGAATGATTTATTTCATTTAATTTGTGTAAGTAGAGATTAAAAATTATTTTTAACTAATTTAATCTAATTAATTGATTTAGGGTGTGTCAGTGTGTGTTTGGTATCATAAAGATGCAAAAAATAACACCTTGTGAAGCTCAAATCGTGCAAAATTAATATACCAATTCTCTTAACATCTCATGAGTGTAACATGAAATAAACCAAGCATTGCATCACTTGCTATTCTCTTTAAGAGTCAGGTGCACTCTGATTTTTGCGGATTGCTATTTTAATGGCGCTGCGCTTCTCAGCAGAGGAAATTTACCTGCTCATTCATGCCATGAAGATACGCCAGCAGGTCATTTGTAAGAACAGCAATGTTGTTTTATTGTTTATTCTGTTAATTGAGGATGTAAAAGTTGGGTTCGCATACTGTTCATGTGTGTGTATGTGTAACAAGTGGATCAATCAGTGGAGCACCTGTGTTTTCCATTACCAAGATAGCAATATGCTGGAAATTTACATAAACACTCCTCGTTTCCAGACCACGATAACCATCAGTGTGGATATATTCACAAGCGCCTTTGCTATTTAAACAATGCAGGCTGAAGGTGCAAAAATACACTGTTGAAGGGATGTAAAGTAGCGATTCTACTGTATATTCCAAAAAAAAATTGTCATTCAGAGCATTTATTTGCAGAAAATGAGAAATGGCTGAAATAAAAAAAAAGATGCAGAGCTTTCAGACCTCAAATAATGCAAAGAAAACAAGTTCATATTTATAAAGTTTTAAGAGTTCAGAAATCAATATTTGGTGGAATAACCCTGATTTTTAATCACATTTTTTTTCATGCATCTTGGCATGATGTTCTCCTCCACCAGTCTTACACACTGCTTTTGGATAACTTTATGCTTTACACTCCTGACGCAAAATTCAAGCAGTTTAGCTTGGTTTGATGGCTTGTGATCATCCATCTTCCTCTTGATTATATTCCAGAGGTTTTCAATTCGGTAAAATCAAAGAAACTCATCATTTTTATGTGGAGCTGTAAGACCTTTTTCACAACAGTGAAACAATCACCTGAATTGAATAAGGGTTACTCTTTAAACTCTTCAGTTCAATGATCATACTGAAACCCCTCAAGCATTAGTGAGGAGAAAATGAGAGGGGAGAAAGGATGAAGTCAAATGGAAACACTGATGCCCTTTTTATTCTATCACTGACTGGATATTCCACTGTGGTTTGGTGGCAGGAAACTAAATATATATCGGTGAGCTATAATTCCCTTCCAAAAGAGAAGAAAAAAGAAGCTGGAATCGGACCTACTACTTCCGCTGATTCCTCCGTAGCATTGACTCGGAGTGGTGTGCTACTGAATTACCATGGAAAAATGAATTGCCTTGGCAATGTCTAATGTTTTGTGACACAGCATGAACAGAGCGCAGCCCCCTTCCCCTGATCGGAGGCTGAAGCGGCTCGTCGGAGATATTAAATTAAGCAGTCGTGGAGATAGGGGTAATTTAGTTTTCTGCTTCGCTAGGCCAACCGGCTCGGCACAGAGAGGTGGGGTGGGCTGGGGAGCTGGTGGCCAATCGCTTTCCAGCCCTATCTCATCCCCCCTATCATCTGGTCAGCCTTTCTTTTTTCATGGATGATTGTCCTTCCCATGGACATGTAAATCTGACACTATTAAGCTGGAGATCTGACTCTGTTACATCACCTGAAGATGTTCGGTAAAATGCGATGAGATTTTTACAGCAACCTGCTGTATATGATCCACAATCCAAACCAGCTGAATGCAGCTAATGGATTTCAGGAATACTACTGGGATGAGGTCATCTGTCAATAATTCAGGCGGGGTTTGGTTGAAGCTCTGAGGATGTGGTTCAGTGGTTTAGGGTGTATAATAGAGAACTATAGAGTTGCTGCTTTCATTCTGTGGCGAGACAAAGTTAGTGCGTTCCATATGCAGATATAGGTTACAGTGCCAAAGTTACCCTGCAATTTCTACTGCAATTACCTAATTCCATACAGAATTTCAGTACACTACAGATTTTAACAATATGCATCAAACCAAAATACCAAAAAAATAAATAAATACATAACAGGTGAATTGATTTAAATTTACTGTGCTGAAATGACACCTTAAATTGTACCATTTATGGTGTGATGTAATTCTATTGTTAATATTTTTATGTCAAAACGTAAAAATAAGTGGAAAAATTCAGTAAAAAAAGCAAAATCTGCACTTAATAATAGCATCTCTCAAATAAGAAGAGATGTTTTATTTAATGTAAAACAAGTATATGTTAGATAGACATATGATGTGCATATGTGTAAGTGTGTGAATTAAATGTTGATGTATGTTTATTACATAATTAACTACATAATAATAACTGTAGCAAAGGATAAGCCTTTAAATTATGGAGGTTAAAATCTAGGATTTTGTATTCTGAATCTGAATTTTATATATTGGAATAAAAGTTTCATGACAAATAATATATTTAATATATTATTAATTCATTCATTTCATTTTCAAAAATGTTGAACTTGTCTTATAAAGTTTTATCATTGAACACTGTTTAAAATGTCATCTGATGAGGTCTAATGCCTGATACCTAGTTTGACAATAGTTTTAAGAATATTTTAACCTGAACATATTTTTCTAATATCTTTACAGTGCATGTGGTAAAGCAGCATAATCCCCAACCCTGTTGGAAACGCGATATGTGTTAATAAATCTTGTAGCATCTGGACCCTCACAGATCCTGCCTTAAATGGAGAAGGTATGGGTAGACCATGGAGATACAAGACTTTTATGTAAACAGTAGTGGAGAGTGAGCGACTAGTTTGAAGCAGGTGGCAAAAATGAAAAGATGGGAAGCTAATCTGTGGCCTGACTTCCGGAGACTTCCATCAGTCAGGTGACAGGAGTATCTGAGGGTTGAACATCCATTAGTATCAGGCCAGACAGGATTGCTGTCAATAACTTTTAGCAAGGCAGAAAGATGAAATTAGTTTTGACTGGATTAATGGAATGGAGAACAGAAAATATGTAACATTATCATTACCGTGTGATTATCTATTGACTCCAGCAGATCTGAATAATAACATTGTAACTAAAGGGAGAGAGCCAGAAGGTAACATAGACATGGAGGCTCCCTGAAACACCGGCATCCACCCACTCCACCCTCCACAAACTTGAGGGATTTTGTGCAGGGAGTTATATCATTGCATAAAAAACGTTTTTCTCTTAAGTGTCAGTTAAACAATAGCAACATATCTCCTTTGTTACAATATCGCTGTCACGAGAGCCAAACACCGGACAGACAAACACTGATACAAAACAATTTGTTTATTGACTACAGGATTAGGCAGATATGCATAGTCAGGGGCAGGCAGAGCCAGTAACAAAAATGGCAGCGTAAATAAACAACATACCAAAGTGTGTCCAGGCAAAGGAGGTCATACACAAGGAAACCAAACACAAGAATAAAAGGGCTAGGCAAAGGGATGGTTGGTAAACAGAAAAAGGGTTGAAAACAAAAGAGAACTAACAATAAACAAAGGGCTAGGCAAGAGAGTGGTCAAAAAAGAACGGCAACAAAGAAACAATGTACAAAAGAAACGCAAGGTAGAAGAGCTATACAGGATAGATTTAATACCGGGCGATGATAGAGTGAAAGAAGGGGGTATTTATACTACAGAGACCAGGTGTTGGCAATCTTAGCAACAAGGCGAACACGAACACTAATGTGTCACATGGTCCAGCAAGTCTGAAAGACAGAGAGCAGGTGCACACTGGGAATTGGAGTCTTTCTCAGGACAAAGAAAGTCATTGGCAGACAGACAGACAGGCAGTAACTGACAAGGTCTCGCAATATAAAACTGGAACACCTGGTTTTAGACCCCAAAAATTTATTGCTATGGTAGAAATATGAGAGTTGAGGTGCACATTGAATTCTGCCGTGATTTGGGCAGCCATGGTTTTATGTTTTTTTGGACACAATCCGGGTTAGCACCCGAACATCCCTTTCAGACAGCTTCCTCTTACAGCGTCCACAGTTAATCCTGTTGGATGTGGTTGGTCCTTCTTGGTGGTATGCTGACATTACCCTGGATACCGTGGCTCTTGATACATCACAAAGACTTGCTGTTTTGGTCACAGATGCGCCAGCAAGACGTGCACCAACAGTTTGTCCTCTTTTGAACTCTGGTATGTCACCCATAATGTTGTGTGCATTGCAATATTTTGAGCAAAACTGTTAAAGCTCTTACCCTGCTAATTGAACCTTCACACTCTGCTCTTACTGGTGCAATAATGTGCAATTAATGAAGATTGGCCACCAGGCTGGTCCAATTTAGCCATGAAAACTCCCACACTAAAATGACAAGTGTTTCAGTTTCATTGTCCAACCCCTTGTCCAATTTCAGTGACCCTAAAACACAGTGTTCACATGGACGGGAGGCCATAACACAGAGAAAGGCTTAGCTGTTAAAAATATCCCGATACATGTGGCCAGGGCCTGAGTTAACTTACATCCAAGGCATTTATCCAGCTCAAATGGACACCAGCTTCGTAACAGGAAGTGCAAAGTCACCGAGTGTGAAATTGCATGAGGGCGAAGCCAGATTTGCTTACACCCTCAGCAGAGTGTTGACATTTGAGGGGCTTTGATTTGGGATTTCTCAAACCACCCCGGTAAGGGAACCATCCGTTTTCCAAAACACCAGCATGTTTTATGGGAGAGGAGGCCGTGGGTAAATAAGCAGGCTAGCATGCGTTTCTGTTTAGCAGCGCCGGCTTGCGTTCTTTCATTGCCTATTGTGTTGCCTGTGTTCTTTCATTATCTGTTGTGTACCACAGCGTACACAGGCTTCATCTCGGGGAAGATAGAGCAACACTGTTTAACTGTTTTGGTTTTTCTGACCCAGTCTTGCAGACAGGCATGAGTGCTCTCACAAGCAGACATGAAAACACACACACACCGCCAGCTGTCAGGAGGACGTGTCTGTCAAAGTTAAAGTACATACTTCTAGTAGACGGTACTTGCTGTTTATACCACCTTTGAAGAGCATTCTTTGAAGACCTTCTTCTCTACCTAGTCAGTTTTCACTCTCCTTCATCTCATTTATTTTTAGGCCCATAAACATGTCTAGAACTTTCTAGACTTTTCCTAATCGTTATTGTAGTGAAACATCTCTCTGAACTCTTCTCTTATTAAATAAATGTGAAAAAAAAAAGATCTTAGCTTCCTTGATGTACGTTAATGTAATGAGGTTTTGGGGGCATTTTTTTTGCACATTCAACATGACATACACTGTCTGGCCAAAAAAAAAATAGTCACACACTGCATTTTATCTTTGATTGTTGACATTGTTTTAATAAGCTTCTGCAATCTCACAAGATTTATTTCAATCCAGTGTTGCTGGGTTAATTTTTCACCAAGATCTTGCAGCAGCATTGATGATGGTAGAGTCTGACCACTGCACAAAGCAGCTCTTCTCCATCCAGCACATCCCAAAGATTCTCAATGAGGTTAAGATCTGGACTCTGTGGTGAATTCTCTCAATCCATGTGTGAAAATGATGATCTCATGCTCCCTGAATCACTCTTTCACTATTCCAGCACCATGAATCCTGACATTGTTATCTTGGAATATGGCCGTGTCATCAGGAAAGAAAAAATCCATTGATAGAATAACCTGGTCTATATTCAGTATATTCAGGTAGTCAGCTGACCTCATTTTTTCAGCACATACTGTTGCTAAATTGTAGTTGTTGCTGAAAAGGGTGGCCCAACCAGTTATTTGATTTAAAGGACAAACAATTTTTCACACAGGGCCATGTAGGTTTGGATTTTTTTTTCTCCTTTAATAATAAAAACCATTTAAAAACTGCATTTTGTGTTAACTTGTGATGTCTTTGACTAAAATTTAAATTTGTTTGATGATATAAAACATTTAAAAGAGACAAACATGCACAAAATAAGAGATCATAAAGGTGGCAAACACTTTTTCACATTACTGTACATCTTTAACAGACAGGGTAACATAAAATGATACATTAAACATGACAATTGTCATATTTTATGCCACAAGAACTTTTTTAAAGAGCATCACTATTCTTAAAATGCAACAAAACTAGCTTAAAATTTGCTTTGTTCTTCAAACTAGCTTAAATATTACTGACTTGTTTGCCGTTCAGTTTCTCTGATGTTGCTATTTATAGGTTTATGTTTGAGTAAAATGAACATTGTTGTTTAATTCTATAAACTACAAACAACAATATAAATATAATGACAATATAAATATTGTCATTTAGAGCATTTATTTGCAGAAAATGAGAAATGGCTGAAATAACAAAAGATATCTTAATCTCAGACCTCAAATAATGCAAAGAAAACAAGTTCATATTCATAAAAGTTCAGAGTTCATAAGTGTTCAGAAATCAATATTTGGTGGAATAATCCTGTTTTTTAATCAGAGTTTTTATGCATCTTGGCATCATGTTCTCCTCCACCAGTCTTACACACTGCTTTTGGATAACTTTAAGCAGTTCAGTTTGGTTTGATGGCTTGTGATCATCCATCTTTCTTTTGATTATATTCCAGAGGTTTTCAATTTGGTAACATCAAGAAAAAAAGAGGTCTCTTATTTTTTTCCAGAGCTGTATATACAGTATTATAGAGTGTATTACAGTATTTCCATACAGTATTCTTAGTAAAGTTTCAGATACACTTTGCTATTCCAACTTTTTGGGATTAGTAAAGCATTTTTTTTAATACAAAATATTTTATCTGTTTATTACGAATAACTGTACTTATGTTATCATCCCTTTCTTAACAGTTTTACCCGCAGTAAATTATATTTCAGCTACAATAACCGTACTATTCTTTCCAATTCCGTAGCGATATGATGGGTGGCAGTGGCTGTAAGTCCTGTAAATGGTGCCTTTACAAAAGGTCTAACAGCCTTTTCACCTTCGGAGATTCCACACTAAGCTGTTACGTCTCAGAGTGGCCCACACTGAGCATGCTGGGTAGGGACAGCAGTGTAACAGACACTGAGAACAGCGGAAAGACACAGTGCTCCTTTAAGGGGGCCTGTCAAGATAATGAAAACAAATGGCACCCTGGTCTCAGGAGGCCTGGCGATGGAGGAGGACTTCATTTGTGAGGCGTCTTCAGCAGAAAATCCTCTACACTTCACCCAGCGCAGACTCCTCCGTGACTGAGAGAGGGAGAAATAGTGAGTGAGAGGAAGAAAAATGAGAGCAGTCATTGTAATAATTGTTCAGGGTCAATTATTCCCACGTAGCAGCTATCGTGCTGACGCATGTTAGCCGACTGTCACACAGTCACTGAGCCGCACGTTAGAGAGAAGATACTACAGTTTATCAGCAGGTCAGTCAGCAAAAAGCTGCTGGATTGTCTCTGTACCTCACCGCTGAGACTCTGTATACACAGGGTCATTTAATAACAGTGCAGACATTTTGTTTTCTTACATAAGCTATATTAGAGATGCTAATCCTTGTCAGTTAAAGTGACAGTCTGTATGTTTTGAGCATTTAGAAATCTATATGGTGCTAATGTGTAACTGCACTGAGTATGTGGCTAAGTACTCTTAAAGCTGCACTAGGTAGGATTGAGATTTTGTGCTCGTGGGCTCCCCCTACAGTTGTAGAGTGTAATAAATGTTTCAGGCGGATTTTAGTTTCTCTTTCTCGTTTTCTGGCTTTCACAGACATATCCGGTCTCTTGCCAGCTTCTGCCAGAGTGTCTGTATGTTAGTTTGTAAAGAATGAACCAGTAGTCCTTGTAGAACTGTTAGAACTAAAGGTCGGAAAGCAGGTCGCAGTTCTCGTGAGCGTTGGTCGCGGCCGCCTCGGAAAACTTACAGAGTCTGGTTTGAGCTCAGAGGAGCTCCGGCACAGACACGAGAGAACACCGCTATTCCTCCTATTACACCTCAATGCAGCGCTGCAGTGAGTTTCAAGCTGTAATTTTACTTCTTTAAAAAGATCAAAAATCAAGGAAATCCTACCTAGTGCTGCTTTAACAAGACTTCTTAAAATGATTTCAGGTATGTCACTACAATAATAGTTATCACAGCAGCTCACACAGGGCCCCTGTTTTTATATGTCAGAGTAAGAATGCTGATCTGGTATCAATTCATGACATATACTTATTTCAACCAATAAAAATAGAAAAGCATGAACAGTGCAAAGTCCTATAAAAGTGCATCCACCACAGATCTAGTGGCTCTACTGGCTGGTTGCAGTATGATGTGTAGTTCTGCACATCATCATGTATTTTAAACAGACAATTTTCTATCTTGCATTTCTCTCTTAACTCTCTTTTTTCTTTTTAAATTTGCTCTGTGCTAAGAAAGTATCATATGGACTGATGTGAGAACAATGTTTAAGAATCAGTGATTAAGTTAAAGTTAAAGCGCCGGTGCTGGATACTTCAACAAGACAATGACCCCAAACACTAAACTCTGCTCAAAATCTACTAAAGCATTCACACAAAATAACAAGTACAAAGTTCTGGAATGATCATCTCAGTCCCCAGACCTGAATATTATTGTGTAATAATATAATATAATAATATTAAATCTGTGGTGTGATTTAAAGCAGCTGTTCATGATCAGAAACCATCAAACCTGACTGAACTGGAGATGATTTACAAAGAAGAATGACCCAAAATACCTTCAACAAGAATTCAGACTCTCATTGGAAGCTATAGGAAGAGTTTAGAAGCTGTTATTTCTGCAAAAGGAGGATCTACTAAATATTAATGTAATTTTTCTTTTGTTTAAAGAATTTTCTTTTAGTTTAAATAATTATTGCCCAATTTCTGTAAATCCTATACACTTCAGTTAACTGCTCTATGATATATTTAACTGAAATTGCTGATCTGAAAAACCAATGATTTATAAAGAAAAATCAAAATAATAAAAAATTTATCAGAGGGTGCCCAAACTTTTTCATACCACCATATAAATATAAATCCACCAGATAAAACATGAAATATCTCGTCATACAACAGCAAACATTTAAATGCAAGAAGTATTGTATATTTTGTATTTTCACTTTTTCTAATTTGGGGTTGTAATAAAAAGCTATTTGTTCACACAAAATCACTAAAATGATTGTGTATTAAATAGTATGTTTGCTGTCTTGTGAGGAGTTTGTGGGAGAATTCACCTCACGGAAAAGTGAAGCCAGCCATCATTTTATTCTCCGTCTCCATTTGCTCTATCTTCCATTTCTCACCCTTTTCTACTGTTCGTTCTTTATCTACAAAGCTCAGATTTTCCTTCTGTTCAGTTGCTTTTGTATAAAGGCAATTGAACTGTTATCCCACCACTGCAAAATAAGAAGACAAACCTTTCATTGCAACCTCTGCTCTTTATTTCCTCCTTTCGCCTCGCTTCTATTCTTCAGCTCTGTCTCCCTCATATACCCCCCTCCACCACCGCCACCACCTCTGCCATTCTTACAACTAACAGCTTCCTTTTCTTATCTCCTTCCTCCGCCTCTCTCTCTCTCTGCCTCTCTCTCTCTCTCTCTCTCTCCTCGCCCACCCTCTTCTTCTGACTTTAACTTCATCTTTCAAGTGCGTCTCCCCTTCTCCTCTCTCCATTCTCCTCGTGGAGGAGCGGCGGCTCTGTCTGTATTCACGTCACGTGCCCACCAAAGGTTACACGGCCCACTTTCTTATCAGCGGCAGGCATTCTGGGATATCGGCCCTCTCAGGCCAGTCTTCTTCACAGCTATCTCTAACCCCCCCACCACACACACACACACACACACACACCAACACTCACAGAAACACACAAACACACATACACACACACGCACACCTTTCTCTTTCTCTCTCTGTTTCTATTGCTGCTGTCTCTCTCTCTTTCTCTCTATCCTATCCTCTCTTCATTTCTGTTCTCTCTCTCCATCAACTGTGCATTTCTCTCTTTCTCTTGCTGGTCTCTCATTTTGTTTTTCTTTTTTTCTCGTCTAATCCCTCTTTTTTTTACTGTATATCCCACTACTGTACATCCCTACTATTTACAACTACAACCCCCCGAACTGGTCTGTGAACTCTCTTCTGTTTCTTCTTTCCCCCTTCCCTCCTTGCATCTATCTATCTATCTATCTATCTATCTATCTATCTATCTATCTATCTATCTATCTATCTATCTATCTATCTATTCAATTCAATTCAATATAGCTTTATTAGCACGACTGTAAATTACAGTGTTGCCAATCTATCTATCTATCTATCTATCTATCTATCTATCTATCTATCTATCTATCTATCTATCTATCTATTCAATTCAATATAGCTTTATTAGCATGACTGTAAATTACAGTGTTGCCAAATCCTTAATTAACAACAATGGTATATGAACATACATAACAGACATATCTATCTATCTATCTATCTATCTATCTATCTATCTATCTATCTATCTATCTATCTATCTATCTATCTATCTATCTATCCCCCCACTCTTTCTCTCTCTTTCTTTCTTTCTTTCATTTTTTCTTTCTTGCTGGCTTCTTGCGTCTGGCGTCTTTTCTGTGTATTTTTTCTTTCATTCTTTTGTCTCTCTTTTGTCTTTCTTTTGTACTACCACTCATTTCTCTTTCTCTCTCTCTATTGATGCAGTCTCTCTTGTTTTTCTCTATCCTATCCTCTCTTCTTTTCAGTTCTCTCTCCATCAACTGTGCATTTCTCTCTTGCCAGTCTCTCATTTTGTTTCTTCTTTTTTTCTCATCTAATCCCTCTCTTTTTACTGTATATCCCACTACTGTACATCCCTACTATTTACAACTACAAACCCCCCCCCCCCCCCCACCCCACCCCCTCCTCTCTCACTGGTCTGTGAACTCTCTTTTTTCTTTCCACTCTTTCTCTCTCTCTTTCTTTCGTTCTTTCTTTCTTGCACTCTTTTCTGTGTATTTTTCTTACATTCTTTTGTCTCCCTTTTAGTCTTTCCTTTGTACTAGCACTCATTTCTCTCTCTCTCTCTCTCTCTCTCTCTCTCTCTCTCTCTCTCTATTGCTGCTGCTGTCTCTCTCTCTTTCTTTCTATCCTATCCTCTCTTCATTTCTGTTCTCTCTCCATCAACTGTGCATTTCTTTCTTTCTCTCGTTCGTCTCTCGTTTTTTTCTTTTTATGTTTTCTTCATCCCCAATTTCTTAATCACTCTCTTTTACTGCATATTCAATCCCTACTATCTCTCCATCCCCACCTCTTTGTCTCACTGTTCTGTGAACTCTGTCTCTTCTTTTTCTCCCTACCCCAATTCCCTCATTGCTGTCTATCCATCTATCTATCCATCTATCTATCTATCTATCTATCTATCTATCTATCTATCTATCTATCTATCTATCTATCTATCTATCTATCTTGCTGTCCTCTTGCATTGTCTCTTCTGTGTATTTCTTCTTTTATTCCTTTGTCTCTATTTTTGTATTTCTATCTATCTATCTATCTATCTATCTATCTATCTATCTATCTATCTATCTATCTATCTATCTATCTATCTTTTAGTCTTTCCTTTCTACTACCACTCATTTCTCTCTCTCTCTCTGTCTCTCTCTCTCTTTTCCTGGCATGCGGTTGACTGCTAGAAGAATGACCTTTTGTGACCTTGTTCTTTTTTTCCCTCTTCTTTTTCTCTTTATACCCCACCCCCGGCCCCGTCCAGCTTCTACGGAATCTTTTACAGAATGAAAATGAAAGAATGAAAGGGTGACAGGGAGAACAGAGAGAGAGAGGAGAGAGATAGGCGGGTGTGTGTGTGTGGGGGGGGGGGGGGTGTGGGTGGGTTGTAGAGGGTTAAAGAGAGCAAGAAAAATCCCAGGAGAGTCTACATTGATAAGATTGGAGCGGAGTGTAAGAAAAGTGCCACTCGTACCTAGCTTTCTCTCTCTCTCTCTCTCTCCATCTCTTTCTGGACACTGGATCGATATCCTAACCCCCCTATCTCTCTCCTCTCCCACGTGCAGCCCACCTGACGGGCTGGTGGCTGGCTGGGTGCAGGGTGAAGGTGTGTGTAGGGGGCCGGGGTGGAGTGTTTGACAGCGCCGTCATGTACAAATTCATTTTGGATCAAGCTAGCCCTGCTGTAATGGGCACGCTCGCTCAAGGTCTTAGCGGTCACCACCCAGTGGAGGGGTGGAGAAGAAGAAAGGCGGGAGGAGTGAAGAGTAGAGGAATGTTAGAAGATGGATCAGTGTGAAGACTCTTAAAAATAAAGTACTGAGGGGGGTCTTTAAAGCAATGTTGTACAATAGAGGAACAATGTTAGCTTTAGCCCTTCTGTAGAATAACTATATTCAGTATTAACTATATTTTAAACTTTTTTTCATAAAAAAAATAAAAATAAAATTAGGCCTGTAGCAAAGATTTTTTTATTTTTTAAGTATATGTTGTCCCAGAAATACTATATTACAGTATTGTCATTTTAAGACTATTCTGATATCCACTGATATAATGATTGTATAATAGCATAATAATGCAATTGCACCCATTTAAAGAGCAATGATTTTTAATTCTTAAAATGTCAGACATTACAATTCTAATATACCATAGAATGTAAATAATTAAATGTAAATACAATTGATTTTTAAAATAAGTCAGCATATCTGCAGATTCACTTTAATGGGCTCTCCTTGGTAATATTGAGTTTTTGTCCATATATTGAACAGTAAATCGATAAAGTAATATATCACGACAGGCCTACTTATAATGGTAAATAGAATAACTAAATTATCCCCCAAAAAGAAGAAATGGTTGATGTACAGTTGTTCATTTGAAGAGCTTAAATCATTTATTTATTTTATATTTTTTTTAAAGAAGCATTATTTAAATGATATATGTGAGTGTGATAAACTTTATACAGTATATTTAATTGATATAATTTATATTTGTAATCCTTTTTTATTTTATGTTGGATACATCATCAGATATGGAGATTCTGTGCTTTTTTTCCGAGTGTGTTGGCTGCCTAGTAACGCTGCATAGGTGAGAGTTAAAAAAGAGGCGGGGCTGATTTTACATGTATCGAAGGAGGCGAGCTTTTACCATTCACCTCCTAGTGTTGGGAGCATTGCAAGTGGTAAAGGGAGTCCTGTTAATTGATGTGTGAGTGTGTTAATTGACTCAGCAAAACTGGGGAGAATGGTTAAAAAAAATTGAAAATAAATATAATAAAAGATAAAAAAGTTTCAAGACTATTTCTTTTTTGAACTATATATCCAAACCAGTTCAAAATGTTTAATCTAATATAATCCTCAGTGAATGCTACATTATGCATTAATAGGGACTTTGGATAGAGAAGGGAACCTTGTTGATTTTATCACAACAAATTATATATAGTACATAAAGTAACACATAGTTACTTTGTCACCTACTGGACTACTCAGCACTTCCACACATACTCTACAATATTTGCATATATATATATATATATATATATATATATATATATATATATATATATATATATATAGCCATTGTAATATATATATATATATTCATGTATGTTTTTTTCTTATGTCTACAGTGCAATACCGTATGTCTATACTTTGTATATGTTTTGTATACATTGTTTGAGTTAATTGTGTATTTTCTGTTTTATTGTACTATTGACTTTAATAGAGATATTTCTAGTTCTCATCATATTAATCAACACCTGGTTTGGTAAATTGGTAAATGTGGTAAATCAGGTGAGCTGCTGACGGAATTGAACATAATATACACATGCTGGCTGAGGAGCATCCAGGAGAAATCTGGAACTACACTGGAACTGTTCTTCAGCTTGACTCACAGGATATAACATTGTTGCATTTATTTGAATCATATGTGGTGCTTTTTTTCAGGTAAAAACACTCATATTTCTCATAGTACTATATATATATATATATATATATATATATATATATATATATATATATATATATATACAGGCAGATATTTAAATGTAAATGTGCACTTAGTAATAAAATAAATAGCTTATTTTAATAAGTTATTTATTATAGGTTTATTGTAGCCTTTTGAAATCACTGCATACCTGCGATATATATATATATATATATATATATATATATATATATATATAAACATACACATCAGTTTAAATAATGTCAAATTAAGCTAAAATTGTTTGCCCACTGTAGTATTAGGGATTAATTAAATGCTAATAAATCACTGTAGATGCGTATGTAAGAGAGGTTGCCTGTGTGTGTGTGTGTGTGTGTGTGTGTGTGTGTGTGTGTGTATGATCATGTATGCTCTTCAGAATGCCCCAGCAATCTCATGTCCTCATACTGAAGCATGTCCCATTGCGATAGGTTATCATAAAGCACAGATGAGAGCGATAAGCAGCAGATAGCGCGGCCTCCACCAGGCCTTGATCTGTCATCCCTGAAATTAGCTTATCCCACTTCACAAACCGCAATTCCCAGCATTCCGAGCGCTGATGGACACGGCACGCTGGGATAACCGCAGTCCTTCTCCAGAGCAGCTGCGTGCGTAAAGTGGCGCAACAAATAGAATTACAATCCATGACGCCATTTCTATCTGGATCACAAAGTCGCTTTGCGTATTTTAGACGGATCACAAACCAGTCGGCGCTCAGGACACCATCGCAGCAATCTGGATAAGAGCGTAATATAGGCGCGCTAACACGCTGGATGGCCAGGTTTTACTATTAAAGATGAGGGATATAAATGTGGGGGCGTTGATATGCCATGATCCAATTATATCTGATCGCAAACAACCAGCTGTGCCTGGGTTCACTGCTACACAACACCTAGATTAAAAAACCTCATTGATCAAACAGGCCGATCCCCAAAGCCTTAGAAGCTGAGAGCTCCTACATTCTCTTTGCTCTAATATTCATCTGCAATTACATGAGTACACTCACAATTACATAATGGGTCAATATCAATATGACATTTTTTTTTTGTTTCTGAATTTCACACTTTTTAAAGGTCTCCTTCTGCTAAAATCCACTTTTTCTTGTTCTTACAGTAGGTCTCTCTGAGTTGTTTATGACTCTGCATATGAAACTCTTCCTCAACCTCCATTGTCTGCAGTAACTAGTAAAAGAAAATGTTCAGAAAAACGATTTGATTAGGAAAGGCATCATGTCTACATCATCCCGTGAATTAGTATTCATGGCCCTGCCTACCTTGGCTTGCGACCGCCCGCAGACAGAGCTGAAGCCAGGCAGCGACACCGTCTCATCAGACAGGAGCTAACAGTGCAAGGAACAACATGGCAGTTTGTTTCTGTGTTATTTGTGCGAATAACACATCAGTGTTTTATACTTTGCCCAGTTATTCAGAGCTAAGGAATAAATGGCTAGAATTTGTCTATGGAACACCACCAGGGAAGTACAATTGAGATAGGGAGGTGTATGTTTAAAACAGTTCTTTTTACACTAGTTAAAAGTAAAAATCCACCCCATGCCTGGGCGGCTCTGCTGCAGCTCAGCTAACAAAACCCTGGGATGATTTTTTATTTTCTGGACCTGGACTACCAATCTCTCTGATCCTATGTAAGATCCTATGTAACTATAGGTTTATATAGGATCTCCGGTGGATTTTGTGTTTTACAGACACTCTAAGACTAGGTCAGTTGCTGAACTGTAGTTAGCAGAGCATCACACATGTTGTAAAGTAACATATGAAGCAACATATTGTCCACAACTAGGAAAATAAAAGCTGGGGAAAAAAAGACAAATCTGGGAAATTAGGATTTCTTAACAAAATAGAATATATGCTTTAAATTTCTAAATATGATTATACATATGAAAAATACAGTGTCAGTTCAAAAATCTTTTTGGCACCCTGAAGTGCTCCTGTCCTGTCACTCATTTTGTACAGTAAAAATGCATGTAAAATTGGTAAGGAGATTTTTTAATTAATGTTAATGTTGTGCCAAACGTTTTGGACAAAATATTAAATCTGCAATCAAAATTATACAGCTCTGGAAAACAAATAAGAGACCACTTAAACATGATGAGTTTCTTTGATTTTACCAAATTGAAATCCTCTGAAATATAATCAAGAGGAAGATGGATGATCCCAAGCCATCAAATCAAACTGAACTGCTTGAATTTTTGCACCAGGAGTAAAGGCATAAAGTTATCCAAAAGCAGTGTGTAAGACTGGTGGAGGAGAACATGATGCCAAGATGCATTAAAACTGTGTTACAAGCCACCACATATTGATTTCTGAACTTCTAAAACTTTATGAATATGAACTTGTTTTCTTTGCATTATTTGAGGTCTGAAAGCTCTGTGTCTTTTTTGTTATTTCAGCCATTTCACATTTTCTGCAAATAAATGCTCTAAATGACAATATTTTTATTTGGGAGAAATATTTTCAGTGGTTTATAGAATAAAACAACAATGTTACTTTTTACAAAAATGAAAGCAAAGACAGTCAGAATTCAAACACTTTTTTTAATTACTGCAGTTACCACATATATTTAAAATATATATATTTGTGTGAAACCTTTGCCACAAAATAGGCTGCATAGATTTTACAGTGTAAGCTTTTTATTTTACCTTTAGGTGTTTGAACATGGTGTGACTGGTGAAACAATACTTGACCTAGTCTATGAATATTGTGGCCCCTTGATTCCCTTTATCAGTACTCAAAAGAATTTAAAAATCTTTAAAAAGTATTTTTTTTAATGAAGCTGTATTGGAATGGCATTTACATTAAATGTAAAATATGCATTTCTTTAATTTCATTTTTAAAATATATTTCTTTCAAACTTATTTAAATGATACTACTTTTCTTAATTACAGCTACTGTGCACACAAACAAAAATCATTTTATCAACTTCAAATCATACTAAAATGTTCATCTTACTGTCTGTTTGTAAAAACAGTATTGATTGAAAGTGTAGAATTGTAATCTGCAGTAAATTTGGCACTGTTGACTCTCGGCATGTTTCAGTCAGATATTAAAATAATGACTTTACTGAGTAAGTTCACACCATGCTGGTGATACAGTGAGTGTGTGAGTGTGATCTGTGTGGGATGAAGACGCTGGTTAAGGCATTGCTCTGTCAGTGGCACAGTGAAAGGGATAAGGGCTGATGTGAAGTGGGGCTCTGCTGGGCAATAAGCCTTACACTGTATTCATTCTCTCTCCAGGGGGCTATTTATTTGTTTTTTAATAGAGGGGCACAGATGCATGCATGCGTGTGTGTTGTGGGAGTCAAATAAGACCAAGATTGACCACTACTGCCCCCCACAGGGAAAACGTGGTGGTCACTTAAACAAAGAGCTGTGAAAATTCTATTACAGTTTTTCTCAGTCACTTTGATTCATTTCTGAAATCAGAATTAATATTTGCACCACAGTTTGGACATTTCTCAAAACGGTTCCACATAAAGGATGAGCAGCTAATGCTCGTACTTTACTCTAAATCCTTTATCCATGACCCAAAGATATGTATTTATATCAGTGAACATGTCAGAGAGATCAGAAAGAAAAGTTTTTTACAGACACTAACATGCTTTCGTCCAATCTGTATTTACATTTTCAAAACTCTAAATACAGTTAACACAACATCGGTCAGTAGTGGACTATACTACTGATACAATTTGTGTTGCTATCACACAATATGCACCCAATCAGCATGTTTTAAACATGATAACATTTTATTTCCCACTCCCACAATTCTCCATCTTTCTGATCTTATTTACTATTGCTTGAATACAGCATGCCAAAATGAACTACCAAACCTTATTGTTCCAAACCTTAAATCCAGTATAAAACAACTGCTTCTGCAACAATAGCAGTTGTAAAACTATTATAACTAATACATGATGTAAGATTTACAGATTATTAATAATAAATTAGAGGATATGATAAGGATCACAGCTGGTTCTGGATCTTAGCATTAGATTTAATCATGTTCTGCCAGAGACATAGACATATAAAAAAGAGCACTGTTTGGACTGAGTGTGGCCAGTGTAGCACATACAGAGAGAGAAAAAGAAGTTAGTCCAGGAAAAGGTTTAGTTAAACCAGGACAAGGGAGAGGAAGAGTTGGGTCAGGATAAAGGTGTGAAAAGTATCTCTGTTCATTACTCTGTAGGTAGAAGTGTAGATACTAGGGTTTAAAATACTTCTGTAGAAGTTAAAGTATCAACTTTTACTCAAGTAAAATTTTGCTTGACTATATGTAGCTCTGGAACAGAGAACATTCGTTAGTGTTTTAAAAGAATTAGTTGATGTTGATCCAGTTTTTTGTGTTTTGACAACAGAATGTGCTTTTGCGCAGGAAATTAACTATTTAGTTCATTGTATGAGGAGGGTGTGTTGCTTTATTTAGAGTTTAGAAAAAAATCTAAAGTACTGTTAAACGCTTCTTGGCTGTTGTAAAAATCTGTCAGTTTACTCTATAAGGGTCTAATCAATGCTAATATTTTGGTGTCTGACTGATAATTATTGACATTTTTTTCACTTTTTCCTGTGAATCATAAATCAGTTTTAGCAGTATAAAATCACACATTAGTGTTTATGAGAGCCTGAAAACCAAAAAAATGAAAGAATACAGAATACACCTTTACGATTTTACTGTTTATATAGTAATTACTTGACAGACCATGTTGTTGTACCACAGAACAGACAGACAGGACTGTCAGGACACTGTGTTTTATCAGGTTTAAGCCAGCCTCATCCAGGTGTGATTTACTCCATTCCAGTTTCATTTGGTTACATTACAGCATTTACAACATGACTTTTATACATTATTTTCATTATTATTCTGAACAAGATACAGTTATGTATTATAGGCCATTCCACCGAATGGGTGCGATTTGCTTGTTGTAATAACACATATATGTAACTATTTAAAACATGTACTGGTGAATCTCAGACAGCTTTCCTTTATTTTTTACAAGATTTCTAATCTGAAGCTGGTTTACATTTTTCTCAGCCCTGTTACCAAAACTCATGTGACATTTAAAAAGCATGTTTAAAAACAATTCCACTAATTCCTTTGATTTTCTCTCAAGAAAGTCTTTATTTTGAAGAAATGGTTGACATTATCAAAAATATATGCATGCACATTATATTTTTCTAAAACATACAAAGCTATTTTTATCTTTTTAAGAGGAACACCCAAACCTGAAATTGATCAAATGTATTATCATGCAATTTATTAAAGAAATGGATAAATGATGAACCAAACAGAATCAGAAAAAATGGTTGACACTAACTAATATTCACATTAATAAATCAATAAACCAGAAGACAATACTCATTCCTGTCACTGTAACTCATTCCTGACAGCTAGCTAAATGGCGGCTATGCTAATAGCATGAGGAAGCTGAGCACATTCTAGTGATTTTCCCAAAATTTGTATTTAAAAATAAAACAATAAGATTTAAGAATTAATTTCGGTAACAGGACAGAGTGTTGAGATTGAGCTCCTCAGTCAGAATTACAATCAGATCAAATATACAGAAAAACTAATGAGGGAACTTCATTCTGGTCTTCTCATGATCTTCAGAAAAACCAGCTGATGTCACTTCCTGTTGTAGATGAGACTTGTAGAATGGTTCAGATTTTTCAGATGGGGTAATGTGTTACAGTAACAGGACTGAGTGAAACCCAGAGACACAACTAAAATGTGTATTTTAACTTAAATATTATGGATTTATTATAAAAATATATTGGAGTCACACAACAATGCAAAAAAATACATCTCTGAAGGATTTTAAGGTAACACTTTATAATACTGTTCCATAGTTAATAGGTAACTAAGCAGGAACTAAGCAGTAACTAATTAATAGTGCTGCATTAACACCTAAATATTTTCTATTAACTACCAGGGAGTACTGAATAATTACTCAGTAGATAGTACTGAACTAATGATTATAGTAGTTCACTATTAACTCCACAATAATTACTGAGACTTACATATCTACCAGAGAACTACTTACTAATGATGTCTTCTTTATAATAACTACTTATTAATTACTGCTCAAATCAACATTAACTACTGAAAACCCTTACATGCCACCTGGGGAACTATAGATCTAAATCAGGCATATTTGAGTTAAATGCATAATAATTGAAAGCATTTTTGTATTAAGCAAGTGACACCATTTGTAGTAGTGGTAACCTTAATTACCTTATTATCCTCAGTTCCTTCCAAATATTAGAAACATATAGTAAAATACTACAGTGTGTATTACTCTGCTTAACCATCATTTTTGGAAGAAAAAAACAACATTATAACGTAATATTATTGCATAGAAGACATTGATTAAAGTTCTCCAGAAAGCATCTAAGACTCTAAGAATGACTGTGAGACAGTAATAATGTAACAATCATTGCTTTATTATTAGGTATCAGCCTTATAAAAGTGCATCTTCAGCCTTTGCAGTCTCACAGAGATTTATTTCACTGCGCATTATTGGGGTAATTACGGTAATTTCACAGCGGACGCAGCTCTCCTGGTCCTTCGTGTAAATTCTCTGCTGTGCTGATGCTGCTGATGGAGGAGGATTAAGAGAAACTCTGCTGCTTTCATATTTCTGTATTTGATTGAAAATAAACTAGTAATCAAGATATTGAGATCTTTTCCAGCTGATTTTACCCCCGGATCAGAGGAGGACTCTTTGTGGGTTGTTAAACAGTTTTAGGATGTGTGTTAGCTAGCTAAGTTAGCTAAGTTGTGTGTGTAGTTAGCGTTAGCCAGCTAAGTTAGCTAGGTTATGTGTGTGTTAGTTAACTGGCTAAGTTAGCTAGGTTATGTGTGTGTTAGTTAACTGGCTAAGTTAGCTAGGTTATGTGTGTGTTAGTTAGCTAGTTTAAATGTGTGTTAGTTAGCTAGGTTATGTGTGTTCGTTTGCTAGCTAAGTTAACTTTTATGTGTGGGTTAGTTAGCTAGGTTATATGTGTGTTAGTTAGCAAGCTAAGTTAGCTAGGGGAAATGTGTGTGTGTTAGTTAACTAGGTTAAATGTGTGTGTGTTAGTAAGCTAGGTTAAATGTGTGTTATTATTATTATTATTATTATTATTATTATTATTAATGTATATTTCCCTTTATAATACTGTGACATGATCTGCCGTAACTCCTAAAGAAGAACACAGTAACTCCTCAGTCATTAGTAATTAGTTACCATGTTTCTCACTTTATAATACTGTGGTATGATCTGCAGTAACTCCTAAAGAAGAACACAGTAACTCCTCAGTCATTAGTAATTAGTTACCATGTTTCTCACTTTATAATACTGTGGTATGATTTACAGTAACTCCTAAAGAAGAACACAGTAACTCCTCAGTAATTAGTAATTAGTTAACATGTTTCTCACTTTATAATACTGTGGTATGATCTGCAGTAACTCCTAAAGAAGAACACAGTAACTCCTCAGTAATTAGTAATTAGTTAACATGTTTCTCACTTTATAATACTGTGGTATGATCTGCAGTAACTCCTAAAGAAGAACACAGTAACTCCTCAGTAATTAGTAATTAGTTAACATGTTTCTCACTTTATAATACTGTGGTATGATTTGCAGTAACTCCTAAAGAAGAACACAGTAACCCCTCAGTAATTAGTAATGGGTTACCATGTGCTGCTGTTAACTCCCGAAAAAAGAAGACAGGGACCCCTTATTAATTATCTATGAAGAACACAGGGACACCTAGTCCATTATCTAACACAAATATTTATTCATTTAAACATGATTTCCTCCAGAATAAGGATGTAGGACACAGCCTACAGTAAAGCTGTATGTGAGCCATCACTTCTACTGAGCACATCTCCAGGAGGACTGAAGAAGAGCACAGGTTTAGAATAAACACCTGTAACACACTGACAGAATATTACAAAAATGGGGGTTAAGAAGACTACTGCACATTTCAGTGTGTCTAACATTTGGAAGATATTGAGCATACTAAGGTAAGTAAGGTTAATATATGATAAGTGGTGTCACTGACTTTAATATCACCACTGATAGAATAACCTGCAGCAGCAGATAAACACACTGATAGAGGCTAGCGGTCCAGCGCTGTGGAATTACCGTAATTACCCTAATAATGCGCACTAAAAAACTGTGAGACTGCAAGGCTGAAGATGAACGTTTATAAGGTTGGTGCTTAAAATTAAAGCAGTGACCATTAAAACAAAATTGAGTACAGTCAGTCTTAGAGTCTTAGATGCCTTCTGGAGAACATAAATAATGTCTACTATGTAATAATATTAAGTTATAAAGTTTAAGCAGATTACAACACACTGTAGTATTTTACTATATGTTGCTAATATTTGGAAGATAATGATGATAATAAGGTAATTAATGTCACTACTACTACAAATGGTGTCACTGGCTTCAAATATGCCTTTAATATCACCACTGATCAAATAATTGTTTGTGTAGACTGATTTAGATCTATAGTTCCCCAGGTGGCATGTAAGGGTTTTCAGTAGTTAATGTTGATTTGAGCAGTAATTAATAAGTAGTTATTATAAAGAAGACATCATTAGTAAGTAGTTCTCTGAGAGATATGTAAGTCTCAGTAATTATTGTGGAGTTAATAGTGAACTACTATAATCATTAGTTCAGTACTATCTACTGAGTAATTATTCAGTACTCCCTGGTAGTTAATAGAAAATATTTAGGTGTTAATGCAGCACTATTAATTAGTTACTGCTTAGTTCCTGCTTAGTTACCTATTAACTATGGAACAGTATTATAAAGTGTTACCGGATTTTAATAATTATATTTCATGGTAAAGTTCATAGTTAGAGAGTGGGGGACAGGTAACGCATGCTTTTTTATTTCAGTGTTCTAAGTAGTTTTTTATTAATGTTTTAATGACATATCTTACTTTTGCAATTAGGTCAATGTACTTAATAATAAAATCACAGATCACCTACAATACTGTATATCGTTAAACACTGATCAAGCATAACATTATGACCACCTGCTTGTTTCTACATCCATCTGTTATCTATTTTACAGCTCCACTGAACATATAGGAGTATTTTGGTTAGTCATCAATTTAGGAGATATTTATCAGAAAAAAATCGAATAGAAATGTATACAATTTGTTACTTAATTACCAACTAATTTCAATTTAAGGACGTATATGCAGTAAACTAATGGCTGAAGTCAGTTCAGGAGAATAATGTATAACATACAATACATGTATGAAATAATTATCTGTTTGTAAAAAAATAATAAAAAATGACTTCTGCAATGTGCACAAGTAACTAGATGATGTTCAGACTGAACAACTGGTTTTGAGAAATTCAATTCCGATGTGAGAAATGCTCCAAAGCGACCAAGAAAAACTATAAATGGTTATAAGGCTTTTATAAATAATTGTAGAGATTCATACATATCTATTTTACCCATCTATTTTATATCTATTCTATCTTCTACTATCTATCATAAATAATTTAGCTTTTGAAACATTTTCTGTCCCAAGACTTACAGTTCAGTTCTTCACTCTAGGAACTACTACAGTGCTGTTCCGAGGTTTTAGCCTCCAAAAAACATCATTTAAAACTATTTATTTCAAAAATAAGAGTGGAGAAGATGCTGTAAGAACATATACAGTTATACACTAACACTGGAGCATCTTCATCATCGGCTCACCTGATTTAACATCATTAAACACTGATTTTTCGACCCAGCTGCTGATTTAAAGATATTGAACTCATGAGGAGAGATTTGGAGTTGTAATAATGAACTAACTACACTGTAAAAATGACAAAGTTAAGAAAACTCAAAATTTCAAAGCAACTTGCAAATTTTAAAAATCACAGACAGTTGTACCAATTAGAAATCTTTAGTTTAGATAATTAATTTGAAAGGATAATCAACTTCAAACTCACTTTGTGTTCTTAGTTGACCTCGTTTAAGTTCTATGAAACGTGTTTGTTGGTGATCTGGTGATCATCCTTTCACATCAACTAAAACACTTGATTTATTGTTAAATTGCTAAATTAGCAACTGATAATGAATGCCTATTATGTATATCACTCTGGAAGAAATAAAGAGACCACTTTAGTTTCTGAATTAGTTTCTCTGATTTTGCTATTTTGAGTAAAATGAACATTGTGGTTTTATTCTATAAACTACGGACAACATTTATCCCAAATTCCAAATAAAAATATTGTCATTTAGAGCATTTATTTGCAGGAAATGAGAAATGGCTGAAATAACAAAAGATGCAGAGCTTTCAGACCTCAAATAATGTAAAGAAAAAGCCATTTCATATCCATAAAGTTTTAAGAGTTCAGAAATCCATATTTGGTGAAATAAACCTGGTTTTTAATCACAGTTTTCATTTCTCTTGGCATCATGTTCTCCTCCACCAGTCTTACACACTGCTTTTGGATAACTTTATGCCACTGCTGGTGCCAAAATTCAAAGCAGTTCAGTTTGGTTTGTGGATTGTGATCATCCATCTTCCTCTTGATTATATTCCAGAGGTTTACAATTTGGTAAAATCAAAGAAACTCTTAATTATTAAGTAGTCTTTTATTTTATTATAAGAGCTGTATGTCTTATTGTCAGTCACAGGTAATGAGTTTGCTAGAGTTTATGGTGCAATTCAATATTTCTTGGTCAGCTGACTTAAAAATCACATTAAGGAGAATAATTTTAGGTCTTGTTTTTTTTTTAGTGTACAATCTGTATGAATGTTATTATTATTTATTCCAATATTAGTGTTTTACTGAGTAAATAAGGAAATACCCTCCACACACAAAGAGTTATTTTATTCTAATGTTCACAGGTGCCTATAAAGTTTCGCACAGTACAGTACATCACAGTACATAATAACAAATAGTTCACAATATTTACTGAATAATTCATAGTGATTACCAGTTTATTAGTAAGTCTTACAATGAAAAAGTCTCAGGCTTAATGGGTTAACTGTAAAACAACTGCACTAATGAAGTAGACATTAATGTAGACTATCTAGCATGATATAATGTTCTAGTGCTCTTTGTGCTCTCAGCTTCATTAAACACTGAAGTGCAGTCAGAGGAGAATCCTGACAGACAGATGTGTATTTCACGCCATACAGTAAAAAGAAAAAAGCATAGATTGGATGATATTTGAATGACATAAAACTAAAATTACTTTTTATAAGTCTGTCAATTTAGAAAAATAATAAATAAATAAAGGAGCGAACCACCACTCAGAAAACCGGACAATTAAAATTATGGCCTAATTAACTGATATTAATTTTAGGCTACAAATAACTGGACTGATTTCCTACCCAGCTGGCACATGACAATGGCATTTATAGTTTCAGTGTTTAAAAAAATATAAAATAACATTAAATGTTATTTTAATGTTACATGTTATTTTAAAGTTAAATGTAATGTTAAATTGTTGTGAAAATGATAAAAATATATACTTATTATAAATCTAAATTAAAATTTTAACTTGGAATCAGTGCAGTGTTTGACTAATAATTATGATCATTATTGTGTTTTTTAGCATTGCATTATATGTTGATTATAAAAACACTTAAAATATCTAAATTTATAAAAATAGAAAAGCATGCAGTTGTTTTTTTTTGTTTGTTTTTTTTCTGAGTGTTGATGGTTCTATATAGAACTCTATAAAGTCTCCACTAAACTCTTAAAGAATCATACTTTTTGGGACTGTACAATGTGGAATGAAAAGGGAACGTAATCTACAGTTTATTAAATGTTTATTACAATTAAGGCACTGAGACAATATTGCATTATCATTTGTTATTTATCTTTCTAAAAAAAAGGTATTTCAATGAATTAAGAGAATAATGATTTCAGATTTGTATATTCCCATTTTATTCAATTCAATTCAATGTTATTTATACAGCGTTTTTTTTTTTTTTTTTTTTTTTACAACAAAGCAGCTTAACAGAGAAACTGGTCCAAGCCTCTTATGAGCAGCACCATAGTCATGCCATTTCATTAAGAATCTGTCACGGAATGCAGCAGAGGACGAAAAGAGCAGACGTAAGTGTGAGTTTTGTTTTTTTTTTAAATAAAGAAAATAAAACAAGAAACCAAAGAATAAACACAAAACTAGAAAAACTAACAAGCAGGGAACTAACTAGGAACACCGGGAATAACTAGGAACGAGAAACAAAACTAGCAACCATAACAGATGTAAAGACTTAAAAGATCCGACAAAGGAAACAGGAAATACAGGACTATAAATACAGACACAAAGCGGGGAAGGAAACTGGGAACACGTGGGGACAGGTAACGAGGGGGCGGGGCTACAAATGAAACACAGGTGAAAACACTGTGCCCGTGGGGAATGACACAGGCACGGAAAGGAAAGGTGCTATAATAGTGCTATACAATGTTATACTGTAGCTCAGACTGTTTTGCTGAATTAAATTTGCACACAGTATACACTAATCTATAGTAGTGGAGAAGCCTGTGGAAAAAGTGATAAAAAATGCATGCAGAGTCTTACCTCGCTAGAATCACACAAACTCTATACAGTATACACCACTGTAACCATATATTTACATATGCATATTCTATTATCTTTAATAATTGATCAGACAAAATATCATCTTCAAATAAGCGCTGTTAATGTTCTGTATTTAGCTAGGCAGGCTACGTTTGTCCACTTTTAATGGCTAAGCGTTTAGAGGAAGCACATAAACTATTCTGTTTGAGAGTATTTAATAATTCTGTGTGGTTTGAGGCGAGTGTGTTATGAGCAAGCAGTTTATAGGATGCTAAACAGGAGCAATACACTTCTATTACTGAGTTATATTAAATATCTAAAGCAAAGGCTTTACATTTCCAACATTTGCATTCAAAAACAATAAACATACCATCCAGCAGCAAGCACGGGACGGCTCTAATCTGAGATGTAGTCACTCAGGAGGCAGATTAGTTCAGCATTCAAAACACAATTTAGATTTATTCTGGTGGCCACAATATACAGTCACTCAGGTGGCAGATCTATGAAACATCTGGGTCATGATGAACTGTCACTCAAGTACAGTCCCTGTGGTGGCAGGACTGGTAAAACACCCAAAGCCACAGTATAGTGACTCTGTGGCAGCTGACATGACCTGCCTCATTACTGTGATATAAAAACAATATCAGAAACATCAGCAAACTATAAATAAAATCCACTAATAAATAAACTCACTAATAATAACATAACTAAATTCACTAATAATACAAAACTGTACAAAAAGAAAACAAATGCAACAAGATCCTGTTCAAAAACCTACACTACCTGTAAAGTTTAATCATCCAAAAGCTGTATTTAACCAAAACAATCCTTACAGTATTATATTACTTACACCATTATTAATTATTCTATCAATATACAGTGCAACAGCATTCCTTATCTCCAACAGGTAATGCTTTAATTAGGGTAATTCACTTGTTTTCATAAAAACAAGTACATGTTCATTTTTTTTTTAATGTTTCACTACTTCATTGCTTTTGAAAGACCAACACATAGCAATGCCGAGGTAAATGTGTGATTAGAATGGCACTGCTGAGGTAAATGTATAACTAGAATGGCAGTGTATAAAGTATATTAAAATGTATATTATAAAAACAAGTGCATTATTAATCTTAGTATATATTACAGCTATTATTTTAATATTATTTTTTAAACATATTATTATTATTATTATTATTATTTATTTTAGTTCCATCATTAACTTTTTTTATAATTGTGGTGTTATTTCAGTCCTTTATTCTTTAATTCTGTTTTTATTTTATTATTCCAATTAATTATGTCTTCGTTTTTTTGTGTTACATTTTAGCCTATCTGCATATCCTTTTATTCTGAATTATTTTATTTCTTCATAATTAAATATTTTAATTAAATGTTTGATTGTTTTTTATCATTTAAACCTATTTTTCAGTCCCTTTAATTTTGTAAATGCTCGGCTGTATTTACTGAGTGGAAATAAAGGTTGATTGATTGATTAAAAGTACGATGTTTTTGCTGCCCCATTCAAACACCACTGGGTCTCTCTAATCACCCACACATGGTCACTCAGCATGGAATTGTCTTTAGCTTATATTAACTGGCCGGGTTATTGACCACTGGCACAGAATAAAGATTGTCCATTTGGAGCTCAATTCGCTTTCAAGGCCGGTCCAGTAAATTAAAGCTATTACCGTTTTATTTACATTATTGATCAGTGATGGGCTGATTTTTAATTCCTGCACTGCAGGCCAATGCAGCGCCTTTAATTTGCTTTGCTGTGTGTGTGTGTGAGTGAGTGTGTGTATTAGAGTGTGTGTGTGTGTGTTCAGCATTGGCAGCAAGGCAGAGGAATAGCAATGGCATAGTGAAGACTTACAGAGATTAGAAGGGGGATCAGTGTCATCAGCACTGGAAGAGTTATGACTTGGGCTGAGTTCAAGGTAAGAAGCGGGAACACATTGCCATAACCACCTCATCTCATCCTTTAACACACACTCACACACACACACACACACACACACGCATGCACGCACACACTCACACACACATACATACACACACACACTCAGCGTGTGAAATAGAGGTTAACTGCAAATCCAGACTTTTTCCCCCCCATCCTTTCTTACTGCGGGAGGGGGAGGGATGAAAAGTACCTTTGGGAGTCTCTGGACAATTTTTTATATCGGATTAGAAAACAAAAATCAATATTTAATTATCTGTGAGCTTTTTGTGTCACTGCATCTTTGGGTCAGTAAGTGTTCCGGGCACCGTGCTTTGCCCCTGCTCTGTAACTGAGAGAGTCGTTAAAAAGGCTGTATCTTTTTACAGCTCTTTCATTACGGCGTCTTAAAATGGAGTATGCGAGGTCAACCTATCCATGTGTGTGTGTGTGTGTGTGTGTGTGGTCATGAAATCAGTACAGACTATATCCTATATGAGTGAGGATTCAAAGATTGCCCAATAATTTGGTTAGCTTTGATTTAAGTGTAACTAACATTTACTTTACTATTTACTTTACTTCAAAATGATACAGGGGTTGTACAATGAAACTGAAACTCCTGGTTTTAGATCACAATAATTTATTGTGGTGACGGACAGTTCTGGTGAAAACCGGAGAGTTGAGGTGCACATTGAATTCTGCCGTGATTTGATCAGCCGTGGTTTTATGTTTTTTGGATACAATCCGGGTTAGCACCCGAACATCCCTTTCAGACAGCTTCCTCTTACAGCGTCCACAGTTAATCCTGTTGGATGTGGTTGGTCCTTCTTGTTGGTATGCTGACATTACCCTGGATACCGTGGCTCTTGATACATCACAAAGACTTGCTGTCTTGGTCACAGATGCGCCGGCAAGACGTGCACCAACAATTTGTCCTCTTTTAAACTCTGGTATGTCACCCATAATGTTGTGACCATTGCTGTATTTAGAGCAGAACTGTGCTCTTACCCTGCTAAATTGAACCTTCACACTCTGCTCTTACTGGTGCAATGTGCAATTAATAAAGATTGGCCACCAGGTTGCTCCAATTTAGCTATGAAACCTCCCACACTAAAATGACAGGTGTTTCAGTTTTATTGTCCAAACCCTGTAATTTCTACACTAAAAAAAAACACTAAATTGTTGGTGTAGTAAAATATATTAGATTACCTATTATAAGTGGTACATGATCATTTCCTAAGCAAAAAAAATAATAATATAAACATATTTCATTCATGTCACAAATTAACAATGTGAGAAGAAATTATTATCAGTTTATTATAGAGTGCCTGGCCCCAAAAAAAGTTGCCACCAAAGAAAAAGGTCACACACTCTAATATTTGGTTGGACTGTCTTTATCTCTGATTGCTGCACACATTCAATGTGGCATTGTTTCAATAAGCTTCTGTAATGTCAAAGGATTTGTTTAATACCAGTGTTGCTGAATTCATTTTTCACCAAGATCTTGCAGCAGCATTGATGATGGTAGAGTCTGACCACTGCACAAAGCCTCTCTTCTCCATCCAGCACATCCCAAAGATTCTCAATGAGGTTAGGATCTGGACTCTGTGGTGAACTCTCTCAATTCATGTGTGAAAATGATGATCTCATGCTCCCTGAATCACTCTTTCACAATTCCAGCACCATGAATCCTGACATTGTCATCTTGGAATAAGTCTGTGTCATCAGGGAAGAAATAAATCCATTGATGAAATAACCTGGTCTATATTCAGTATATTCAGGTAGTCAGCTGACCTCATTCTTTCAGCACATACTGTTGCTGAACCTAAACCTGCAGACCAACTGCAGCATCAACCCCACATCATTTACTTACTTACATGCAGGTGGAGACTTTTTTTGGTCAGGCAGTGTATACTGTATCATTCCCCAGTATGTGTCCCATTGGTCCCTAACATCATGTGTTTACTGGGTGTGTCCACCTGTCACTGAAACTTCATTAATGTATATGTGGGCAACTGATCTGCAGAATGCCATATGAGACCTGTATGCCTCCACACCCAACCATATTTCATCTTGTTTCCAGGCAAGAGGGGGCATACAGGCAGTGATGGCATAGTTACTTGAAAAAAAAAAGTTATCTGATTACTGATTACTAATAACCAGAGGTGGAAAGTAACTAATTACATTTACTCACATTACTGTAATTAAGTAGATTTTATGAGTAATTTGTAATTCTTAAAGTAGTTTTTAAATTAGAAAATTTTACTTTTACTCAAGTTCATTTTGACACAAATAATTTACTTCGCTACACTGGAAAACTACAAATTGTCTGAAATAAAAAAAAACGAGTTTTGTTCTCCATGGCAGCGCAGCTGAACTTCTCCATGCAGTGTTTATTATTACGGTTAGCGGAGAGACGCTGTGTGAATCAGCTGTCTAGCCCTTGGTCCGTGTGCGCGGCTCTAGGGGAACCGGTGTTCTGTCAAGTTATGCTACCCATCGATATGTGCTTCTTTACGGCACTGCGCATGCGCCGACCAACAGTTTTTGGTATGTTTTTATGTTGCTCATGATAATTCCTTACATTTTAATTGGAAAATTAAACAATCTGCTTGGATGTTAAAAAAAAACATGTAACTAGCAGTTAAAGCACAGCAATGGCAAGTTAAAAAATAATAATGACCTGTAAAACTATAAAAATGTGGTCACCTATATGACCATAACCTTTTATCTTTTTAACAGTGAAGAAAAAAGTGGATCTTAGAAACCTAAGCCACTTGTTCTTGAAAATGTTTTATGGGGTGGTCTAAACAAATACTGCCTGAAAGATCCAAATGATTTAATTTAATAATTATTTAATTTATGATTTGTACTTTTTTACATCAAATAAATAAAAGTAACTATGTAACTTTTACTCAAAGTACATTTTAAATTGAGTACTTTTTTACTTTTACTCGAGTAGATTTTTAGATGGGTACTTTTACTTTTACTTGAGTAGAATTTTAGCAAAGTAAAGGTCCTTTTACTTAATTACAAATTTTCAGTACTTTTTCCACCTCTGCTAATAACCTTTTTAAAAAGTAACTTTGTTACTTTTTGGATGACTTGATTTTAAAAGTAACAAAGTTACTTTTTAGGTACTGCCGCCTCGACATAATAGTTTTGAAAAAAAACCCTTTACTGGAAGCTTTGCTCCACATTTGGGACTTGTTCTGTTAGATGTGCCTTGTCTCCAGCACAGAGTGAAGAACAAACCTTGATATTGATCATCCTTATCTGATATAAACTTAGAATCGTGTCTGTGTTTCCAGCTAGAAAACGCTCATCTCTCTCCTCCTCCAGTGTTTGTGTTGCTGTGGTGTTACGTGTGTGTCGCACAGGCCAGACCTCACTCCCCGTGACACGAGAAGAAAGTAAAAATATATAGTAGAGAGTATACTGTAGCTGTCTCTGTGTGTGTGCGTGTGTGTGTGTTTTCAGGTCGAGTGCTAGTTATTAGCTTGTTAGCTTGTTAGCTCTCTAGCCTGTTGTTATGTTGGTGTTGTTGCGCCGACATTTCCAGCAATAAAGTGATGACTGTAAACGTCTTTTCATCCATCCTTTTAACACATCCAGTCGAACAATACAATATTGTATACAGTAACACACAGTGACTTAGATAAGTAACTTTAATCTGATTACTGAAATGGAAATAGTAATGCGTTAGAATACTCCTTATTGAAAAAAAGATGGTTGACATCATTGCTCACAATGTACTGCTTTTAGAGCCTTCTTTCAGTTGTCTAGTTAAGATTGCAATCATGTACACATATATTATCTTTACATTTAATCATCATTTTATTTGATTACAGCAAATCTATCTTCTTGGCGCAGAAATTTTTCTTTGATTTACTGTATGTTGTGTTTAAATCCACTTTTTTATAGGTATGATAAAAAAATATATATATATAATAAAAAATGAATGTACAGTTTTGGCACTGCTGCTAATAGCTAAGAAACTCTGGTTGCCCTGAAACAGATGCGAGACAGGTGTGATTGGTTGAGTTAAAGTGTGTGTGCTTTAACGAATGGCCTGGTCTTCTTCTTATAGCCACTGCTGCTGACCTTCTGCTTGTCTCTACCAACAGTCCTGTCACACCCACTCAACAAGATGATGCTGAGAGAGAGAGAGAGAGAGAGAGAGAGAGAGAGAGAGAGTGACACAAATGATGAGATGGGAAGATCCACAGTTAAAAAAAGAAGCAGCATTAGGAAGTCAAATTATAACAAAAGTATATGATGATGTACAGCACTGGACAAAATTAAGAGAGCACTTCAGTTTCTGAATCAGTTTCTCTTATTTTGCTATTTATAAGTTTATGTTTGAGTAAAATGAAGATTAATGATTTATTCTATAAACTACAGACAACATTTCTCCCAAATTCCAAATTAAAATATTGTCATTTAGAGCATTTATTTGCAGACAATTAGAAATGTCAAAAAGATGCAGAGCTTTCAGACCTCAAATAATGCAAAGAAAAAAACAAGTTCATATTCATAAAGTTTTAAGAGTTCAGAAACCAATATTTGGTGGGATAACCCTGGTTTTTAATCACAGTTTTCATTCATCTTGGCATCATGTTCTCCTCCACCAGTCCTACACACTGCTTTTGGAAAACTTTATGCTGCTTTACTCCTGGTGCAAAAATTCAAGCAGTTCAGTTTGGTTTGTTGGCTTGTGATCATCCATCTTCCTCTTAATTATATTCCAGAGGTTTTTAATTTGGTAAAATCAAAGAAACTCATAATTTTAAAGTGGTCTCTTAGTTTTTTTTGTTTGTTTGTTTTTTTTCAGAGGTGTGTATATAGAAAGGTAAGACGTGCTTTTCAATATAACCAATAATCATAATAAAAGTAATAAAATTCCAAATATATCATGTGTTTTTCTATGTATGGAGTAAAGTCATGAATAAAAAATTGGTAAAAAATTACACGTTTAACTCCGCACTTCCTTAGAAAACGTTGTCTGTGGGAGATTAAAGGTGCAGGCAGGGGAAAGATTGCTAGAACAGAGGACAGGGACTTAAAGTGATTGAGGCTGCAGCAGGGTCAACAGCACTATGGCCAGCAAACTGTTAGCCAGCAGTCTCCTGGGCCATTTGTAAAAGTGATAAACAACACCGCTAGGCACTTGCACCAGGCTGCTGGGTCCTGTCTATACAAGCCCAGGAGTGATGTGTTACAGTGAGGCTGCCCCTGAGTAAAATCATAACATATGTGCTGTGATATAAAACACTATAATTGCATTCTAGATGCAATAAAGTCACACAATTAACCCTTATTAATCTGGAGTTATTATTATCATTTTTCTATACACGTCATTGACTTTACATGGTGTTGAGTTGTAATCACTGCAAGTAGTAAAACAGTTAATTACATTTACATTCGATTTGCATTGCATTCACTTTACATTAAATGGACTACATTACAGTTCTGAGGTTATGTTCAGACTGGCAGTTTAAATCTGCTTCTTGGCTGATCCACATCGTATCCAGAATGATGTTTGTCCAATATTTGGAGGTGTTTTGAAATGTGATCACAGTCAGATTTGTACAGATGTGTCTAAGAGCGTTTTCACACCTGTAGTCGATTTCTATGATCCGAATCATTTGATGAGTTTGTTTATTTGGAGCCATTCTCCCTCTGTTTGGTTTGGTTTCACACAGGCACAAAAACCTAAACGCACCAAATTGCGCTCCAATAAACCACGCAAGCACATGCTCTCCTCTGATTGGTCAGAGCTGTCTGGAGCAGAAGAAAGAAAGTATGTGTGTATGTGTATATGTGTATATATGTGCAGTGTGAAGTTGTTTCAACACTGAACACTGAATCACTGTGCTTTCAAACACAGTGTTTTCTATGAGAAGTGCAGCGCAGATGTACACATAGTCAGAGGTGGAACGTAATTAATTCCATTTACTCAAGTTACTGTAATTAAGTAGATTTTTATGAGTAATTTGTAATTTTTAAAGTAGTTTTTAAAATAGGTAATTTTACTTTTTACAAGTACATTTTGACACAAGTAATTTGTTTTGCTACATTGGAAAACTCCCAATTACTGAGTAAAAAATTAAATGCTGGAAAAAAAAAAACAATTGTCTGAATTAAAAATAAATTGGCGCGGATGCTCGCGAGTGGAATAATGAGGCAATAACGTCCTCATGCAATACAGAGCTGTCAGCTTTCAAAACTTCCACATCAAACCTGAGAAAAAAGCATGTGGTGATGAGTATTTTTATCATTAAACAATCTGTTAAAAAATAATAATGAACTATAAAACTATAAAAATATAGTTTATAGTCACATATATGACCATAACTTTTTAACAGCAAAGAAAAAAATGGATCATAGAAACCTATAACACTTGTTTTATGGACTGGTCTGAACAAATACTGCCTGAAAGGTCCAAATTATTATGTGGAACAATAGTTAATTAAAACAATTTAATTTAAATAATGATTTGTTTTTTACTTTTTTACCTCAAATAATTAAAAGTAACTATTTAACTTTTACTCAAAGTACATTTTAAATTGAGTACTTTTTTACTTTTACTCGAGTAGATTTTTAGATGGGTAAAGGTACTTTTACTTAATTACAATTTTTTAATCAACTTTTTCCACCTCTGCACGTAGTAAACGGAGGTGTGCGGCCACGAATAGTGAACGCTGAACATGTAGTGTAAAACTGCTTAGCATGGAGCAGCAGAGACAGCGTTTGTTCATAGCTGTTGTAATTAGCATTATCTAATTAATATACAACATTAAACTGCACCTTATCAGCAGTTTAGCTCAAATAAAAGGAGTATATTTGATATACCACTAGCTGGTCTCAGTCCGGTGGTATGTCCGTTTTTTTACACCTGCTCAATTGAACTGCACTAAGGGTAGAAACGAATCAGGGTCCATTTTAACCAAACCAAATAGTGCTAGTTAAGAACATTCTCTGCTATTATATTAATCTCATTTAATCACATTCATCATTAACGAATTTTAAGTTGTACAATTCAACTGAGGAACAAATAAATGAATTAAAAATGGGTATAGAAAAGCTCAAAAGCTCCTGTAAAGAACATTAGTCAGTAACAGATACTGTAAATACTGTATATCTTTACTACCAATGTATTATAGCTGCAGCGTTATTCACCTAAACATTACAAAACTAATATATCATATGGTCACACATGCCAGAGGGTATTATCAGGAGATTCTAGGCTACTCAGACATGTCTTAAAGAGTAATCACTCTCTAAAACAGGGGTGTCCAAACTTTTTTGTTGGGGGCCAGAAGGAGAAATATATTTGAAGTCACGGGCCACAGAGACTGTAATAAAACAAATAATGAAATATACCACTTTAAATAATACATTTTCCTGATTATTTTATTTACACAACATTTTACTTTACTTACTATTTTTATCTTTGACAGTGTTGTGTAAACTAAGATTTTTCAAATTTATGTTTCATTTCATGATGTCTCTTAATATGAAACTCCTTAATTACGGCAACTTTTAGACTCTTTTGCCCCGTTTTTCTGCGCTACAACTGCGCACTCTTTCCGCTTTTAGACTCTTTGGCCCGTTTTTCTGCACTAAAACTTCACTCTCTCCGCTTTTAGACTCTTTGGCCCGTTTTTTTGCGCTAGAACTGCACACTCTCTCCGCTTTTAGACTCTTTGGCCCGTTTTTCTGCACTAAAACTTCACTCTCTCCGCTTTTAGACTCTTTGGCCCGTTTTTTTGCGCTAGAACTGCACACTCTCTCCGCTTTTAGACACTTTGGCCCGTTTTTCTGCACTAAAACTTCACTCTCTCCACTTTTAGACTCTTTGGCCCATTTCTGACACCTAGCGTTCAAACTTTGAATCTCACATTAAAAAAACCTGCTTAACAGCGGGTCAACTTTCCTTCTATTTCTAAAATACCTCGCGGGCCGCTGCAAAAAAGGAAACGAGCTGCAAATGGCCCGCGGGCCGCAGTTTGGACACCCCTGCTCTAAGACATTTTTTTATGTTAGTAGCTGAAATTTAGTAATTATTTTATATAATAATTCTAAAAATTATACCATCCCTAAAATTAGATGCAAATATTTACCAGATTTAGCTATTCGACCATATTTTGAACAATAGTTTATTTAGTCCAAATGGATGTTCTTTAATATTTTAGTCAAATATTAATTTTTATATTTGATTTTATTTTTCCTTCATATTGTTTGACCTGGGGCTTTTATTATGAAGACCAAAACAACAAAATAGCACATTAGTGATGGTGATGCTGACTGTTTTCTGAGATTATTTAATGGCTGATGTTTGATATCAGAATGATGTTACTATGCTGGCTCGATATAAAACATTCTGCTGTTGATATGATGTGTGTGTGATATCTGCAATTTAATTTGTACAAGTTTGTAAAGATTAAAGTAAGGCATTCGTACAGTGTTCCTAACATTATTGTTTTTTTTTTTTTGTCTGTTTAAAAGAAATTTAGATTTTTTGAGTTTTTGCATGTATTTACAGACATGAGACGCATGTAGATGATTCAAAATCCTTTATTATTTACATTCTCAATACACTGAGGGCTTGGAGAAGCTGTGTGTTTACTCGCTACTCCACTTAATAATAATTTTAGATCAGTAACAGAAGTCAACCACAAATTCTGCATGGTTGGAAATAGACATACAAAAAACTAGACAACCATAAATGTTAAAAATATGTAATATTACAGTTAGAATTGGGATTTTCAGTAAAATTTCTAATCGAACATCAAACCTTTTTTATGTAATGCTTGAATAAAAATTGTAAAGATGTAGGCATGTAATATAAGGCAGAAATTTGTCAAAAATGCTTGACTGTTTTAACTAAAGAAGCACACTTAAGATACCAAACACCTTGATCTTGGCTGGCTGACTGAATCTGTACATTATTACAGAACTATTAAGCAAGCATGCCTGGAGAAAAGCACTGGACCCCCAGCTCTGAAACACCAACCAACAGACACCTGAACCAACCAACATCACTTTAGGAGTGTCTCTACCCAACCAGACCTAGCATGACCAACTGTGCTCTCTCAGACTCCGGCTGCTGATGGCAAGCAGTATGATTTTGTGATCCACATATCACAGTGACAGCACCTGAAGGGTGTACTGGAGCACGGCTCTGCCCACTTTTCATTGCCTCGCCAGCCTGCACTCACACTACGTTTAAACAATCCGTGCCTGAGCCCACTTACGTCACTCACTGTTCAGAGGGCTTGTCGGTGTTGTGCCGAATTCAACGCCCCTGCCATGAAAAGCACCCTCTCCACTTTAATCCGCTTTAACTTACTTGGAAATGCTCGCCAAAAGTCACGATTATCTCAGTGCGCTTCCAAGAGTGGGTGATTTTCACCACCACATTTGTTTGCAGGAATGTTTCGTGCTCGGGTATGGATCACACTCACACTGCATGCGTACCGTGCTCTTCAAGCGGGCCAGGGCACATTTCAGTGTTTGGAGTGATCACACTAGTCAATTGAGCTGTGCTTTTAGGGGTGTCTAGTGTGAGTACACCCTTAGTGTTTTCATCATAATAATTAGTATTAATTGTTACATTATATTTTTCAGTTATTCAATTACTGATACTATTCATTATGTACAGTACATTGCAATCAAATCACTCTACTTTACACACACACACACACACACACACACACACGGGCATACACACATAGAACAACCTTTTCCCTCACCTCTTTCTGACACATCCCTGGAGTGTAATACACACGAACGGGCAATCGATACACACTCAGCCAAAAGCAGACAGGAATTGTGGCAGTGAGGCACCACTCATTACAGAGTGGCCAAGGCCAATGAAGCTCTGCAGAGAGAGAGAGAGAGAGATAGAGAGAGAGAGAATGCAGGGGAGAAACTGAAGGAGAATTTTTAAAAGCTCCATATCAACACTGTTCTTTTACAAAAGTAAAAAAAAAACAGACAAACGATACAACGATATCATTATTAATAAAATCCAATAATAATATTAATAATAATAATAATAATAATAATGTATTATTATTATCATCACTGCTGTGTCAAAGTCTCACTTCATTTTTTTCATGTCATTTAAAAAAAAATAGCTGCACTGCTACTATGATTATGTTTTCATTCGTTATATAATTTTTCATTTAGCCAATCAAGTGGCTACAGTACAATGCATATCATCATGGAAACACATCAACCACCAAATTTACTTCAAATGGTTTGATAAGGAAAAAAATATAGAGTAGAGTAATAGTTGAGCAGTTTTCAGTTTTTTGTAGTTTTAGACAAATCTATTTGCATACAGGGTGTGTAACTTCCTGGTTTCTATGTTGTAGGCTGTAAGAGCAAGCAGAACATTGTTCTGTATTTTAAATCTATATTTTTATTAAATGGATTGAAAAGGAAACTAAATACCATCTATTTTATTTCCTGACAAGGTTCCAATCGTACACCCTGTGCAAGGCATGTTGTGATGCTTGTTGCTATCTTACACCCTGTCAACAGTCTATTATGTATGCCGATGTGCGTGGTGGTAGTAGGTGGGAAGTGAGGTGCAATTTAGGTACATATCTGGTGTGTTGCTATTTTGGTGAAGGGAAATACAGGTGCACCACTGACTGATTTAAACTCTGACAGCAGTCAACAGTCAGTCACCCAATCCTGTCTTAGTCATGCAGGAGCGCCGTGCACATCTCCACTTGTTACACAAACAAATAAACACAACGCAGAGTGCAAATCCAGCTTTTACATCAACAATGAACAGAATAAAGAATAAAATAAAAAATAACATTAAATAAAAATAACATTGCTGTTCCCTTAAATGTGCTGCTGGTGTATCTTCACAGTATGAACCATAGACTGTATATAGCTGGACAGAGCATCGTCTCTCGAAAGTGAAGCCACCACAGGTCGGGCACCCCCTGCAGTTCGGTTGCAGAAAGCTGTGTAACCCCACCCACCCCCATAGGTTTCAATGGCAAAACAGACAACATTCAATCACATTTTTTTCGAATATACTGTAATTCTACCTCCGTTATTTAAATGCAACAGCCAGTGTAACCTCTGATTATATTGTCAAATTTTTATATCCCCACAGAAGGTGTGGTTATTGTAAAAGGGCTGGTTATGGGTGGGACCAATAACAGAACGTCAGCTCCGCTCTGCAGTCTGTGACATCGAGATAGCCCCTTAGTGGCGGGGTTATTTAAATGAGTAGGCTGTCTCTCCACAGTCTTTCTCCCTCCTCTGGTCTCTACTGCGCAGACTCGGGTATCAGGATCGCCAACATGGCGGAAGATTTTGGCTTCATTTTCATTGAATGAATGGGAACGGCGACACGGCGTCCATCTTTTTTACAGTCTTTGGTGTGAGCACACAGGTCAGTATCCTCTGCTGAGATGCATGATGAGAGGAATGATTCCAACATATTATGTAATACAAGAAGGATATATCTAGTGGTGTTCCCAGAAAACAAATAGATTGTTGTTTCCATGTTTACAGACTGAAAATGAACAAAAATATCAAGCTGCTGGTAGAACAGTTCATCTCGTTCATAGCGGAACACAAAGCTTATATGATGAGCAGTATGCTGAATATATAAAAGTACAGATGTTAAAAAAGGATCTGGTAAAGGAGCCATGAGTAAACATTTTTTTATAAGTTTGTCTAGGTGTACCTTATTCACGTACACAATGAACCATGAACTATATCTTCCCTTGAGAATGAGCACTTGTGTATAGGAGGGACATTAAAAAGAGAGAAAGAGAAAAGGGAGCCCCATTTACAGTGAGGAGAAGACAGAAAACATTTTTTTTTTTTTCATGTGAAAAGGTGAACAATAAATAACTCAAACAAGCCTGAAACCACAGGAGTTCAGCTTTCTATCCATTGGAATTATTGAATTGGAAAAACTGTAAAATATATTACATTATGTGATCTTAATATCTGATACACTGAGCTTTTGTATTCATTTCGGATTGCATGTTTTACCATCCTTTTAAAAAACCCTAACTGGCATCAAAAACTTTTAATTTTTGCTAATTTCAGGGACGATACAGAGCAATTATTCTAAATGAGTTTAAGCAGAATGTAAAGTAAGTCATTTCTGGCATATTACATATTCATTTGGGTGTTTCCAGTAGAGTAATGAGAGTAATAACAGGTAAATCAGGTGAGAGTATTGATGAAAGTATAATAAAGAAAAATGCCACCTGAACCCTGTAGAAAAGCTAAGCTGAAATTAAACCACAAACAGCAGACCACCGCTGTGAATTCCCACTGTGACTCACTTCATTTTAGCGATAACACACCAGTGGTTAGAGGAGAATGATGGCAGATGATTAGGGTAACTTGATGAGGCACTAATGTTGTTTAAGATGAATTTAAAACTGTAGTCTTTGGGGATTTCTCAATGCAGCAAAAAAAAAAAAAAAAAAAACATGCATTACCATAAAAACTGTATGGAAGTGATGCAAGAAAAGCCACGGAGAAAAAAACCCACCATTTGGTTTCAAGTTGTTGTTGGTTTTATTGGACTTAACAATCAATAACATTGGCGTGGGGTTAAATATATATACATATATTGAATTTAAATTGAAGTTTCCTAAAGATCTTTTTTTTTTCGTTTCTCAGTTAAACTCATGGATGGTATTGTGTCTTAGGACTCTTTGGATCAGTGAGCCCAATTTAAGTAAAACTACTTAAGGAGGATGTTCCACATTATTAAAGCAGGCCACAGGTTTCAAGCAACATGGGAAGGAAAAAGGATCTCTCTGCTGCCTTAAAAAAAAAAAGTCAAATAGTGTAATGCCTTGGACAAGGCAGGAAAACGTAAGCATGATATTTGTACTGTGAAGAGATCTGTGGCTGATTCAGAGCACAGGCGGGTTTGTGCAGATAAAGGCAAAATGAGGAAGATTTCTGCCAGGCAAGTTCATCAGATTAAGAGAGCAGCTGCTAAAATACCATCACATTAAACCAGCAGACAGGTATTTGAAGCTGCTGGTGCTGCTGGAGTCTCGTGAACCTCAAGGTGTAGGGTCCTTCAAAGGCTTGCTGTGGTGAATAAAGCTACTATTCAGGCCCTTACCAGAGCTCACAAGCAGAAACAGTGGCAGTGGATCCAGACATACATGAAGACTAATTTCCAAACAGTCTTGTTTACTGATGAGTGTCGAGCAGCTCTGGATGGTCCAGATGGATTAGATGGAGTAGTGGATGGTTGGTGGATGGCCACCATGTCCCAACAAGACTGCGACGTCAGCATGGAGAGGGCGGAGTCATGTTTTGAGACGGAATCATGGGGAGGGAGCTGGTAGCCCCTTTAGGGTCCCTGAAGGTGTGAAAATGACCTCAGACCACTTTCTTCCATGGTAGAAAAAGAAGAACCATGCCTTCTGAAGCAAAATCATCTTCATGCATGACAATTAACCAATTAACCATTAATCATGGTGTGGCTCCACCTTCCCTCAACCCTATAGAGAACCTTTGGAGGATCATCAAGCAAAAGATCTATGAGGCTAGGGGGCAGTTCTGACTATTCTGACATCATGCAAAGAAATTCAAGAAGAAACTCTCCAAAAAACTCACAAGTTCAATTGATGCAAGAATTCTGAAGGTGATATTATAGAAGGGTTCCTATGTTAACATGTAACTTGGCCTGTTAGAGTGTTTTTGATTGAAGTAGCTTTTTGATTTCAATGAATGTGAATTTCTCTGATTGCTGCAAATTCAACAAATGTCCATTTTCATTTCTTTAGAACCAATAAAATGTTTTGAAACTCTGCTGTGCATAAAAATTTGGAACAGTACATTTTGAGTTTTTTGATTTTCTGAGGAATATACTATTATCATTGTGAAGTTTGTTCAATAAAATTCAATTTATACTCTAACAAGTGATGACTTTTATCATACTGACTGTCATTTGCATTGACCATTTAGGAAAATCAGGGAAAAATATAATTTGCATAATCATTTGGAACGCAATGTAATGTGGCATACCTTCCATTCGGGCAGAGAATCTAAAGCCTAATTCTAATAGTAATCTTGGCCACGGAAAACACAGGTGCGCTACTGACTGAAAACAACCTGCACAGACTCAACAGTTAGACGTTAATTGCTACCTTGGCAACACAATGCTTGTAAACCCCTACTCGTTACACATACATACATATTGCCACACAGCAGTGCACAAACACAACATTTACATCAACAATATAAACAGACTACAAAATATAAAATACATTGCTGTTTCCACACCTACACAGCGTGAACACGCAAGTCATTTTCCTCTGCTGAGAAGTGTTGAACAAGTCCAGGTAGCTGCAGCGCGAAAATAGCAATCCGCCAAAGTCAGAGTCAAGGACCAGCAACCTCACCCTGGTTGTCCAACATGACCAGCATGACCAGCATGTCCAGACAGTCTGTTGGTCAAAAGGATAACAATCGAGCGTGCCAGTATAGAACATGTATATTCCACCATTATGACCATCACTGCTTTGACCATGGAAAACAACCTGCTAGAAGCTAGTCTTGAGCTGGATGCTCAAGCAAGAAACACACAGTTTTACCAAAGGATTCACCCCCATGTTGCCATAGCAACCTGACGCACAAACTTCAATGTCAATGATAAATGTCACCTTTAGGGCCTGACAGATGTTAAATAATTTAAAGCGTATATAGTATATATTGCTATTGCATATGATTATATGCATTTCTAACTAGACGTCTAACAAGACACACAAAGAACCCATTTAGTCTTTTCAGTCTTTACATTGGTTTCTGCACACATAACGGCAAAACATTTAACAAAAAAAAAAACATGCCACTAAATGAAAAATAAAATTAGAAATCATGAATGTGCATTGATGGTGTGTGATATCACATCTGTGTAAATATGAATATAATGTGCCATTTGGAGGGCACCAAAAATCAGCACTGATGGTATGTAATATGATATATGGTCTTGTATTTGCATGCATGTGTAAAAGAGCCCGGCTACAAGAAAGGCTTTAGCCGTGGCAGCAGAAACGCTGACACTTACCATCAGCTAATTATCTATCAAATCACCAGTCATGAAATAGCGTCTAAATTGGGGGGATATTAGGCAATTTGAGGGCTGCTAGGACCTAGCTGCTCATTATCATGGCCTACTGAAAGGCTGCTCAGCAATTGATGTTGGAATGGTGGGAGAGTAATGTGAACATAAGTGGCGGCGGTAATCTTCCAGTGGGTGGTTAAAGAGACAATGCGAGTGTCAGTTTGGAGGGGAGTCAGCTTACAGTGATAGTACAGTTATTATGAGGAGGTAACTGTCTCGCAGACTTTGGCTGGTAAGGACAAGTAGACGATCACGCCAAAGGTAATTGGTTCTTTCATGCAGGCCAGACTCTGTAAGCTGATTTAAAGGCTAAATTCTTTCTTCTGATTGAGATTACATCATATAACCGTGGATCATTTCCTGTTCAGAACTATTGCTGTGTTTATTTATGGGCCATTTCACTGAATGGGTGCAATTTGCATTTTCTAACTCTTCCAAATTACCTTAATTTTTGTATATTTTTCAACTGCGAATCTAATAACACATATTTAACTATTCAAAACATGTAATGGTCAAATTTCTCTTTTTTTTAATGTTTCTATTCCAAAGATGATTACAAAACTCTTAAAAAAATATTTTAAAAGAATGTTTAAAAGCAAGTCCACTTATTCCTTCGCTTTTCTCTCAAAAAAGTATTTATTCTAATATAATTTAATGGCACTCACTGCTGTTACTGGCACTCACTCCTGTTACTGGCACTCACTCCTGTTACTGGAACTCACTGCTGTTACTGGAACTCACTCCTGTTACTGGCACTCACTCCTGTTACTGTAACTCACTCATGTTACTGGCACTCACTCCTGTTACTGGAACTCACTGCTGTTACTGGCACTCACTCCTGTTACTGTAACTCACTCATGTTACTGGCACTCACTCCTGTTACTGTAACTCACTCCTGTTACTGGCACTCACTCCTGTTACTGTAACTCACTCATGTTACTGGCACTCATTCCTGTTACTGGCACTCACTGCCGTTACTGGAACTCACTCCTGTTACTGTAACTCACTCCTGTTACTGGCACTCATTCCTGTTACTGGCACTCACTGCCGTTACTGGAACTCACTCCTGTTACTGTAACTCACTCCTGTTACTGGCACTCATTCCTGTTACTGGCACTCACTGCCGTTACTGGAACTCACTCCTGTTACTGGCACTCACTCCTGTCACTGTCACTCATTCCTGTTCCTTTTTATGTTAAAATAGCTAAATGGTGGCTATGCTAATAGCATAAGGACACTGAGCACATTCTAGTGATTTTCTCACAATTTGTATTTTAAAAAAACATTTTAAACAAATGAGATCTAAGAATTAATTTATAACAGGACAGAGTGTTGAGATTGAGCTCCTCAGTTAGAGTTACAATAAGATCAAATATACAGAAAAACTAATGAGGGAACTTAAGTTTGGTTTTCTCATGATCTTTAGAAGAAGCAGCTGATGTCACTTCCTGTTGTAGTTGTGACTGTGTTGTAGAATGTTCCAGATGTTTCTGATGGGGTAATGTTTTACAGTAACAGGACTGAGTAAAACCCAGGGACACAACTAAAATGTGTATTTTAACTTAAATATTATGGATTTATTATGAAAAAATTAAAGCATATAATTAACACACAATTAATGATTATATTTCATGGTAAAGTTTATAGATACAGAGTGGAGACAGGTAACAAATGCTACTTTTTCAGCAGATGACATGACTCTCCAAACCATCACTGATTGGTGGAAACTTCACACTAGACCTCAAGCAGCTTGTACTGTTTGTCTCTCCACTCTTCCTCCAGACTCTGCTCCCTTGATTTTATTTCAAATTAAATGTAAAATTCACTGATGATCAGTGATGGTTTGGAGAGACATGTCATCTGCTGGTGTTGATCCACTGTGTTTTATCAAGTCTAAAGTCAGTGCAGTTTTGTTTTCCCACAAAATCTTACAGCACTTCATGCTTCCCTCTGCTACTGACAACTTTTATGAAGATGCAGATTTCATTTTCCAGCAGGACTTGGCACACAGTGATTTGACTACAGTGTTTTAAAGGATCTGGGAGCTGAGAGGTTAGTTAGGTCAGTCAGACTAAATTGTTACTAAAATAAAGTGTTTTTTCTTCAATCTTAATCAGCAGCACACTTTATCAAAAAAGGGGATGTAGCATTTAAATAAACATAAAGATCAGATAATTTTACACAGATTTTACACAGATTTAAAAATCATCAAACAATATACATGTTTTTCTTTAGACAGCATAGTGTCTATATATGTGTGTGGTGTTATATATAAATATACAGTGTACTGGCCTCATGCATAGGATGCTATCCATGCTCTATGTCACACTCTCTTCCTACGTCTGTCAGTCACTGTCTATCTCTTGTGTGCTTGCCCACTTTTTCATCGAAAAAAGAAATAGAAAATAACTGGTGTATATTTGTGGGCTTATCCTGTTATTAATATGCAGAAGACTCCCATGAGTTCCAGGAGAGTTGGGGTGTCTGTTCATAGATGCAGAAAACTAAAATATAGGAAAGGATTCTCACAGTATGGAAACAGTATGTGTACCAATACTGGCCAAACTACATTGGAGAAGTTTAACTTACTGACAGATAAATATAGATTACGATTGCATATTTAATTTTAAAACCTTCCCAGATATTGTGTTATACACAATGCAACAGTTATAAATCCAATTAAATGCAATATAAAGGGTCTAAAGAAAAGCTAATTTCAGATAAAGGCCATGCAAATGACATTTGACATTTTTTGTTATTATGCCATTACTTATTATGTGTAAGTTTTGTTTTTAATTGATGTTATATCAATTGCTTTGCACAATATTTCTACTTTGAATTTTTAAGGTTAAGGTGAACAAAATATGTTTGTATTTATTCTTCTTTTTTTTTCGATTTTATTAAAGAAAAATATAACTTGGAAAAACTCATAGCAAATTAGACATAATACTGTATATAATCTACAAATTTACCTAAGGTAGCCTGGGGGGAAACCAGTACACACTAATGGTGAGCATCAGAAATTGGGGGAGACCAATAGAAAAGAATTAACCAATAGAAACCAATAGAAAAGAACTAACCAATAGAAACCAATAGAAAAGAACTAACCAATAGAAACCAATAAAAAAGAACTAACCAATAGAAACCAATAGAAAAGAACTAACCAACAGAAACCAATAGAAAAGAACTAACCAATAGAAACCAATAGAAAAGAACTAACTAATAGAAACCAATAGAAAAGAACTAACCAACAGAAACTAATAGAAAAGAACTAACCAATAGAAACCAATAGAAAAGAACTAACCAACAGAAACCAATAGAAAAGAACTAACCAACAGAAACTAATAGAAAAGAACTAACCAATAGAAACCAATAGAAAAGAACTAACCAATAGAAAAGAACTAACTAATAGAAACCAATAGAAAAGAACTAACCAACAGAAACTAATAGAAAAGAACTAACCAATAGAAACCAATAGAAAAGAACTAACCAACAGAAACCAATAGAAAAGAACTAACCAACAGAAACTAATAGAAAAGAACTAACCAATAGAAACCAATAAAAAAGAACTAAACAATAGAAACCAATAAAAAAGAACTAAACAATAGAAACCAATAGAAAAGAACTAACCAATAGAAACCAATAGAAAAGAACTAACCAATAGAAACCAATAAAAAAAGAACTAAACAATAGAACCCAATAGAAAATAACTAACCAATAGAAACCAATAGAAAAGAACTAACTAATATAAACCAATAGAAAAGAACTAACCAACAGAAACCAATAGAAAATAACTAACCAATAGAAACCAATAGAAAAGAACTAACTAATATAAACCAATAGAAAAGAACTAACCAACAGAAACCAATAGAAAAGAACTAAACAATAGAAACCAATAAAAAAGAACTAAACAACAGAAACCAATAGAAAAGAACTAACCAATAGAAACCAATAGAAAAGAACTAACCAACAGAAACCAATAGAAAAGAACTAACCAACAGAAACCAATAGAAAAGAACTAACCAACAGAAACCAATAGAAAAGAACTAACCAATAGAAACCAATAGAAAAGAACTAACCAACAGAAACCAATAGAAAAGAACTAACCAATAGATACCAATCGAAAAGAAGCGATCAATGGAAACAGAATAACTACAATAAATTAAATACATTATTATACGTTCATTTAACTCAAAGATTACATGCAAATGTACAGTACCGGTCAAAAGTTTGGACACACCTTCTCATTCAAAGATTTATTTATTTATTTATTTATTTATATTCATTCCTATGTAATAAATTAAAACTGGAATCTTACAGATTATAAAGGAACACATAAGTGAATCATGTGGTAAATGTATTCTGTAAAGCCTTTAGATGCTCTTTTCTGGGCTGCTGTTAACTTGTGGTTTCTGAGGCTGGTAACTCTGAACCCTGAACTTATCCTGTGCAACAGAGGAAACTCTTACCTTTCCTTTTCTATGGTGGTCCTCATTAGTGCCAGTTTCATCATAGTGTTTGGTGATGGTTTTTGCAACTGCACTTTAAAATCCTTTTAAAGATTGACAGATCTTCATTCCTTAAAGTATTTATTTCTTTACTTGGTTGAGTAGTTTTTGCCATAAAATGGATTAGAACATTAATCAATTCACAATATACCTGTAACTCAACCTCTTCACAACTTTACAACTGATGCTCTCAAACTAAACATTAAGAGACAAGAAATTCAAATAAATAACTCTTGATGAGTTCAGCACAGCTGTTAACTGAAAGCCTGAATTCCAGGTGACTCTACCTCATAAAGCTCAGCCAAGATGTGTAAAACTGTCTCTATTTAAGCAAGAGGTGCTACTTTTTTCAAATCATCTAAAAAATAAAACATATTCTGGTTTGTTTCACACGTATTTTGTCTATTAAATAATTCCATATGTTTATTTCTGCATATTTAGGTTGCTTTAGTATTAATCTACAATGCAGAGCATTTTTAAAAATGAAAAAAAAAAAAAACACTGAATTTAAGGCATGTCCAAACTGGTGATTGACTGAAACAGTATATGTGGCCACAATTTGTTCAAAATAGTTAAGGAAATTATTTTCGTGACATTTCAATTCATGCATTTAATGTATTTGAATTCAGTCTAATTGTTGGTTTATATTGTAGAATCACTGGACCCAAACATCCCACCACCACCACCATTGCTCACCATCAGTGTGCAGTGAGGACGGCCCTCAGAATTCACATGCACAGCGGGCCCTCAGCCTTGGAGCCAATAAAAAATTAAATGGCATTTTTACACTACTGCTGCTCCGTCCTTTGGTAACATCATTTAACAATGCATTTCATTTCTGTCTCTCTCTTTTTTCTTTCTCTTTTTTTATCGTTTTCTCTCTCTCTCTCTCTTTCTCTCTGACTTTCAACTCCTCCTCCCCCTCTTCCACCCTGCAGAAGCCCCCTCACCCCACCGAATTACCTCTCCCCAATTACTCTTCACTTTGCTCAATCACACTGGACCGTGCTACCTGACAAATTAAGGAGAATAAGCGAGATCCTAATACTCAGGCTGGCCGCCATCTTATCCCTAATGAAATTTGCTCAGACATACATCAAGGGTCCACTGTCAGCGTGGCGAGATTCAAACGCGGCAGCCGCACACCCTGCTGTTTTAATATATATTGTGCCGGTGATTATTTCCATATCAAATGCGTGTCACCACGTCAGACGCGCACTCCCCCCGCGCCCCCACCCCCCAGCCCCCCATTAAAATTGGTTCCACTTTCCAGTTGCCCTTCTAACGGCGTCTGGATTAAAATGAAGACGCCTTCGCGCATGCATATTTGAATATTTATTCAGAACAGTCCTGCTCCTGCGCTAAACAGGAGAATATCATTTGAGTGATTAAAGAGCATTACCAAATCAGTGTTGGATCAAACACTGCGTAATTAAACACATATTTCCTTTGACTCTCCTTGAAGGGTTACTTCCCTGCCGAGTAGCCCAGGTGAATTCTTCTTCTCCTCTGACATAAAATTAAATGTGTCTTCCATATTCCAGAAGTCATTAATTATTTGCACTTTTTTTCGTTTTTTTTTTTTTTTTGCTTTTACCCCACGAGGAGAGAGAGAGAGGGGAGAAAATTGCATTTATTACAGAATAAATTTACGCGCACTCGAACACTCCCCAACTCCGATGGCTGAGTTTAAATGATTCAGCGGCGAGACAAATATGTGTGTATGAACATCCATATTTCAAACGTGGCTGCGGGCTCGTTTCTCACGCTGTCTGTTTATTCACTTTGCTTGTGTGTTTAAAGCCGGAGTTATAGTACGAAATATTAATATCTCCTTCGGCGAGGAAGTGCGAGGAAAGCAGTCCTCGCCTCGTACGCGCAGTGACACAGATGGAGACGGAGAGGAAGACAGGAAGCAGAATGATAACAGTGGGAGGAGGGAAAGCAGCAGCAGCAGCAGCAGCAGCAGAAGCTCTGGATTACTCTGTGATGAGAGGGGCCAGCGATACTACTGATCCCTTTCAATACAATACACAAGATTACGAAAGCTGTAGTACCTTGAACTCCATACAGATGAAAATACAGTATTAATTTAATGTCAAATGTAATGTGCAAAGATTTAATTATGAATTGCATTACGATAAAATGCAAAAATTAGGGGCTATGCTTTTATTAGCTAGTTACTGTAGTCTAGCCTAGCATGACTTTAGAAGTGTATAATTGTATTCATCTTTTTTTTTATTGTAATACAGATTGCTTAGCTACCACTGAATTTGTTCAGTCTAATACAGGAGATTTTAAGAAGAATTTAATCTTGCATGTTTTTCGAAAAAAGATGTTTTTGAGATGTCTTGTAAATAATTATATATGGTTTATTCTGATATTTATGATGTTATTTTGCCAGTTGGGGCTTAGATGATTATGTGAGGGTCATGGCACATATCATGTGAGTATTTAAGGTCTTGTGTTCGCATTGAACGTAAAGGGCGTTGAGGACAGCAGGAGCTGAAACTTGTCCGCCTTGGAATAAAAGGATTTAAGCAGCTAAACTCTTGCTTCTTATTGAGTGCGGGCTTCTGTGTTCCATGAAGAAACTCAGTTAAACTTAACTTAAAACATGTATAAATGAAAATAAGTGTAACTCTAAATGGGACATATTATACCTCTTTTTACACAAGTTAGAATAGGTCTATGGGATATGCAAAACATGTTCATTAAGTTTTTGCACAAAATCACTCTCACATAAAGAGATCTCACCAGCACTATCTTTGCCAGTTTCAGTCCATTTAAGGGTTCTGTGAGTATTTACCACACACTAGTGTTAGTGTTAGGCAAAACACCTGTGATAAAAACACAAAACTAATTATTTGAAAGTATATATATATATCTCCCTCATCTCTTGACCTGCTACCGACAGTAGGTACAGATCCCTCCCTCAAATGAAGTGCTGGCTAATCGTACTGTGTACTGTCCATGGTTCTCAACCAGCAGACTGAAAAGGCCAATCTTCAACTGATATAGTGGATGGGCTCTGGTGGGGGTTTACAGGTGAGGGGTGGTGCCAGGGTGGTTTTATGCACATTTTCTTAGTTTAACATCACAATAAAGGAGGTGTCTAAACAGCTCATAGAGACATATGATTTCTAACACCGAACTCTTTTAACTGATTTTCAGAAACCTGAAATGTTTAAAGAAACTTTGGCCAATGATTACAGAAAATCGGAAGTTCTGTATTTTCAATGTCCTGACCCAATGGATTGTGCTTACTTTGACCAAAAGCATGTTTAAGTTTATGTTGATTTCAGATCCTGCACACTTTTTACAGGTTTCATTTCCTAGAATAAATGCTTGGTTGGCTTGGCCAGTCAAGTGGAAAGCATTGGGAAACCATTCTGTGTGGGAGTGAGCATTATCCTGCTGAAAAATGACAGTTGGAAGTTGGATACTGTGTGTTACTGTCCTTTCTATCACTACTAGGAGTGACCAACTGTCATATAAAATGGTTTCCCCAGAGGATGGCACCAGCAGTTGGAGCAGTTTATTGCTCCACAGTAAAGACTGCATTAAAATGGTTACCATACTCAAACTCAACCTTTGTTGGATCCCTAAACAGAACCTGCATTTGTCACTTAAGACGATATGGTCCAGGTTTCTCCTTCCAAGAAGATTATTGACAGGGGCTCCGAGTGGTCCAGTGGTCTAAGTGCTCCCACGCTCTTTCCTCTCATCACTCCAAAATGTGATGTCGATCAGCACAAGGCTGCGTCTGTGAGCTGATGTATCGGAACCGAGTCGCTGCTCTTTTCTCCGAGTGCATTGTGATGCTACTCGGCAATGCTGCATCAGCAGCAGCTTGAAAAGAGGCGGTGGCTGACTTCACATGTATCAGAGGAGGCATGTGCTGGTCTTCACCCTCCTGGTCTTGAGGCATTTTAAGTGGGTTGGGTAATTGGCCTTGTTAATTGGGGAGAAAAAGGGAGAAAAAAAATAAACAATGACAGTCATGAGGAGAAATCATCAGAGGCTCAGATATGATGAAATATATTTTGATTGTAAACTGGCAGCAGTGAAACATTGCAAAAATGGGCATGATGTGTATAAAAATAGGGGACAAACAGCAAGGACAATTCTGTAGAAAGAAAAAAAAAACATCAAAAGGAAATTCTATTTTTTTCAATCACGCAAATATTCTACATGCGAGAGCCATCATATTTACATACCATTGTACTGGCATCAAATACCAGCCTCTTGACAACTGCTATTTAATAAGGAGATCATGTTATTTCTGACAGTGCCAGTCTGTGCTGGAATTAGATCTACTTATAAGCCTCCAATTAACTGAAACTTTAAAGACGATGGGAAAAAGTTAGTGCTAAGAATTCAAGTTATTATTTTCTGGGTTTTGAAAAGCAGTCTATTCCCACAGATGAAAGAGCTGGTATAAAAAGGCATCTATAGTCTATAAAGATCCGAGCAAAAACAGAGATGAGTCAGTTAGTAACTGTCAAAATCTCTTCCATGAACTGATCAGTTTGATCTGGCACTCTGCTATGATTGGATGAGTGTTTGGAATACTTTAATTACTTGCAAATAAATATGTTTGCCACCAATTTACTGAGACACAATATAAACAAAAATAATAATATATCCATATTAAATCCTGGTGCAGATGACCAATATAATTAGGTACTAGGTGATCATAGACCGTGGTTGCACTGCGTAACAGGATAGTATTGCAATGAATTCATTAATGATTGTTTTAAATCCAGTAAGTCAATTATTTTATATCACACCGACCTGTGTTAGAAGACCTGTTAGGGACAACAAATACAGAATGAATATCAAAGAAAACTGTTCATATTTATGGCATGCTATCATGCTGGCCAAACACACGACAGACACACGTGGATACCTAACACACAGCTTATTAAATAAAGGGCTAAACCTAAAAGAATGGTCAGGGACAGGCAAGGTCAGTAACAACAAGGCAGCAAAGACAAGCAACATACCAAAGTAGGCAGGCAAAGAGGTCATTCACGGAGAGCCAAAAATAGAAGAAGTGCAAGGGTAGTAAAAGGGTAGTCAAAATACAAAATAAGGTTGGCAACAAGAAAACTATCAAACAACAAAGGGCTAGCCAAAATAGTGGTCAAAATTGTAAAAATGGGTCAATAACAAAAAGACAGAAAGAAAGAAAAAGCCTGGGTAGAAGAGCCAGAACAGGAGAAAGCAGGGGTATTTATACAGGGGAAGACAGGTGTGCATAAATCTCACTAATCAGGTGAGCCGGAACGCCGAAGCATCACGCAATCCGGCATGTCCGGGAGGTTTGACGCAGGTGCATCCTGGGAAGTGGAGTTTTCAGTGTGAGAGCTAAAGTCTGTGGCAGGTAGACGGACAATGTCGGGACTGACAAATGGATGGATAGAGTGTGTAAGTATGCAACGACTGTTAAACCCCTTTAAATTAAAGCAGAATGTCACAGTTCAGTAATATTCATCATTCTTTATCAAAGAATAATATTCTGTTGAAGAACAATATGAATATACACTACCAGTTTCTACATTTTCTACGTAGATTAATATTAAATACATAAAAAAAAACAATTAAGGGACACATATGGAATTACATAGTAAACAGTAAATAGTGTTTATCCTCCACATTAATCCCCTGATCTAAACCTGATGAACTGAGATGGTGATCTGAGGTGATTTAATTGGGATGAGCTGGAGCTTCACAGTGTGAAGGAAAAACAGCAACTATTGTTCAGCACCTCCAGGAACTCCTTCCTTCAAGATGCTGAGAAAACTGTTCAAGTTGACTCTCCCTCATGAAGACACTGAGATTAAAATACCAAGAGTGTGCAGATCCGTCCTCAAAGATAAATGTTCTACTTAGAAAAATCTAAAGTATAAAACTATAATTCGGCATGTGCTTCTGTAAATCTTTAATATAATCTTATTAAATTTACAATGTAAAAAAATCATAAAAAGAAAGAAAACACATTAAATGAGAAGAAGTGTGTGAAAATTTTGTCTAAAAAATGTTGCTACTGTTTCTATATATAACATATGCATATGTACCATTTATATGTAACAGTTTTGTGCACTATTTAAAATCTAGACTCTAGACTTGTAGTTATTTGTGATTTACTCTTTACTCATACTCATTTACTCATACGCACTTTATTATCATAGTTTAATGTATAGTTTTAATGTTTTATGGCCGAATTCTTCATAACAAGCATAATAAAAAGTTTGCTGGTAGTTTGTTTTAGTAGCTAGCTAGCTAACTTTCCCGTTCCACCTTAAATGGTGCAACAGATGTCAGGGGCTGCAGCATTTAAGGCGGAATGGAAAAATTGCCTGAAGGTTCTGATGATCATGAGGTCACACCCCCAGCTGCAGGTCTCTCTAACCCATGTCTGTGTTATCAATGCCCCACTCACCTCATTCCCCGTCTCTATACGCCTGTGTGAATAAACCCGGCTCTCGTGCACACCTTCAGGCTATGTGTTTATGCCCTGCGTTGAGATCAGATTTTATATCTGCTGGAAGGATCATCCAGAACATTTCAGCCAATCATCTGATCATCTGACACAATCTCCACAACTCTGTTCCTGGTCGTGTTGGAGACACAATTATAAAAATGTGAGAATTTCTGTTATTTACCATGTCTTGGTGTGGGTAGGTAGAAGCAAAGGAGACAGAATGAGTGTAAAATTTCTGTTACGAAATGAGATATTAAATTGTTTTTAAATTGCTTGTTTTTTTTTGTGAGTTTACAGTTTTATTTTCAGTTTTTCAGTATTTTAGTCTTTTTATTTTATTTTACATTTTTTTATCGTTCTAAACAAATTCTGGTAACACTTTCTATGAATGTCATCTTTATTAGACTCTATAACTACATTCATAATATATTATAATGCATTCACAAGGCATTATAAACATGGCTATAAATATTTATAAAAATGCATAACCCACTATAGCCATGTTTATTAAGCATTATGACTTGAGATTATAATACATTATAAGCTATGCTTATGATAAACATGTTCAAATAGTATATATCTATCGTTAATAATCCAGTCCTGCAATGAAAAAATATCAAGTATACTTAGAGCACACAAAGACCTGTTATAATACATTATAATTGACTATAACTAATATTATATTAAAGACAATTATAATTCATGAGTGGTTAAAAATATATTTATAGGATTACTGAGGGTGCGTTTATAAGCTGAAAGGTGTCTACAAGCTGGGACTGAGTTTCTTGGTATGGACGTATAACATGTTATAAACACAGCTATTAATGCATTATAATCACAGTTCATGGTGAATTATAGAGTTTTATAAATGTGTATAGCCATGTTTATAATGCCTTATGAATGTATTATAATGTATTATGAATATGTTTATAGAGTCTTATAGAGATGGCATTCATAGAAAGTGTTACCCAAATTGTTTCAAACATTGAAACTAATAAAAAAGAATTATGAATGCTATGTCTGTTGGACTCTATAAACATACTTATAACACTTTATAATACATATTTATAGAAATGAATAAAACACATTATAGCTATGTTTATTATGCATTATTAAATGTGATAAAAAATGCATTGCAAACTGTGTTTATAAGATGTTATATGTCAATACCAAGAACCTGAATAAAGCTGTCTTTATAAAGCATGATATACTTAACCACTTTTACCCACTCTTAAATTATGCTAATATTAAATATTATAAAAGCTTATATTAACTTAGAATGCATTATAATGTGTCGTTGTACACTTCAAGTAAAGTGACAGAACTCCATCATGGGAATGTATTAATAATATTAATAATGATAGATAAATTATATTTTAATCCAGATGTATAACATATTACAAGCACAGTTTATAGTGCATCATAATTACAATTCATAATGCATAATGAACATGGCTATAATGTGTTATACATGTTTTATGTTAATATGTAGAATCCTGTTTATAATGCAGTATGAGTGCATTATAATGTGTTATGGATATGTTTATAGAGTCTAATAGACATGCCATTAATAGAAAATGTTAGCAAAGAAAGATCAAAAGATGATCAAATGAATTATACATATAAAAATGATATAAAGTACCAATGTAAAATCTTTAAATGCATGTATAGTACTTATTCAGTAAATACATGTCTCCACATACCAAATGGCACAAATCCATTTAAAACTTTAAATCTAAAGTTAATTAAATTTGCCAATAAATACAGCTCTGGAAAAAACTAAGAGACCACATCAGTTTCTGAATCCGTTTCTCTGATTTTCTATTTGTAGGTTTATGTTTGAGTAAAATGAACATTGTTGTTTTATTCTATAAACTACAGACAACATTTCTCCCAAGTTTCAAATAAAAATATTGTCATTTAGAGCATGCATTTGCAGAAAATGAGAAATGTCTGAAATAACAAAAAGATGCACAGCTTTTAGACCTCAAATAATGCAAAGAAAACAAGTTCATATTCACAAAAGTTCATATTCATAAAGTTGGTGGAATAACCAATATTAATCAATATTTTTTTGCATCTTGGTATGTTCTCCTCCACCAGTCTTACACACTGCTTTTTGATAACTTTATGCTGCTTTACTCCTGGTGCAAAAATTCAAGCAGTTCAGTTTGGTTTGATGGCTTGTGATCATCCATCTTCCTCTTGATTATATTCCTATTATATAGGTTTTTAATTTGATAAAATCAAAGAAACTCACCATTTTAAGTGGTTTCTTATTTTTTTCAATAAAGTCAGTTAAGTCATGTCTATAACAGTGATGAACTGATGATTATAACACCTTATAATGCATTTATAAGGAATTTTAGACACAGATGTAGCTATAAATGTTTTACAAATCTATAAACAGTATAGTCATGTTTATTATGCATTATGAATCCTTCTTTATCAGCAGTTCAATCTTTATCCAAAACCTATATGATTCAATGATGAGATTTAACAGTGTAATTGAGAGATCACACACATGAACATCTCTATAGTAAACAACATTAAGCCCATTTTCCCCGTTTCTCTATTTTAATAACATGACTAAACTACTTGGCTAATTATGTGTACCTGAGGAACAATGAACCTGAGAAAACAGTGTAAAATCCCCTCCGCGAGTCCTTGCTTTAATCCCTTTCATACCCCCCTCCCTCCCTCCCCGTATCCCCCAGCCCCCCATCCCTCGCTCTCTCGCTCGCTCTCATTCTCTCTATGTTTAAGAGATAATGAGAGGAAGGCTGCACATCTCTCGGCAGACGGAAAGGTCAACCCACAATCCCGTCTGGCTGCTGAGGAGGACTGTAATTCCCTTTGCTGTGGTGGCTGGCCCTCACCGTCCTCGCAATCAGACAGGATAAAATGAACAACATTTGCATTTTTCATCCCCCACCTCCCCACCTTCTCCCAAAAATCTCGCTTCTGTCCTTCCTGAGGAAAAAAAGCAGGAAAGAAAGGAAGGGGGAGAAAAGAGCTCTTTACTGAGACAAAAAGAATGCAAATGCCGTCTCGCTCGTCTGACATTCAAACTTTCAGACTGAGGGAAAGATTTCCAGCGATCATTACGGAGTTAAAGAGTGCGACTGCGTTTTGGTTTTTTATATCAAGTGTAAGTGAAGACATCCATGAATTAGAAGAGATTATGAGATATTTCTGTGAGAATCTATATTATGTCTGATCAGTTTTATATCTTTTTATAACACAGAATGAAATACATTAGTATCTTGGGCGTAGCAGCAAATTCTGGGCCCTATAAACTCTCAATGTCAGTGGGCCCATATCCATGCCAGCACATAAGAAACGTGAGCAAAAAAAAAAAAATATCAGGATTTTCGGGGGCCCCTCTCTCTTCTCGGGCCCTGGGTAGTCAGGTCCACTTTTTGATTACATTAAACATTTTCCATTGTCTAGTCTCTTTGAGTAGTACTGAACTTCATTATTTTTAAACTACGGTATTTTTCTCACTATTAGGTGCGCTTAAAATCCTTTAATTTTCCAAAGATCGTCAGTGTGTCTTATAATCTGGTGCTCCTTATGTATGAATTCTACCAGTCTGGTTGTAAGGAGCAGTAAAGTCACTCCTCTGAAGTGCAGCGGTATACAAGAGTTTCAGTTCAGTTCTCCATCAGAATTAGCATTAACCGCTAACCATGCTAAGCTAAGGTGAGTATTATCGGCCTGTAGGCTGCTGCTAATTCCAGCAAGCACTGCTGGAGCAGCATTAGCATTACCCACTAACCACAGCACTAGCTCCTTTGCTGTTCAGAGGTGAGTACATCTGAGTGTAGTCTGAGTGTTTACCATGTTAAAACAAGCTATGTGGGATGAAGCGCTAGCTAATATCACCATGGCTTACCAGAACACTCAGGCTTCCTCAGTGTAGTGCTGTCAGGTGGCATTTGCCGCTAATTGTAGCGGTTAGCCGCTAATGCTAATGCTCCAGCTTTAGTGAAAATCTGTAAATCTAAGCTTACTGTAAATAAACAGACACACTTTACTCACCCAAATAAACAGTTCAGAGAAGGGGTGACAATAAATGCATGTAAATAATTACCTAATTTTTTTTATCAGGAAATATATTAGAGCTATTGTAAGTGTAAAAATGTATTTTATAAATTAACTAAAATAAAAAAACAGCAATTAATTCAAAGCATTAGTCTGTGTGGGGTGGCAGGGTATGGGCGGGCAGTTGCAGAAGGGGTACCCACTATATTCACTGCACGCCACTGCAGTTTACAGTATATAAATCTGTGTAGACTTACAGTCAAAACAGTCATTTTTTAAAGAATTACTGTTTTGTTTACTTCAGTTAGCTTTCACCCAGCAGTGAGACCTGCTGAACTAGACATAAAAATTGGCGACAACCCTGGTCCTACTATTAGTTACTAGTGTCACATAAAATATGCCTTATAATCCAGTGCGCCTTATGTATGAAAATAGAGCATAAAATAGACATATATTGATAGGGCACCTTACAATCCAGTGCACCTTATAGTGCGAAATATACAGTCATTACATTTAAACATGTCTAAACTACTAAATTCTGAGCAAGTCTATGTATTATAAAAAATATAAGTCTAGCAAAATGGCATATGGGAGGGAAATATGACAACATAAAACATGTGTGGAAATTTAATTTCAAGATAAAATGAAATAAAAAGATCGAAATTTAATTTGAAAGATTTTTGACATCTGGACAATGTGTGTAAAATGGCTAAAAAAGTCAAATTAATTATATAATACTGGTGAGTTGTCTGCCACGTCCAGCCCCACATCCCCCAGAGATGAACATCATGTGGGTTGCCGGGTTGAGGACACTAAATGTACAGAAATGAGTGGAAAACAATTTCAAGGACAATGGCAATTGCAGGTAATGACAAGTCACACTCTGTAAATTGGCTAAACATATGCTTGTAATGTTTTTTTTTTTATTGTTTGCACATTATAAACCAGCTAGTTTGATGCAACTCTGTCTGTGTTAGCAAAACTACAGTAAGTCTGGTACCCTAAACATGTATTAATTCAAGCACAAATGTTAAAAAAAAAAATATATATATATATATTAAATGCTCATTCTGACTAGTGGTTTTGATAGCTAATTTGACAAAGTTAAGCAAGGTTAACTAAAGTTAGCTAAAGCTAGCCAGCTCAACTTAGCCAGCTCTGCAATCATCTTGTAGACCTTCTGAGCTCTAAGCTTTATCCATCTATTAAAGTGGCAGTCCATATTATTTTGTTTCTAAACTGAAAGCTGAAGCATTTCTGAGTGGAGAAGGGATAAAATATTGTGTTTAATGGTACCAGATTGCTGAAACGACCCTCCCTGCTGAGTCTAATTTATTCATTCTAAAAACTGGGGTGTCAGATCACTTTTCGCTGGAGTTCTTCTTCTGGCTACGTCACGTGTCTTTACGCACTTACGTTACACTAACAGCCTCTAAAAGAGGGTCCAGCTCAGGTTTACTGAACGCGAGGGGCTGGGGGAGCAATGGAGACTTCAGAAGGGGAATCTCAGAGCTCAGTAACTCATTCACTCATAGTAAAACCAAAGAAATGAAGGAGTGAAGTTTCTGACTCTAGTGTGCTCTCTTTCTCTCTGACTGAACATAAGCTGGAATCGGATTCGTCCGCTCTGAAAGGAGACCGCATCACACCCGCCCAGTTTAAAATGATTCTTCTGCATGCTCGGTGCAATTACCCATTCTCACCAGAGAGGACCCTAGACATCAGCTTTAAACACACGGCCAATTGACAAATTACTTGCATTTGCTTCCCTTTTTGTTCCATATTTAGAAATAGGACTGGGGAATGGGTAGTGGACAAGATCAGAAAATTAAAGAGAAACAGAATTACACGCCATAACAAAAATTCTGAAATTCAACATGCTGGCTGAAGCACTACTGTCAAGAGACACCAGTACTTTATCATGTTTACTAAATATCTGATGACACACCCTGATTATTTTATGAGAACAGAAAAGATAATGCATACAGGTTGTTTAAATATGAATTTTACAACAGGTAGCAACATAAATGCAGTTCATGAAGAAAAGAAAAACAAAGAACTTAGACAAAATTAGACCTGAAGCAGCTAAAGAACCTAAACAAGATACAAATACCTACCTACCGAACCTACAGGCTTGCAGAGAAAGTAGAGAGGAAAGCTAGAAATCTGCAATATAGATAAAAAAATGTATTAAGCACCATCTTGGCAATCCCGAAAAAAAAAAAATAGCATTTTGCTAGACTGTATGCTGCATCCACATTCGAAAACCTGGCCAGCTTTCCAGTTCATCATGGCCTCTTCCAAGCTGTGAACAGTGAAACAGTACAATCGATAATAAAAACAACTCTCTGCAAGCCAACACAGACAATTACATCAGATCTCTAATTTTTAAAACAGTCCCACGACGGCCTGGAAAACACAGAAGCCATCTGCTACATCTGTCAGTGGCTGATACTACAACAGTTCTTCTCCGGTGTTGGGCTGTCTGAAAGAAACATTCTACAGCTGCCGGAATCTGAAGTTAGTCTGATGACTTAATCAGGAGGAACTGGGCTTAACTCCTCAGCACACTTCTTGCAAAGAGGTTTTTTTTACTTTGCCTTGGCGAACAATGTGGTGTAAAACATTGCGCAGAGTCTTCACTCACTGTGTTGCAAACATGGAAGTTGGGTGAACTTTGTGGACAAGGATACTACCACACAACGGTGGCACGGTGGTTCAGTGGTTAACCGTTCGCCTCCCAGCACTGGGGTCTTGGGTTCAAGTCCCTATCTGGGTGGAGTTTCCATGTTCTCCCCATGTCTGCGTGGGTTTCCTCTGGGGACTCTGGTTTCCTCCCATAGTCCAAAAAACACAGTCCAAAAACATGGAGATCAAGTAAATTGGATTCTCTAAATTGCCCAGAAAAATTGAATACTCTAAATTGATCTGGTGTATATGTAAGTACGACTGTGCCCATGGATATGGATTGGCACTCTGTCCTGGGTAAATGCTGTAGTACCTGATGCAGTCCTTCAGGTGGACTTTGGGGTTGTTTCCGGTTGAGAGTACGCTGTGTGCTATTGGCTGCCGCTTCTCACCGGTGTGTGGATGAGTGCTGAGTATTAATGGTTGTGTGTAAAATGTGTAAATTGTAAAGCGTCCTTGGGTTTCTAGAAAGGCACTATATAAGTTGAAATTCATCTTCATCACAACACCTGTGACTGGTCGTTAAAGAGTGGCAATTTGATCACAAATCTAGTTGTGGTCTCTAGTATGAATATGTCCTATGAGCTGTTTTTTGTCAAAAACAAAGAAAAAAAGGTCCGTTGAGCCAGTATAATGATGCTTTAGTCCGGTGAAGAGTGGGCGGGTTTTTCTTCCCTTGCTCATGAATACACATACATGCAAACATATCGCCCCTGATTGGCTAACAGTATTGCGACGCCCCTCCACTGTGAGTCTATCTGCTTCTGCTTTGTAGTCAACTTTTTTAAGCTCTAAGGGTGAACTCACACTAAGCATGTTTTGGTTGAATCGTGTTATAGCATGGTTCTGTGCCCAAGCATGCTTTAGTCATTCCTCACTGCTCAGTGGGCTAGTTGGTGTTGTGCCGAATTCAACAGAACTATTTCATTTATTTCACGAGTAAATAATAAAACACTAAGATAATGGGAAGTTCTAAATACCAAAATATAGTCAATATAAAAAATATAATATAATATAAAAAAAGAAAACACCTCCAATAAATAAACTAAACCGTAAATCAAACATAATTCCTCAAAAATGTTCATAGACCTTGATTCCTCACACACCTTAAAGAAAGTAATTACTCATTGGGGGAAATCTGACTAATAGGCCTGTAGATGCACTCCAGTGAGATGCCCATAGCTCGATTCCATCATGCAAGACAAAAACAATACACAAAACAATTAAAATGCTAATTGAAAACTACTATTGCTGTGAGCTGGGAGAGACCTAGAGAGCAGTCAATTCACACAGCAACTGTCACGTCATCTGTTCAGGTTTGGGGCATGACTAACTTGTTGTTTGATAATGGTGGGTGGGGTGGGAAATAAATTAAAGTGAGATTTAAGTGTTTTGTCTTATGATTTGAAGAAACTTAGGAGTTTTGTTTGATCAGTGATTATTCACTCTAGTCCTGGATTAAACCATAAAATGTATTCAGATCAGAAAAAAAGGCTGTTAATTAACTTGGGGCAGGGTTCATACATTTCCATGATTTTTCATGACTTTTACATGCCTTCATGGCAAATTTTCATGACCATATGATTTTTAAAACTTCAGAGTAGACATGGACAGTAAAACCAAAAATCAACTAAAACCATAATAAAAATAAATTATAGTAGACCTAAAATTAATCTGATAAAATGCTGATACACTATCTTCAATAATAAAATGTGTGTCAGATCCTGAGAGCTCTGTGGTGTAGGGGGCTAAATTACTGAATTAACTCTAAACTGATGGATTTTTTTTAACTCAAAAATATTTTCTCTGTCTATAAATTGAAAAAAAAAAAAAAACATTTATGGATCAAATTTTCAAGACTTTTCCAAAACTTTCTGGGTATTTTTATTTATCAAAAACTTGTCCAGGCCTGGAAATTGATATTTTCTAATTCCATGACTTTCACAGTTTATATTTTTATTAGTAGGGAAATGTAAAGTTGGCCTTGTGGATCCTGGAATTTAGCATTTAGCATGCATTTTCTGTGTGAACAGAAAAATATTCATATCGGATTTCAGGCGATGTTTACTGTATGCATGAGCGTGGTAGTGGGGGTAAAAGTGGACCTGACTACCCAGGGCCCGAGTAGGGAGAGGGGCCCATGAAAATCCTGATTTATTATTATTTATTTTAATTGGGGCCTCCAATTAACTTTTTATCAATTAATATTTCAATTATATTGATAACATTAACTGAGGGAATGAACTTTAGTCACAGTCCTCTCAAAATATTGGACATTCTGGGGGCCCCCTCCTGGAGGCGCAAAATAGTTTAGTCAGCTCAACAGTGACCGGTGACAAGTGTATCGTCAGTGAGCCCAGACTGAAAGACCTGGGGGGCTAGAGACATCATGCTGCCCAAAATGCAGAAGCCAGATAGAAGGCAGAATGAGGGGAGGCAGCTGTTGACGTCTTTCTGTCCGTAAGGTGAACCGAGTTAGCTTGTTATGCACTACCTTTATAAGGGTTTATAAATGGTTTACAATTAGTTTATTAATGGTTACTAATTAGGTTGTAAATGCCTTAAAAATCCTTAATAATCAGTTATGTTGCTCTGGGTTCACTATTTGGCAAACAACATGTCTATGTACATTTCTACGTATGTGTTATAACTGATTATTAATGATGTTTAAGGCATTTACAACCTAATTAGTAACCATTGATAAGCTAAACCATTTATAAACCCTTTATAATGGTAGTCTTATTTTAAAGTGGTACCGTTAGCGTAGTCCACTCCAGACAGCTGCTACTGATGTTTCTATGCCCCCCCTTATGTTGGCATGTTGGTTCGCGAGAGAGAGAGAGAGAGAGAGAGAGAGAAAGAGAGAGAGAGAGAGATGATGTTACCAAAGCCGATTAATAATCATGTTAAATAACTGTGATCCCAATATCAAACAAAAGAGATAAGCCCAGCTGACAGATGTTGAAATTATCTAATATCTCCCATGAATTGCATTTACATTAACAATATACTCATTAAAAAACACACATACTTAAATCTACTTAAGTTGGCAGAAATTGTTCGAAAATAGTACATTAGTATATATTTAAGTACGTGAATTCAATTTTTAAAAAGTATGTACTTTTCCATGTTAGGTATACTTTTACAAAATAGATTTAATACACTTTTCTTTTAAAAGGGTCACTCTTTTACTCATGCATGTTATTAACACAGTGAAAACTGTACAGAAAGATGTCAGATATCCCTGGTGAAAAGAAAATATACTTAATTGTAAGTATGCTGTAAATATACAGCAGATTTATGTACTTAAATAAAACATTAAAACTACGTAAATATTATGCTTTCATCAAATGATTGAAAATAAACTTTGATTATACTTTTTAAAAAGTAAATATAGTGTATTAAAAAAATAGACTACTATAAAGTTAACCTTTTTACACAGTTTCATGTAATTCATTATACTTCTACAAAACTTATTTACAAATATACTTTTGTACATTTTTAGCAAAGCATGTTAAAAACAACTGTTACAGTAGTTCACTTAAAGTACAATGCATAATGTAACATTTTTATTAGTAGTAGAATGTAAATTAAAATACTACATTGGTAAATTGTTTTAATATATATATATATATATATATATATATATATATATATATATATATATATATATATATATGTTGGAAAATGGAAAAATATAAATATAAGTAAATTATAGAATACAATGTTTAATAACACATTTAAGTGTCAAATAAAAATATAACGTAAATTTGTAACAAGCTAACAATTGTAGTACAGTGTATTAAAATATATTTTTATACCCAATAAAGTATACTAGAAGTGTGCTACCTACAAAAGACAGGAATAAGAAACATATTTGTACTCTAATATAAATAGATCACATATATTTAACACCAATTCTTAGTACATTTCCAATATCTGTTGTATAATAGTGATACAGTTGTAATACTTATTAAATTGCATACATGACATGACATAGTATTTCATGTATTGTTTTTTGTAGTATTTTTAGTACAGTTAAGTACACTTGGCACAATTTAAGTAAGACTTTTGTAATATTTGTATACAATTAAAGTATAATAAGGATAAATTAGTAAGTAAATAAGTAAATATACTAAATAAATAAAGTGGCTACAAGTACACTATATAGGGCACTGTAGCATAATAATGCTTAGTATACTTTAATCTACTTTTTTTTAAACTAGGGATGGGTCATGGATTCTGTCAGATTTGGTGGCAAAATCTAATTTAGGCCACATTTAATCTAAATGCTCTGAAATCCAATGCAGTTTTTAACACTGAATAGAAATATAAACACATGTTCATTGTGTATTTAGGCAATAAAGAAAAATGGCAATTTAGTAAACAGCTTGATTAGCAATACTCCTCCATCTCCACCCCCATCACCAACATATCCAGCCCCACTTACCTCCGCCCTGCCCACTCAGTGCCTCCGCCCTCCTCTCTCCATGCTAAGTATGCATTGATTCAGCCTTTGCCTGTGTTATAAATGCGGCATTGATCTGCAGAGCAATCGATAAGTTCATTCACATGCATAGGGCCACTGCCCACCCCTCGCTCACTCGCTCGCTCGCTGCATCCTCCTCCGCAGAATATATATTTCTCCTTCTCTTCTCAGGAGCGAAACCTCTTACCCATGATCTTGTGAACTTCCTGTTGCTAAATCAGCATTAAATCAGCTTACGTTTACTATAATATAAATTTTATATATATTAACTACAGCTAATATATTGAAGCCATCACGATTTAAGTTTACAGCTCCTCCTTTATTCTGGAAACTCCATAATGTTTTAGCAGGAAGTCAACTAGTTAAAAGCTAAAATAAGAGGCCTTCAGTTCTGTTATGGGTTTTGTTTGTGAAGCGTTCTAACGAGTTGTGTTGCTACATGATTTTCTATCTAAGGCTTTATTCTGTTTCACAGGTTTAATGGCTACTGGTGTTTTTTATGATGACACATACAAGCTTGTTAAACACAGAGTGTGAAAGCAGACACTGAGCACATACACTGATAAATATGAGCCCTAAGAAGGAAGGTGGGAGGAATGGATTAAAATTAAAACACATATTTAAAAAGAAGATTGGAGCAATTTTGTCAAAACACTGGTGCTCATCTGAGTCCCTGAGGCTATAACTATATAATCCATTTCATCCAGCCCAAATGTACTCAGTCATTTTAGTGTCACACTGTGTGGATTCTACAAGTTTATTGACTTTTTATTTTTATTTTAATCAGTTTTCAACTTTTAAATGACTTGAGGATCCCAATAAAACATTGCTTGAACAGTAACCTATTACTATAATCCTAACCTCATACTAAGCTTCACCCTTTAGTGTTGGTTTCAGATTTAATTTAGAGTGTTCAATTAGGGTTAGGTTTTAGGGTTAGTTCAAGATTGTGGTTCAGTTTTAGGGTTGATTAAAGATTAGGGTTAAATTCAGGTTTTAGGGTTGATTCAAATGTAGGGTTATGTTTTAGGGTTATTCAAGTTCAAAGATGAGTTATAAATTGGTTTAAGATTAGGATTAGATTTATGTTTTAGGGTTAATTCGTGATTAGGGTTAGGTTTAGGGTTGATTCAAGATTAAGGTGAGATTTTAGGTTTGATTCAAGATTAGGGTTTAATTTAGGTTTTAGGTTCGATTCAAGATTAGGGTTAGGTTTAGGTTTTAGTGATGATTCAAAATTAGGTTTATGTTTTAGGGTTGATTCAAGATTAGGGTTATGTGTTAGGATTGATTTAAGATTAGCATTAGATGTAGGTTTTAGGGCTGATTCAAGATTGTGCTTGGGGTACGTTTCAGGGTTCATTCAGAATTAGGGTTAGATTTTAGGTTTTAGGGTTGATTCAATATTAGGGTTAGATTTTAGGGTTAATTCAAGATTAGAGTTAGGTTTTAGGGTTGATTCAAGATTATGGTTAGGTTGAGGTTTTAGGGTTGATTCAAGATAATGGTTGTGTTTTAGGTTTGATTCAAGATCAGGGTTAGGTTTTGCTTTTAGGGTTAATTCATGATTAGGTTTATGTTTTAAAGTTGATTCAAGATTAGGGTCAGGGTTCAGTTTTTGGGTTGATTTAAGATTTTTGTTAGATTTAGGTTTTGGGGTTGATTCTAGAGTAGTATTATGTTTTAGAGTTGGTTTAAGATTAGGGTTATGTTGTAGGGTCGATTTAAGATTATGCTTAGGGTTAGGTTTTAGGGTTGATTCAATATTAGGGTCAGGGTTCAGTTTTAGGGTTGATTCAAGTGTAGGGTTATGTTTTAGGATTAATTCACGTTTAAAGATGAGTTATAAATTGGTTCAAGATTAGGATTAGGTTTATGTTTTAGGGTTAATTTGTGATCAGGGTTATGTTTAGGGTTGATTCAAGATTAAGGTGAGGTTTTAGGTTTGATTCAAGATTAGGTTTAGGTTTTAGGGTTGATTTAAGATTAGCATTAGATGTAGTTTTTAGGGCTGATTCAACATTGTGCTTGGGGTACATTTTAGGGTTCAATCGGGATTATGGTTAGATTTTAGGTTTTAGGGTTGATTCAAGATAAGAGTTATGTTTTAGGTTTGATTAAAGATTAGGGTTAGGTTTTGCGTTTAGGGTTAATTCAAGATTAGGTTTATGTTTTAGGGTTGATTCAAGATTAGGGTCAGGGTTCAGTTTTAGGGTTGATTCAAGGTTTGTGTTAGATTTAGGTTTTGGGGTTGATTCTAGAGTAGTATTATGTTTTAGAGTTGGTTTAAGATTAGGGTTATGTTGTAGGGTCAATTTAAGATTATGCTTAGGGTTAGGTTTTAGGGTTGATTCAATATTAGGGTCAGGGTTCAGTTTTAGGGTTGATTCAAGATTAGGGTTAAATTTAGGTTTTAGGGTTGATTCAAGTGTAGGGTTATGTTTTAGGATTAATTCACGTTTAAAGATGAGTTATAAATTGGTTCAAGATTAGGATTAGGTTTATGTTTTAGGGTTAATTCGTGGTCAGGGTTAGGTTTAGGGTTGATTCAAGATTAGGGTTGGATTTAGGTTTTAGGTTTGATTCAAGATTAGGTTTATGTTTTAGGGTCGATTCAAGATTAGGTTTAGGTTTAGGGTTGATTTAAGATTAGCATTAGATGTAACGTTTTAGGGCTGATTCAAGATTGTGCTTGGGGTACGTTATAGGGTTAATTCAAGATTAGAGTTAGATTTTAGGGTTGATTCAAGATAAGGGTTATGTTTTAGGTTTGATTCGAGCTTATGGTTGGATTTAGGTTTTAGGTTTGATTCAAGGTTAGGGTTAGGTGTTGCGTTTAGGGTTAATTCAAGATTAGGTTTATGTTTTAAAGTTGATTCAATATTAGGGTCAGGGTTCAGTTTTAGGGTTGATTCAAGATTTGTGCTAGATTTAGGTTTTGGGGTTGATTCTAGAGTAGTGTTATGTTTTATAGTTGGTTTAAGATTAGGGTTATTTTGTAGGGTCAATTTAAGATTATGCTAAGGGTTAGGTTTTAGGGTTCATTTACATTTAAAGATGAGTTATAAATTGGTTCAAGATTAGGATTAGGTTTATGTTTTAGGGTTAATTTGTGATCAGGGTTATGGTTTTAGGGTTGATTCAAGATTAAGGTGAGGTTTTAGGTTTGATTCAAGATTAGGTTTAGGTTTTAGGGTTGATTTAAGATTAGCATTAGATGTAGTTTTTAGGGCTGATTCAACATTGTGCTTGGGGTACATTTTAGGGTTCAATCGGGATTATGGTTAGATTTTAGGTTTTAGGGTTGATTCAAGATAAGAGTTATGTTTTAGGTTTGATTTAAGATTATGCTTAGGGTTAGGTTTCAGGGTTGATTCAAGATTAGTCATAGCCCTTAATGTCCAGTTAATCTTGCTGTTCTGTTATTAGTTGTGTTATCCAGTGTATTAGTTGGTCTATCTGGTGTCGACTAAAGGAGGATGGGTTCCTTTTTGAGATTTGGTTCATCTTAAGGTGATTTGAACCCAGACCTCTGCAAAGTTAATTTCATTCCACACAAATATTCCACCCTGGTTGCTAGTTCAGTGAGCAATTTTGAATCACTTACAGGGCCCACTCTTACACCCTGTGCAAGGCACGCCACAATAATCATTGCTATCTTACACCCCGCTAACAGTCTATTGATACCCAATATGTGCTTCTTGATTTTCAGACTGGAAATGCTAGGCTTCAATAATCAGCAGGTAATTCACAGGAACAGCATGTTTTTTATTTTTTGTGACATGCTAATTATTTTATTTCACATTACATCCAAAACACACTCATGATTAACTAAGAAAATTAGTACATGCCTTTGAGCCGTACAAGGTGTACTTTTCCCGTCGTTACGATAGCAAAGACACACCAACACACCTTTAATCAAGCTGCATGGTGCACTGTTAATGGCTCACATATAGATCACTAAAATGTGCCAACAGTGTTGATTTTACCATGCATAGTGATGCTGTTGCACTAAATGATTGTTAAATAAAATAATTTAAATAATACATTTACATAGAGAACATTTTAAATAGTCTAATTTCAGTGCTTTTGATCATTTAAGCCTATAGCATTTCCAGTCTGAAAAAAAGAAGCACATATTAGGTTTTAGTTTACCACATACATTTTGGTTAATCACATTTACATTTACATTTATGGTATTTAGCAGACGCCCTTATCCAGAGCGACTTACAACAGTGCTTCAAAGTTACTTAAGATATCCAGAGCTAGTTTGTAGACTAGGATCAAGAGATACATAGAGCTTAATCATGTTAAGAACCCTAGGAACCTTTTTTTATTATTATTATTATTATTATTATTTATTTATTTTTTTTTATTAGTTTAGGAACTCTTTGAAAAGATGTGTCTTCAGTCGACGTTTGAAGACCGTGAGTGACTCTGCTGTTCTGACATCCAGTGGAAGTTCATTCCACCACCTTGGTGCCAGCACAGAGAAGAGTCTGGATGTCTATTTTCTGTGTGTTTTGAGTGATGGAGGTTCGAGCCGAGCCGTACTGGAAGCTTTAAGAGCTCTTGGTGCAGATCTGGCTTTGACCATCGCCATCAGGTATGAAGGTGCTGGTCCGTTTTTTGCCTTGTAGTAATCAATTACTATAATGTTACATTATTATATATTACAGTATATTTTGGTTTCTAGTAAATGCTCAAAGACTGCATAATCATGTGTAAAACTTTATTCACCTTTATTCACTGCTACAATAGAATAGAATGTTCTATACTATTCTAAATTAGTTTCAACATACTTTCCAATGTTTTAATGAAACAGTACATCAATTAGTAATTATGGTGATATTTCATTAAAATAACTTTTATGTTTTTTTTTAATGGAATGACATTTTCTAAACTACAGAACTGGATTACTGTCTTGTGGTAAGAGCAAATTACTGGTGAATCTTTCCTACATTTAAGCCACTTAAAATGATCTTCTTTAATGTCAGATCCTCGCTTTACATTAACAGGACTGCAGTGAATTTGCTTCGGCAATTTTTAGCTCAGCTAATGGTGTCTCTTACCTAAATATCAGCCTTAATCGTGAAAAAAAAAAGGAAAAAAAAAAAAGACTTACATCTCTGAGCGACCCCTAATTGGCCTAAACTTTGCGTAACCTTTCTTAAGCTGCTTCTTAAGCACACTTCTGTGGGAGCTACAGTATATAGTGAGAAGACGTTCCTCAGAGGAACGGGAGCAGCTGACAGTGGCTTTTCCTCTACTTCACTGGAGTATAGAGTGTAAAGAGCAGCAGAAAAGATCACATTAAGGGAAGCAGTGAATGCCTCACTCTTTGATACGAGCGGCCCACTAGGTCACAACTGTCCCTATCTGAGCGTGAACGCTTTCCACACAGTTACTACTGGCTTACTAGTAATAGTAGAAATTTAGAAATTACTCTAGTGCTACTAGTGTGGGGTTAGGTTTGAATATCTATGAATTCTTCCCAAGCTAAAGTTTAATATATAATGTGCTTTTAGAGTTCAACAGAAATGGACAGAAAGTAATGTCACCAGGAATACACAGTAAAACACACTGAAATGAATCTGCACATCATATTATGTCTTTAATTAAAGTTGTTTAATTTGCTCACTTCCATTTGAGAAGCACAGCAAAAGATAAATAAATAAATAAATAAATAAATAAGAAATAGAGATTTCTACCAAGATAAACACAAGTCAAATGATCCAACATGTCTCAAAAATATCAATAATAAAACTCAAGAATTCAAAATTGGGAAGAAAAGAATTATATTATTATGTCATGAATAGATACGTCATGGACAATGAGAACACATTTAAAATGTTCCTTTTGCAACAAAGTTGTAACACAACGTTCATAATAATAAGGTACAATAAGGGACCATTTTTTTCACAAAGTTTTGGATGGTCTTTGTGACTATAGTTAAATTCAATTTAATCTAAAGTCAAGTTCAATCTACATTACTCACATCCTTTTTTTATTTTTATCCCATTTTCTCCCCAATTTACAAGGCTAATTACCCAACCCACTCATTAGGACTCCTATCCTATCACTAGTGATGTTCCAACACACCAGAAGGGTGAAGGCTAACACATGCCTCTTCCTATACATGTACAGTCAGCCACCACCTCCTTTTTTGAACTGCTGCTGATGCAACTCAGTTCTGATGCCTTGTGCTGAGTGATATAACGCTTTTTAGTGATGTGGGGAAAGAGGGCCATCTACCCACCCAGAGAGAGCAAGGCTAATTGTGCTCTCTCAGGGCTCCGGTAGCTGATGGCAAACTACATGAACAGGATTCAAACAGCAATCTCCTGATCGTAGTTGCAATGCTTAGTCTGCTGGACCATTAAGATCCCCTTCCTTCACGTCCTTTTTGAGGTTTTTTTTTTTTTTTGACAATGATAAACCTTGCGAAAATTACATTGGCTTCAAGCAATCCAGTAATCTAAAGCACTGACACCATGATTGGGGAATCGCTGGTTTGAATCTTGGTCATGTAGCTTGCCATCAGCTGCTGGAGCCCTGAGAGAGCACAATTTGTCTTGCTCTCTCTGGGTGGGTACAGTTGATAATGCTCTCTCCCCACATCACTCCAAAGGGTGATGTTAATCAGTACATGTCGTCTGTGAGCTGATGTATCAGAAATGAGTCGCTGCGCTTTCCACCGAGAGTGCTGTGATGCTACTCAGCAATGCTGAATTGGGTGAAAATGGTAAAAAAAAAAAAAAAATTAATTAAAAAATCACATTTAAGATTTTGAACTGATGTGGACCACATATGTTCGCCTGGTTTGATGCATTATTTGCTGTTTTTAAAACTAAATGACTGATTACTGCTTTGTAACAGCTCATAACACAATTCTTATCAATCCCTGCTTGATGATTTATTTACGTCTTTCCCAAATTGAAAACAATTTCTAAAAGATTTTATAAAAAGATCTACTGTATCTTAAAGGCTTTAGAGCTTTAAACAAGAGTTCTATAATTGCAGGTCCTGTTTCAATACTGTCTTTTGCATGCCCTCGCCAACTTCTCCTCACTGCTCAGAAGAGCATCACGTAGCATTACACAAGAGGCCACTCTAAGCAGAAGTGAGGGAGGAAAGAACGAGGGGAGGCCTTTTCAATCAGAACCCACTCACGTTGTATCATAGCAACATGCAGTGCACGAGCAACTGCTTCTGCCTGAACTGCGCTGTTCAGAGAGTCAAACCATGAAAAAGACTGGGGTTGCAGTGCAGCAGTTAAGAGTCTGCATGTTTGTAGAAGTAGTTTCTACATAAGATATCATAAGAGTTTCATGAATAAAGGAGGCATGGGCTGCTTGTGTTCAGATTGTAGGAAAACCATAGAGATATTTAGTTGTTAAATAGAATTTGATGCACTGAGCAAATACATTCTAAAACTATGTACAACACTATATACTGAAAAGTTTAATCTCATTCTGCTGTACTTCTTTGGCCACTGATAGCTTGAGCGGATTCCAATTCTGGTTCATCATTTATCCATTTGCTTAATAAATTGCATGATAATAATATATTTTATCAGTTTTAGGTTCGGGTCTTCTTGAAAATATAAAAATGACCTTGCATATTTTAAAAAAACACAATATGCATGCATATATATGGATTTTTTTGTCATTAATATCAATTATTTGAACAAGCAGTCAACCATTACTTTAAAATAAAGACTTTCTTGAGAGAAAATCAAAGGAATTAGTGGACTTGCTTTTAAACATGCTTTTTAAATGTAACAGGACTGAGTAAAATGTAACCATCTTTGGCTTAGAAACCTTGTAAAAGAATAGTAAAGCTGCCTGAGATTGACCAGTACATGTTCTGAATAGTAAATCAATTTAATTTAGAGGAGTTACAACAAGTAAATGGTACCCATTCGGTGGAATAGCCCATGTTGTTTTTTTTTATGATAAACACATTTAAAAACAAAACCAAATACTGTGACTGCAAAAAACATTGTAAATAGCAGCACTTAAACTCCAACTGCATTACCTGCGTACAGCAATAGAGGGAGCTCTTTATGCTGCAGACTGTGCTCATGTGACGTGATAATAAGGCTGGATGTAGAGCAAGGAGGAGGCAGATGTCCACAGTGAATGCTCACACACATTTTTACTTCCGCTTTAACTACTTAACCTCAAGGAAATTAGTGCAGCGAAACTAAGTGCTAACAAACCTTTGCAACGATTGCAATTTAGCACATTTTGCTTTGATATCTAGATATCCAATGGTGTTATCACATATTGTTCTTCATCCATACAATACAACCCTAAAGAAAAATATATTAAACTTTTTATTTTTTTTAGACTGTAGATATGCTTCGCTCCCGTTCTCACCATGGATGGAAGCTGCAAATGAATAAAAAATTGCTACTCTACTATTACGCTCAATCAGTATGCTCAAATCAGTGTCGCTATTTTTTTCTTCCTGGGCTCAGGTTGAAAGGTATTGCACTTTCTTGCCTTCAAAGGCATGTAAATCTCTTCTACCCATCTCTCCTCTATTGGGGAGCATGAATGAACCTTATTAAATACACTTAAGAAAATCAAAGTTGAGTACGGTCTCACCTAGCTTTCAAGTGCAGGGTAAAACATGGGGTAGAGAGGATGAAAGAGAAAAAAAAGAGAAAAAAACGAGACGGTTGGAATGGTTGAGGCTACCTTTTAAACCCTTCTTCCCCCTCATCTCATCTCTTCTCCTCTCTCGCTGTCTCTCTCTCTCTCACTCTTTCTCTCTCATTCTCTCTTTCTCTCTCGCTTTCTCTATCGCCCTCTCCGTTTCCTCCCTCCCCCCTCCTCGCGTCTAGTCCTTCGTTCTCGCTGTTCGTAAAAGCACCTCATTTAATGCCAATTAGGCTTCCTCCGTTCTACTCCCCCCCCCCCCCCCCAGTGCTTAAATTTAGACTTGCAGGTCCATGCTAAATTAAGCCCTAGATCTTCATTGCAGGCAGGGAAGCAATTGATTTCAGAGCCCTTAATCAATTTATTTCATTAGTTATACATTCATTCCCCCCCCACACCCGCACCCGAGTGCTTGTCTGTAAAGCCAGTGTGGGGAAGAATGACCTATCTGGCTCTGTGATACAAGCAGATAGTGATTTGAATGATAACCAAATAGCCAGCGTAGCCGCAGTCGCTTAAAGATCATATGCAAAACAAATGCCGAGGCGGGGGAGTGTGGAGGGGGGGTGGTAGGGGCTGAGGAGGGAAGGAGTTTCTGTCAAAAAAAACAATTTACTGATCGTTAAAAGGGATGCCTCGCATCTTTACAAATTAAATCAGTCTCACACGCTTCTTCAGTCCTCTAATGTTCTTCTGGCACCTGGCACAACCGCCCCCCCCCCCCAGCCCCCCCCCCCAACACACAACACACACCACACACTCGCACACTCACACACCGAAAACGCAGACATCCTCATTAATCCCACACTAAAACTGCTCTCACATCTCACTGCTTCTCCACAACTCGAATTTTCTGTGAGATTGGACGTAGCACTACTCACAGGGACGGCATTAGGCATGCATGCATTTTACCCAGTCATGCCTGACAACTATTACCACCACCATTACCATAGATCGGGCTTTAAAACAATACAATACAATACAAATGTCTGTATAATAACCTAATGGTTTAGATATTAAGATGTGTACACAATAAACACAAATAAAACCATTACTATCCAAGCTTACAACACATGGAGTTCGAGTTTTAATATATATGTATCACTTGGGGCTAGCACTCGCACCCCGATCTTTATAAAGCTAGTTTGAGACATATATATGAGCTACATATACAGTTTAAGCCTGAACTTGACACTGCTTTTTTATACTTTTGTTCCCATTTTCTCCCCAATTTACATAGCCAATTATCCAACCCACTCATTAGGACTCACCCAATCACAAGTGATGTGGCAATCACACCAGGAGGGTGAAGACTAGCACAAGCCTCCCCCAATACGTATGAAGTTAGCTGCTGATGCAGTATTGCTGAGTAGCATCAAAGAACACTCGGAGAAAATTGCAGCGACCCGGTTCTGATACACAGACGCCTTGTTCTGCGGACATCACCTTTTGGAGTGATGAGGGGAAAAAGAGTGCCATCTACCCACCCAGAGAGAGCAAGGCCAATTGTGCTCTCTCGGGGCTCCGGTAGCCGATGGCAAGCTACATAAACAGGATTCGAACCGGCGATTTCCTGATCATATTGGCAGCTTTGGCACAGACATTGCTATTGTAGCAATCTATAGACAAGCCATCAATCGTGCACCGTGTAGCTTGATTTAGGGCGGAAACACAGAAAACGCATGTACTAATTCTCTTAATTAATCATGGGTGTGTTTTGAGTGTAACATGCAATAAACCAATCATTGGTTTTCTTGCCATTCCATTTAAGAACCAGGTGTGCTCTTACTTTGGCAGATTGGTATTTTAAAGGTGCAGCACTTTTGCGCTTCTCAGCAGAGAAAAATAGACTGTTTTCAGGGTGTAAGGTAGCAATGAGCATCACAGGGTGTAAGATAGGACCCCTATTCTGTAATATCTCTGATAGGACTGATAGCATAAATCATTAGCTTAAAAAGTTTAATTCTTCAATGTACTTCAGTTGAGTATCTGGATGAATGATTTTTTTGTGGTTTTTAATACTGTGCTTTCATTCGTTTTTTTCTTTGTTTCATTTGTTTTATTTTTATTGAGTTATATGTTGTATCAATCAAAGGCAAATGGGTTGCCTTTTCCAGTCTTGGCTTCTCAAAAGTTTTTTTTCATTCTGTTCAGAGGGTGATTTTCCTTGCCATTGTTGTCATTGATAAACCTGTTGCCATTGGTGCCATTGGGTTACTCTTTGGGGGCTTTTGGGGGCAGCATCTTTTGTTTAAAGCATTTAAAACTTAGACACAACCTTTTTCCAAAATGGTGGAAACATCTTAAATCTGTATTAATGTCATTTTGGACAAGTTCACATTACGAGCCACGTTGCTCAAATCTTTTTTTGCTCAGATCTTGACGGTTCACATTGACAAATGTAAGTGATCTGTATCTGTGTGTAATGTGAACGAATCTGTTCCTGAAACGCCTCACATGCTCACATTGATACGAGTATAAACATCACCTTCTTCACCAACAACAAAAAAACTCATATTTGAGAGACGACTCGTAGCTTTATAAAGGGAAATGGATGAGTTAGCAGCTCATATGTGGAGCATCTTTTGCTGGAGTGGAGAGTAAACAGCTGGTCTAAAGTTCATGTTCAGGTCGAGGAGGGGAAAAAAGGCCAGGCGGTTTGCTTTTGCTGTTTTTGCAGCTATAGCTGCACAGCTGCACCAAGAGATGTGTGGGTAAGAGAAAGAAGCATGTGGCGCTAATGCTAATGCGTAAAAGCAAAAAGACACATAAATTGCAGTTAGACTGGATTTGATATGTATCCGATTTAGGACCACATATGAAAGTGACTCAAATCAGATTTGGCACGTTCACACAGCCATGAAAAAATCAGATCTGAGCCACATTGAGCAAAAAATCAGATTTGAGTCACTTTAGCCTGGTAATGGGAACCTAGCCTTTAAATCATTTCTATAAAACAAGTCATTGTGAATGGTTGTACAGACACACAGTGGTTTGAGATTTTATAAATAAAAAAATAAGGTTTTTTTAATCAACAATGATCATGTGATTTGTTCATGTTCAGATAACTCTGAAACTGTTCTGATATTGGAGTGTTTGATACTGATGAGCTCAGTAATGCACTCTGACTGCTAGAGAAATGGAAATGATGTTTCTGCAGCGAGCTATTGATAAGGCAATCTATCACTGATTATAATGACAGGAAGATGTCCAGCAGTTCACCTGCATTAGAATGGGTACTGTAAGCTTTCTGCATTGTATTGCTGTGTAAGTCTTTTTAATCACCTGGCTGTGCTTGGGAATAGCTAGAGTTAATTTGCCACAAAGGTAACATTTGTGTACAGTAAATAAACAAAGAATTACAACAATCTGTGAGCAAAACAAAACAAATGTGTGATCTGTACACACATGTGATCTGCAAATTGGATTGCCAAAATAAAAAAATATGTTGCTACAAAGATGCATCCGTGGTGCAGACATCAGCTCATTTAATACGTTTCCAAGTGTCTACAGTATCTGTACTACTTGGTTTACAAAGCTTTAAACATATACAGAATGTCTGGATTTATCTGTCCTGATTTGTGCAGCACCTGGTGGTAAATTTCCTAAATGAATGGAATTACCTTTTAATAGTATTTTCAGATATGTTTGCCAGCACGTGTCTTGCTGCATATACAGTAAACACATTCAGCTGTATATTAAGATTTGAATACAAGAGAAAATCTATTAATATTTATTACAAAATTACTTCTCAGTCCTGTTACTGGAACTCAGTCCTGTTACTGGAACTCATTCCTGTTAATGCAACTCACTCCTGTTACTGGCACTCTTTTTATGTTTTGAGTAACAGCACTGGAAGTAACAGGAATGAGTTTTTAGCATAGAATTAGCAAAAACATGAAAAATAGCTAAATGGCGGCTTTGCTAAGAGCATGAGGACACTGAGCACATTCTAGTGATTTTTCCAAAATTTGTATTTTAAAAATGATCAAATAAGATCTATGAATTAATTTAGGTAACAGGACAGAGTGTTGAGATTGAGCTTCTCAGTCATAAATTACAATAAGAGCAAATATACAGAAAAACTAATGAGGGAACTTCATTTTGGTCTTCATGATCTTCAGAAGAACCAGCTGATGTCACTTCCTGTTGTAGATGTGACTTGTAGAATGGTCCAGATGTTTCAGATGGGGTAATGTGTTACAGTAACAGGACTGAGTAAAACCCAGGGATAGAACTAAATAGTGTATTTTAACTTAAATATTCTGGATTTATTTTGAAAAATATAATAATAATAAAAAAAAAATCTCTGAAGGATTTTAATAATTATATTTCATGGTGAAGTTTATAGTTAGAGAGTGGGGACAGATAACAAACTATATTTTTCATGTACAATGTGCGGGACACTATGCTTAATAATAAAATGTATTTAAAAGTTATTTTGTGTGCACATTTATGCATGTAATTTAAATATCATAGTCAAAGTTTCTTTCAATTCCAATTCAATTTGTATTTTTCTTGGTGTGTTTTTTTTTGTTTGTTGTTTGTCTAGAAGTGAATTTAAGTAATGGATTCACAGGAGTTCTCTCCGGTGTAGATATATATCTTTAGAAATAAAGGATTTAATCCGTCCAGTGCTGTGGCACTATTATACAGCAGACGCTAGTGAACTTCGTAACATATCTTAATGGCCTAATCTTTCAGTATCGACTCTCTTTTCTCTCTGTATTGTAAAAAACGAGTGAGTGAGTCTGCCACTCGTCTGCCCTATCACAGCGTCTCATAACTGTGGCGAGGCAGAGAATGAAATTAAAGTCTCGTCTCGCCGTCTCTCTCTCTCTCTCCCTCTCTTTCTCACTTTCTGCCTCCCCACCTCCCCCACTTCCATCCATCCATCTCTCCGTCCTAGGGCATAATTAATTTTATCATCAGCGTCATTATTATTGTTAAATTGTTTTTCATATTTCTTCCTCTTCTTTTTTTTTTTTTTTTTTTTTTCGCCCCCATCTCCTCTCGCCTGCCAGGAATACCAAGTGTATGCAAAGTAGGTTCACACATCAGGGATGCGAGAATGGGAGAGACAGAAAAAGAGAGAGAGAGAGAGAGAGAGAGAGAGAGAAAGAGAGAGCACAGCACAGAATAAAAACAAGAAGAGAGTCAGGGGCAAGGATGAGATGAGGTAGACAGAGCAAGAGAGAGAGAGAGAGAGAGAGAGAGATTGAAAAAAGCTGTAAAGAGAAGCAAGGATAGCAGGCAGTGTGTGTGTATGCATGTGTGTATATGTCTCGTGTGTGTGTGTGTGTGTGTGTGTGTGTGGTGGGAAGGGGGAAGTGGAGGGGGGTTGGGGGGGGGGGGGGGTCACGAGTTGCATTATGCATTCCACCAGCGTATTTGGAACCCAATTAATCAAGCGGAGCAGAGGAGAGATGCAGAAAGGATGAGATCGCCCTTCACGTTGATGAGGCCGAGCCAGGGCCAAACTCTGAACCACCTGAGCTCCCAGCAGCCTCGCTGATGAGCAGAAATGATGTGCATACCATTCCCTTTCTGTCTCTGTCTCTCCCTCTCGCTGTCCGTTTCTCTCTCTCTCTCTCTCTCTCTCTCTATCTTTCTCTCACACACACACACAACCTGTCACATACATTAACATACTGAAGCCCACACACCTTCTTCCCACCATATATCAGCCTCTCCTGCCCACAGAACACACATAAACACAGAGTGTTTTAATTAGTCGTATTTCAGCACTGTGCCGCTGTCACGTTTTAAGACACTCCTAAAAAATAAAGAGCTTCCTAAATGAGTCTTGGCTTAGATGTATGGTTCTAGCTGGAGCTCTTCATTTAAAGAGAACCTTTACGTTATATGAGCACTTTCTTTAAATCTTTGAATCTTTAAAAGGGTTATACACACTCAAATTCACCAAAAAAAAATTGTAATACAATTCACTGTAAATTATTTAACACTACTAATCTACTTTAATTAATTTGAACAGAACAGAGCTGTGAAAATTATTTTAATCATACATATTTTTTTTCAAGTTTACAAACACATTTTAATAATCAGATAAATATAACCTAAGTAAATATATATAAAAAAAAACAGTTTATTAAAGGATGATTTCATTTAATAAAGGAAATATGTAAAAAAGTATTTGCCACTAAACCTAATTTTACTTGTTTGGGCCACCCTGACTGGCAACGGGTCTTTCACATCTCTGTGGAGGAATTTTGTTCCACTCTTCTTTACAGAGCAATTTTAATTCAGACACATTAAAAGTTTTTTTTCTAGCATGAGCGGTCCGTTTAAGATCATGCCACGTGTCAACATCTGAATCAGACTTTGATTAGGCCACTTCAAAACCTTCATTTTGGATTTTAAGACCATTTTGAGCCAGAGGTGAACTTGTTTGTGTGTTTTGGATCATTGTCCTGCTGCAGAACCCAAGTACACCTGAGCTTGAGGTCACAAACTGATGGACAAATATTTTTCCTCAGGATTTTCTGGTAGAAAGCTGAATTCTTGGTTTCTTCAATCAATTACAGCAAGTTGTCCAGGTCCCAAAGCAGACCATCTCACCACCACCACCATGTTTCATGTTCAGTATGATATCCTTCCAAAAAGTTACATTTTTGTCTCATTAGTCCACATAATATTTTCCGTAAATCTAAAAAAAATGTAGGTATGACAAAAAAGCAAAAACAAAAGAAATATGTAAGAGGCAAATACTTAAGGGGTACTGTATATTAAAGCAATAATACACTCAAGGATGTAGATCAGCACAGCAGTGCCAATATTACATGTTATAGCGCAAACCTCAAATGTATTATTGTGATTATTATACCATAGTCCCATTTTCGCTGTTTATTGAAAGATTTTGATTTAAAGAGGACGAGAAAATACAATTATTTTAAAATAGTTAAAACAGTTTCATTGCTGCTCTGTTTGTAGCTGTGGTGTTTGGCTTGTAAGCGCTGCATCATCATTGCTAGGTTACCTGCATGTGCCGGAGTAATACACAGAGAGCTTCAGTGCATTACCAGCTGATAGCGGCACTCATAAAATACCTCTCAGTCAATCACATTGCAGTGTCGGAACTAACTGCGGTATAAACCAGTATATTGAATTAGAGTATGTGACAATAGAATAACTGTATGTTTTGTGTTATTAATGGTAATTTGGCAGTCCATCCTAGCATGTTACTGTTATTTTACAGTGCCTATACTGTATAATGTACTGTAATTAACTGTAGCTGGAAGACAGTAGTGCTAAATTGCTAGCTTACACTGTAAAATTAAACTTACTCTCTCCTATTGGCTTCTGGTCTCATTTATTTGCATAAGGGGCATGTCCTCCCACCACACCTAACTCACCAAAGATGATCTTCCTTTTGGGATTCAGTTACTGCTTTAAAAATTCGTACATTGATCACCAGTAGGCGGTCCTTATCTATTAGATTTTTTACTCACATAATATGACTAACCATTATGACTCCATTGGAAGCTTTTTTTTTTTTTTTTGCCCACCACCACCCCCCCTCTTCGGAGGACCAATTTAACTTTATTGTTTATTAGTGTTTATACAAAGTTTTTTGGTACTGTGGGCATTGTGAGAAGAAAACAAAAAAATATATAATAGCAAAAAAAAATATATATATATATAATAATAATAATAAAAAATTATATATATATATATATATATATATATATATATATATATATATATATATATATATATATAATAAAAAATAAGTGGGTGATAGTGGAGAAAAGGGAAAAAAATAATTCATAGAAAAAAAGAGAATTAATAATAATAATAATAATAATAATAATAATAATAATAATAATAATAACAATAATAATAACTGAACAATTTGGGAAGAAAAAAAAACAGATTATAGTAAACAAGATACAAATATTAGGAAACAACAACAAATAGATCTAAATACATTTACAGGAAAAGAATCGAGAAATAGAAAAGGAAAATATATATATATTTTTTTCCTTGTTTGATGTTATGTGGTAATAGATAGAGAGAGTAGAGAGAAAAGAGACAGAGAGAGAGAGAAAGTAAAAGTAGGTATCTGCCCTAAGTGTGTGTGTGTGTGTGTTTCTGCAAAGTGTGACTACATTGGAAACTTAATCCAACACAAATGTGCTGCACTGCAGTTCCCAGTAAGTCACACTTTGCAGAAAAAGAAAAAAAAAATGTCAACTTGCTCTTACGGCCTACAACACTGTGATCAGGCAGTCGGTTCAGCACAGCTGTTAACTGAAAGCCATTTCAGGTGACTCTACCTCATAAAGCTGACTGTTACAACCCAAGTTGGCTCGTTTTTAAAAATGGTTGCAACAAAGGGAACAGAAGGGAAGCGAGGAGACCAGACCAGTATTAGATGTTTCACAATCAGTGATTTATTTTAAAACTGCCAAACATCAACTTTAAACAATACCTAGGCCTAAGAGTCTTCAGGCATAAGAGGAGCCAACGGTGACGGTGCCAAAGGAAAGAAAGAAACAAAACATAAACTTAATCTAAACTATTTATCCTAAACAAAAGAACAAAAATGAAAACTACTACTTAAACTAACAACATAAGTACAAAAGAAGCACCCGCCTGCTAACCTAATGTATCTATACACAAAGACAGCTACATGATGGAAATGTATAAGGCGCCTTAACCTTACCTGTTGGTATAAGTTTGTATGGCACAAACAGGACTGAGAGATATTCCCTTAGGAATGACTACAAGAGCAAACACTCAGAATAAAGCACATGGCAGTGATGGTGGTAGTGAAGGTAGCAGGGGAACTAGAAGCACACACAGTACGCCCCACTTCCTGTGTGAGCTCTAGCCGCCATCTTGGTGGTGACTGCAGGTTTTATAGCCCATGGCTCCTCCCATGAAGGTCAGGTGGACTGCAACCTGCAGAGAAACATGCAAAAACACACACACAGAGAGGGAGAGCACACAGAACATATCCAGCACCCTAGGGCTAGACTTGCACGTAACACTGACTGAGAAAATCCAGACAAGATGTGCGCAGCTGTCATCTAAGCAAGAGGTATCTTTACTTTGTCTAAAATCAATCAAAATTTGCTTCTCTAGTCTTTAGAAGCTCAGAGCTCATGTAGGTATGTAGCTGCTGGCTCATTGCTGGCCTTGAGTAGGTTTGAGTGATTTTAAATATTGTAAATTAGTTTAAAATCATATCACAATTATTGAAACCATTATTTTTAATGCAATGTATAGTAACATTGAATTGCTGCCCAGCCCTTGGATTAGATAAATGATTCTTGTAGAGAATCATGACTACAAAACACTGACAATGTCTTAAAAGAGCCAGCACTACAGTAAAATGACCCCTCTCACTGTTTTTACAGTTTTAACAGAATTCCCAGGTCATACCTGTGGAGCCTGACCGCCTCCACCAATTATTGGCAGATTTACCCAGAAAACAGAAAACGAGAGTAAGCTAGAAAAACTTCACCGGCTTTGCCGACTTCATTTGATTTTCCTCGTCCAGAACCGAGGCCTATAGATCCCCTGGTCGCAGAGAGCTCTGAGCAGGGTCTATAAATATTGACCCTCCGTTTCCTTGGCTCGGCCATAATGAAGCATTGAGCAGAAGCACTGCATTATGTGAGCCCCCTGCAAAGCCACCTCGACGGCGCTAATGCAGGAGCTCTGCGTTTGGCAAGAGGCAGCATGAAGAAAGGGGGTGATGTACTTGGAGCCTCCTCCACCTTTAAAGAGAGTGTAATTAGAAAGGAATGTGAATCAATACAGCACACTGGAAATCTATACAGTTGATGTGTACATTTCATTTCTTATATGGAGCTTATAAGTCATGCAGAAGTAAGATATGCATTAGGCGTTTAGTGGATATACTGTATTTAATGTACAGAATAAAATATTTATATACAGTTGTGGAAAGACGTTCATGCACTCATCATGAGCAGGAATTTATTTTACCTGCTCTTTTTTGGAGAAGAATAAAATGAAACATATATTCTTATGATAAAAAAGAACACAAGTTATTATATATAAAGTTCATATTTAGTGTCAACATTCATTTACTTACTTACTGTACATAGTTATACACAGTAAAATAAGCAGTAAAATGCTTTGATGATTACTACTCTGCTCACATGAACAATAAGATCAGACATCAAGATATCCAGAGTGCAAATGTACAGGATTTACAGTAAAATGTCGATAGATTCACAGATGTTGTACAGAGTGTGATTATTTTACAGATAAAAATAGGCTATGATTTAAAAAACTGGGAGGAGTTGAAGAGTCTGGTGGCTCTCGGGACAAAGGATCTCCTGAGTCTGTCTGTAGAGCAGCTCTGTATCAGGAACCTGCCACTGACGCTGCTCCAATGATCCACGACAATGGTGTGCAGTGGGTGACCATCATCATCCATGATGCAGAGCAGATATATAATCACATATTTACACGTGTAAATTGTTAAAAGTTGTGGTCACTGGGTAAGACATTGGGTCCAGCAACAAGAGGGCATAGATTGCTTCCCATATAAAAAGGCTCTCAGATACTAGTTCTGGGTAGTATCTGGGTATCTCTTGTAAGAGTGTGTTGACTCTTGTTTCTCTCCATCTAGGCTATCTCTTAGTGAGCCATCAATGCCTTTATTTTAGTGGTGTCATAAATGAGAAGGATGGAATGCTACAGACTGCAACCATATCATCTTTGGCAAGTCTATCACCCCTAGTAGTGATACTAGGGACACTAACACACATTTCCTCCTATGGAAGAGATTTCAACTGCTATTGTTCAGCAGGATAATGCTCACCCACACAGAGCAAGAGTTTCCTTGAAATGTCTCCATTAAAAAAAAACATTAGCAGTTGTCCTGTGTGTAGTTTGCAGTTTTAATCACAGTCCCAGTTCAGGGCCCCAACGACTTGTGGAAAGAAGCTTCTCCACATCCTCTCAGTGTTCGCCTTCAAAGACCAAAAGCACTTCTCTAATGACAGCAGAGGAAAGAAAATGTTATGGTTTGAATCGTTGTGGTTCTTCCCTAGTGAAAAAAAGTAGATTAAAGTATATTAAGCATTATTATGCAATAGTGCACTAAAGTATTCTTGTAGCCACATTAGTAATCAGTATATTTAAAGAGTGCTAACATGAAACAACTTTTTTGTGCTTATTATACTTTCATTTTAAATATAGTTAAGTGACATCTAAACATACTACTTCATTTATGTAACCCCATATTTTAAATTTGCTAACAGTAAAATTATAATACATTTAATGAGTGTTACAAATGTATCACTATTATACACCAGATAGATTAGAAATGCACTAAGAATTGATGTTAAATTTATTTACATTAGAGTACAAGTATGCTTATTGTTCCTGTCTTTTGTGAGTAGAACACTTCTAGTATACTTCGTTGGGTATAAAATATAGTGGTATTTAACACTGTATACTATAATTTACTTATATTTGTATTTTTCTAATTATATTGACAGAGAATTTAAATACATTTTACCTGTTATATTAATGTAACACATAATAATAATAATAATAATAATAATAATAATAATAATAATAATATATTTTAAAACATTTTACCAATGTAGTAATTTAATTGACTTTCTAAAAAGTTACATGATATATTGCGCTTTAACACACTTTGCTGAAAATGTACAAAAATATATTTGCATAATATGAATGTACTTTTAATATATTTTAGGTAAGTACATACATGTGTTAGTATATGTACAGCATGTTTACAGCACATTTCTCAGTCTGTTTTAAGTACAATTAAGTATATATATTTTTTTCACCAGTGTTTTTTCACCATTCTCTGGAGGACTTGTCTGTTCCCAAACCAGGTTGTGATGTTTCCTGTTCCCAGAATGCTTTTGATGATGCAGGTGCCAACGTACCCATATAAAGGTTGAGTCTAAAATGTAAGAAATACTGACTTGATGCTTTTTGTCCCGACTTATTTCACTTAGAAGGCAGTGTAGCAATGATGGTCGCTGGTATCTGAATTAAAAGGGAACAATACAACCTGAGGTGACCATGGAATAGACTGCTCACTGCTAGATATGAGTGTTTAGCTGTGTTATCATTAGCTGTTAGCATTGTAGCTTAATAAAATAGAAGGCTAGATTACTAAACTTCGATTCAGAAATAACTGGGTGCCTTTCTGTTTTAGGATTAGCATTTTCACACCTATAGTTGAGTTTTCTGATCCAGATCAGATGATTTTGTTTTATCGGAGCATTTTCTCCCTCGGTTTGGTTAATTTTCATACCGGAACAAACTTAAATGCACCAAATTGCACTCTAGAAGATGACAGCAAATGTGTGTTGTCTCCTCTGATTGATCAGAGTTGTCTGGCACAAGCAAGAAAGTAAATATAACAAGAAAAGCCAGAAACAGCTTTAACACTTAATGCTAAAAATGTGCTTTCGAACACAGTTTTTTCAATGGGATGCATGACGAGGATGTCCACACAGAAACCAGAGTAATGAGGATTTAAGTGCAGACCGTTGCATAGTTTAGCGCAGTGAAGAAGCAGAGATGCATTAGTTAATAGCTGTAGTGTAGTGCTGGCTAATATATCAGGTTTAACTGCACCTGAACAGCCGTTTAGCTCAAACCTGAGGAGTATGTTTAATAGTCGGTTCGGACTGTGGTCAAATCATGTTCTTACCAAAAAAACAGCTCTGGAGTTCATTTGGAACCAGAAGGAGACCACCACCTGAACCTCTTTAACCCAGACCAAATAGTGCTGGTGTGAAAACGCCCTTAGATCTAAGTAAGCAGCATTTCTTACATTTCAGACACGGGGATAATCTTCACAATAGTGTTTTCCCAGTCCTGCTCAAATTACCAGACGATGTTAATTGGCTAATTAAACACGTTTTCACTTTTTAACGCTTCAACAGGAAACTGTAGTACACAGTTCACTTTTTGTCTTTAATAAACATATTTAGAACGTTTTTTTTTTTTTCATAATTGTTGAAATGGTGACAGGATATAATTATTTGTTCATGGAACATCAATGTCCAGGAAGTAGCAGATATGAAGATGGGTGGAAGGATGGATGGAAGGTTGTCCAATAGTGGAGAATTTAAAAGTTGAAACTCATCATAGTGTTTCTAAACAAATATAACTACAATTATAATAATAATTAGCCCATTAGGACATTGCACAGTTGCCTGGTTCAAAAGGGCAACAAAAACTGTGTTAAAACAAGGAAACACTCAGAGATCATAGATGGAAAACACTGATCTAGACTCACTCTTGCTTGTACATTGGTTTTCGTAGTGCAAAGCTCACTGGTGAAAAAAAAGAAAAAAACAAGCGCCCTTGTTAGAGTGCCATTACCAGTCTTGCTCTCTACACATCCTCCGGCATGATCCCTATCCCTCCATCCTTTTGGGGGGCCGGGTGGGTTAGAGAAATATGAAATAATTTTGTTGTAGGTGTCCCCGGGCGGTTTTGTAATTTCATGCCTGTGTATGATAATTTTATGCTGTCCTGCCTCGCGTAACTCAGGGCTGCCAGACGCTGACAGCTGATAAATACGATCTTTTCCGCCCCGCGTGCAACAGACCTGAAAGAGAGCGGAGAGGGAAAGAGAAAAGGGGAGTGGATGGGATTCGGGTCGGTTGATGGGGGGGTGAGGAGTGGGGTAGAGGGGGGGAAAGGGAAAACGAACATGCTGGTCCCAGAATAAGGGCCTTGGCAGGACTTGTGCAAGCAGACACTGCGATGTCGCTACTGTCAGGGTAATTTCACAGCTTGCCCACTCCTTCCGTTAACTCCTCTCCTGACCTCTGTCTCTCTAGTGAAGCAGTGACAGAGAACATGACAGCAAAGCAAAGGGATGCTTACAAAAGACTCGGTCCACTGATAAATCAGACCCTCCTTTAAGTGTTCTCACAGTTAGGACATTATTTGGGTGGGAGGTGGTTGAGGAAATGCACTCAGATAACTTCAGAATTCAGCATCCAGTCATGTCTTAGGCTGATTCTGTATGTAAATGATTACAGGTATAGACTAAGTAGACACTGGGTCTTGTCACAAAAAGGCATAAAAGTATTTTCTACATTCAGTGCTCAACGAAACGACTCTTAGATGCTACTTGTGGTTAGTGTACCTCTTAGTGAGAGACTGTAGACAAACTCAAAAAACTTAATGAGCAGTCGGAAGACAGTAGGGTTGTTGTTTTAACTGCCCACTATCTAGGCCGTCTATCTGATAGTAATCATCACCTGCTTTTGCAATGATTTCATAAATGAGAAACCGGGACTGTTCAAGAGTGGAAGTGTATTGCTTTAGAGCTTAGATCAGACCCAAAAAAATCCAGCCCGACCCGACCCAAGCCTGTGCATGTTCTGCCCAAGCCTACCCTTAACTTTGTTTGTGAGCCGAAGCCCAATTTAAACTCGACATTTTTTAGTAACCGAGCTGGTAACACTTTACTTACTTTAACTTAACCCTATGTTGAAGGTAAATTAATAAAAATAGAACCTAAACCTACACCTAACCCTAACCTTAACCATGAATTAACCCTAGAATCTAACCCTACACCTAACCCTAACCTTAACCTAAACTTAAAATCTAACCCTAAACCCAATCCCAAAATGAGATTAGAGTTAGGATTAGAGTTGAATGTAGGGTTACATTCAATAGAGAGTCATTTACTTTCACTTTTCAGTTCATTTGCATTTAATATACATGTAGTTGAATGTTAGTAGAATGTCAGTTGAGCATCAAAGAGGCCGTCAAATAGACCATCCAAGTAAAGTGTTACCACTGAGCTTTTTAAAAACATTTTCGGGCTGTTTAAATAAGCAAATCTGTTCAGAATGATGTTAACATTGCAACACTGAAGAAGCGTAGACCTAATATTTAAGAAAAACCTTTATTAAGAATCAATCTCCCCATCTACTCTAAAATAATCTCAAATAACAATGTTTAAGAACGTAAAACACTTTCTGAATTTTTTCTTTTTTTTAAGCATATAGCCTCAGTAGAAAACACAAACAGTAAAACAAGAATAAGGCTACGCACTCCACACTTATTTGGTCTAAACCGAAATAGACCAAGTACAATAACATCATTTACAATGACTTTCATCTACTCTAATATTATTAACAATGTTTAAGAATATAAAACACTTTATGAACTGATTCTGCAGGACAATGCTTACCTATACCTAAAAAGGGTTTTCCAGGAATGTCTTCACTAGATTGCAATTCTTCCCTGGCCTACATGGTGCCCAAGATTTATTGCCAATCAAGATTTTATGGGACAAGTCTGGACGTCAGCTTTGGAAAAACAAAAGTGTGCAGAATCTACAGGCCTAGCTGCAACAGCTGTGACCAAATGTAATGCAGGATTGCATTTGGAACCAGTATTCAGGCTATAAAATGGACACAACAGGGTTTTTTCAATTTTTCCCAATGATAGAGTTTTAGAAATTGACTAAAATCTATATGCTGATCTCCCCAAGCCCAAAACTGATACTTTCATTTGTAATTATTAGCCACATTCTCATTGCTTGGTTGACCTGATATTAGAAGCAGTTTTTTTTTATTTGGTCATCTGACTATGTATAGTTTCCACCCTCTATCCACACATAACATCATTGTCAACGTACACAAACAAGAGAAGTAATTAATAGTAAGCCAATGATAAGTTGAGAAAATTATTTTACTGACACACAGATTTCTGCAGTGCCTGGGTTGAATACAAATGCAGTCTCAGGGATTAGACTTGGGCAGATCTGATATACAATGGCTCTATGGATCATTAAGCATAGGGGAAATTAATTTACTTCAGAGCAGATACATGCATCTAAGTGCAGTAACCGAGGATTGAGCATCTTAATAAATAATCTCTGGCTGAGGGTTCTGTGTGTTGTTTACTACATTAATCTGAATGATTCTAAATCTGTGAACAGGTCAGATCCAGAAGTCAGCTGGTTTAGTGGTAATGACTTGCATGGTGATGTTATAGTCACTATGATATGTTAAATAAAATGTTTATTCTGACTTACAAAGTGTCTGCTTGCCTTTAATGTGTTCTTTAATGTGATGAAATTTCTTATATATTAAATATGTAAACTTGATTGTGTTCCTTGATCATCCACCTCATCATCAGTTCTAATGGTTAACAGCTTTACAACCTACAGTCACGGCCTAAAATATCGCTATGCCAGCACATCTTTAGAAAATGTACCACTTATGCCATGCATGTTTACTTCTTAAAAATAATTTCTTAAGTACAAAATCTACTGTCCTTCCTCATAGACACCAGAAATGTACTTGGCAAACTTTTTGGTACTGTTCAGAAATGTATAAGATAATTGGATAATTTCAAGAATGTACCTATGGAATCCACAGAAATGGTTCCTGGTACCATTACCACAAAGCAATTAAATTAGGCCTTTAAAAAAAGGTCAAACATCGTGGCGATGTTTTGGGGTGTTTTTCTGTTTATAAAAATTAATCTTAACTGTATGCAAGGGCATTATGAAAACTAGAAAAGACATTTTTAGCCCAGTGTGAAAAAACTGGGTCTCAGGCAGACATCATCACGATATCTTCTAGCAGGACAATGACCCAAAACATACAACACAGAAACAACCAGAAATAAAAATTGTGGTTTTGAGTGGTCCAGAAGATTAAGGTGCTCTCAGTATTATCCTAGATCCTGCTGCTTTACCATCAGCCTGCACCTTAGTCTAAGGAAGTTAAAGTTAGGTTAAGAATAGGTTTAGTTGTATATTATGGTTTAGGTTAAAGTTGGTTTAAGATTAGGTTTAGATGTAGATTAAAGTTAAGGGCGTGTTAATATTGGTTTAGGTATAGGTTCAGGTTAGTTTAAGGATAGTTTAATTTTAGGTTTAGATTAATGTGTAGACTAAGGTTAGGTTAAGATCAGGTTTAGGTGTAGCTAAAGGTTAAGGATAGGTTAAGACAGGTTAGTCTACATGTAGATTAAAGTTAAGAAAGGTGTAGATTAAGGTTAGATTAAGATTAAATTTAGAATAAAATGTAGGCTAAGGTTACGGTAAAACTATATTTGATTGTAGTTTAGGAAAGGGGTAAGACTAAATTTAGATTAAGGTGTAGGTTATGGTTAGGTTAAAATTAGATTGTATTGCAGTTTAGGGTTAGGGTAAGACTAAGTTCAGTAAAGCTAAGTTAAGTTAACAAAACTGTCATTCCTACAAAAAAACACTTTCAAAGAAAGCACTGGATGTTAATCTACACAGATTTCTCTTGAGAAAACTGTTTATTTGGGTGAGTGAAGTGCTTCTGTTTATTTACAGTAAGCTTAGATTCCCAAATTTATCCAGCACTAAGGCTGTAGCATTAGCATTAGCCTGCTAAGCGCTAGCAGTTAGCGCTACACTGAGGAACCCTGAGTGTTCCGGTAAGCCAGGGCGATATTAGCTGGTGGTTCGTCCCACGTAGCTTGTTTTAACACCGTAAACACACAGACTACAGTCCGATATACTCCCGTCTGAAAGGCAAAAGAGCTAGCGCTTAGTATGGTTAATGGCTAATGCTAATGTCACCGGGGAAAGGACGCACACCAAATGACAAAATACTTTTTTTGGGTATTTTATTCCGATAGATCCCACCCCAGGGATTTTTTATGAAATATTGAATATAAAATGTATATTAATTATAAAACAATAGGAAATAAACAAACAAAAATAAACCACTGGCTTCTTACAGACAATGAGCCTCAAATATGAAATAAAAGCAAAATAAAGACAATCAGCACTTGCTGAGCAGAAATATTAGTCTCGATGCACAACAACACTGCACCACCTATCTTTGACTTACTGCAACTGCAGTGTACAGATTTATAGACTTTTATCAGAGCTTGTACTCAATTGTACTCAAAATAACAAAAATAAAATGAATACACTGTAAAACCCTAGCTTAGAACACAGTACAGTATTTGGTAGTGGCACTAAGTACAGAAAATAGATAAATAACATTAATACCACCTTAATACCATTAACAGAGCTCTTTTTGTGTTTGTTTTTAAGCTCACCTCAATTTACTCAGCTTTACTCAACAAGATTTGAGCATTTCATCAAGAGAACTTGGACAAACAGCTTCTGTAACCCAGAAAAATACAAGGCTTGAACACGAGGAGCACACTACCCCACAGAAACAACGCCATCTGCCCGCATCTGGTTGTGATTCATTCAAAATACATGTTTAGAAAGGCAATATAGGCATCTACTACTGTTATAGGCCAACTAAACCTTATATTGTTCAGTATTTCCTCTTATTTCATTAGGATGGCTCTGGATGGATCCTAAAATGGAGCACCACCATTCACTGCAGCTTGAGCCTCCTTCTCTACCATGCTCTTAGCTCCTCCCTTTCCTCTCTCAGGGTGACAACACTTCTGATTGTGTTTCTTAAAGTTACAGACACACATTTTAAAGGTGTATTCTCAATTCACCACCTGGCTACACTAATGCTGCTCCAGCAGTTAGCAGTCTGATATACTCTGAAATACTCCAGCAGGCTATACAGTCTGATATACTCACCTCTGAATGGCGAAAGAGCTAACGCTTAGCGAGGTTAATGCTAATGCTGCTCCAACAGTGCTAGCCAGGGTTTGCAGCAGGCTACAGTCCGATAATACTCACCTCTGAATGGCAAAAGAGCGGCTAATGCTAATACTGTTTCATCCTCGGTGCTGGAGAACTGACCTGAAACTCCTTTATAAAGCTGCACTTCAGCGGAGTTGCTTTACTGCTCCTTACAACCTGACTGGTAAAATATATAATCATTTGATTATATCATCATTTTTGATACAATTAAAGGACTGTAGGTGTGTGTTATAGTGCAAAAAATACAGTATATAGAAAGTGATAATTGTGAATTCCATCTTGAGATAAAGTAACATTTTTGCAGAGAAACAAGTTAAGAAATAAACCATATTTGGGAAAAATAGCCAGAGAAAGTTTACCTGAACTGACCACAGGATGTAGCCGAGTCCATGACCCGTAAGCGTTGGAGATCATCAAGTATGAATAAGGCTTAGTGCTTTCCAGCAGTTTTGCAGTACAGCCCCCCTCCGCAGCACAACAGGCTTCTTTAAAGTTCTGACGCTTTTCCTTTCCCTTATACCTTATAACTCAACACTACCATTCATTTACAGTGCGCTCTTTGTGCAAATGTGTCTCAGACTATCGATTTTAATACAATACAGGATAAACAAACACACTGCAGGGAATCCATCCGGGGAGGTGAGCAGTTCAGATTTGTCAGAGAAGACAGATATAAGTGAGTCCACTGACCCAGACTGAGCTCAGAGTATTGAACAGTGTGGAGAAGGATGGATGCCAGGATAAGGTTTTAAAACAGGGATCCCACACCCTAACCCTAACCCTAACCCTAACCTAACCCTAACCCTAACACTAATCTACAATAAAATCAAATTTTAATATAACCTTAGCCTACACCTTAATCTAAATTTAGTCTAACCCTAACCCTAATCTACAAAAAAATATCATTTTAATCTAACTTTAGCCTACACCTTAGTCTAAATTTAGTCTAAACCTAACCCTAATCTACAATAAAATCAAATTTTAATCTAATCTTAGCCTACATCATAATCTAAATTTAGTCTAACCCTAACTCTAATCTACAATAAAATCTCATTTTAATCTAACCTTAGCCTACACCTTAATCTAAATTTAGTCTAAACCTAACTCTAATCTACAATAAAATCTAATTTTAATCTAATCTTAGCCTACACCTTAATCAAAATTTAGTCTAACCCTAACCATAATCTACAATAAAATCTCATTTTAATCTAACCTTAGCCTACACCTTAATCTAAATTTAGTCTAAACCTAACTCTAACTACAATAAAATCTCATTTTAATCTAATCTTAGCCTACACCTTATTCTAAATTTAGTCTAAACCTAACCCTAATCTACAATAAAATCTCATTTTAATCTAATCTTAGCCTACATCATAATCTAAATTTAGTCTAACCCTAATCTACAATAAAATCTAATTTTAATCTAATCTTAGCCTACACCTTAATCTAAATTTACTCTAAACCTAACTCTAATCTACAATAAAATCTCATTTTAATCTAACCTTCGCCTACACCTTAATCAAAATTTAGTCTAACCCTAACTCTAATCTACAATAAAATCTCATTTTAATCTAACCTTAGCCTAAACCTTAATCAAAATTTTGTCTAACCCTAACCCTAATCTACAATAAAATCTCATTTTAATCTAACCTAAGCCTAAACCTTAATCAAAATTTAGTCTAACCCTAATCTACAATAAAATCTAATTTTAATCTAATCTTAGCCTACATCATAATCTAAATTTAGTCTAACCCTAACTCTAATCTACAATAAAATCTCATTTTAATCTAACCTTAGCCTACACCTTAATCTAAATTTAGTCTAAACCTAACTCTAATCTACAATAAAATCTAATTTTAATCTAATCTTAGCCTACACCTTAATCAAAATTTAGTCTAACCCTAACCATAATCTACAATAAAATCTCATTTTAATCTAACCTTAGCCTACACCTTAATCTAAATTTAGTCTAAACCTAACTCTAACTACAATAAAATCTCATTTTAATCTAATCTTAGCCTACACCTTATTCTAAATTTAGTCTAAACCTAACCCTAATCTACAATAAAATCTCATTTTAATCTAATCTTAGCCTACATCATAATCTAAATTTAGTCTAACCCTAATCTACAATAAAATCTAATTTTAATCTAATCTTAGCCTACACCTTAATCTAAATTTACTCTAAACCTAACTCTAATCTACAATAAAATCTCATTTTAATCTAACCTTCGCCTACACCTTAATCAAAATTTAGTCTAACCCTAACTCTAATCTACAATAAAATCTCATTTTAATCTAACCTTAGCCTAAACCTTAATCAAAATTTTGTCTAACCCTAACCCTAATCTACAATAAAATCTCATTTTAATCTAACCTAAGCCTAAACCTTAATCAAAATTTAGTCTAACCCTAATCTACAATAAAATCTAATTTTAATCTAATCTTAGCCTACACCTTAATCAAAATTTAGTCTAACCCTAACCCTAATCTACAATAAAATCTAATTTAATCTAACCTTAGCCTACACCTTAGTCTAAATTTAGTCTAAACCCAACCCTAATCTACAATAAAATCTAATTTAATCTTACCTTAGCCTACACCTTAATCTAAATTTAGTCTAAACCTAACTCTAATCTACAATAAAATCTAATTTAATCTAACCTTAGCCTACACCTTAATCTAAATTTAGTCTAAACCTAACCCTAATCTACAATAAAATCTAATTTAATCTAACCGTAGCCTACACCTTAATCTAAATTTACTCTAAACCTAACCCTAATCTACAATAAAATCTAATTTAATCTTACCTTAGCCTACACCTTAATCTAAATTTAGTCTAAACCTAACCCTAATCTACAATACAATCTAATTTAATCTAACCTTAGCCTACACCTTAATCTAAATTTACTCTAAACCTAACCCTAATCTACAATAAAATCTAATTTAATCTAACCTTAGCCTAAACCTTAATCTAAATTTACTCTAAACCTAACTCTAATCTACAATAAAATCTAATTTAATCTAACCTTAGCCTACACCTTAATCTAAATTTAGTCTAAACCTAACTCTAATCTACAATAAAATCTCATTTTAGATGACAACAAGTGTGTAAAATGTCTTAACTTAACTGCATCTTATCCACAGTTTTCGTCAACAAACCTTTTTTTAATATGAAAATGAGACGATAACTAAATAAAAACAGCAAAAAAACAATAAAAATGATGACGAAATTAACTGACATTTTCATCAACAAATAAAAACAAGACTAAAATCTTTGGCAGGGAGAACATCCAATCAGAACTGATTTAGTTTTGTGAAAGGTAGAAACCATTTATGAAGAAATCCAATCACTACTGCTAAATGCTGTGTTTTTGCATCTACAGCTCTGTTCAAACTATTTTACCAATTGATCAGCACAAGATTAAGGGTTTTACACTCCACACATCTAATTATGACCTGATTTCTAGAACAAAACATTTCAATTCAAATATTTACAGTCACATACCTACAATAATAATATACTTTAAATCATAGTATATTTCACATGAAACTAGACTAATGTGTAGCTGTTGCTCCTGGGTTGCCTTCTCTTTCCTTCTACTTTTACCAGTTTCTCAGCTCTACTGATCATACAGGAGCATTTTGTAGTTCTATAATTACAGACTGTAGTCCTGTATCTGTTTCTCTGTATACTTTATTATTCTCCTCCTTTCACCCTGATCTTCAATGGTTAGAACCCCACAGGAGAGAAAAAAACCCACAGAGCAGGTATTATTTGTTTTATTAATATTATTTATTATTTGTATTATTTGATCATTTATTCTTAGCACTGCAGTGACTGTACTGACATGGTGGTGATGGTGTTAGTAGCGTGCATTTTGCTTGCATGAGTAGATTGTACACAGCAGTGCTGCTGGAGTTTTTAATCACCGCAGTGTCACTGCTGGACTGAGAACAGTCCACCCACAGCATCCTGTAGGCAGCATCTTGTGACCTCTGATGTATGTCCAACACAAACTGTGCAGGAACAGATTCAGAGCTTCTGTCTCTGAATTTACTTTATCTACAAGGTGGAGCAGCTAGAGGTAGGAGTGTCTAATAAAGTGAAGGACAGTGAGAGAATAAACACAGTGTTTAAAAACTCCAGCAGCAATGCTGTATCTGATCCACTCGTACCAGCACAACACTCACTACTAACACACTGAAACACCACCAACAGGCCAGTGCAGTCACTGCAGTGCTGAAAATAAATGACCAACCACCCAAATAATAGCTGTTCCTCTGTGGTGATCTATCCTGCGGGGTTCTGGACATTGAAGAACAGGGTGAAATAAGGATAATAAAATATGGAGAGAGTCAGAAGGACTGTGGTCTGTAATTACAGAACTACAAAGCAGTATTCATTTCAGTTTAGTTCCCAAAAACTCAGGGTTGCTCAGTGTAGCTCTGTCGGTTGGCATTAGCCGCTAACCGAGGCTAGCGCTGGCGGTTAGCCACTAATTATAATATTGCTGCACCCAGCTATAGTGAAAATCTTTAAATCTAGAAGCGCTTTACTCACCCAAATAAACAGTTTTCAGGAGAGAAATCTGTGTCTATTGACATACAGAGCTTGTTTTTTTTTTAAGAATTTTAAAAACAGTTTTGTTTACTTAACTTTAACTTAGCTTTACAGGTCTCACCACCCAGCGGAAAACATGGCAGCACCCCTGTTCCTTACCAGTATCTCATAATGCGCCTTATATTGCAGCACCCCTTAGTGCACCTTATGTATGAAAATAGACCAGAAAATAGATGTGAATTAATAGTTCCCCTAATAATCTGGTGCGCCTAATAGTGCAAAAAATACAGTATATGGTTTGTTTTGCTGGATATTTGACTAATACAGAAGATTGCAAAGGTGCAGCGACACCCACTTATGCAAAATACACACAAATATAGTTGTTAAGTATTGAAATAAGTGTTTTCCCCTTTTAAAATCATCTGTCTTGGCGTCTTCATTGCGAAAGACACTTTGATATATTATACTATGCCACTTTTCATTTTAAAAGACTGAACTTCAAAATTAATGAGTCAAATTGGTCAAAGTGTGAATAATGAAGAAAGCTGTTAAATGAAGACCAAAGAGCATGATCAGAAAACCACGAGGACCACTCTGAGCCGTGATGTTATGTCCATTTTATTGTACTAAATTCTACTATTAAATAGTATGCTTCATCAAGGGTTCAGTACAAAAGTATACAGAACCACTAACACACAAACTAACATTTACATGCTGAAAAAAAGGTTCTTCAGATTGATGATTAAAGACAATTCTTACTAGATAACTTCTAGATTAGTTTTGTTTTCTGTTTCACACATGAATTTAGATATTTGGAGCAGTCTTATCGTCAAAGTGTAATAAAATTGTAATTAAATTATCATAATGATAATAGTTATAGTAATTAAAAATAGTTTATAAATAGTTTATGAAGGTCCTTCTTATATAAAGAAACATCAATAACAATCCATTGATCTTGAGCAATGCTCTATAGAAGAGCCCCTTTTAAGGCACACATATATATATATATATATATATATATATATATATATATATATATATATATATATATAACAGTGTACTCTAGCACTAATTGCTATTTTTTACTTGGGGATTCCCCCCTTTAAAACAAAGAAAAGCGAAGGAGAATGAGAAAGTGAAGAGAATTACTTACTAGTATTTTAAACTATTATTTTACATTAGATATAGTTTTTGTTGCTTGTAAAAAGACTCTTCACACTCACTTCAATCACCAAACAATTTCATATATATTTTATAAAGACAATTCTTGGTAGTGTTTTCAAGCAGTATTATAATAAAAATATAATAATAGTATTTAAGTAATTATTATTATTATTATTATTATTATTGTATTTATAAGTCAAAGGCATTGCACACTTTTAAAAGTAATTGAGACACTTTTAGGTGATCTTTGAATTAAAACTGTGGAGGAATTCCCTAAAGAAAAGGGAAAAGAAGCAAATTGGTATCAATTAACAGTATTTAAACCAATATTTAACATTGTTAAATCTCAACAAATTATTACTCGCCATTAGTTAAGACATTATTAAACATTACTCAATTAAACTGCTTAAGAATGGTGTAAATATGAATCATTTCAGACCCTGCATCCATTACAATAGACATCATGTATTTATTTAATTTTTTTTTTAATATTTTGTTGCACATAACACTATTTGAGGGCTGTTGTTCATCAGAATAGACCATAACCCAGCCAATGAACAAGTTTATAAACCAATGAAAGAGTAGCTTGGCCCCGCCCACTGCACTGGAAAAAAAGTAGGACCAGAGCCATTGAGACAAAGTAGTGTAATGTAATGTGCCAACTCTATGAGCTATATGACTAAAATGTGCTATGCCCTTTTCTCAGTGTTTGTAGTCATGTTTATAATGCTTTGTGAATGCATTATAATGTGTAATGAATGTGTACATAGAGCTTATAGCTATAACATTCATCGGTAACACTTTCTATGAATGTCATCTTAATTAGACGCTATAACCACATTCATAACATATTATAATGCATTCATAAGGCATTATAAACATTGCTATAAATTTTTATAAAAATGCATAACCCATTATAGCCATGTTTGTTAAGCATTATGACCTGTGATCATAATATTTTATAAGCTGTGCTTATAATATATATATATATATATATGTTAAAATAGTATATCTCTATCATTAATAATGTAGTCCTACAAGGAAAGTCTGGCACTTTACTTAGAGCTCACAAAGACCTGTTATAATACATTACAATTACAATTGACTATAGTTAATATTATATTAAAGACAAGAATAATTTATGAGTAGTTAAAAATATATTTATTGGATTATTGAGGGTGTGTTTATAAGTTTATAAGTTGGAAGCTTTTTTAGTCGTAATACAGTCTGCAAGCAGGGACTGAATTTCTTGGTATTGATGTATAACATGTTATAAACACAGCTATTAATGCATTATAATCACAGTTCATGATGCATAATAAACTATGGCTATAATGAATTATACATTTTTATAAATATGTATAGCCATGTGTATATTGCCTTATGAATGCATTATAATGTGTTATGAGTATGTTTATAGAGTCTTATAGAAATGACATTCAAAGAAAGTGTTACCCATTCATCGAAAATGTTACCGATACATCTTTACCGTTAAACACTTTCTATGAATGTCATCTCTATTAGACTCTATAACCACATTTATAATGCATCAACATATTATAATGCATTCATAAGGCATTATAAACATGGCTATAAATATTTATAAACATGCATAACCCATTATAGCCTTGTTTATTAAGCATTATGACTTGTGATCATAATACATTGAGGCAAGTAGCAGCTCATTTTTACAAATTTAATGTGATTTAGACAACAAAACTTGAGTAACAAGACTCTTCACACTCACTTCATTTATAGAACTATCTTATATATTCTTTAAAGTAACATTAACAATATCAATCCATTGATCTTAAACACTGCTCTATAGAAGATTCCCTTTTAAGGCACATTTATATAAAACAGTACACTCTAACACAAATAGCTTTTTTTTTTTTTTTCGTGGGGATTCCCCTCTTTAAAACAAAGGGAAGTGAAGGAGAATGAGAAAGTGAAGAGAATCACTCTGAACTACAGCATCTGCTGCTGATGTTCTCAGCTGAGGAGCACAGTGCCATCTACTGACCATCCTTAATGCGTACAATCCAGCAGAGGAGATGGAAGATGATGATGAGCCAATAATCGGTGCAATCTGAAACTTTAATGCATTTATATGTTTATATATATATATATATATATATATATATATATATATATATATATATATGTGTCCATGACAACTTCAGGTCCCGTGTTTGTTTATCTCAGAGTGATGCATGTTTCGATAATGATTCGGTTTTTAATAAAACACAAGTTTTGAAATTCAGGCAAGGTCTGGAGTTAGCATTTCTCAGGAAGACGCACGCGGCCGCCGTCTCCGTGTCCCTTTGTCATTGTAAATGCATATTGCAAGGTCTTTTGCATTTTTTAACATTTGCCAGCAAACTAACCCGGTGAGGCATCTATTTTTCAATGCTGTGGAGGCAGTTTGAGGCAATTGCTTCTCCACCTCTGACCACGCTGTCTTCTCCCAACTGTGATCTCTCTCTCTCTCTCTCTCTCTCTCTCTCTCTATCCTTGTTCTCCACTAGTGGCGGCGGCTTACCCGACTGGGTTTAAAAAAAGAAAACGAGTGTGTTGAATGTCAAGGAAGCATCAAAATCCCTTGCCTGAGAATTCTGCGCTTCTTTTCCATAAATAAGTTATGGGGCTTGTTATCGGAGCGACGATGACCAGTGTGGGTAAGAAGAGGACAAGAAGGAGAAAAGAAAGACGGGGAGGGAAAGATGTGCTGCACCTGTATGGGAGTGTGTGCTGCCATGCGTGTGTTTGTGCAAATGCAAGTAACTGTATTGTGTGTGGATATATATATATATACTTATAAACTAAAAAAAATCTAGAATTTCAATGCTCATTCACAATTTAATCAACATCATATTAAAGCATTCATCGTATATTAAACATTGAATCATGTTTTGATATCATCAATCATGTAATGATATCAATTTTAACACTGATATCATTAAATTGTTTCAACATCTTCCTTTTCAACATTTAATAAATTATAGATTATGTTTCCCTTTTTATTCTTTCATTCGTTGTACACTATTAAATATTATGCTTTTTTGAAAGTTCAGTAAAGATAATAAACTATAAACGCTCAAATGAACAGTTCAATGCTTAATAGGCTCTTTAGATTTAGAAGGCTCTTTAGAAGGTTCCTTTCTCTTCAGTTTTAACTTCCAAAGTTCCTCAAAAGAGTTTTTGACTCTAAGTTAAACATTTAACTAAGTTAACCCTTTCACATCATTAAACTTTAACATTAAACAGTGTTTTATTTTTTTTTTTCAATATTAAAACTAAAACTGACATCATTTAAACCACATTTTAATGTGCCAGTACAGTACAAACAAAGTGTAAATTAATATGATTGATACTTTTTCTTTCAATATCATAAGATAAGATAAGATAAGATAAGATGAGATAAGATAGCACTTTAATGATCCCAAAGGAAATTGCAGTGTCACAGTGCTGTACATACGACACATATGATCAAACATACATTAAGAAAATAAAAACAACAAATGTTAAAGAGCCATTAGCAAACAAAAGAAAAATAAAGAGATAAATAAATAAGCATGGCTAATGAGGGTATTTAAGGTGTATTCAGAGGCAGCATATGTATCATTGCAGTTGGAAAAAAAATACATGTTATTACTAGGGGCAACAATAACATGGGAGTGAAACTATATATAAAAAAAACACAGGTCAGATAAAAAGAATAACAGTAAAATACTAGTAAAATAAAATGAATGATTTAGATCATAGCTATAAGACTCTATGAACACATTCTTAGCATATTATAATGCGTTAATAGCTATGGCTAACATTGTAGTCATGTTTATAATGCCTTGTGAATGCATTATAATGTGTAACGTTCATTGGAAATGTTACTGATAAATCTTTAATAGATTTTTTTAAATAGGAACCTTTATATTATGTTATATTATGAGTCATACAGACATGACTTTCAAATAAAGTGTTACAGATTTGTCTTATTCGCAATATAACACAAAACATGCTGTTCTGTACGGAACGGAACCACTGAAATGGACCATGATAGGGTTCTTTGAAGATGCATAAACATATTCAAGTTCTAATGTTATCATGGACATAGATATATCATCCAATTAAAACAAAAGCTTCTTATTTAGAATCACCAAAATGTATTTCAAGGAAACACAAGTGGTTCTAAAGCATTGATCCAAAAATGTCCTTTTGATTCCATTTGACATCTTTATATACAGTATTTGTGTGTGTGTGTGTGTGTGTGTGTGTGTGTGTGTGTTTGTAGATGTATATATATATATATATATATATATATATATATATATATATATATATATATATATATGTATGTAATAGCATGTGCTTCTTAAAGGGCCTGGGTCACTGGCGATCACATGCTATAGCATTAATGGCCCAAACAACCTTCACGGGAGTGGACGAGGTCTTTCTGTTTAATTAGAAACTTTAATATTTCATTCCCTCTGCCACCATCCTCCGCTCCGCCTCATTACCATGCTTCCATCACGCTCTTGTGGACACACACACACACACACACACACACACTCAGTCTCACACACGTGTGTGTGTGCGGGCTCTCACACACTGTTATCTTCAGACTTTCATTTCTTCTTTCCAGTTTTGAGGAGCACATTTGGTGGTCGATAAGAAGTTTTTTTTAAGACTGTATAAACTGTAACAATACATTTTTGAAAGTAATTTATAATAAATACATTATTACACACTTCATTTTAAAATATATTTTGTAAATTCTATACAGATTCTTTGATGTGAGGTTTTTTGCTTATCTGCAGTTTGATCATTATTTTAAGTTTTTTTAATGACACCGTTTTTAAAATTAGATCATATTTTTATTATTTTAATTATTAATTTCCCTATTTTCACCAAAAATATCAGGCTATTTAAACATATCCACTCTGTCTATCCTGTCATGAAAGTAACATGTAATATCAGTGACATCACATCCTGTCAAGAAAGTAACATGTGATATCAGTGACATCACAACTTTCACACTGTTTTATTTTCAAAGGACTAAAGACCCTGGCTGTATGTTCAGCAACTAATAATAATAATATTTTTACTTAGAGCCCTTTTTTAGTGATCTTGAATCAAGACATCAACCGCACATCATGCAGCTTGATTTAAACGCCCAAAAGGCATGATGTCAGGGAGCTCCAGGTAGGGAGACGTGGAGGCGGACGTATGTGCAGGTAAGGGAAAATAATGTATTAAATAAATAACAAATGAACAAAGAAACGAGGAACAAGGAAATAAAACAAAACAAACACAAGATAATAATGATAAACGAAGAGGGAGCCTAACAAACGAATAAATAAAACAAGACAATAAACTAAACAGGGCTGGTAACAAAAAACAAACACATAGGCAAACGAAGGAAATTAATAACTAAAACTAGATAAACAAAACAAAACAGAACCGAACAAGGAATAAACAAGAATATAAACACTGAATAAAGATAAAAGGGCTAGAAGATACGAAGAAACGCTGAGAGACAAACGACAGGAGTTGGTGCAAAGACCGACAGCAAACACTGACACAGGAGGACAATTTAACACACACGGGAAGTGGAAACATCTGGAGCTAGGGGGCGAAGCTACATATTGACACAGGTGGAAAAGTACTGAGACAGAACACAGGAGCACAGGTCACGTGGGACATTTACATTTACATTTACATTTATGGTATTTAGCAGACGCCCTTATCCAGAGCGACTTACAACAGTGCTTCAAAGTTACTTAAGATATCCAAAGCTAGTTTGTAGACTAGGATCAAGAGATACATAGAGCTTAATCATGTTAAGAACCCTAGGAACCTTTTTTTTTTTTTTTTTTATTAGTTTAGGAACTCTTTGACAAACACAGGCACGAGGACAGACAGGAAACAAGGTCAGGACGTGACACATGAACTAATTCTATTAATTAATTATGGGTGTGTTTTGGCCATAACAGGAAATAAACCCATCAGAGTCCCTTTAAGAATAAGGTGTGCTGTGATTTTGGCGCGTTAGTATATTAACAGTGCAGCGCTTTTCACGTCTCAGCAGAGGATACTGACCTTTACGTTCACGCTAAAGATACACCAGCAGCTCATTTATAGGAACAATAATGTTATTTTATTCTTTATTCTGTTTATTGTTGAGTTATAAGTTAAGTTTGCACTCTGCAGCGAGTCCGTGTGCTTGTGTAAGGAGTGTGCGAGGATGTACACCTGCTGAGATAGGTATGGACAACTTACTGTTGCCGACTATTGTCAGGGTTTAAATCAGTCAGTGGAGCACCTGTATTTTTAACGCCAAAATAAAAACACGGCAGAAATTTACCTGAACACACGTCACTTCCAGACCATCACACCCATCAGTGTAGATTTATTCATAAACTCTGATGCTATTTTAACAGCATGGATGCAAAGCGTGAAAATTGACTGTTGATGAGGGGTAAGGTAGGAATAAGCATCACAACACGCCTTGCGTTCTCCTACTGTTTCCATACTAAGCTAAGTAAGGCTTAAGATGTCAGCACACTCGCAGTAAAATAAGTAACAAGTTCATTAAATTCCTTTTCAAAAATCAAAATATGCCATTGAAACACAACAGAAGGTCATCATGAACAATTCAACATGTTTTCACAAAAAATGCAAATTTTTGCTAAAACTGTCCACTCTAACTTGCAGCTTGCCATGTAACAGGGTGGGCACATGCATGGCATCAAATTAAAAGAGAAAGTAAAAAAAATATTAAATCGTGAAAATATGGTTATTATAACATAAATAATAACATGATTAAAATATATTATGATTATTATAGAAAAATATTTTTTAAAAGTTACAGCTCTGGAAAAAACAAAGAGACCACTTCAGTTTCTGAATCAGTTTCTCTGATTTTGCTATTTATAGGTTTATGTTTGAGTAAAATGAACATTGTTTTTATTCTATAAATTACAGACAACATTTCTCCCAAATTCCAAATAAAAATATTGTCATTTAGAGCATTTATTTGCAGAAAATGAGAAATGGCTGAAATAACAAAAAAGATGCAGAGCTTTCAGACCTCAAATAATACAAAGAAAACAAGTTCATGTTCATAAAGTTTTAAGAGTTCAGAAATCAATTTGGTGCAATAATCCTGGTTTTTAATCACAGTTTTCATGCATCTTGGCATGTTCTCCTCCTCCAGTCTTACACACTGCTTTTTGCTAACTTTACTGTATGTCACTCCTGATGCAAAAATTCAAGCAGTTCAGTTTGGTTTGATGGCTTGTGAGCATCCATCTTCCTCTTGATTATATTCCAGAGGTTTTCAATTTAGTAAAATCAAAGAAACTCACAATTTTTAAGTTCTCTCTTATTTTTTTACAGAGCTGTATATGATGCTAAGAGGCAGAGTATTCTGATAATAACACTCATAAAACATAAAACCCTCAGTAACATAAAAAAAATCTGATTATATTTGATATTAACAAAAATTTCACTTTCATATTGGCCTTCTTTTCCTGCTGGTCTTCAGCTGAGGAAAACTTCTGAATGTTTGAACAGTTACTGTATGTGTTTACGGGTTGGTTTTCATTTGGCATACTTGTCAAAACACATCATCTGGTGAGTGTTAAAAAAGCTTCCTATTGGCGGCTTCTTTTCAGGAAGAAAGTGTGTAAACTGTGTTGGAGTTTTCCTCCCAGAAAGCCAGAGGAGAATATGGTTTAAAGAGGTGGAATCATATCTCACAACCTTGAGTTCAATTCTGAACTGTAGATTTTTCATGATATGCAATAATAACAGATAGATATCGCTTTTTTTGTATTCCAAAATCTTAGCTGTGCCCCATGTAAGCTAATTAGAATCCTGTTTATGTAGCTTGCCATCAGCTTCAGGAGCCCTGAGAGAGCACAATTGGCCTTGCTCTCTCTGGGTGGGTACAGTAGGTGGAGCTCTCTCTCCACATCACTCAAAAGGGTGATGTCGCTCAGCACAAGGCATCTGTGAGCTGGTGTATCTGAACCAAGTCGCTGCGTTTTCCTCTGAGTGCACTGTGATGCTACTCAGCAATTCAGCATCAGCAGCAGTTTAAAAAGAGGCGGAGTCTGACTTCACATGTATCGGAGAAAGCATGTGTTAGTCTTCACCCTCCTGGTGTGTTGGGGCATCACTATTGATAGGGGGAGTCATAATGAGTGGGTTGGGTAATTATCTGTGTAAATTTGGAAGGAAATGGGGAACAAAATTGAAATGATATTATAAAAAAGAATACTGTAACACTGCAAATGCCTAAAAAGTGACAGAAATACGGAAATAAATTAAAGAGAGTGCAAAGACAGGAAACTGACATTAATTCATACGTATATATTTTAATAAATATACTTTCTCTTCTACTTTTAAGCATGTATGTATCGTGGTGGCACAGAATATGGGGTGTTTATTTGCTGTACTGGTGTTGGGGTGGAGGGTGGGTAAGAGCTCCACCAGCAGAATCTTTTTATCACCATCTTTTTTTAATGCTTTCTTTAGGTTAAATGAAGATGAAAAGTTGTTAAACTGGACAATTCCCTGACCCCGGTACTCCGCTCCTGGTGACAATAACAGACCTTTTTTTATTGCAGCCAAAAAGTTGTCATTTATATAAAGGATTAAAAAGTTTCAGTAATTAAACGTAAAAGAGTTAATCTGGTTAGCATTAGATAGAATAGATTCGCAACAAGTCTCATAAGGGGGTAGAAGGTGGTTTACATCCGTGCCTGATGTGATCTTGTTGACCTTGTAGAAGAGACAAAACCGATTAGTTCTACCTTCCATTTCCTCACCAAACCCTCAGCCACACCTCTGCCCTCCCTCTCTGCCCTCCCTCCCTGCAATATTCTCTCCATCCTCGTCTTAGCCCCCCGCCACAGCCCCTGCTGAGCAGATGAGTGTGGCTTTATTCTATCTCTCCTTCTTCCCCCTCTCTTTAATCTGCCGTCACGGGACACTGGAGCTTGATATGGCAGAGCCCTGTGCATATGTGTACACACACACACTCACACACACACACACATGCACACATGTGCACCCAGTCAACGACGGCTCCCACCAGCAGAGATGGTGTGAATGTGATGACGCGACACTTTACAAGGTGATGGTGTTCAAGGGCGCGTCACTCCGTCTCTGACAAGACTTTAATCCACATCAAGGTGCTACGCCTAACCCTCCTCCCTCCCTCTCTCTCTCTCTCTCTCTCTCTCAGTCTCTCTCACTATCCGTCGCCCTCTCTCTCTCTCCCACTCTCTCTCTCCCTCTCTCTCTCCCTCATCCGCCCTCTCCCTCCCTCACTATCCCTCAATACCTCTCTCTGTCTTTCTTCCTTGCTCACTCTTTTTTTTTTCTCTCTCCCTCTCTCCTTCATCTCCCCTCTCTCTCACTGCCTCTCCCTCTCTCCCTCACTATCTCTCTTTCTCCCTCTCTCTCTCTCTCCCTCCCTCTCTTTTTCTGCCTCTCTCTCTCCCACCCTCTACTCTCTCCCTACCTTCTTCCCTCCCTCTCTCTCTCTCTCTATTCCTCTCTCCCTCTCTTTCTTCCTCTCTCTCTCCTTCCCTCTCTCTCTCTTATCCTCTTGCTCCCTCTCTTTCTCTCTCTCTCACTTACTCTCTTGCCCTCACTATCCCTCTCTCTCCCTACCTCCCTCACTCTCTCCCTCACTTTCCCTCTTTCTCACTCTCTTTCTCTCCCTCTTTCTCACTCTCTTTCTCTCCCACTTTTTCTCTTCTTCTCACTTCTCATCTTTCTCCCTTTCTCTCCTTGGCTCTCTATCTTTCTCTCAATTCCTCCCTCTCCCTCACTCTTGTCTTTTCCTCTCCTGCTCTTTGTTTGCTCACTTGTTCTGTTTTTTTTTTTTTATTATAAATTATGATATAAATCATGTGCAAATACAATATTGTTTTGACCATAGATTTTTCTCTAAATATCAATGCATTATCATGTGTATTTTGTATTCAGAATTTACTGAATGTTTAAATAGTTGCATTAAATTTGCATTCACATTTTTAAGTATTTTATAGTAAGAATTACTGTGATAGACTGCAAATACTCAAAAGTGGCTTCAACTACATTACACTACACTACACAACCACTTTTCAAGCAAAAACAGATTGAGGGTCCTATCGTACACCCTGCGCAAGGCGCAGGGCAATGCTCATTGGTATCTGATGCTCCAACAATAGCATCAGAGTTTAAAAATAAATCTACGCTACAATGGGCATGGTGGTCTGTAAATGAAGTGATCTCAGGTTAAAAAGAATACAATAACATTGCTGTTGCCTTAAATGAGCTGCTGGCCTACCTTTACAGCGTGAACCTGCAGGTCAGTTTCCTCTGCTGAGACGCACAAAGCACCTCACTGTTAAGATACGAACACACCAAAGTCAGAGCACCTCTTAAAGGCAATGGCAACTGGCACACTGATTAGTTTATTTTACGTTACACACAAAACATACCCATGATTAATTAAGAGAATAAGTTCAGGTCTTCTGTGTGTTTCGAGCGACACAAGACTTTTTATTATATATTAATCACTGTGGTGTTAAACTATTCTATATAAGTTATCCATAACATAATTTTATCCAAAAGCAGTGTGTAAGACTGTTTAAGAAGAACATGCCAAGATGCATTTTTATTTGGAAATTGGGAGAAATGTTGTTTGTAGTTTATAGAATAAAACAACAATGCTCCTTTTTCTCAAACATAAACCTATAAATAGCAAAATCAGAGAAACTGATTCAGAAACTGAAGTGATCTCAATCCTTTTGCCCTTTTGGCAAAAGTCTAAACAAATAATCTTTTAGTTTTTAATGCAAAATTGTGTTAATTACAAAAACATTTAATAATAAAAAAAAGAATAAGTGATTTCTTTCAAATGGGAGAAATAATTCACACTGTATTAGAAAGAGCTTTATTAGACCTAATCGTTCAAAACATAATTATATAATAAATTCAGATTTATTAATTAATTCATTAATTAATTTATTTATTTATTTAGTTAATATTCTCTATGGTGTTACCCTGGACTAAAACACTGAAAGTAGCTTCCACCACAGGCTTTCCATATATTCCTGAGGACTCCTCTGCGTTAGCAACATTCACACAGCCAAACATGTAAATTACTGTGACACTCTAACCAGCCCTAAGTGAGTTAAAAAGACCAAGATTGCGAGTGTGTGTGTGTGTGTGCACTTTCTGAAGAGGAGGCGGTGGGTTATAAAATATGCAGAATAATTACTACGCAGAGGTTGGGCTGCAGATGAAAGCCCTCGTATGAATGGTGAAGACGAGTTGACAGCTCGCTCGGAGTCTGCGCCTGTCTTTTCTCTCTCTCTTCTCCTTCTCCATTGTTTGTTTTTGCATTTAGAACAGCCTGTGTTCTACACAACACTGACTGCGCCATCAAGGGAGAAGTCGTTTCACCAGCGCGGCTTTGCCAAAATTCAAATACGCAGCCGAAGGTGGACAGGACTTTGGCATGAACTGGACTGTTTGGAGATGAGAGTATGTAAATTGACTAAATGACTTATAGTTTGGAATGGATACATGCGGGTTGCCAAGAAAAACTCACTGAAGCTTCACATCAAAAGATACTGGAGTTAGAAAATTGTAGCTGTAGCTTTCAGATTTAGTATTCAGCTGATTGCTTATATGGAACTTATCCTAAATCTGCATTGAAGAAAATTTAGTAACACTTCCAAAGATCCGGTATTCATAATAAATTAATAATGCACTTATAATTCGTTTTATAGTATACTGCTTATAATAACATACATAACGTTATACAGTATATATGTGAAGTCAAGAGTAGAAGAAAGGTTTTAAAATGTGGTAACACTTTATTTTGAGAGGTATTTAGAAAATGTGCAATAATCACAGAGTATCAGTAACACATCAATAACATATCAGTGAATTAGGAGTAATAAAGTACTGAATACACTGAGTTAAAAAGTCTTAAATACATTTCCTGGTCCCAAAAAAATTGGTTGTACCGCCTTTAGCTTTGATTGCTGCACACATTCGTTGTGGCATAGTTTCAATAAGCTTCTGTAATGTCCCAAGATTTATTTTATTCCAGTGTTGAATTAATTTTTCACCAAGATCTTGCAGCAGCATTGATGATGGTAGAGTCTGACCACTGCACAAAGCAGCTCTTCTCCATCCAGCACATCCCAAAGATTCTCAATGAGATTAAGGTCTGGACTCTGTGGTGAACTCTCTCAATCCATGTGTGAAAATGATGATCTCATGCTCCCTGAATCACTCTTCCACAATTCCAGACCCATGAATCCTGATATTGTTATCTTGGAATATGGCCGTGATCATCAGGGAAGAAAAAATCTATTGATAGAATAACCTGGTCTATATTCAGTATATTCAGGTAGTCAGCTGACCTCATTTTTTCAGCACATACTGTTGCTGAACCTAAACCAGACCAACTGCAGCATCAACTCCACATCATTTGCTTACTTAAATTCATTGGCCAGGCAGTGTGTGTATTGTTAATGCATTACTAACATTAAATAGTGTATCACAAACTTGAATAGACCCCTTACATTTCTGCAGATATTTGGGCATATCTTTTCATGGTACAACACTGACAAATTGCTACTTTGACACAATGAAAAGTAGTCTATTCATTGTAGTTCATTCTTCCCTCAATATACAGCCCCGATTAGCACCACTAGCCATCCATGGTTAGCAACACTTGCCGTCCATGGTAAGCAGCACTAGCCAGCTGCAGTAAGCAGCATTAGCCATCCATGGTTAGCAGCACTAGCCATCCACGGTTAGCAGCACTAGCCATCCACGGTTAGCAGCACTAGCCATCCACGGCTAGCAGCACTAGCCAGCCCCGGTTAGCAACACTAGCTGTCCATGCTTAGCAACACTAGCCATCCACAGTTAGCAGCACTAGCTATCCAAGGTTAGCAACACTAGCCGTCCATGGTAAGCAGCACTATCCAGTCTCAGTTAGCAACACTAGCCATCCATGTTTAGCAACACTAGCCATCCACGGTTAGCAGCACTAGCCATCCACGGTTAGCAGCACTAGCCATCCACGGTTAGCAGCACTAGCCATTCATGGTTAGCAGCACTAATCATCCACGGTTAGCAGCACTAGCCAGCCCCGGTTAGCAGCGCTAGCCAGCTAATGCGAATGGCACTTTGCTCAGCCTTAGTGTTGGAGAAATTTCACTGAAAACTTACCCTTACAACGCTTTACTTCAGGAGAGAGGCTTTACTACGCCTTAATACCTGACTGGTAGAATTCATACATAAGGCGCACCGGATTATAAGAAGCATTGGCGAATTTTAGAAAAAATAATGGATTTTAAGTGCACCTTATAGTGCCAAAAATATGGCAATCTCGTCCAAACAGTCAAGCCATGAAAGATTATAGAAACTAGAAGTATTCATCACGTAGCTGTATCAGACACACTGGCCAAAAACACTTTATCACAAAGAACATTCCTTTATTTAAATATTTCTGTCTGGACACAATGAAAACACAATATATAAGCAGCAAGAGTTAATTTCAATAGTGATTAAATATTTGGACACACATGCTTGTACAGAATTCAAAATCACTGTTTAAAGGCCCACCATGGGATATATACTGATAAATAGATTGCAATGTGTTTTCATTCAGCATTTCACACAATGTAAACACCAAATGTGTGTGTGCGAATCTGTGCATGTCAGACTGTTTTCCTTTCCCTCTCTGCTTCTCTGGAGTCTTTTCCTTCCCAGACACAAACATTCTTTACTATAGCGCTGTGCCATGTATAGGGAAGGAAGAGATAATCATCTAGATATGACCAAATAACAGACTTCAAAATGCACAATATTGTCACATCAAACAAAATCTCATGACTCTGAAATATAAACTTTATAGGGGAAGGAAGTCACAGTCAACATACAATCAACTCCATTGTATGTTAATGTCAGAATATTTAGTTTCCAGGTCATTTTGGGCCATTTCTGTTGATTCATACATCATGAAATGTCCACATAATGAGAAGAGCATTGGGTATTTTTAAATGGTCTAAAAAGAATTCAGTAAGATGTGATTGCAACTGTAGAAATACGTTGGATTTTAGATATTAATTTTATTATAACTTCATACAGTAATTTTTAACTTTTTTCCTCATTCCTCGTTTTTTTTTTCTTTATAAACCTCATTTCAGGTCCAAGCATTGAACTGTAGAGCTTGTGGGACTGTGGTACCTAAGGTGATGGACCTCCACCCAATTACTCTAGGATGAGTAGGCGTGGCATTTGTGATCCAGAACTAATCATCTAACAGCAGTACCTGACCTCACTAATGTCCTTAATTTGAATATTTGTTTGTTTGAATATTCCTACAGATTTGTTGGTAGGGATGGAGCTTTGATACAGCATCCAATAGCATCCCACACATTTTTACTAATGGATGAGTCTAGCAATGTGCCGGGTAATGGCCTAGATGGAGCCTAGAACATCTTACATTTTTCAACATTAACATTTTAATATAGCATTATGGTCATTATGGCTTTTAGAAAAAAAATGTTAGGGTAGAGCACTATAGGCCTCTAAAGCTTTTGTCCTTAAAGATCTCATTCTATAATTTTTTTTATTCATTTTAAAATTTCTAGTTGTGATCTCTAGTATGAATGAATGCGTTGTGAGGTGTTTTTTGGGGAAAAAAGTGCTCTGGTGATCCAGTAGAACACTGCTTTAGTATGGTGGAGGAGTGAGCAGGGAGAAACAATAGGAATTTGGCTCTTGCTCATGAATATTCATACATGCAACAGTTGGACAACAGTTAGAATTGTTTTAAAATAAAGACATTTTTACACTAATAACAGTCTTTGCAATTTCATATGTTACTTTACAACATGTGTAATGCCCTGCTAAGTGCAGTTCAGCCACTGACCTACTCTTTGAGTCTTTCTAAAACCAAAAATCCACCGGAAATCCTATATAAACCTATAGTTACTTACACACAGGTGATCTAGTCATTTTTCTTTTATTAGCTACTGCAGACAATGGAATAGTTTCATTTACAGCATGCATGTACCTATTGTATTTTACACAAAAATCAAGAAAAAGCTGATTTTAGTGGAAGGACACCTTTAATGTCATTTTCCCCTTATATTACTTTAGAAGTTTCGAAACCAGTATTTTTCCACTTGACGTCATTAAAAAGCTTGATTGATAGTAACATTGGCCTGTGAAAGTGCCTGTAATTAAGACCAAAGATAATCTGCTATTGTACAAAATTGACCCCCACTCAATCATACCAGGCTTTCTGGATGCATGACAAAAATAAATTCAGTTTCTGAATCAGTTTCTCTGATTTTGCTATTTATAGGTTGATGTTTGTATAAAATGAGCATAGTTGTTTTATTCTATATACTACAGACAACATTTCTCCCAAATTCCAAATAAAAATATTGTCATTTAGAGCATTTATTTGCAGAAAATGAGAAATGGCTGAAATAACAAAAAAGATGCAGAGCTTTCAGACCTCAAATAATGAAACAAGAAAACAAGTTTATATTCATAAAGTTTAAGGGTTCAGAAATCAATATTTGGTGGTATAACCCTGGTTTTTAATCACAGTTTTCATGTATCCTGGCATGTTGGTTGTTGGTTGCGTCCATCAAGACTACATCAGAATGGCATCAGGTCATCTTCAGTGACAAATCCCACTTTTCAATCTAAGCACTTCTTCTGAGTTGAACTATTGTTTTTATGATGAGTGTATTACTGCAGCAAAATATATTAATACCTCTGTAAATTAATTTCCATCCTGAACAACCATGTGTGTGTTTTTATCAGACATCCTCTGAGAAAATTACAGGCTGTATTACCTACTGTTTTTTTTGCTGAGCTCTGTGCTTCTCCGGTAATTTAGGTCCTGTCTGGACGCACATCTCTGAGTTTTGTCTCCTTGCGTTTAATAAATAGCTATTTGTCTACTGCTGCGCACCATAATTACACTTTGGGTGTGCGATTCCGTGGAAATCCACATAAACACAACAGCAAGTGGAAAAGGAGGAGCTACTGAACGCTACTGAACGTCCTTTGCCTTCACTCTGTGCTCCAGCTCACCCCAAACCATCTGGATTGGGTTCAGGTCCGGTGACTGTGGAGACCAGGTCATTTTTTTTTAAGTACATAAAACTCCACATGTGTTCATTCATAGTTTTGAAACGCATTGAAAGAGAAGGCGTGTCCAAAATTTTGGCCTGTACTGTATTTTTCACAGACGTCCTGCTGAGAAACTAATCCTGTCTGGATAGGGCTTAAAATTGAATATAATGTACGTATACTGAATGGAGAGATAGAGGGAGAGATGCAGTACATACACTGTATTTATGTCACTACAAATTAATTCCACGAGCAACAAGCCTTCCCCTTTACACACAAGCAGGAGCACTGTGAGCCAAAAACACACTAAATACGCCTTCTAACCGCCGCCTCCGTCCACTTTTAATCAAAGTGGAAGCGATCAGCCAGTGAATGGTCTGCTCTCTCCCTGCGGAGCGCTCTCTCCTAATTGAGCCGCTCTAGTTCCTCTGCATTGGCCCCCAGACAGCCATAACTCTTGTGTGGCCGCACTGCTCTGTGGTCGCGCTGTCGCCTCCGCAGATCCTCTCAGGGACTATCTAGTTCCCTAGTCTGGAAATCCCTCATCGACTCTAGGGTACTTCCCGTCCCTCGACCCTTCTTATCCACCTCCACGGAGGGGGCCGATCGAAATGAAGATAGACATTATAGGTCAAGGCGCTAATCGGGAAGCTGAGTGATGGCGGTTTAAGAGAGCCTGTTTGGAGCGTTATGGGAGTGGTGATGATGTGATGATCACACCCACATGAGGGGGTATTGTGCTGAGGAGGGTGGCCAGCTTAGGGTAAACAACTGTGGTGTTAGGCATGTTTACATGTTTGGTGAATAAAGGTAAGTGATATTTCTTTTGCTTTTATTTCCTGAAGAACCACATGCTGCTTTTCATTCACTGAAGGTGGAGGTAAAATAAAACACTTTTCTTTGATTCATTTTCTATGTTGATACACAACTACTAAACTGTCTAAAATGATTTATTCTGATTGATTTGACAATTAGCATGCTAAGTGATTTGATCAACATTGCTAACCGCTGCAGTAAACAAAACAAAGCTAGCTGCAAGCAGTCTTTCCTTTCTGGGATTTTTTTTATGTTTTTTGAAAGGTCTAGAGCCTCTGCTGGCTGGTTGCAGCATGTTGTGTAGCTCCGCCCACTCTCATGTTTTAAGAACAAGCAGTTGGGGGGTTAAACCTGACCACAGTAGCTTCAGTTCTTCTCAGAAATCAACATTTGGTGGAATAACCCTGGTTTTTAATCACAGTTTTCATGCATCTTGGCATGTTCTCCTCCACAAGTCTTACACACTGCTATTGGATAACTTTATGTCACTCCTGGTACAAAAATTAAAGCGGTTCAGCTTGGTTTGATGGCTTTTGATCATCTATCTTCCTCTTGATTATATTCCAGAGGTTTTCAATTTGGAAAAATTAAAGAAATTTTAAACGTTCTTTTTTTTTCCACAGCCGTACAATTTGGAGGAAGGAAATGACTGGTATTAATTGATTAACTGGGGATAAAATCTATTTTGCTTTTACTCCTTTATGCTGTTCCTAAAATTGCAATTATTTACTACATGGACATAAAATATTAGAGATATTGGTCAAAGCTTAAAATTACCAAAATGTGTGGAACTGTGAAATATCATTTATAAAAAGTGAATGACTAATGATTAATATAATGTAGCTTAAACTTTAAGAGGCCTATATTCCTGTATATGTGCTAATATACTGTAATATACTGCAGTTTAATTCAGTGATTGTTGGAGTTTATTAGAGTCCAGTGCTTAAAGGAGTTTGAGGTAGGGGCTCCGAGTGATCCATTGGGCTAAGCGCTGCCACTATGATCAGGAGATCGCTGGTTTGAATCCTGTTCATGTAGCTTGCCATCAGCTGCCGGAGCCCTGAGGGAGCACAATTGGCCTTGCTCTCTCTGGGTGGGTTGATGGCGCTCTCTCTCCCCATATCACTCCAAAGGGTGATGTCACTCAGCACAGGGCGTCTGTGAGTTGATGTATCTGAACCGAGATACCGAGAAACCATCTGCATTGTTTAAATAGCAACGGAACATATACAGGCATGGTGGTCTAGCAATGAGGTGTGTTTCTGGCATAGTGCTATCAGGGCAGCAGAAAATGCAGTTGCTCCACTGATTTAACACAACCTAGACAATAGACTACAGAATTGCGAATACAGACAAATCCCTGGCGCACATTCACCCTTACATGCTTATTATGCACACATAGACATTGCATCATTGAAATAGCAATCCGCCATAGTGCACCAAGGAGCCGCACCTGGTTCTCAAAGGAAATGTTTATTTAAAGGTTTATTTCAAGCCATGCACAAAACACACCCATGATTACTTAAGAGAAATAGTACATGCCTTGGAGCAAGGTGTACTTTTCCTGTCGTTACAATAGCAAAGACAAACTGACACACGCTAAATCAAGCTGCATGGTTGATGGATTACCTGAACTGCTTTGTGACATCACTTGTAAAAAGCACTGTATAAATTAAATTGATTTGATCCTAATTAGTATTTTAGACCGCTTCTAAGAATGCATAATAATTCTACAGTTCCTGATTTGTGAAGCTTTCTTGCATTTCTAAAACAAAACACCTTCACATTATAAATCATCATCTTCATCATCACCATCTTAATGAGAACATGAGATCAGGAGCACAAAATTCTCTTGATACACCCCTAGTTGAGAAAGTCTGACTTAATGGTCACTGTGGAGACCGCAGCCATGGTGACAGTGTGGGTGTTATGGCACCAGGGAGCAGCTTTAAGCCAAAGGCAGTGCTCCAGGAAGTATCAGCAGACAAACAAGCTAATGGCTAATTTTAGCATCGCTGTTTCTTTGTGTGAGCTCATGTTCGAGGAAGATTTCTTCAGAATGTCGCGAATGACTGACAAGATACATCTGCTTTACGCAGGTTACATCAGATCAGCTTAACTAGGTATTTTAAAAATGTACAAATGAACAACGAACAAAAACAAGGCACTTTTCTCTTTATTTTATTTATGTGTATATATTTTTTTCTCATTTATGCAGAAATAAAGATGTCAGAATTTGATTGACTTAAGTTTAAAGTTATGCTGGGTTAACACATAAAATCTGTGTATTCAGCAGCCCTATACAAACATTGTGTTGGATTGGTTTTAGCTTTGATTATGGCGCATTTTCGCTGTGGCACTGTTTCCAGAAGATTCTGTAATGTCACAAGATTTGCTTCAATCCAGTTGGCTTAATTTTTCCCTACGATTTTGGTTTTATTGATGATTTTAGATGTGACACCACCACACCATTATTACACACACAAGGACATGCAGCAGTGCAAAAACCCAACTTTTACTCAACAATAAACAGAATACAAAATAAAATAACATTTCTGTTTCCCAAAAAATGACCTGCTAGTGCACCTTTACAGCGTGAACGAGCAGGTCAGGTTCCTCTGCTGAAAAAAGCAGAAGTGCTGCACCGTTAAAATAGCAATCCACCAAAGTCAGAGTGCACCTGGCTATTAAAGGAAATGGCAAGTAACATGCTGATAAGTTTCTTTAACTTCCGGCCAAAACCACGCCCATGATTAATTAAGAGAATTAGTACACGCCTTTTGCGTGTTTTAAGTGTGTTTAAAACAAGCCGAAGGTTGACATTTCGGCCGGAGATTGAGATGTAACTGCCTGCTGAGTTTTTTCGTAATTTACTGACAGAACACCACTGAAGCTAATGCAGCCTTTTTTTAGATTGAATATTTGATTTTGCAATATTTTGAAGAAACAGCTTTAACCACAGTATATACTTCAGCTACAAGCTTCTTTCTGTGTGGAGTTTCTAAAACTGAAAAATGTTCTCAGAGAACAAATTGTAATGTTCTGCAGAGTTCTCTATCATTTCTTGTAGTTTTTATTTCCTGCTATAGGCACAATAGCAGGCACCATCCAACACGAGCCTTCTGTGAGAGGTCATAATTACAATCTTCTGTATTCAAGCCACTGGCAAGGATTTTATGCCTCATAATTATTAAGTAGTCACTTGCTTCTCTCCTCAACAAATGTGCTGTGTGTTAAATTTAACACTGTGAGTGACAAAGTTGCTGTGTAAAACTTTACCACTGAACCACTCTCTGCATACATTGTAGAGACCACTGAACACACCACGCAGGCTTTAGTGCAGGTTAAGACTGAAGTGCAGGTTAAGTTTAGGTTTGGATTAAAGCTTAGTAATAAAGTTCTGTTTACATTGAGGTATACATTAACTTTACGTTTGGGTTTAAGAAAAGGTCAGGTTTAGGTTGAGGGGTAGTATGTTAAGTTTGAGTTTAGGTTGAGGGGTAGTAGGTTAAGTTTGAGTTTAGGTTGAGGGGTAGTAGGTTGAGTTTGGGTTTAGGTTGAGGGGTAGTAGGTTAAGTATAGGTTTAGTTTGAGAGACAGTAGGTTAAGTTTGGGTTTAGGTTGAGGGACAGTAGGTTAAGTTTGGGTTTAGGTAGAGGGGTAGTAGGTTAAGTTTGGGTTTAGGTTGAGGGACAGTAGGTTAAGTTGGGTTTAGGTTGAGGGGGAGTAGGTTAAGTTTGGGTTTGGGTTGAGGGATAGTAGGCTAAGTTTGGGTTTAGGTTGAGGGGGACTAAGTTAAGTTTGGGTTTAGGTTAAGGGGTAGTAGGTTAAGTTTAGGTTTAGGTTAAGGGGTAGTAGGTTAAGTTTGGGTTTAGGTTGAGGGGTAGTAGGTTATGTTTGGGTTTAGGTTGAGGGGTAGTTGGTTAAGTTTGGGTTTAGGTTGAGGGGTAGTAGGTTAAGTTTGGGTTTAGGTTGAGGGGTAGTAGGTTAAGTTTGGGTTTAGGTTGAGGGGTAGTAGTTTAAGTTTGGGTTTAGGTTGAGGGGTAGTAGGTTAAGTTTGGGTTTAGGTTGAGGGGTAGGAGGTTAAGTTTAGGTTTAGGTTGAGGGGTAGTAGGTTAAGTATGGGTTTAGGTTGAGGGGTAGTAGGTTAGTTTGGGTTTAGGTTGAGGGGTAGAAGGTTAAGTTTAGGTTTAGGTTGAGGGGTAGTAGGTTAAGTTTAGGTTTAGGTTAAGGGGTAGTAGGTTAATTTTGGGTTTAGGTTGAAGGGTAGTAGGTTAAGTTTTGGGTTTAGGTTGAGGGGTAGTAGGCTAAGTTTAGTTTGAGGGACAGTAGGTTAAGTTTGGGTTTAGGTTAAGGGGTAGTAGGTTAAGTTTGGGCTTAGGTCAAGGGGTAGTAGGTTAAGTTTGGGTTTAGGTTGAGGGGTAGTAGGTTAAGTTTGGGTTTAGGTTGAGGGGTAGTATGTTAAGTTTGGGGTTAGGTTGAGGGGTAGTAGGTTACGTTTGGGTTTAGGTTGAGGGGTAGTAGGTTAAGTTTGGGTTTAGCTTGAGGGACAGTAGTTTAAGTTTGGGTTTAGGTTAAGGGGTAGTAGGTTAAGTATAGGTTTAGGTTAAGGGGTAGTAGGTTAAGTATAGGTTTAGGTTGAGGGGTAGTAGGTTAAGTTTGGGTTTAGGTTGAGGGGTAGTAGGTTAGGTTTAGTTTGAGGGACAGTAGATTAAGTTTGGGTTTAGGTTGAGGGGCAGTAGGTTAAGTTTGGGTTTAGGTTGAGGGGCAGTAGGTTAAGTTTGGGTTTAGGTTGAGGGACAGTAGGTTAAGTTTGGGTTTAGGTAGAGGGGTAGTAGGTTAAGTTTGGGTTTAGGTTGAGGGACAGTAGATTAAGTTTGGGTTTAGGTTGAGGGGCAGTAGGTTAAGTTTGGGTTTAGGTTGAGGGAAAGTAGGTTAAGTTTGGGTTTAGGTAGAGGGGTAGTAGGTTAAGTTTGGGTTTAGGTTGAGGGTTGGGTAGATTTAGGTTAAGCTTAGGTTTAGGTTGATTGGTCTGCTAGATTGAGGGGTGAAAGCTTAAGTTTAAGTTTAGGATGATTGCTTTGTTTGGTTTAGGGGTTGAATTTTAAGTTTAGGTTTAGGATGATTGCTTTGTTTGGTTTAGGGGTTGAATTTTAAGTTTAGGTTTAGGATGATTGCTTTGTTTGTTTTTGGGGTCGAATGTTGAGTTTAGGTTTAGGTTGATTGGTCTGTAAGGTTTAGTTTAAGATTTTTCAGATTTTGTCTGATTTTTATTCGATTAACATTGTGAAAAACATGTATGATTTTCATCGCACTTCATACCCCTTGAACTTTAACTTTGAACATAATATTTTACTTAAAGTCTCAATAAAATACATTTGAGATTTTGGTTGTAAGGTGACAAAAGGGGTATGAATACTTTTGCAAGGCACTGTACGTATGAATTCCAAAATACTTGGCACAGTAAGAGTAAAAACAGGCTGTTTAATGCTCGGGATCAAAAGAATTTGAAAGGTGTTCATCAGAAAATAAATAAACACAGATGTTAATGTAATAAATGGACCTCGGAGGAAAGAAGATCAGTACAGAATCTAGGCTGTGGTCACTCTGCACGACAAGCCACAGATAAAAGATGAAAGCAGCTGTAACTGTACAAAAGACTAAATTATAGGAGTAGTTCACAACACCCATTATAATTCACTGCTGGAAAAAAGAACAGAGCACGGCCTCTGGTGAAAAATATTCCCTATTATTATAATGAATGCCAGCAGTCACAGATACAGGGTCAACCGCCGCTGACCTTTTCCAGGTATAGCTCGTCTGTTTGTTTGCATTATTCCTCTGAATATCCTCTAGCTTGCTTTCTCCCTCTGCTTATTAAATGATACGCTGACCTATGTTTCTGACCCACTTCTGGATGTCTGATAATGTCGTAATTACAGAGAAACTTCAACTGTTTTTTTTTTTTTTTGTGCAAACTTAGTCAGTCCAGTGCTCTTTTCTCTGGTGCCTATGTAAGGAAAATGTAGACAGAGAAAGTATGAGACTGAGAAAATTAAGTATTAGGGAGGAAAAGTAAAGGAATAAAGGAATGTGTTGCATCTGTAAGAGAAAGCTGCAAAATAATTTATATAAAAAAAAACTATTTAAGATTTATTACAGTATCTTTGCACTATAAGGCACATTTAAAATCTTACAAAAATCATCAGTCCATCTTTTTTGGGAATTCTACCAGTCAGGTTGTAAGAAACTGAAGTACATACAGGTAATACAGGAGTTTCAGGTTAGTATCTCCAGCACCGGGGCTGGAGTGCTAAGCACTAGTGGTTAGCCACTAATGCTAATGCTGGACTATGGTTGAAAAAAATGAACTGCAATAATCAGATCAGAATAATAGATTACAATTTTATGGCTTTCCAATACATTGTCATTAAATAAAGATTAAAAGTAACACTTTACAATAAGGGTACATTAATTAACACTACTAACTGTTAATTATGAATTGACAATGATTAATTTTAATGATTAAACTAATGTCTCAATTCATTATTACAGTTACAGTGCATTGCCGGCTGATAATGGCACTCACGGCAATTTTTTTACTTTTTTCAGATATAGAAAATATTTTTATATATTTAGATTTTAAAGATATTAAACTTATGAATGAATATACTGTACGTGCAACTATGAGGTAAACAAATAAGTGTTAAACAAGTCAAAATAAATGTTATATTTAAGCAATAATACAAGAGAGGGAGTGCTATAACGTGTAATATTGGCACTACTCTACTGTGGTCGTAGGCATGAGGCGACCGCCCGAGTAACCTTGAGTGTATTATTGCGATTATACCACAGTTCAATTATCACTGTTTATCGAAAGATTTTGAGTAAAGGAGGTGAGAAAATACGATCTGTTTGGTTATAAACACTCTGCATGTTTAAATAGATCCATAGCTGCTCTGTTTGTAGCTGCACTGTTTGGTTTGTAAGCGCTGCATCGTTGCTAGGTTACCTGTATGTGCCAGAGTAATACATGGAGAGCTTCGGTTAAACAACATTTCCAGCTGATAATGGCACTCACAGAATGCCTCCCAGCCAATGAAATTGCAGGGTCGGAACTAATTATGGTATAATTTAGATTCTTCAAAGAAGCAATGTTTGCTTTGATGTTAACTTTTCTCACTCTTTGCATTATTCTCTTAGTCATGAGCTTCATGAGGTAGAACCTGGAATGGTTTTCCAGCTGTATAAAGAAATTCTAGAGGTGCTGAGCTGTTAACTTCATTCCTCACTCCAACTTGAGAAGCCAAACACTATTTAACTGCATATGTGTTCCTTCATAGTTTGTAAAGTTTAATATTAATCTACAATGTGAAACAAATTTTAATGAAAAATGTGTGTCCAAACTTTGAAAGGTAACACATTTTGCCAGAAAAAAAGGAACCTCCCATTTTCACTCCAATGTTTAAATTCTGAAGGCCAGTTACCACACCCTCTATTTTTTGTTTACTTTATAGTTGCATATACATTTAATAATAATTTTGATGTCTTTAATATTAATCTACAATGTAAAAAATATAAAAAATAATGAAGAAAGAACTTAAAACAGGTCTGTATATCAATTAATTAATCAACCTTTATTTTGACAGTCAGGGAAAGCATGCCCAATTACATTCTCTCAGACTCTGGCTGCTGATGGCAAGCAGCATGATCTGATGAGGAGGATTCAAAGCGCCAATGATCCTTAGATCATAGTGACAGCACTTTATTCTGATGGACCACTTTGAGCCTCTTCCATCTTGTGGTAGTCAGGGTAAGCTTTGAGTCTTCCGCAACTGTCAGAGCACTACACATACACACACACATACCAAAAAAAAAACACACTTTTTGAGCATATTGCTAAGAAATGGCAACTACAACTCCCCTGATATCACTTCTTTTTGTCCCTGGGCCATCTAAAGAAAAAAAAAAGAAAAAAAATCTACATACATCAACCGCAAAATGGAAACAATATGTGCATCTCATAAACAGGTGCCTCCCGGGGGAGCACAGAAAACATCTACTCTGTCAAACAATCCTCCTCCTTCGCTCTGCTCTCTTCCACAAAACCACTAAAAGAGGAGCGCCAGAGCCCGGTTAAATAGTGAAATCACATTGCCTTCACAAACACGTACTGTTCAGTCGAGGGCGAGGGGAGGAAAAAAGGAGGAGTGGATTTTTTTTTTTTACGCCAGGTGGAGAGACGTATAGAGAGAAAAGTAGAGCAGTTTCTCTCAACTCCCCCCTCTTCCCCCGTTTATTCGCTAATCCCCAGAGGAATAGCTGCTCAGGGTACTCTCGCTGCTTCGCCACGCAGACGTCTCAAAAACTACTGTTGTCATTGGAGCGATCAGACGCGCATGGTACACAAATAGTCCCAGCGCGACGCTCTTAAAAGCCCATTAGACGCCTGCGCCCCTCCGCTAACGCTAATGCTGTCAGTGCGGCGCGCCAGCGGTGGCTAAGTGTTACTGACACCAAAGAGGAAGAGCCGAGTGCTCCTTATCACAGAGTCGCTCTGAAAAGCACTAATGTCTGTTTATACTGCCACGTGCGTTAGCCAGCGGAAGGAAGCAGTCGCAGGCGCTTTGACGTAAGCAGAGGAAGTTGTTGGACGTGCTTTGATATGGTGGCCCACTTTTGTTTAAGACTGCCTTCACGAACCAGAACTTTGCTAACTGCTCCCGCTGCCATGCTGTGTGTCGTACTATAGTAATGAGACTCAAACACTGGAATGACAATAACATGTTTTCTTGGCCACTATCTTAAAGGTGATCTGTGTATAAATAGCTGAAAGTTTCCCATTCAATCAGCTTCCCTTGACTTTGCCTGACCTGTAACTAGATCTTTCAATGATTTCACTTATAGTTGGTAAATTAAGAATCCTGTTTAACAGTACATACACTCACAAATACACTCAACATCAAATAAAACAGCTAGAAAGATATCCAGAAGGAAAATCTAGGTTAATAGAATCAATAAATTAATTACAATTTAGACTGAAATGGGAAATTTTTGGTCATATACAGCTCTCAAAAAGAATTATGAGTTAGATGTGGAGGGGTGGATGCAGGAGAGTAGCTGTCTGGTCGGTGCAGTTTATCAAACCATGTAGTTTAATAAATTCAATGTTGGCTATTTTTGAAGACCAGCTGCTATAAATGTATAAACTTGTAGTGTATGGAACATCTACGGACATGGAATGTCTAGATGGACATGCTGTCCACTTAAGTATATATATTCCACTTACCTCTACTGTTATTCTACTAAAAAAACATATATATGTGTTCTTATTTACTGCAGCTCTAAATGCCCATTGGGCAGCATAATGAGAACGACCACTGGTTAAAATAAAAATCACTTCTTTCAACAAAAATACTGTTACAGAATGAAATTATCAATAAACCAATAACAGATTTTACAAGTATCAAAAAAACTCTAATATCAGACAAAGATAACCTGAGTAAATGTAAAACACTTTTTAACATATAATTGTATTTATTAAAGGGTAAAAAAAAAAAACTATTTAAACCAATCTAGCTCTGTGTGTAAAAGTATTTGCCCCCTGAACTTAATAACTTGCTTTTGCCACTCTTGGCGGCAACAACTGCAATCAAGCTTTACCGATAACTGATAATGAGTCTTTTACATCTCTGTGGAGGATTTTTTTTCCGCTCTTCTTTACAGAATTGTTTTAATTCAGACTCATTGGAGGATTTTCTAGCATTAAAAACCTGTTTAAGATCATCCACAGCATCTCAATCAGACTTTGACTAGGACACTCCAAAACCTTCCTTTTGATTTTAAGTCATTCAGAGGTGGATTTGTTTGTCTGATTTGGATCACTGTCCTGCTGCAGAACCCAAGTACACCTGAGCTTGAGGTCACAAACAGATGGTCTTATTTTCTCCTTCAGGATTGTCTGGTAAACAGCTGAATTCCTGGTTCCATCTGTTACAGCAAGTTGTCCAGATCCTGAAGCAGCAAAGCAGCTTCAGACCATCACACTACCACCACCATTCAATAGTATGGTCTTTTTCTGAAATTATGTGTTAGATTTACACCAGATGTAACGGGACACACACCTTCCAAAAAGTTACACTTTTGTCACATCAGTTCAAATAATATTTACCCAAAGTTCTGGAGATCATCAAGATGTTTTCTGGCAAATTTGAGATGCGTTGTTGTGTTGTTTTTGGTCAGCAGTGTTTTTTGTCTTGGAACTCTCCCATGGAAAACTTTTTCACCCAGTCTCTTACTTATTATTGAATCATTAACACTGACCTTAACTGAAGCAAGTGAGACCTGCAGTTCTTTAAATGTTGTTCTGGGTTCTTTTATGACCTCCTGGATGAGTTGTTCATTTCCTTTTGGAGTAATTTTGGTCGGCCGGTCACTCCTGGGAAGGTTCACCAGTGTTCCGTGTTTTCTATATTAGTGAATAATAGGTCTCACTGTGGTTCTCTGAAGTCCCAAAGCTTTAGAAATGACTTTGTAACCATTTCCAGACTAATAGATGAAGAATGTCTGTTTTCTCATCTGTTTCTAAATTTCATCATAATGTGTTGCTTTTTGCTGCTTCATGTTGTCAGAAAGGTTCTATTTAAGTGATTTCTTGATTCTACAGGTCTGGCAGTAATCAGGTCTGATTGTGGTTAGGAGTCAAATTGAACTTTTTAAAAAGTGTGATTAATCACAGTTCATTTATAGGGGGTGCAAACATTTTTTGATACAAGGCTAGATTGTTTTGGATAGTTTTCTTCTCTTAATAAATTAAATCATCATTTAAAAGGTGTTTTTATATGTACTCAGGTTATATTAGTCTGATATTTAAGTTTGACAAAAAATGCAAAAACACAAGAAATCTGTATAATACTTTTATGTAAAAAACTTTTTTAATGCCACTGTACATGGATATTTAAGACAAGGTAGCCCAATGGAAGCGACGACACAGTGACGGCAACCTTCAGCTCTGAGCGCCGCCATTACTCCTGGCACCGTCTGCATAGACTCCGCATAGCATGGCAGCTGGTGCCATGAGGAATAGCGGCGTTATGGGATGTAAAGAGTGTTTTTTAATAAGCTACTTGTGCACTTTTTTAAGTTATTAATGCCTTATTTTAAGTGTCAGGGCTCTCCAAATTGAAGGGTGTTTGGGCAAACTGTTAAAATTTCTGGATCTCTGAAACACTGTGGGAGAACGAGGGTGTGCTATTCATCAAAGATAAGTACTTTTTATCACATTTTACTACAACAAAAGTCCATTTTACATCGGAGTTCTCCTTTAAACAGCAAGGTTGCACTGCTTAAACACAAGGAACAGCCTCAAAATCACCACATTTAACCCTTGTGTGGTGTTCATATTTTTGTTACTCGTTTACTTTTATTTCAGCAAAATTAAGCAATTTTACATTACAATGCTTTACACATGTTTGCTTCACCTAAATTGCAAGCAATATAAACAGTTTACATGGTAAATATTTGCCCTTTACCTTACTTATGTTACATTTCTTTCAAAAAGTGCTACTCTTTTTTTTTATTAGTTTTTTAATAAAATGTAAAAGAAAATGAATTAAACTCAAGATATGAGTAGAACATTTGTTTAGTTTCAAATTTACAAATGAAGCAATGTTCATTAGCCCTTGGCCAAACATACTGTATGTAATATAAATTAATATAAATGTGTGTGTATGCGGGGGGGGGGGGGGGGGGGTGGGGGGTGTACAGAGTGTGTTTATCGAAAGTGTGTTTTGATATATGTTTTTCACAAAAAATGAGCCAATGCCAATGAGTTTGAGTTAAAATATTTTTTCATTTGATGAAAAATGAAAACGGGTCCCACAGACCCGAACACCACACAAGGGTTAACTATAACAAGGCATCATGAAATGACCTCATGCAGTCTCTCTGTCTTTAATTGTGCTTTTATGTGAATATTTACACTTGGCCTTCAGCTGGGAGTGTATCAATGTATCCAGCTTTCCGGAAAGATCAACATCCCGCTTATTCTCACACTGTGACTCATGGCAATACTTGGGCAGATTGAAGCCGTGTTGAAATCCTTTGCTGACCGCTGCAGTATGCTACCTTTGCCGCTGGCTGTGGCTGAATTTGACGGTTTGTTGTCATCCATCTACCGTCATAATGTAAACGCAGCATTACTGTAGGCCTGGATGAAGCCAGCTCTCAATAATGTAGGGCTGTGGCAGGTCTTACACTTACAGCTTGCCGTGAACATTCTTTTACAAAACGCTCTCATCCTTACTTGTAGTTAGTGCTTAGGGATGCTCGGGCCTGGGCCTCAGTTCTCTAGAGAAGTTGCACTCCAGTTAGACCACAGTAGTTAGTTTTGTCAGCAGCTTTGCCTACGTCTGCAAGTTTTAGCGTACTTTCCTCCATTTCCATGATCAAATATTCAGCAGAAAGTGAGAGAGGAAGAGAGCGGGAAGCAGGAGAACTGCTGCTGCTATACTGTGAGAAAAGCAAGCAGGTGGGAAGGTGGGTGGGAGCGAACCTTAGAGGCCAAAAGTGGTGTGTGACCAAAAATGTCTGCCTGTGTCTGTGCCTATGTGTGTATGTGTGTGTGTGTGTAAGAGAGTGAGAGAGAGAGTGAGAATGTGTTGGCAGCTCTCTGAGGCCAGTGATCACTCCTCCAAACAGTTGCTGAGGGGATTGTGGCTCCAAGAAAAGTGGAAACACTAACAGCTCGGAGAGAGAGGCGCGAGCCCCACAGGGAGGAGAAACAGTATTTACAGCAGAGCGATGGGCCCCAGCCAGACCTCGTAATTGCAGTTCATTATCTCATATTGATTTAATTAGCTCCTCCACACTGCTCTGGATTGCTGCTTCGCATCCTCACATGGGAAGCTTTTGTGAACATGCTTCCGGATGAGCGCGTGTGTGTGTGTGTGGCTGGCTGGCTAGATTTTACTCTAGATTTTGTCTCTTCTCAGTCATGAGTTTCCACATTGCTGAAGTAAGTTTGCTTCTAACTTACAGTATATACTGTATGTGGAATCGGTAGGCAATGCAAATCTTAAAAACACAGACACATATAGCACACACACTTACAATAAGCATTCCCTTCAACACTACTTCAACACATGCATATGCACTACATACACTATGACAAAAAATGCATTTAACGCATTCAAGACTTTATTATAAGCTGTGTAAATGCTTTTTAACTGAATGCATAGACAATAAACATTTTTAACTTTGCGCATACAGACAAAGGCGCAGGTGTGTGTTTGTGTGAGTCACAAGGGAGAGAAGAATGAGATAAACTAGGGTTTCTCAACCGATGGGCCGCGAAGAACACTCTAGGGGTCCGCAGGCTCATCCGCAGAGGAAAACAGTAGCCTGTAGTGAGCACTTTAAATCAGGGATCTCAAACTCGCGGCCCGCAGAGCGATATTTTGTGGCCGGTGACTTGAAATCAAGTTTTAGTGTTTAGACGCATCCTCTCCTCGTCCACCTGCACAGCGCATCCTATTCATTTAAATAGAGAGAGCTGCTGCATGAGCGCTGCCCCGCCCTCCGACGAAAAAGTTCAGCTGTGTGTGATAGGAGCCTCACACACACACAAATAAACAAACAAACAATACCGCAAGTAACGCAATAATAACGCAATAGTTACTTTTACTGGTAACTAGTTACTTTTATAGTGGAGTAACTCAGTTAGTAACTCAGTTACTTTTTTGGAGGAGTAACTAGTAACTATAACTAATTACTTTTTCAAAGTAATGTGCCCAACACTGCCCCCTACAGATTTCTTTAGTTTTTTATTTTTTTTCATACTATGTACACCTGAGCTTGAGGTCACAAACAGGTCACAAACTGACAGCAAAGCAAAGAAAAAATTAAGTGAACACTTTTTCTACACAGGGCTAGATTGGTTTGTATAGGTTTTATGCTTTTTTATTTACTCAGGTTATAGTTTTCTAATACTTAAGTTTTCGATAATCTAAAAAATGTATGACAAAAATACAAAACCCAAGAAATCTATAGAGGGCAAATACTTTTTCATGCCACTGTATATAATCACAAAATCTATAGACTATTTCATTAATAAACAAGTAACCTAGAGCCTGTTTACATCTGCCATTAATACATAATTGTGGACAGATAATTTTCATAGTTTACACACTTACTGTCAAATTAAACAGGGGGAAAAACATCCAGAAGAAAGTGTCAGAATGCAATGCTATTTGAAAAATGATTCTAATTCTAGGTTCTTATTCTACATTTGGGCATGAGTGGCCTCTGCAGCCATTAGCCAATATAAAGCCAAGAAAGGGGAAGGGTGAATTTACTCTTACAGACTTTAACAGTCAACGATTACATCATATTAAACTTTTAAATCAAGACATGTAATTGTTTTTAACTGAATGCATAGGTAGTGAATAAAGTAATCTAAAGATCTATAGTCTAATTAATAACAGAGTACTTTATTTTTTGCACTACAAGGTCCATTTAAAATCTTTTAATTTTCCCATAACTTGTTATTGCGCCTTATAATCTGGTGTTCCTTATGTAAGAATTTTACCAGTCAGGTTGTAAGAAGCAATATTTTAAAGAAAGTCTCTCTGATTCATATTAATGCATTTTAAATGTCTTTAAAAAATCATACTCTATATCAAAAACATTTCTACGGCCAATGGAAACTCAGCGTTCTGAGAGAATTTAAAGTTGCTTCACACTGAAAGAAGTCCTTTATTCCTCCATCATTTCTATAGTCTTTCTTCTTGACTTTGACACTCCCATCTTGGAATTCTTCAAACAGAGGTGAGGAGGAGCAGCTTAAATCAGTAACACGTTTAAAAAGGGCAGGAATTATTGTACCTTTCTGGCTTTTTACAGAACAAAGGCTCAGACATTACGATCCCTATCCTACAACAGTGACGGGGGCTTTGTAAGTGACTTGGTAACAACAGGAAAAGAAGTTTGTCTCCGCCGAAGCGCCGGTTTAAATGTTGAGCTTTCACATTTCCAATCCTCCTATCAAAACTCCCGCTAACATGTGTCACTCAAGTCCGTATTTATATTCATGTTTCCTAAGAGGAGTAAGTCAATTCTGATAGCTATTCTTGGTATAACCTTGCTCCCATTTTCGTTTGTTTGTTTGTTTGTTTTGACTTGTATCATCCCTGTTCGAAGTGCGAAGGGCAGAAAATCACTATTTGCATTTTCCAGAGTGCTCTTTCACTGTCACGCCATATCATTCAACTTCAAAAACGCAGTGCTGAGGATGTCTCATGATATAACGCATCAGTCTTCTGACAGAGAGCGGAAACAAAACAACATTTGGCAAAAGAAATAACAAGCTAAACTGTACCGCACTGACTCGAACCAGCGTCTATCACATGATACACGTTCAGCGCCGCTCAGAAGATGAAGCTGAAAACTTTTCTTGGCTTGAGACTTGTGCCAGTGTTCACTGCAGTCTTTTCTGTACAGACGTTCCACAGAGGATAAAGGTAAGCACACCTTTCACTTTGTTTTCAGGATTTATTGTAGCAAAATAAGTGTTCAATTTTGGTTCATTAGTTTGGATGTAAAAAGGTTTCCTGTTTGATAAGAAACATTACTGAAAATTCTAAATAAAATTGTAAAAAAAAAAAAATATGTAAATCTGCAAATAAAATTTGCACTTTTATTTTTTTTTTTGACCATTCTATTAATTGGGTTTGCAAGTTGGAAAAATAATACAGGGAAGAGATTGATTACATTACATTTTTTACAATTGTTTTCATTAATTACCTAACCCACCTACTCCCCCTCACCCACCCTCACCAACCCTCACCCACCCTCACCAACCCTCACCCACCCTTACCAACCCCAACCACCCTCGCCCACCCTCACCAACCCTCACCCACCCTCACCAACCCTCACCCACCCTCAACCACCCTCACCAACCCTCACCCACCCTTACCAACCCTCACCCACCCTTACCAACCCTCACCGACCCTCGCCCACCCTCACCCACCCTCACCAACCCTCACCCACCCTCACCAACCCTCACCCACCCTTACCAACCCCAACCACCCTCGCCCACCCTCGCCCACCCTCACCCACCCTCGCCCACCCTCACCCACCCTCACCCACCCTCAACCACCCTCACCAACCCTCACCCACCCTCGCCAACCCTCACCCACCCTCACCCACCCTCAACCACCCTCGCCCACCCTCACCAACCCTCAAGCACCCTCGCCCACCATCACCAACCCTCGTCAACCCTCACCCACCCTCGCCAACCTGACGCGTCAGGTCACATGATCCGGCATGTCCGGAAGGTTGAGCACAGGTGCATCCTGGGAAACAAAGTCTTTATCGAGAGAATTATAGTCTGTGGCAGGCAGACAGACAGACTCTTTTTGTAAACTCCACAACCTGAAAAGCCAAATAAAAGCTTAACCAACTTTTTTTTTACCAAGATTTCGTATAAAAAATTAACTCTCAACTGAATAATAAGTCAAATCTCTGACAGTGTGTTGGTCTGTTAATGGAGCAGTATGAGGATGTCATGGAAGCCAAGCACTGGACAGACAAGCCTGGATACAAAACATATAATTCATTAAATAAGGGGTCAGGCTTATAAGAATAGTCAGGAATGGATGATGGGTAAATGGCTTACTCACACAGTTTACACTCAACTTAGTCAGTCTCTCCAAAAGTGCTCAAACACAACAGATAACATATTTACTCACTAAATATCAGTACTTTCCACGTTTAAACAACATACAGACATTTAAATGGCTGTTAAATCGTATTTTCAGCTGTTTCTATCGTTTTTAGAGATGGAAAACATGGCAGAAATAATCACTGACTAATCGACTAATCGGAAAAAAAATCATTATATTAGTCGACTACCAAAATAATCATTAATTGCAGCCCTAAAGAAAATAGATTCAATAAAGCGGTGAGTGAAATAAAAGCATGGCTATTTATACTAATGAGTCCAGGTGAAAGCAATCTTAATAGCATGGCGAGCCGGAACACCAATGCGTTACTTAATTCGGCATGTCCAGAGGTTTGAGCGCAGGTGTATCCTGGGAAATGGAGTCTTTATCATGAGAAGGCAGACAGACAGTGACAAAACTGACAGCAAGTTTAAATTTTATTTTATAACACTTTAAGTGGGGCGCTTGGTCCACACTTTCAATAAAAAAACTCCATTGTTTAAATACTTAAAAAATATATATTTTCTTTTTCTTTTTTGAGATCTCCACAACCTGAAATGCCAAATAAAGGCTAAACCGGACATTTTTAACCAAGATTTCTTATTTAAAAAAAATCAACAATCAGCTGAATATTAATCTTGGACAGCGTGTTGGTCTGTTAGTGCGGCAGTGTGAGGAGGAGCAGTGGTGTTGGTTGTGATGCAGTGTGGAACTCGGTCACGGTGAGCGTGTGTGTTTTTTTGTTGAGTCACTTTACACAGGGCAGTCAACCTTTTTATGTTTGCTTCACCATTTGGGATCCTCTTCAAAAGGATGGGCCATCGTTGGCTAATGAACAATTATTAGCAGAACCACTGTGAGGGCAGCTTAATTATCATAAATTACTGCCTAATTAAACGTGATTGCAGCCTCAATAGTTATAAATCATTAATTTTTAACACCCTTATCTCAGGACGTAAGGTACCCTTTCAACAAAGGATCCATTAGGGGAAAATGAATTCAATAGTTTCTATTAACTCACCCCTACCAGTCGTCCCTAATGTAGTCATTACCAGTAATTACTTCTCCTCAACACATTGGTTTTATGCACACATATTAAGAAACAATTACTCTTTTAACTGGTGCGCCATTGTGCCCAGGCCTAACTCAGGCTTTGGTGTGTTCTGAATTAGAATCAGTAAGAATGTTGATGTTCTTTTCTAACTTGTGGTTATAAATGTACATTTTTAATAATTTTGAAACATTTGTTAGAACAAACACATAAAAAGGTAATTTAACTGCACTGCTAACCTAAAATTATGCTTGCAAATTCATCATTGTTATTAATGTGTGCAAGTTCAAATACAGAACAACCATTGCATTGAACTTTTGTATTTGTATAGGAATTAATTTTAATGAAATGATCATTATTAAACATCATAACCCACTTCTGAAAAGGCTGTATAAATTTCCATAAAAAACTTTAACAATTAAACAATGTAGTCTAAACCTCCAAAAACTTTTTTCACTTTTTAACCCAAAAAACTCCACAGTGATGTTTGTGTTAAACACCCTTTAAAAGATATGGAAAGTTCCTTAAAGCACTCAAACTTAAGTCACTAATTGAAATATACTGAACATCCTGATTGCATCACTGGACAGTTTCTAAATGTGTGATTTTAATGTTAAACATTAAAATGTTAAATTAAATGTATTACCGTTTCTTCACCAATTACTAGAACACAATGCTAATATAGATTATAAAATTATAAAATTGTTGATTTAGACTGTGGTTTTACCCTAAAAGTCATGAGAAAAACAAATTATGAGCTGCTAAATTAATTAAACTTAATTGGTAAATTTGAATAAATTATGGTAAAATTTGAGTCACACTGAATTCCTTTGCAAATATATTTCTCTCATAAAGTTGTCATTTCAGATATAAGCATATTTTATTATTATTTTATTATTTTATTTTATTGTAGACATAAGGATATATTGAATAACAGCAAAAATGCACATTAACATTAATTACTGCCAGTTATTCTTTTTTTATTCTTATTTTTTTTTTTTTTGTGTTTAATCAAGTAATCAAAACAATACTAGCTGACTTTCATAATGGCCCCGAAGGGCAAAACAGCATAAATAAACAATGAGCATGCAAAAATAACATCCTCTTTAAAAAACTAAAAGGAGCAATAAATAAAAGCACACACACAAATGAAAAAAGTACATTAAATAAAACAAGAGCAAAAACTTAAGAACCCCAAATTACCCCCACTTTAAATGTAAATTAGCAATGATAAATATACATATAAATGATAAAAAAATACACGTTTAAAAAAGTACTAGAAAAAGAATAGCAAGGAAATAAAGTTCCTATTAAGTTGTATATAAAAAAAAACAAAAATACATATACGGCTGTGGAAAAAAAATAAGAGAACAGGTATATGTTTGAGAAAAATTAACATTGTTGGTTTATTCTATAAACTACGGACAACATTTCTCCCAAATTCCAAATAAAAATATGTCATTTAGAGCATTTATTTGCAGAAAATGAAAACTGGTCAAATTAACAAAAAAAGATGCATTTTTTAGTTTTTAAACCTCAAATAATGCAAAAGAAAACAGTTCAGAGTTCAGAAATCAATATTTGGTGGAATAACCCTGGTTTTTAAACAGTTTTCATGCATCTTGGCATCATGTTCTCCTCCACCAGTCTTACACACTGCTTTTGGATAACTTTATGCTGCTTTACTCCTGGTGCAAAAATTCAAGCAGTTCAGCTTGGTTTGATGGCTTGTGATCATCAATCTTCCACTTGATTATATTCCAGAGGTTTTTAATTTGATAAAATCAAAGAAACTCATCAATTTTTAAGTGCTCTCTTATTTTTTCCAGAGCTGTATGTTAAAAAAATATATATATTAAAATGTTTCAAAATGTATTCACTCACTCAATTAACTCCAATGCTGAACATTTTTTTAATCAAATAAAAAGTGGTCATCACAGAAAACATCATATTAAACTTTAGATGAGCATGTTAGTGTATAGTTATCTATTTAAACCTGTACATTAAAACTTCGTTATTTTTTTCTCTTTAGGATGTAGTATAGTGAGAGTATAGTGAAGTGATCAACATCCTTATTACAATGTTCTGCAATATAAGCACGTTCATCAACGGGAGGAAAAAAACGGATCCATTTTGCTTTATTTTTACTCGTTCTTTTTTTCTCTCGCTCTTTCTTTCTCAGCATGCGCCCTGATATCCCTCCCCAGTGTCTGTTTTTCTACCGCTCCCTCGCTCTCCTACCGCCTTCCCTCTCTAACAAGCTGACTCTAGGGGGTAAGGAGATGGAAGGAGCATGTGTGTGTGTGCACGAGTGTGTGTGCGTGTATTATTTACCCGTACATCTGTCAGGCATCCAGGGTAAACGGACGAACACAGGCTCATCCATATTTCAGAGCTAGTGGCAGATGCGGGCAGCGAGGGCTCCGGCGTGGCGAGTGGGCCGAGCTTATGAAATATTGAAGGGATAAAGTTCAGGTTAGATCATTTCGGGACCATGGCCTGTTAACCAACAGCTTTAGAGCAGGTGGGGTGTTTACCTCCTGTATCCCCGTGAGACACCTCACAAAATGGAGGGGATGTACTCAGTTGCCTTAAAGAAGAAAGGAGCAGGCTTGTCTAGTTCAGCAGTGACGGAAAGAAGCAGAGTGTTCTAACTCTGTACTGTAACTAACTGTACTTCACATTTCTTTCTCCTGCATGCTTGAAGAAAGGATGTATGACATGGAAAATGTATAAAATATTCTCTAATATCTTTTTAACACCACAGATAGAAGTACAATGCTCAATTATTTTATGCTCAAGGATTATATTTTACTTCCTTTATTTTATTTTACACTCATCATCAAAAAGTAGCAGGGACATTCCAGGGACATTTTGGTACATTTCCTGTCCCACCACTTAAATTTCAAATGTACACAACTGTAAAATATGGTGGGAAAAAAAAGCTCCTTAGATATTATTCAAAAGACCGAATACTTTTGGACCACCTCAAAAAATGGCCGTTTTCTCTTGTCCCACTCATTGGGTGACCAACTCCTTTGGCAAATTTAACAATTAAAATAAGCTCTAAATAAATTACTTCCTTTTGTATATTGTTGATATGCATCTCCTTTACTTATGAAAACAACTTCTTTGGTCTACATTGTAAATAAAGCACCCCTGAATTTTCACCCACGACTGTATTTTCAAACAAGCCCAGTTTGGCAGGAAAACTGCAAATCTGGCAACTTTGCTCAAGAGCTTGTCTTAAAGGCTGAGATTAGCGTGCTATTCCAGTCGAATCATCGCCAAACCGATCCCTGATTGAAAATGTGTGGGATGCTATTGGATGCACTACCAACACTCAACACAAAAAAATCAGCAGGAACTGCATGAATATTCAAGTAGCATAGAATGGATTATCACAGGACTCCATTAGGAACTTCTACAACTCTATGCTGAGACATTGTTGCACATGTGTTACACACTATTTCTGTTTGTGAAGCTCAATAAATATTGCCCATATCAGTCAAAATATGAAATAAGACACAGTTTCTGGTAAACTTTATCTTCCTTCCAAATAGCAACACAATCCGACACTTGTAATTATATACAGTAGCACTTTCTATGAATGACATGTGTATAAGACATTCATAACACATTATAATATATTTATTAGGCATAAAGCAATTTATTACAAACATGTATATAAATGCTATGAAAATGCATAACACATTACAGCATTGTCCAATACTCATTATGTATTGTAATATCATGTCATAAGCTGTGTTTATAATATGTTTATAAACCATCAATACCAAGAAACTCAGTCCCAGGTTACATAGTACATTATGACTAATAAAACTGTCTATTTATATTTAAACATGCAATCCGGCATGCTATAATTACTTTTAATCACTCAAGAACTATGAATTACATTATATTAAATTAATTATAATAGTTTTAGTTGTTTATAATGAATCATAACATGTATTTGTATACTCCAAAATGTTTATCAATGGAAAAGATAATTAAATGTAATTATATGAGGTCTAAACCAGTTATTAGACTTATAAGACTTATAAAACTTACTGCAGCTAAGGACTTAGGAGTTTACCACAACTGGTTTGACAAAACCAAAATATTTCATTATTAGCATTCTCCCAGGTTAACACTGTTAGCATTGTCCCAGGTTAGCATTATTAGCATTGTCACAGTTTAGCGTCATTAGCATTGTCCTAGGTTAACACTGTTAGCATTGTCCTAGGTTAGCATTATTAGCATTGTCCCAGGTTAGCATTATTAGCATTGTCACAGTTTAGCATCATTAGCATTGTCCTAGGTTAACACTGTTAGCATTGTCCTAGGTTAACACTGTTAGCATTGTCCCAGGTTAACACTGTTAGCATTGTCCTAGGTTAACACTGTTAGCAATGTCCTAGGTTAACACTGTGAGCATTGTCCCAGGTTAACACTGTTAGCATTGTCCTAGATTAACACTGTTAGCATTGTCCTAGATTAACACTGTTAGCATTGCCCCAGGTTAACACTGTTAGCATTGTCCTAGGTTAACACTGTTAGCATTGTTCTAGGTTAACACTGTTAGCATTGTTCTAGGTTAACACTGTTAGCATTGTTCTAGGTTAACAATGTTAGCATTGTCCTAGGTTAACACTGTTAGCATTGTTCTAGGTTAACACTGTTAGCATTGTTCTAGGTTAACAATGTTAGCATTGTCCTAGGTTAACACTGTTAGCATTGTTCTAGGTTAACACTGTTAGCATTGTTCTAGGTTAACACTGTTAGCACTGTCCCAGGTTAACACTGATGGTGAGTGTCAAAAAATGGGGGACACACTCAGTTTGCAAATAGATTGATTCAGAAGCCAATGGAAAAGAACCTGCCAATGGCAACAGACTAAACTCAGTTATTATAAGTTGGTTTAACTGAAAGATCTTCATTTAAATGTATACAATAGCTGTGCCAATTCATTAAAATTAAGTATGTCCAAAGTAAATTCACTGCTTTACACAACTCCAGCAAATCAAGTTGAGCTAACTCATTTTTTTAACTATTAAAGTAAATAAATAGGCTGTAGTTATAATACCTTCCTATCAAACAGCATCAACTTATTTCATTTGAGAAAACTGATTGCATTCAGTTATTTAAGTTAAACTAACTCAAATCAAATACTCAAAACACACACTTTTTTTTTTTAAAAGCAGCTATAAATGCAAAAAGGTAACATATAATTTTTGAGTTAGTTTTCAGCATAAGTGATGCCAAGTTTCTGTAATATTTAGGTAAAATGTCAGTAAGAAATGCAGTTAGGTTTTACAGTGAAGGATCTAACGACTTTCTGGAAATGTTCTCCATGCAACAGACAAGCTGAATTCTGACATCCAAATTTAAATGGAACAATGCATTAGAGAAAATTTCTGCTTTTTTGGTCATAGGACAGTAAAAACAGTGGTTAATAAAATAGAAACTGCAGACTTATTTCAAGACTGATTGAAGCGAAAAGCTGAGCCATGATAATGCTCCACATTTCTTTCTAAAGCAACAAGTAAGTATCTGCCTATCATACAGAAAGAATCCCACTTGTTTATCAGCCTGTACTGATTGTGATTGTGCTCAGTACGGGAACACCCCATGTTGTCACTGTCTGTTAATCAATAGATTACACTTTAATGGCACACAATAATGCCTGAACAATGATTTTGCATCTGTGTGTCTGTCGGGGGTCTTGTGTTGATTGCACTGTCAATTGATTTTGGAAGCACAGGTGACTTCAGTGGTTGTGCATATTTATTAGACTACAGGCACAGAAAAAGGCACACAGACACACACACACACACACACACACACACATACATACACACACTTATGGATGGGTATATAAACAGTACTGTGCAAATGTTTCAGTGAAGAAAAAGCTTCTTATCTGTGTTTATTAGCTCAGTAAAACACATTACAGCATTAAAATAAATACAAACAGCAATTTTACAAAAAGCAGAACTTTTACAGCCCTGTTTTCCTAAAACATCTCCTAAACTCTCCTCATCTGAGTTTAATAGAGTTATTTCTAGTTCTCATCATATTAATCAACACCTGCTTTGGTAAATTGGTAAATTTGGTATCCTGAGCTTGGCTCAGGATACAACCTACCAGTGGTGTGCAGTGAGGCCCTTCTAACCCTTCAGAGAAGGGGTGACAATAGGTGCATATAAATCATTACATAATATTTAATAAGGGAATATATATTATAGTTATTGTAAACTATAAGTATATATTTGATAAATAAACTAATATAAAAAAACAGCAACTAATTCAAAGCATTAGTCTGTGTTTTTCAGTTGCCTGATTTTGAGAAGGGTGTAGTAATGAGACTTTTAGTAAAGTCGTAGGACAGTCTAACCAATCAGATTCATGATTTTCACTGCATTTTCATTCAACTGCATGCCACTGCAACCTTCTTACCTAAAAATGAGAAATCCTTGTTACGTTTTATATATATGTATGTATGTTTATTTGCATCTGTTCAAATCATATGCAGTGCTTTTTTCAGGTAAAAACACTTGTATTGCTGAGATTAATGGATAACTGTAATTTGCTTAGGTGCCTAAAACTTTATTTATATTATATATATATATAATTAATATATTAATAATATTAATGTGTAAATAGTGGATTTATATATATATATTTATATTATATAATAGTGTTCTCCATGAAGCGCTGTTACTAATTCAGATTATTTTGTCCCCAGGGATGAACGTGATTATCGGCCAAGGAAGAGGCTCTTATAACGGGGGAGCTGAACTCCGGTCGTCCGGCTGTTTTTTCCTTTGAATTTAATAAAGTTTTCTCTCTTTACATTATTAATTTAGCTTGTGTTATTATTATTACTTTGCTTATTATAGTATCACATCTGAACTAGCGGGTCTGGGTAAATTTCACACTTTTGTTTGCAAATAAATGAGAAATTTATGAAGCATATTATGTTTTTGTTTCATGTAACTAAAATGTCAGTATATACGTTCCTACAGCCTTGTTAAAAACGATGGCTTCCGAAGCCTCATTAATGTTCTGAATCATAAATTACCCACATGCCTTTCCAAACCTGTATAGAGATGTGAAACACGGTGTAGCAATGAACTAAGCCACATTAAATGATAAAAGAAAAATGTTCAGTTGAGTTAAGTCTATATAATATAAACACTAATATTTTAATAATGGAAGTGTAAGTGTTTCTGGTATAATTACAACATTTCATATTTAAACTACAATTTTTATTGTAACTGAAATTTAGATAAATGAATCGATTTTGAATCGAATCGGGACCTTGTGAACCGGAATTGAATCGAACTAGGAAATCAGTGGCGATACACACCTCTACTCAAGCATATAGACATAAATAGGTAAATCAAAGTAAATCAGAACCTGAAGTGGTCTCTTATTTATTTCCAGATAAATATATAACCACACAGACCACTGAAGTGTATACAATTTTTTTTTTACTGGCTTCTGACAACAGATCACTGGTTCAACTCCTGTTAGCGCCTCTCAGTATTTGACATCTTGAGGTGCATTCATTTTTTGGCTTTTCCATTTGGTCAAACTAGAAGCGCAGATGTAAAAGTTGCTCTAAACCACGGTCCAATTGATGCAAGCAAAATTTGGTCCAACCAAGAGATGTTTCTTGATCCAGAGCTGCTGAAACTGAAACATGGTCCAGTTTGCTTGCAGTTTGAAAGCATTTTTCTAGATGATTCTGACTTTTGGACCAGACCAATTACAGAAAGTTGAGGCAGACTTTACACTTAGACTTACAAAGAAGAACCAGAGTCATGCCAAAATCATACTACTCTACTTACACACGTCATGCATCAGTATTGACACAATGCATATTCTTGAGACTTCTGTATCTACTGTAACTGTAGATTAATCCTTATTTATTAACAGAATCAGAGGCTAATCTGGTACAATCTGGCCGAGAAGAAGCAGAATTTGGCACTTGAAACACTCGAAAAGGCAAATCATTGAAATGACAACATTCTGCAAACCAATCAGTGTAAAGTAAATGGAGTTATGGAGCGCACTTAGCTGATTCCAACAGAACATATCATAAGTTTCCTATACTGCGCACTGAACTGCAGTGTGTAAACCAAACTAACTGGACTCAATTCATACAGTGTAAAAACTATATCCTTGTCCAGACTTCCAGGAGTCGATCAGATCTGTCTGTATATGTGTGTGTGTGTGGGGGGGTTTGCCAGGTACCTAATGACACAGCTCATTTGATTACCCCTTGGGGCCAAATGGTATCAAATTCTCAAGTGCTCCTGTCTCCTCCTGCGCTGTCCGTTTTCTATCCGCTACATCCACCATTTCCTTCACCACTTTCTCCCGTAACCCCTTCAACGCCTGTACAAATACCCCAACTGCACCGTATCTGCCATCGGCCCATCTGCTCCAGTCACAGCCCTGGGGAGTGGGTAATGAACTGGCTCTTTATCAGTAGCTCCTTAGAGCTTCGAGTCCACAGGGCTAGTGCTGGGGAGCCTGTGGACCCTTGTTGATCCCCTTGGGCCCCACGCTGGCCCATTTCCCACTACCCTGAAGCCCAGCTCAGGTTCAGTTTTCTCACTTCGCCCCCGCGAGGCCCCTCCAGGCCAGCAGACAACAAATTTAGCATGCAATCTTGGAATGGTACAGAGGGAATTGGAGCTGCTTTCGCTCTAAGGGAATTTCGGAATTGTGTTCGGTTAAATAAGGCTAGTTAAAACTTTTTCGCCCGGTCTCCATGGAGACCTGGGAGGCTTTATCAAAACTTTGAAACATAGCCCTTGGCATTGTGGAGGAGACTGTGTTTGGTGGTTCTGATGCAATATTAGATTTGGGCTTTCACTTTGCTTGAACTTGAGCGCATTACGCCTGACATAAGGCGGTGATGCAATGCACTCTAACAACCTCTAAATGATGTCCTCGCCATTGTGAGCAAATTAACCTAGAGAAACACTTTGATAGCCTCTGCTGAAGTGGAGTGCGCAGCTTCTTAACCTGCTTATGCAACCCAGCGACGCTCTAATAAGCACGTGTGAACAAGCCTCGGTTCACATTACAAAGCGGGCAGGGTTGCGTAGATGTTTGCGGACAGCCATGTATAATTTATGAACGAGATACCCAAAATGTTATGCATGAATAAATCCTCACGTTACTGTCATACATGTCCTTCGGCCAAATCCGGCCTTCTAGTAAATGCGAATGGTGTGAGCACTTCTCAGTTCTGGTCCCAAAATTTGTGGTGTTGAATGATATTCATTTTCACATTCTGGACGGTGTGTTTGCATTGTGTGTGTTGTGTGTCAGTGTTTGTGTGTGTGTGTGTGTGTGTGCAGGTGTTCACGTGTGATTGAGAAAGCAAGAGAGTGAGAGCGAGCGAGTGAAAAAGAGAGAGAGAGAGAGAGAGAAAGAGAGAGAGGAGAATCAAATAGCTGAGAAGGTGGTAATGAGGCAAACCAGAGAGATCCAGTCAGCCCTCAGAGGAATTGAAGGGCAGACAGAGGAGAGAGAAACGGAAAGAAAGAAAGAAAAAAGGGGGGGAGGGGAGAATTCTGATGATTAATGAACCAAAGTGTTGGAATTTCTAAAAAGAACAGGGATTTCGAATAGATTATTTATTTATGCACATATTAGGAAATCATAGCACCCTGCTTTAAATTTACTAAGTTAAACACAAGTGAAGAATGCACAAATAATAAGATGAAAAAAAAAATGGAATGCTATCCAAAACATGAAATAACCCCCCTACTCTATGTGGTCTAATTCCTATGTAAACATATAGTGGATTAAAGGCATCCTAAACAAAAAAAAGAGTCTACATCCCAGTGTGTGTTTTTGTCAGTTTGCTAGTTTGACTGTTGACTGTGTGTGCGCGTTAGTCCCGCCCTGTGGAAGCGTAGGCCCGCCCCAAGAGATAAAACAGTAACCGCCCACACAGCACTGTGCATGTAAGGGGGCAGAGTGCAGTACAAAACATTCAGGCACAGTAAAAGCATCTATACAAATATTCATCCACATAAAACTCCATGCTTTTGCGTATCAAGACGTCTGTCTACTGATACCAGAATCACTTTATTTCACCAAGTAATTTACACATACAAGGAATTTGGTTTGGTGAGAGCAACGAATGTATGACATGTAACAATTACACAGACTATTGACAAACATTACTCTATGAAAGAAGGTATAATAAACAATAAATAGAATAAGAATATAGTTAAAAGTGCTACATGAATAAAGATCCCTAAAGAGCAATAGACGCTAACAGACGAAATAAATGAATGAAATAAAATAAAATAAAAATCAGAACTGTACACATATGAGTATTATTGTCTCCAAATATTCCTGCAGTAGGCTTATGTTAAATATTGTTTAAAGAAAGTTGCAGATGATGTGTACTTTAGAGAAGAACATCTGTACAGCTGTGCAAATAAGCAAAGTGCAAGTGAGCGAATTGTGATTCCAGTCAGTACAGTTCAGTTTAGTGACACTGAAGACACAGAGGTGATCACTGTGGTTAAGGATTGCTGCAGCTCTGGGGAAGAAGCTGTTGCGTGTCATGTTCTGCTGGTTTTGATGTTCCGAAGCCTTCTACCAGAGGGGAGAGTCTGGAAAAGATAATGTCCATGTTATGTTGTGTTGATATGTTGATGTGATACACTGTTCAAAAGTTTGAAAGTTTAAAGCAGGATAGTCACAGTGCTTTCAGAGACTGCAGCCAGAATCTGCAAGACTGGAAAAAGCTACTATATAATTTTAGGGTGGATTTTCAGTCACTGACTGTTATCACTAAGAAAAAGCTCAGTCAAAAAGTAATTACTCTGTGCTTTCTCAATTGTGTAATGTGAACTGATCATAAAGTGAACACTGACAAGTCACAGACGTCCAACAAATATCTGGCAGGTTTAATATCTAGACCAGTCAGCCACTGTGAGTCATGTTCTACGTTCACATTACAGCTCATATGTGGAGCATCTTTTGCTGGAGTGGAGAGTAAACAGCTGGTCTGAAGTTCATGCTCAGGTCGAGGAGGTGAAAAAAGGAAAGGCGGTTTGCTTTTGCTGTTTTTGCAGCTATAGCTGCACAGCTGCACCAAGAGATGTGTGGGCACGAGAGAGAAGCATGTAGAGCATGCATAAAAGCAAAAACATGCATGAATTCCATGAAGGTTCATGGATCAGATACGTATCTGATTTAGGACCACATATGAAAGTGACTCAAATATGATTCGAAAAAAATTGGATTTGGCACGTTCACACAGCCAAAAGCAAAAAAAATCAGATTTGAGTCACCTCAGCCTGGTAATGTGAACGTAGCCTTGCATAATCTGGTTTCGAAACTTTACTAAAGAGAGCAGCCAGATGAGTTTGCAAATTCCCAAGATGCAAACACTCTGCAATTGGTAACCCTTTGTCGCTGATCAGTCATGTAGTATAAAAACCTCAATACCTGAAAGACTTGATTACGGCACAACCAGTCGTGTATTGTGAACAGCACAACAACCTGATGACTTGAAAAGGTGTGTAGTGTGAACCAGGCATTAAATGTGATGCTAAAAGCTGACCTCTATGAGGGTAACTGCACAGTTTCACCCAACCTATACCATACATGTGCAGAGCTAATGCAAACTTTATACTGTACCACTATCATATATAGTTATATATAGAATATATAGAATCTATATAGAGAGTTAAGTCATCCCAAACAGTGTTAACTAGGGCTGCAACGATTAGTTGATATAATCGACAATGTTGATTATTTAAATTTGTCGACTACAAATTTCATTGTCGACTAATCATTAATTTATATCAGCACCACATTACACAGAGTGCTGGGGACAGAAGCGCAATGGGAGATGGGTAAATGGCTCACTCACACAGTTTACAATAGTTTGTGTCTCCAAAAGTGCCCAAACACAACAGATTACATATGTAATCACTAAATATCAGTACTTTCCACATTTAAACAACGTTCAGATATTTAAATGCCATTTAAATCTCATGTTCTGCTGCTTCTATCGTTTTCAGAGATGGCAGAAATAATCGCTGAGTAATCGACTAATCAAAAAAATAATCATCAGATTAGTCGTCTACCAAAATAATCATTAGTTGCAGCCCTAGTGTTAACATGGACATAATCATGCATTAGCCAGTAATTTTAATAGTTTACATTACATACTGTTATATAATCCAAGAAAACGCAATTAGCACTTGACATTACTTAATTTGGCATTAATTAAAAACTTTTAAAAGCATAGATTTAGGTTTGACTGTGTGATGATTTAGTCGTGCAGTCTGCATACCACTCTTTCTTGATCTTGGTCTATTATTGTGTTGAATCTCTACAGCAGGGACACTGAACAAATAAACTGTTTGCCTGAAGCATTGCTTTAAACTGTCTGCTTCTACAAAACTGTCTGCTTGTTCACAAAGTATAGTAAGTTAAAAAAGGTTTAAACACAATAAAATTCCAGAGACCCAGACTTCAGGCTGCAAGTAAAAGTGCTCTATTAAAAAAGTTATTTGAGCAGAAGTTGAAGTGTTTAATGTTTTTTGTATTTAAGTATTGTGTAAGTAGTTCATAGTAAAATGTAGTACTGAAGTACTGAAAGTAAAAGTACAGTACTGTGTCATTAGTGTAGTTATTACAGAAAGCAGTGGAAAGTTTTCAGAGTTAAATTCAGAATGGGAGCAGTGAGATCTTCTTATAAGATCAGCTTGATCTTTTGATTCACTCAGTGATAAGCAGCTTCATCAAACCCGGTGAGACAATGCAGAACATCTTTCTGCATTTAATGATTAATGTGGGTTTAAAATGATTCCTAACATTTTTATAATTGTAACGAGTAAAAATAATACTCCAGTAAATACAGTTATAGTATTTTAGTACTCAAATACAGTAGTGAAGTACTTCTACTTTGTTACTATCAGTGATGTCAGTAATGCATTACTATTTCCAGTGCAGTTAAAGTTATTTATCTAAGTTACTGTGCGCTACTTTTTTGTCATTACGTCAAAATATATTGTAGCGTCTGGCTGGTTTGTCACTCTGCTGGAACAAAGTGCTCCCTAGCTTCAAAAACACAACGTCAAATCTGAAGAAACGTTTGCAGTCGCAGCGACACACTTACAGAACAAGTTCCAAAAGTGGAGCAAAGCTTCCAGTAAAGTGAGTTTTGGCAAAACTGTTGAGGCAGCAGTAACTGAAAAGTAACTTAAAAGTAACTTTTAAGTTAATTTTAAAATCAAGTAATCTTTAAAGTACAGATTAAAACTAAGTTACTTTTTTAAGGTGTAAACAGTAATCAGATTACTTTTTTACCATGTCATCACTGGTCACTATACAGCTCTGGTTTAACACATACCAGAAAGTGAGAGCATATTATACCTGTTTCAGAGTACACTGGTAGCCTGTTTCTTTTAGAAATAATTTTAGGATTATTTTATTGGTTTATAAAAGCTCTTAATGGTTTAACACATTCATACATTTCAAAATGTACCAAATTGGAACCTAAGGTCATCATATCCAGGCTTTGTAAGTGTTGAAAGAATTCCAAAAAAGTACCGAAGAATGATGAAAATGTTTTTTGCCACTGTTTTACTATTACCACTTTTAAAAAGCAACTTTGTTAATATATTACAAAGTCATTTAAAATCACAGTAAATCATGTAAAATGCAGATTTTTTATGAGAGACATTTAATTTTATTTATGTCTTATTCATATCCATTTCATGTATTTTGTTTTACTTTTAAATGATAATGTATATTTATGTATGAATCCTTATTACTTTTATTTTGTTTTTCGTTGCTCTAGAAAGGACACCTTTGGCATAGCTGAATACTAAGAGCCACAGACACTGATGTCTGAAGCTGTTTAAGTAAAATTAAACTGTCATAAATAAAAATCATTATGTTCAATCATTATGATCTGGTTAAATAATAAATGCAGGAGGTTCAACCTCAAAAAGCACCAAGCACAAAGAAACTGGTGATGCAGGTGGGTGGTAAAATAAAATCTAATCTTAATCTGACCCTAATCCGATGTAAAACTAAGATGTTTCATGTGGCTAATGTGATCCATATGTAGGAAATATTTTCTTTTCACAAGCCCATCAGAAAATCCCACTCTTAATATTTATACATCAAAAACGTTAAAACACTGAATAAATGCATTCTGGTATATTAAAGGCAGCGAGCCCAAACTCTGTTCCTTGGATGGTAAATATCAGTGTTTGTGTTGGGCTGAAATCAATAACTAAAGCAGGTATGGGTACGGTAGCTACACTATAGGAACACTATAGTAATATTTAGTAGGACCTTCCTTTGCTCTCAGAACAGCTTTAATTCTTCATGGCATGGATTCCTGGATTCCACAGCAGGCTGGTTACATTCTCCATGAGATTCTAGTCCGTGTTGACATGATTGCATCATGCAGTTCATGCAGGTTTCTGAGAAAGACTTCAATACAGCACACTTTTATTCTACCACATCCCAAAGCTCCTCTGCTGGACTGCAGTGTGTCCTGCACTGTAAAACCTAATAGCTGCCATTACTTTACTTTGTCTTTAACTGATCTGATTGCAGTGTTGTGTGTGAACGAGTTCAAAAAAACGCGTTCATTGAACATGCTCATTTTTTCGTGAACGTTGAACTGAACGCAACACACTTTTTAATAAAGAACTTGAAGGTGAATTAGTTCACATTATGTGTCATGAATGGCAGACATCCCTGTAAATGAACGTTGGCTAGAGAGCGCGGAGCGCGCGCGAGAGAGAGAGAGAGATACAGAGAGAGAGAGAGAGATACAGAGAGAGAGAGAGAGATAGAGAGAGAGACCGACCGACGACGAGAGCGTGGAGTGCGAGAGAGAGAGATACAGAGAGAGAGAGAGACCGACCGACGACGAGAGCGCGGAGCGCGAGAGAGAGAGATACAGAGAGAGAGAGAGAGAGAGAGAGAGAGAGCGGAGCGCAAGGGCGAGAGAGAGAGATAGAGATACAGAGAGAGAGAGAGAGAGATAGAGATACAGAGAGAGAGAGAGAGAGAGAGAGTCCAATGACGGGAGTGAGAGAAAGCGCTGCAATTTTTTAAAAAATGGCTAGTGGAAGTGATGCACGGAGACAGACACCGATTCTCCTCATGAACATTTTCATCACCTGGTATGAAACCCACAATTGCAGTGTCATGAGTAAATGTCTACAATGAGCAGTTTCAAATAACATATAGTGATTTCTAGCTTGTAGTGTGAAAAAAGTATTTATTTGAATATCTCAAGAAAAAAGTAAAATGAGCTGAACTGAACTAGTTCAGAAAAGCTGTGAACTGGCACAACACGGTCTGATTGCATAAATAGTACATTTTTCTTTTACTCATGATAGTGTTTTTATTCTATTTTAATACTATATAGTTCTCCTAAAATTAGATTTAAACAATTCCAAAATATATATCACCTTGCTTGCAATATGACTGTAAGTATGCAGTATTATATGATTTTTTTTAATTAAAAATGTAACAATGACAACCTTGTACTCTGTTAAAATTTCTGGATCTCGGAAAGCTGTGGGAGAACAGGGGTGTGCTATTCATCAAACTTTTTATCATGTTTTACTACACCAAAAATCATTTTTACACAGGAGTTCTCCTTTAACTCAATATGTAAAAAAAAATATTATTTTTACAATTGCCCTGAACAAAATATCTAAATATAAAAATACATTTCATTGCTTTTTTTATTTTATTTTATTTAGTGAGGACATAACATAATGGGTTAACAGGTAAAATAACGAAAAAAGAAAGATAAAACTGTTTCTAAAATGTCTAAATTTTCTCACTCTTTCTCTCTTTCGCACTTTCTCTCTCTCTCTCTCTCTCTCTCTCTCTCTCTCTCTCTGTCACACACACACAATTTCATGCTTTGTTGTCTGTTTACTAACTTGTGGGGAGAAAATGTATATTTAGCTGGCCCTAGGGAGAGAAAAACTGTGACAATACAAAGAATTGAATCTAGATAAACAGTGTGTGTGTGTGTGTGTGTGCTAAGGAGATAGAGAGAGAGAGAGAGAGAGAGAGAGAGAGAGAGAGAGAGAGAGAGAGGGAGTCTTAAAATGTTGTGGGCAAAAAATACTCAGGATCCTCTGCACAGTCTGGTGGGAGGGTTGGAGGATTGTAGGGGGGTGGTGGTGGAAAAAATTAGCACTGCCTATACAGAGACAAGCGTGTCCTATTTTTCCCCTCCTCTTTTCTTCTAATTCCTTTGTTAAAAAAAGAAAACGGGAGAAAACACTCAAAGTTCAGGGAACAAGGCTGTCAAATCACTGTGAGAGCGGCATTTTATTCCCTCTTTTGATCCTTCCTCCTCTTTATTTCCTACCGCCTGAACATACGCGAGAGGAGGGGAATAAAAGAGAAAGAGTGTGTCTCTGTGAAGGTTGGGAGGGAGGAGTGTGAAAGACAGGGTGAGGCAGACGCATGATATTTGTGTACACACACAAACACACACACACACACACACACAAACAGCTCAGAGAAGGTACGTGGAGGTGGTAGTTGTGGGAAGTCAGACACATCACACCCTGCCACCATGGTGTAGTCACTGGGGACATCTAGTGTGTGTGTGTGTGTGTGTGTGTGTGTGGTAATTTCATACATTTATCTTGGATAACCCCAGGAATGCACACCTTGAAACATTAGCATAATAAATCATATGGAAAAATGTATCTGCAACTAATGTATTCATGTATTTTAACTCTCTCTCTCTTTTTTCTATGTCTCTCTCTCTTTCTCTCTATCATGCACATTAATTCATACATATATACTGTATACTGTATATAAGTCCAGTCAAAATATTATGACCACCTACTTGTTTCTACCCTCAATTTACAGTGGGTACAGAAAGTTTTTCACTGTTTGTTTCATTGCAGCCATTTGCTAAAATAAAATTAAAAAAGTAAATTTTATTTCTCATTAATGTACACTCAGCACCGCATCTTGACAGAAAAAAAAGAAATGTTCAATTGTTTGCAAATTTATTTAAAGACGAAAAACTGAAATATCACATGGTTATACATATTTTTACCCTTTGCTGTGAAACTCATATTTAACATATTTAACATGCTCTCCATTTTTCTGATTTTCCTTGAGATGGTTCTACTCATCATTACAGTCCATTTGAGTTTTGGCATAGAGTTTGTCAAAAAAAATTGTGGTCAAGAACTCCCAGACTATGAGAAATAAGATTCTCTGGTCTGAGGAGACGAAATTGAATTTTCTGGTGTTCATTCTAAGTGGTACGTTTGAAGAAAACAAGGCACTGCTCATCACCTGCCCAATACAATCCCAACAGTGAAACATGGTGGTGGCAGCATCATGCTATGGAGAGATGAATGCGGCCAAGTACAAAGATCCTGGAGGAAAACCTCTTCCAGTGGCTTCAGAACAACTAGGTCAGCCAGAGCCCTGACCTAAACCCAATTAAGCATATCTGCAGAGACCTGAAAATGGCTGTTCACCAATGTTCACCATATAACCTGACAGAACTGGAGATGATCTGTAGAGGAAGAATGGCAGAGGATCCCCAAATCCAGCTGAGAAAAAACTTGTTGCATTTCCAAGAAAACTCATTCTATACTGCTGAAAAGGTGCTTCTACTCAATACTGATCAAAGAGTCTGAATACCATTTTTAATAAATGTGCAAAATAATTCTATATTTTTGTTTTTTCTGTCAAGATGGGGTGCTGATTGTACATTAATAAGAAATAAAATGAACTGTTTTTATTTGAGCAAATGGCTGCAATGAAACGAATGAAAAATGTAAAGAAGTCTGAATACTTTCCGTACCCACCGTACATTTATGCAGCTAATTTAGCTAATTACGGATTATTTTATAATCCTCAATTCTCCCTGCTCTTCAAAGGTCCGAACCCAACAGAGCAGGTTTTATTTTTGTGGTGGGTCATTTGTTCTCAGCCCTACAGTGACCCTGACATGGTGGTGGTATGTTAGTGGTGGTATGCCATTGCAAGTTGACTGACCAGCATTACTACTGCACCTGCACTGCTATCTTTTCAAATATTCTTCCAGTTTTGAGGAGCTCCTGCTCCCTTTCTAATTCCCATTGCATCCTGGAATATAGTGTCCACCTTATCCTAAACCTTATACTTTTTGTAAACCTCAAACCACAGTGTAATTCTAACCAAACTACAGTAGATAATCAGAAAAGATTATCTATACCTAAATAAGAGGTGAATGTATATATAACATATTTAACATTGAAAGTTAATGAAAGCTAACCAATTAACTGTGAAAACTACGTTCCCAAACTATCAGTTCTCCCAAACTATTTTCAATTAATTTAGCAACCAGGTGGACCCAGATAGTGTGGCAATCTGGTGAAGACCTTTGGGAAACACTTGCTGTGTATGGGTGTGCATAGTGCTGGGTGGTATACTGGTTTATTCAGTATATTGTGGAGTGAACTTGAACTGGTATGCGTTTCTCTCATACCGCCATACCACTAGAGGGCGCTGCAGAGCGCCATGCAGAACAGAACCATCAAAGAAGAGTCAAACGCTGTTCTAACTGCGTCCTGCAGAGAAATCAGAACACCTCCTGCTGCTGCTTCTACTGTATGAGTGTTTTTATCCCAGTAAAATAGAGCAGTAACTACAGCCCTTTTAAATATATTAATACTGTAGCTTGAATGATTATTTGAATGTATTTTTTAATTAAAGAAAGAATGGAATTGTAGCTGATTCAAATACTGTAATGCGTGTAACACAGTAAATTGATATTAAACTTGTATCTAACTTGTGCAATAGAACTTTTGAGAAATATCTCTTTAAATATTAAAACATTGAGTATTTTGTTTGTTTATAGTGTTTATGGACCTATTCATTGAAATATCTAATTTTGTAAAGCTATTTTTCTGATAATAAAGTCTGATTTCTTTATATATTGTTTAATTTTGTGGGACAAATTAAACCCAACACAAAATAAAGCCTTAATTTAAAGCCTTAGTGTTTTATATTATATGTACAGTACAGTAGCCCACAAAACTATATAAAAGCCCAGTCATAAAAAAAATAATAAAAACACAAAAAAATACTGTGATATACCATGAAACCGTATAATCTTGAAAAATACCGTGATATGCATTTTTACGCCCAGCACTAAGTGAGCATTATCCTGCTGACAAATACTGAAAAAGGTGACAAAATATGTGGCTGCAGGAAGTCCTGCAATATAGCTGGACATCCTCACAACAAGGCCTTTTACTCAAACCCAATCGTTATCGGATTCCAAACAGAACCTGCGTTCCTTACTTTCTAATTTTGGGCCAAACAATACTATCTTTGACCAGATTAGATCATAAGAACAGATTATGTATTGAACAGATTATAAATGTAAAATTTGTAAAATGTTTTACCATCTCTTCAGAAAAAGGGTAAATATTGCTATATGCAAAAATAATCCAAAAGTACTCATAAACAATGATAATCTGTCATATTTAAAAGTATTGGTAACACTTTATAATACTGTTCCATAGTTAATAGGTAACTAAGCAGTAACTAAGCAGTAACTAATTATTAGTGCTGCATTAAAACCTAAATATTTTCTATTAACTACCAGGGAGTACTGAATAATTACTCAGTAGATAGTACTGAACTAATGATTATAGTAGTTCACTATTAACTCCACAATAATTACTGAGACTTACATATCTCCCAGAGAAGTACTTACTAATTATGTCTCCTTTATAATAACTATTCATTAATTACTGCTCAAATCAACATTAACTACTGAAAACCCTTACATGCCACCTGGGGAACTATAGATCTAAATCAGGCATATTTGAGTTAAATGCATATTAATTGAAGGCATATTTGAATTAAGCAAGTGACACCATTTGTAGTAGTGGTAACCTTAATTACCTTATTATCCTCAGTTCCTTCCAAATATTAGCAACATATAGTAAAATACTTCAGTGTGTATTACTCTGCTTAACCATCATTTTTGGAAGAAAAAAAAACAACATTATAACGTAATATTATTGCACAGAAGACATTGATGAAAGTTCTCCAGAAGGCATCTAAGACTCTAAGAATGACTGTAAGACAGTAATAATGTAACAATCATTGCTTTAATACTAGGTATCAGCCTTATAAAAGTGCATCTTCAGCCTGTGCAGTCTCACAGATATTTATTTTTCTGCGCATTATTAGGGTAATTACGGTAATTTCACAGCGGACGCAGCTCTCCAGGTCCTTCGTGTAAATTCTCTGCTGTGCTGCTGTTGCTGGAGGAGGATTAAGAGAAACTCTGCTGCTTTCATATTTCTGTATTTGATTGAAAATAAACTAGTAATCAAGATATTGAGATCTTTTCCAGCTTATTTTACCCCCGGATCAGATGAGGACTCTTTGTGGGTTGTTAAACAGCTTTAGGATGTGTGTTAGCCAGCTAAGTTAGCTAGGTTATGTGTGTGTGTTAGTTAACTGGCTAAGTTAACTAGGTTGTGTGTGTTAGTTAGCTAGTTTAAATGTGTGTTAGTTAGCTAGTTTAAATGTGTGTTAGTTAGCTAGGTTATGTGTGTTCGTTTGCTAGCTAAGTTAACTTTTATGTGTGGGTTAGTTAGCTAGGTTATATGTGTGTTAGCAAGTTAAATGCGTGTGTGTTAGTTAGCTAGGTTAAATGTGTGTTAGTTAGCAAGCTAAGTTAGCTAGGGGAAATGTGTGTGTGTTAGCTAGGTTAATTGTGTTAGCTAGTTTAAATGTGTGTGTTAGTTAGCTAGGTTATTGTGTGTTATTATTATTATTATTATTATTATTATTATCATTATTAATGTATATTTCCCTTTATAATACTGTGACATGATCTGCAGTAACTCCTAAAGAAGAACACAGTAACTCCTCAGTCATTAGTAATTAGTTAACATGTTTCTCACTTTATAATACTGTGGTGTGATTTGCAGTAACTCCTAAAGAAGAACACAGTAACTCCTCAGTAATTAGTAATTAGTTACCATGTTTCTCACTTTATAATACTGTGGTGTGATTTGCAGTAACTCCTAAAGAAGAACACAGTAACTCCTCAGTAATTAGTAATTAGTTAACATGTTTCTCACTTTATAATACTGTGGTATGATCTGCAGTAACTCCTAAAGAAGAACACAGTAACTCCTCAGTAATTAGTAATTAGTTACCATGTTTCTCACTTTATAATACTGTGGTATGATCTACAGTAACTCCTAAAGAAGAACACAGTAACTCCTCAGTAATTAGTAATGGGTTACCATGTGCTGCTGTTAACTCCCGAAAAAAGAAGACAGGGACCCCTTATTAATTATCTATGAAGAACACAGGGATGCCTAGTCCGTTATCTAACACAAATATTTATTCATTTAAACATGATTTCCCCCAGAATAAGGATGTAGGACACAACCTACAGTAAAGCTGTATGTGAGCCATCACTTCTACTGAGCACATCTCCAGGAGGACTGAAGAAGAGCACAGGTTTAGAATAAACACCTGTAACACACTGACAGAACATTACAAAAATGGGGGTTAAGCAGATTACTGCACATTTCAGTGTGTCTAACATTTGGAAGATATTGAGCATACTAAGGTAAGTAAGGTTAATATATGATAAGTGGTGTCACTGACTTTAATATCACCACTGATAGAAGAACCTGCAGCAGCAGCAGATAAACACACTGATAGAGGCTAGCGGTCCGGCGCTGTGGAATTACCGTAATTACCCTAATAATGCGCACGTAAAGTCTGTGAGACTGCAAGGCTAAAGATGAACGTTTATAAGGTTGGTGCTGAAAATTAAACAAGTGACCATTAAAACAAAATTGAGTACAGTCAGTCTTAGAGTCTTCTGGAGAACATAAATAATGTCTACTATGTAATAATATTACGTTATTTTTTTTATTTTAAAAATGGGGTTTATGCAGATTACGACACACTGTAGTATTTTACTATATGTTGCTAATATTTGGAAGATAATGAGGATAATAAGGTAATTAAGGTTACTACTACTACAAATGGTGTCACTCAAATATGCCTTTAATATCACCACTGATAGAATAATTGTGTAGACTGATTTAGATCTATAGTTCCCCAGGTGGGATGTAAGGGTTTTCAGTAATTAATGTTGATTTGAGCAGTAATTAATGAATAGTTATTATAAAGGAGACATTATTAGTAAGTAGTTCTCCAGGAGATATGTAAGTTTCAGTAATTAATGCGGAGTTAATAGTAAACTACTATAATCATTAGTTCAGTACTATATACTGAGTAATTATTTAGTACTCCCTGGTAGTTAATAGAAAATATTTAGGTGTTAATGCAGCACTATTAATTAGTTACTGCTTAGTTACTGCTTAGTTACCTATTAACTATGGAACAGTATTATAAAGTGTTACCAAAGTATTTAATGTTCGTCGAATCTCAAAATAATCTCAAAAATGGTAATTAGTAAAGAATAGAGAGCAGTTAAAGAGAGAGAGAAATGGAGAGAGAGAGAGAGAGAGCGACTATGGCATGGGGAGCACATGGCTGTTTTTTTAATTGAGGAGGAGTGAATGTGTAGGGGCTTCAGAGCGGTTATGACAGAGGGTCGTGCCGGATTGGGTGGGGTTTGGCCGAGGGGAAGAGGGGGTTACAATCTTCTGAGGCCAATTAACTTCGAATACAAAAGCAGCGACACACACTCTGCTCTGCCTTCTCATCCCAGTCCTTTTCTCCTGGGCCCGGCAGATCAAATTAATTATAACATTCTCCGCTTCCTCTCTCTTGTTCCCTCTTTTCTTGGGAAGTTCACATATGGCGGAGCGGTCCTTCCTCTATCACACAAGAGAAAGAAAATGAAATTAATACAGTACATATGTGGAGAATACAGAATATATATAGATATAAATCTATATCTTTATGGAATTATAGATATTGATTGTGGTCTATAGGATAGTCTATGAAATATCTATTCCTATGCAAAATAGATTTTATAGTGCTGAAAGAATTTTAATTTTTTAACAGTCTAGTTCTGAGCTTAATGCACATATTCAAAATATTGTTGATCAACCAAGGTATACTGTATATGGTGACTAAAGCTAGCTTTTTTGTAGCATAGATATAAAGATAATTATATTTAGCAATTAAAGTAGAATGAAAGCTAACCAAAATAAATAAATACTGTAAAAACTACAGTAGTACAGGTACTATTTTTTGATAAATCTGGTAACCAGGCAGGTTAAGTAAGTGTTGCAATCTGGCTAATCATTCCTTGGCAAATCAAAACCCTTGCTGTGTGTGGATGAGCATTATCCTGCTGAAAAATGCCAATTGGAAGTCCTGACTAGAGTGGCAATGCATTGAGCTGCACATATCACTGAGCTGTTAGTGTCCCCCATATCACTACTCGGGTAGACCAACTGTTTTACGCAATAGCTACCCTAATCATCACACCAGCAGTTGAAGTATTGTGTCGATTCATAGAAAATGCAGGAAGAAATACATAAAGTAAACACCAGTTTCATGCATCATTAAACCAGACTGGAACATCGATGTACAATAAATGCATGCCAGCTGTTCACTGTTTTTAAAACATCACGTGTGTCTGTCTAATTCAGTAGAATTAGACAGTAGAATGCTAAATCTGCTATGTTAAGCTACAAGTAGTAAATCTGTGTATTAAACATTAGTTTAGTTTTTTCTTAAAGCTCTCATTCCATAATTTTTAAATTCATTAAAAAATGTCTAGTTGTGGTCTCCACTATGAATGAATGTCATGTGAGACGTTTTTTTTTTTCTATGTAGCCCTGCTCTAGTTCATTGAATTAGAGGTCTCTGAAGAAAGACAGGATTTCGGCTTTTGCTCATGAATATTCATACATGCAAACATATCGGCATTGATTGGCTAACAGCACTGCAGCAGAGGAGGCTACCTGCCTTCCACCCCACAGCATTGTTAATGTTTATTTCAGCTAAACTAACGCTACTAAACTCTTACCTCAGACTTGGTGATTCAGTGCTTGGGCAGTTTCACCAAGTCGAAGCCCCAGAGTCCCTCTATATCATAAAATCTGACACAAACGGTGGCCATTTTGCCGGTGTTCTGAGCTACCTTGTCAATCCGTGCTTCCCTATTTTAGTTTATTTAAGGTCTCGGTAAAACGCAGAACCAATGGCTGAAATAACAAAAAAGACGCAGAGCTTTTAGACCTCAAATAAGCAAAGTTTTATATTTAGTGGAATAACCCTGTTTTTTAATCACATTTAATCTGATTTTGCTATTTATAGGTATATGTTTGAATAAAATGAACATTGTTGTTTTATTCTATAAACTACGGAAAACACTCTCCCAAATTCCAAATCAAAATATTGCCATTTAGAGCATTTATTTGCAGAAAATGAGAAATGGCTGAAATTACAAAAAAGATGCAGAGCTTTCAGACCTCAAATAATGCAAATAAAAACAAGTTCAGAAATCAGTATTTGGTGGAATAACCCTGGTTTTTAATCACAGTTTTCATGCATTTTGGCATTTTCTCCTCCACCAGTCTTACACACTGCTTTTGGATAACTTAATACCACTCCTGGTGCAAAAATTCAATGAGTTCAGCTTGGTTTGATGGCTTGTGATCATCCATCTTCCACTTGATTATATTCCATAGGTTTTTAATTTGGTAAAATTTCATTTGAATTGTAAAATGACATGGCCAATAATAAAGCGTTATCTAATTGTACCTAAGACTTACCTAAAGGATACAGATGAATGAAATCAGAATGTTTTAAAATGTTTTTTATCTATAAAGATTATTTGTCTTTGACAAATGTGTGAAAAATAATGGACTCCATGGCAAATGCACAATTTACCAGTAATCACTTACCACTGCTAAAAGCAACAGCACTCATAAACTGTGATGATCTAACACCGGATGCAATTAAATGCACTCCGAGGTGTACTTTAATATGTCTTCCTGCAGTGAAATAATCATTCCCAGTACTTTCTTTAATCAATGTGTTCCATTTTGAGGTGAAATATATTTAATCCATTTGATTGTTCATTAATTGATTGTCAAGCAGAAGAAGCACAGAGGAGATGTTGCTGTAAATCTGCTGAGAGCCTATTACAGATCACCCTCGCAGGGCAGCTTTACCCAGTCAGCACCGAGGAGATGAGCAGGAGAAGAGAGGAGAAAGCAGTGGGGGGGGGGGGGGGGGGGGGGGGTGATATGAGTGGGCTAGAGCAGAGGAGAGGAGAGATGGAAGGAAGAAACAGGTGAAGGGGGAGAGGAGGAGAGAGAGAAAATGAAAGGCAAAGAGAGAGGAGAGAGATAGAGCGAGAGAGTGAGTGTGAAAGAGAGAGTGAGGAGAAACTGCAGTCCATTCTAAAACTAAGAAAGATGTTTAATTCATGCAGAGGCTGGACAGGTAATACGTGACTAGACCAGGAACTGAGAGACAGAGAATCTCTTAAAACATCTACAGCATCCACTGAACATGCATTTATTTCTCTCTTATTTATAACATGTATTACTTTTTCTGGTTTTAAAACATTTGCACACAGAGTAACATGATTTTTTACTTAATTAAATTGATTAACATATAGGGATGCGCGATAAATTACATTATTTCTTATTGCTATTGTTATGGGTTTCACAATAATAATATTGTGAATAACAGCTTAACCTGAACTGCATTACCTGTGTACAGCAACAGAGGGTGCTCTGTTACACGGGGCGTAAGTAAGATGAAGGTAGAGTGAGACAGAGCGAGGTACATTTAGGAAGTGTGAGGTACAGTGAGGGAGAGAGAGGTAGAGTGAGGGAGAAAAGCAGAGTGATGCTAGAGCGAGGTAGAATGAGATAGAGAGAGGTTAGAGTGAGGTACAGTAAGGTAGAGCAATGTAAAGTAAGGCATAGAGGTTGAGTGAGTCAGAGTGAAGTAAAGAGAGGTAGACTAAAGAACAGCAAGGTCAAGTGAAGTACAGAGAGGTAGAGTGAAGTTAGTGTGAGGCAAAAGGAGGTTGAGTGAAACAGAGAAAGGTAGAGTGAGGTACAGTGATTTTAGAGTGAGGTAGAGTAAAGTTAAAGTGAGGTACAGTGACGTACAGTGATTTTAGAGTGAGGTAGAGTGAAGTTAAAGTGAGGTACAGTGAGGTTAAAGTGAGGTAGAGTGAAGTTAAAATGAGTTACAGTGATGTACAGTGATTTTAGAGTGAGGTAGAGTGAAGTTAAAGTGAGGTACAGTGACATACAGTGAGGTTAAAGTGAGGTAGAGTGAAGTTAAAATGAGGTACAGTGACGTACAGTGATTGTAGAGTGAGGTAGAGTGAAGTTAAAGTGAGGTACTGTGACACAGTGATTTTAGAGTGAGGTAGAGTGAAGTTAGAGTGAGGTACAGTGACGTACAGTGAGTTTAGAGTGAGGTAGAGTGAAGTTAAAGTGAAGTACAGTGACGTACAGTGAGTTTAGAGTGAGGTAGAGTGAAGTTAGAGTGAGGTAGAGTGAAGTTAGAGTGAGGTACAGTGACGTACAGTGAGTTTAGAGTGAGGTAGAGTGAAGTTAAAGTGAAGTACAGTGACGTACAGTGAGTTTAGAGTGAGGTAGAGTGAAGTTAGAGTGAGGTAGAGTGAAGTTAGAGTGAGGTAGAGTGAAGTTAAAATGAGGTACAGTGAGTTTAGAGTGAGGTAGAGTGAAGTTAAAGTGAAGTACAGTGAGTTTAGAGTGAGGTACAGTGAAGTTAAAATGAGGTACAGTGAGTTTAGAGTGAGGTAGAGTGAAGTTAAAATGAGGTACAGTGACGTACAGTGAGTTAAGAGTGAGGTAAAATGAAGTTAAAGTGAAGGTACAGTGACGTACAGTGAGTTTAGAGTGAGGTAAAATGACGTTAAAATGAGGTACAGTGATGTACAGTGTGTTTAGAGTGAGGTAGAGTGAAGTTAAAATGAGGTACAGTGAGGTACAGTAAGTTTAGAGTGAGGTAGAGTAAAGTTAGAGTGAGGTAGAGTGGGGTACAATGAGTTTAGAAAAGTTTTGTAAAGCAGAGAGACATTAGAGCGAGTTACAATGAGGTAGAATGAGTTTAGAGAGAGATACAGTGAGGTTAGGGTGAGGTAAAGTGAGTTAGGGAGCTTTGTTATTGTTCAGTTAGGTCCCATTTCATTTTTAGGCCTTTCTTTAAAAACGGAGTAATTAGTGGTTAGCACATTCGCCTCCCAGCACTGGGGTCTTGGGTTCAAGTCCCTATCTGGGTGGAGTTTCCATGTTCTCCCCGTGTCTGTGTGGTTTTCCTCTGGGGACTCCGGTTTCCTCCCACAGTCCAAAAACATGGAGATCAGGTAAATTAAATACTCGAAATTGATCTATATAAATTGATCTGGTGTGTGTGTGTGTGTGTGTGGTATGTATGTAAGTATGTAAATGCATGTATGACTGTGCCCAGATATGGATTGGCACTCTGTCCTGGGTAAATGCTGTAGTGCCCGATGCAGTCCTCCAGGTGGACTTTGGGGTTGTTTCCGGTTGAGAGTATGCTGTGCACTATTGGCTGCCGCTTCTCACCGGTGTGTGGATGAGTGTTGATGTGTACTGTGCTTGAGTGTAAATTCTAAAGCGTCCTTGGGTTTCTAGAAAGGCACTATATAAGTTGAACTTCATAATTACTCAATAAATGCTGTTTATGAGTAATATATACTTAATAAAATAATATAACACAAATATAATATGTCTGTGTTATTTGTTGCTACCACTTTTCAACTTGCACACTTACAGAACATCGAAACATGCATGAAAAAGTCTTTTACTTAATTTAAATTTAAATTGATGATAGCTGACAAGCCTTTGCAATGATTCTGCATAGACTATACATTTCTACTTAGTTTGTTTTCAGTAAAATCCTTTTTATTTTTTGGCCTTTTCTTTAAAACTGAGTACTTGCGTAATTACTCAATTAATCATATAAATAAGTAATTACACATATATTACTTTGATACTCATATAAAAACAACAGACGCAGTTTTAGCGATTAAGCTAAGCATGTATGATGGTGAAGGATTTCTGTTATTTGTTTCCTCTATAATATTGCTTTCCCCCCCCCTTCCTTTTTTCCCACATTAATATTGAGCATCCCTCCCATTCAAAATTATGAGCTTTTGTTGATGTTGTGACAGCGAAGTTCACCTTCGCCGCTGACAGCCACCATCTCGCTCTCGCTCGCGATCTCATTGCGAATGCAGCGAGCGTCGTCCTCGCTTTCGGCTCACGGACGCAGGCTCTGGAAACACCCCGGTCAGACAAGAAAAATGACGGCCGGCGCAATCTCATTTTCGGAGGGGCTGCAAGTCAGCCAGGAAATGGCTATTATTCCATCGACACTGTCGGTATTAAGTTATTTCCCTCTCTAAATACGGGAGCGTTCATGAATATCTATTGAGTTCCAGGTGCGGATGTTTGGAGCTTTTTTCTCCCACCGCCAAACTCCCCTTCCCAGCCCACCACCCGCCCCCCCGAACCATGAGGCTCTCTCACGGATGATTGCAGCTCCATATTCCACCTCGTTCGCCCTCCTTTCTCCTGAGATTGAAGCGAAAGACAATAGTATTGGAAATTGGCTAATAAATCCTTAGAGGGAAGAGAGGATGGAGTGATGGCGGAGGGGCAAGGGCCTGTTCCTGAGGAGGCCCACCGGTTGCTACCTTCATTCTTTATAAAGAGGGGTAAAAATGTGTTGTTCTTCATCTTTTTTTTCTCATCCTCTGTTGGGTCTGTGTTGGGTTGCTGGGTGGTCTCCACCTGTTTTAGGTCCGTGCTGGTTTAAGGATGGGCAGGACGGAGGTTTTAATGCGCGCGAGAGGCTGTGGGTTTTTGGCAGCACGCCACGGCTAGCCCGAAGGATTAGGATGAGTGGAGCTACATGCCGGCGGCGCAGCGCATCAATAATTTAGGTAAATAAGACCATAAATAAGCGGCCCTGGCGGAGCAAGAGCAATGGCGAAGAGGGAGATGAAGGAGGGAGACAAGAGAGAGAGCAAGGAAAAACAGGGAGGGGTAGAAAGAGGCAGGGGGAGACAGAGAAAGAGAGAGAGAGAGAGATGAAGAAAGACAGAGAATGAATCAAAGGTGTCTTCCATAGCTATCAATCCATATGTATACACACACACACAGGCTTACCTAAAGAAATGTACATTAATTATTAATTATCAGTCAGATCTAGTTAACCTATGCCTTCAAATTTACATTTCCGTTAATAATTTAACAGAATGTACAACAGAATGTGCCGATTTCAGCAAATCCGACAAGAAAAAGACGAGAAGAGGAAAAGAAAACAACCACCTCAACCTGAAATTCCTTCTCGGAGAGTTATGTCTCAGAGAGTTTTCTGCAGGTATGGTATAAGACGTTGCATCATCTCGGTTGCTCACACTGTCAACAGTAGTTACACAAGATTCTGTAGTCAGACAGTTAAAGTTTTAGTAATAATAGTGCACTGTAAGCCTGGATAAGTTGAATTCACATAAATAATTTGTAAATAAAAAGGTAATTCGTTGTTTAATTCTTTTTACGTAATGTTTACTGAAATTACACTTAAAACAGTATAGAACTCAGCCAACACAGTTAGCAGAGTTAGCATCTCAGAAAATGATGCTTGCTCTTAGAGCCTACAACATAAAGGACCGTCAGTTGATCAATACATAAGATCTATGAGTTTACCTAATTTAGCCCGGGGTAATCGCTACTACAAACTACACTACTACACAGGTTTGCAGCAAGGACGAGGAGGTGGATGTAATTGCACCTAATTTATTAACACAAAACTAGAAAAACAAAGCTTACATACATAGAAACATGGTATACACTAAAAAACAAGGAACACATACATCAGCTTACAGACACCTTGGAGTGAGGGGAAAAAGTGCCATCTACCCACAGAGAGAGAGAGCAAGGCCAATTGTGCTCTCTCAGGGCTCCAGCAGCTGATGACAAGTTACATGACTAGGATTTGAACCAGCAATCTCCCGATCATGGTGGCAGCCCTTTAGACCACTGGATCATTCTGCGCCCTTAGTTTAGAAATTTGTAGAAATATTGTTAACAAGACTTGAGCACAGTAATTTTTGCTCATGAGAATATTTGACCCAAGAATTATACCCTATAAATCTTGCTTAATGACACTAATAAATAAATCCCAATATTTTGTGTTTGTGCAGAAACATTGCATATCATTTTAGGTGTGTTTTTTATAGCCATAGTGCTACAGTGAATTATGTTTCTTGAAAGTAAGCAAATATTAAACTACCTATATATGTATACAGCTCTGGAAAAGATTAAGAGACCACTTCAGTTTCTGAATCAGTTTCTCTGATTTTGCTATTTATAGGTATATGTTTGAGTAAAATAAACATTATTGTTTTATTCTATAAACTACAGACAACATTTTTTTTAAACCAATCAATACTTTCTTAATCTAGTAACATATTTTAAATGCATGTAGTGAAACTAGGACTTACATAATTTTAAGATTTTTAGTAAATATTGCCAAAATGATGTGCATGTTTACTAAAAAATATAGAGCAACTTAATGTCAGGCAAATGTAATGTCAGTTTTAAGTTTGTAGTAAAAATCACCAAAAAAGCTATTTATTAGGTTATACTTAATATATAAAAATGTTGCTAGCACATACTTTTTAGAGTGTAATAATACCACTGATGGTAGAATATCGAGAAGGGGAGCTTTGCTCTTGTGAGTAAATATTGTATGTTCTAGATTTTATAGATAAATAAATGGTGTAATCTATATTTGTATATAAGTATTTCTGTTGGTCCAACGTATTTCCTAAACCAAAATAATGAGTAGATGGAGCTCTCACCCTCTTTACTCCTATTGTGATGTCGGCTGCCACAGGTATCTGTTAGCTGTTTTATAGGAGCTGGGGATCCCGTGCTTTTTTATAGTACATTGGCTGTCTAATGATGCTTCACTGGCAGCACTGTGAAATAAAGTTCTACTATTACGACTCCGGAAGAAATGTCGTTAGTTATTTAATGTTTTAATATTTTTTAGCAAAACAAAGATACATATTATAAAGAGGATATAAAGAACAGTCTCTTCTAGTAGAGTCTTTGGCGTAGGCCCCGTCATCGGCCCAGGACTTGATACATCTGGGCTCTGCAGATCCTGTCGTACGTTGGAGATGGGGCGGAGCCAAACCCCGGGCAACCAAATGGGACCAACCTGGAGGCGGTGGGGAAGGAGGAGGGTAAGAACGACCATCAGCATCTGAAAGGCAGCAAAGGTACTGAATGAGTGACCTTATTTAAAGGCAGAAAGGAACAGCTGATTGGATAGGTAATTAGGTGATGTAGCATTGGAGTCTTTAGTAGAACTTTCGCTGCGCTTTCATTGGTGTTTGTATCTGAATCTTTACTGCTAATCTTCACCCTCCTAGTGTTGGAGGCATTGTTAGTGATAGAGTGTCTGTCTGTCTGTCTGTCTCTAATGCTCAAGATGAAGACTCCGCTTCCTATGATAGTAGGAGGGTTCGCCCTCCTACTGATCATACACACCTGAAATCTGCACTATAAATAGCACTCACTTTCACTAACTCCTTGCCTGGTATTAAACCTATTTTACATAGCTCTTCTACCTTGCGTATCTTTTGGTTTTTTGCCTTTTTGTTGCTGACCCTCTTGCTCTTTAGATCACTCTGTAGACTAGCTCTTGTTTTGTTTTTTGACCATCCCTTTGCCTTGCCCTCTTACTCTGTTTTGGATTTCCTGTGTATGACCTCTATATCTGTGCACTCGGGTATGTTGCTTTTTACGCTGTCATTTAGGTTCTGACTCTGCCTGCCCCTGACTATTCTTATCTGCATTATCTCTTATTTAATAAATTATCTATATTGAATCCATGCTTGTCCGTCCCGTGTTTGGCTCCCCTGGCAGAGGAGAATTTTGAAATAGTGCATTTTGTCCAATCTTAACAGGCTTTGGAAGATCTGTATGAGGAGGATAAAATAAGAAAGATTAAAAGTTCCTGCGCTCATCTGTAATCAGTGTACCCAACATGAAAAAGTGTCTGATCTCATAGAAGATGCTGTTCAGAACCAAGTGCAAAGCATGTTCTAATGATGCATACGCTGATCCAGTTATTTCCCTTCATCTTGTACCAGATGTACTCTGCCATTAGAATCTATAGCGCTGCTTTCACAAGAGAAACTTTTAACCCTTGATTTCTCTTAATAAATTCAAAGCTGTTATTTCTCTTTCTGCCCTCTGGGCATCTTTTACAGTTATGTGAGATGAAACGTCAAACTCCGGTACATTTCCTGATGATCTGGCAAACTGTAAAATGAATTAAATATCCTTTCCCATCTAAAGAGGTTGTTGTTTTGAGGATGCAGAATGTTATATTTGTGGTAACTGTTTAAAATGACATTTGTTTTATTTTTCAACTTTAAACTTTTTTTGGCAATAAACAGATATATTGTTGTAAAACTGCAGTTTACAGTATGATATATTTGACTAGGCACTCTGTTTCAATCAGTTTCTGCATTTGGTAAAACATGAAGCTTTGAGAAATTTGAGAAGTTTTTCTAAATACTAACAGTTTTGGCAAGTTCTAAGACTAATGAAATGTGAAATGAGACACAGACTTTTGCTTGGTGTGCTTTTGATTCGTTTCTAGCTATTCAGGATTAGGACCTAACAAATATAAAAACTCAACTTTATCTTTGTACAGGATATGGGACAGTAGTTTATTTTAACATTTAAAAATTATCCTTTGGGATCAGAGGAACCAAAATTTGTCCAAAATCAAAATTTGAGCTTTCTACAGTAAGTACATAAACTAGTTTTAAATATAAAAATGAATGGAAATGTTTACTTGACCCATGGTTTTTATCTAGACTGGATGTAAAAACTTTTGACTGGGATTCCCACCATCTTGTTTTCAATTAATTGGGTTTAATGTTGTCATGTGATCACTGGGTTAGGATACAGTGTCTCTATATGAGGCCAAAGGGTCAACAGTTAAAGCAGAAGTTAAAAGCAGAAATGGGATGTCCCCACATGATGAGGCAGGGTCTTAAAGGAGAACTCAGGTGTGGACTTTTGTTGTAGTAAAACATGATAAAAGTACTTATCTTTGATGAATAGCACACCTCCGTTCTCCCACAGTGTTCAGAGATCCAGAAATTTTAACAGTTTGTCCAAACCCCCTTCAGACTGGGTGACACGGGGCATAATTTGCCCTGATAAATCGCTTTTTCCACTATTATCCAGCTCAAAGTAGCTCCACACCTCCTTGCTAGAATCCGGAGAGTCCTGACATAAAATGAGGCATTAATAACTTAAAAAGTGCACAAGAAGCTTATTAAAAACCACTATTTACATCCTATAATGCCGCCATATTTTTATTGATAATGTCATAGACATATATATAGATAGACTCCGCACAGCGTAGCAGCCGGCGGCAGGAGGCAGGCTATGTGGTGTCTATGTATATACATATATGTCTATGTTATTTTCAGTTTAGTAATTTAGTTTTCAGTTTAGTAAAATTCAATATTGTAAAAGGAACTTTTCTCATGGAGAAATAGACTACCCTGTACAGCACACCTTGCTTACAAGAATCTTCCTCATGGTGACAGATAAAGATAGGCTGATCAATAAAGTAAATGACGTATATTTGAGCATACACAGGTGTAAACACATGGGATATTCACCGTATTCACCATTATCATATATATTTTCCACACAGAATGACCACTGGACCACAGGGAACAGATGGAGTTAGCCCTAACTTAAACACATTTGGTTTTTCAAGCATAGGCTAGTGTGGGGGAGCACTTCTTTCCCCTCCCATGCATTGTGTCAGACTAACTTGTGTATGTTCTATGTATGTGCGCTATAGGAGCGTATGTTAAGTGTTTCCAGCTGTGAGGTGTTTTTCAAACATAAAGGCTGGACTTCAGCAATTCCAGCCAGAGAGCTTTGGGATCAGATTGGGGAAACCTCTCTCCAAGCAAAACCGGTTTGCTTGTTAATGATGCTGTTATCTTTTGTACTAATTATTCTTTTTTCTGTAATAAATTTTCTTATATACAAAGAACAGTATCAGCGAAGACTTATTTCATGCATCTACATGGCATCACAGCTCAAGATACTACAGAATGGCGACCCAGATGGGACTCTCGTTGTGGCCTGTGCTTTCATACTGCTTCAGTGCTTCCACCACTGCTACAGCCGGCAAAGGAAGGTGAGCTTTTTCACATGTGCTCTGGTGGAAGTGGTGAAGTGTGTGTGTGGCTGTTTGGGTCGCAGAGAAAAACCTGCTCCATGTGTGTCTGTCATGCTGTGTAGATGTATGGGATAATGCTTTGTTCTAAATTGGGGTAAAAAGTATTTTAACTAGAAGGGGTATAACTGCAGTAAGGAAAAAATGAGAAAGAGTTAAAGAGGAAAAATGAAGAATAAACAGAAGTGAAATAAAATAGTTATTTGTAGGAAGTTTAGGGGATGAAGCTTGATAAATGGTCAGTTACTGCATGCTAACTTCTTATACTGGGCCCGGTCTTGAAAGTTGTAAGACATGAGTATTTTTGGGGTTTGTTAAGCGGACATGGGCTTTCTCTGTAACTAGAGTTAAGGTAACAAGGGATAAATGTAAAGGGATAAATGACCCTGGCCAGGGAGCCAGGGGAGAGTAAAGGAAAAAAAAAAAAAAAAGCAACTACTGCTGTGGGTATCGTACGGCGTGAGTAGTGTGACATTACTTTAAGATGCGTCCGATTGCGGCTGAGCGTGCGTTATCCATGTGACAGAGTTGGCTGAGGAACAGAGGAAAACTCTAGAGTAGTGTATCAAAGGAATTAGAAAAGCATGCTAGAAAAAAAAAAAAGAGAGGAAAATGTCGACTAAAATGAAGGAGTTAATTCTGAAAAGTCCGGAATGCGCATCCGGTTTTCTATGTGTGTGGGAAAATACATGGAAGTGTGTGTGGTTTGTGTATGTTATGTTTTTGTCTTTGTCTTTTTGTTTTGTTTTGTCTGTTCTGTGAGAGCAATGATGCTGGTTGTCATTGTAGAAAACTTAGAACTAGAGAATCATAAGGTAATATAAATAAACCACTAAATGAGCCACAGACAAGATGCAAAGACGGATGATACAGTACTCGAATACTGGTAAATGAGCTTTGCATTGTTGTTCTAGATAGATAAAGCATTAAAAAATATATATATATATATATATATAGATAGATAGATAACGGTGGACAATAGAGTGGTGTTTTTAGGGCAGCCACAATATGGTAGTGAGAAGTTAATTATATGTGTGAATGTTGAGAAAAGCATGTGTGATGTGTGATTTGCGCTGTGAGTCTGTGTGCTCTGCTGAGCTCTGCAAGGAGAATCATGTATGTGTGTGTGTTGGCTGCGTGCCTGGATTTTGAGCTGGGTGAGACTTTTGGGTGTGTGTGTGCTCTGTTTAAAACTTACTGTTAAACTGCTGGAATTTGTTAGACTCGCTGACAAATTCTGGAATGTCACTGTAACTATTGTTAGAATAGGTCTATATGATTAGTGTTAAAGAATTTGATTAGTTTTGATATTTGCTGAAGGTAGATTATAATTAATTAATAGGAGAGGAAAATTAGGTTATGGAGATAGTGTGAGATGGAGAGTTTTTGTAACATAGAATGTTAAGTACTTTATATCTGTGTCAACGCAGACTAATAGTTAAACTGTATTGAGGGCCGTTGGGGTCTGGAGGTGTAGATGGAGAATTTTAGGTTGGGGACCTGTGGGTTCTCAAGGAGTGAGTGGGGTGGACGTATGACGCCACAGTTGGCTTTGGGTCCTGAAGGAGTGCACGGCTTTCTCTTTCTCTCTGATAAAGTGGTCAGAGAGCATTAGCTTTAGTCTAATAAAATGTGTGTTGGTAAAATAAGTTGCATGATGGGATTAAAGTGAAATGTAGAAGAAAAAGATAGATATGTATATATTTTATGTTTCCTAAAAGAAATAAACTAACTTACCTAGTTTAGTAAGAATAAAATAAATATTAATGTATAAATAATGCATGTTCCTGCCACAAAACTAGGAAAACTAAAAAGTAGTATGATAAAAGAATGAGTACTTTAAATGTGCCGTTTTTTCTCTCTGTATTGGAGAAGCAGAGTGAGAGAGAGAAGAAAAGTGGGGGCTAGAGGCTCTGCTGAGCTGTGGGGTTTTTGTTGGCAGGAGGCCAAGAGTCCATGGAGCTATGTGCAGTGCTTACATATGGCAAAGTTATATAATGAAGAAGAAAAAAAACAGTAAAACTGTGGAGTATATAAGTATTGTTAGAAGACTGTGTTCGTATAAGTACATTGTAAGGGTTCCAGATGTCTCACTGTTCAGAATCAAGAGAATGTGCGGCCGCCAAACAATTGAACATGAGAGATTCTGAAAATATTCAGTCACTCTACTGGCATGTGAGATCTCTGGAATTATAGTAGTGAAGTAACAATACAATTGAGGAAAGAATTCTCAGTAAAATAAAGGAGGAAGATAAAGAGCCAAAATCAGAAAAAGAGAAGAAAAAATTGGATTAGGAGGAATAATGTCAGGAAAAGAAGGTAAATATAAAATCAGGAAACATAAGCTGTAACATATGTAAGATTGATCGAAACAAACTAAAATGAAGCTAAGATTCAGCAATAAAAAAAAAGAGAGCTATGTGTGATAAGAAGATCATGGGTATTATAAACAAAAGAGGAGAATATTAACAGTCTGTCAGAAGGTGTTTAAAAAACTACCTGAAAAAAAAATAATAAAAATAAAAGTTTAAAAGGATTGGATGAAACAGAGAGCTGTTTCTGTAGGGGAATTTGAGTTTGCTAACTTTGAAAGATTAAAGGGTGGTGAAGCTCTCTGGGGGGTATATAGCATGAGTATCCGTCTAGTAAATTGAACACAGATGTTCTTAGTATGTAATGTTCTCATACTGAGTGAGCTGGCTATTGTTTACATAGTTGGGATAACATATACTGGCTGCAAGCCAACAGCAGTTTGCTGGAGCTTGTTTCTTAAACATAAGACCAAAAGAGAAGAACAAGAAGGAAAAGATAATAGTTAAGGGAAAAGTCATTTAATGCATGATGAGTTATTCTTTGTCACAATTTTTAAAGTATAGTAAAGCTTATCGACTTAGATTTACTGTTAGTTGTTTTGTTGATTTTACTCATTTTGGACTTTAGTTTAATGTAAGGTGCATGCACTCATTATGTATTTAGTTATATTTTACCTTAAGTGAAGCAGATTTGATACTCTCATAGAAAAGAGAATGCTATAGTGTTTGTAAACAGCAGGAAATAAAAGAAGTATTGGAAAAAAACTGTGTAAAAAAATTATAACTTAATATTTGGACATGTGGGAAAAAAAATAATTACTTGGTTGCATCACAAGTGCAAATAACGGTGGAGCATGTTTTGTTTTTAAGTGTGTTTTTGCAGGACATGGGAAAAAGGTACTCAGAAGTACCTGAAACACCTGCAACTCAAGCACTATGTTGACCCTGATCCTGTAGTGGATGTCCTGTTCCAGCTTTTGAAAACACCAGACAACATGGTTTGCTTCTGATGTTCCACAAAGAATAAGTCTTCAACTGGATAAACACAAACAACCGCACCAGTAAAGTTCTACTTGCCAAGTGAACTGAGCTCAATTATTTTTGTGTAATTTTGTAATGTTTAAATTGGGACGATATAGACTAGCTTTCTTCTGCACTCACATGTATTTCTTACTCAGTTTGTGAATAAATACTAGGGTAGTATAGTCAGCATGACCATTCTCACTAGAGTAATAACAGTAAATTGGAAGCAATTTTGCTATGCACTGTGGGGGACAATGCCTTAGAGAACATTGGTGCAATCAGAGGACGTGGGTGACTCAACTTCAGATTCTGAGGGAATCCGGCTTCTGAGGGAAGCTGTCAGTACTGGGTCCATGTGTAAATTTGGGTGTGATACATATGAAATTGTCTAAAATACCATTCCTTTGTGGTCTGAGAGGGAACTCCTGGGTCCTGGGGAAAGGTGAGACCTTTGACACCTGTTATACTGACCTGCATCATTTGAGTCAAGGAAGAGTTTGATGGCTCTCTGAGGTATTGACACCTGTCTATAATTTGGATTGAATATAGTTGTTTTAGATAAGCTCTGTCTGTTTGGTACTGCTGACTAAACTTGCTGACTAAATTAAATTTAAGTTTATATTTGTCTGTGGGATTATGGGGCCATTTGTTCTCTGAGCACTGACATGAGGTGATTAGATTATGTTAGCTACAGCCCTAACTTGGAGCATTAATAAGGTACATCAGGCTACTATATTACCTACGACTTTGAAATAAGCTAAGATAAGGTTAAATATGACTTGCTTAAAGGAGTGTTCACATACTACAGTGCAACCTGCGTGGAACTTTCATGGTGCAACACGATCTGTTTTTGGGGTTTACGAGGACTTTACGTAGATGTAGACCTGCTGTGAAAGCATAATATTTTTGATGTTTTGTTTGTTTTTGCACAAGATACTGTTTGGTGTTTTCTGTTTTCCCATTCAGGCTACTATTGGGACAGACCACTGTGAGGGTGGTTAAGTGTTCAAGGACCCAATGGGGCTGATGGGATGTCATTGCTCAACCAAGGACAATACATACAACAGTGCAATGCATGAGGACTGTGACCCAGGACACTGTGAGACCATGCCCATACTCAGCTCATCATCGTTCATATGAAGACTCATTGCTGCTAAGGAGTTGCAGTGTGACACATCATAATGCTTTGCATGAAGTTTTATTAAGTTGGATTCTGTTATTGTGCTTTGCAATGTGGTTAATGTCTGTTGTTAGTGATAATCTGCATAGGCTGTAGTTTCTTTGACTTAGTCTGTACTTACGTCACATTTGAATCATTTGGCAAATGTTGTGTGCTACTCTTGAGTATGTCTCTTGGGACCCCAGTTGTTTTGTTCTTTTTCTCGCATTAGGGACAGTGATGTTAGGCAGGGAGAGGTTCACTGGATGGTCCGATGGGTCGACCAGCCTGAAGGTGGATGTTTATTTTGTTTTCTGGGGTTTTCTGTTGTATTTGCTTGATTTGTCATTATACAAGTGTTTCCTATTCCTTGAACTACACATAAGGGCTGGATGGTTGCTGGATATATTTTTTGCTCTCACACGCTGTGTAGTTGCAGTGTGCTTGGTGGCACTTTTTGCTTCTGTCTCTGTTTGGGGTGTTTTTTCTTTTTTGAGGCTTTTTAAGCCTCAGAGGGGGGGATATATTGACGTATATTTGAGCATACACAGGTGTAAACACATGGGATATTCACCGTATTCACCATTATCATATATATTTTCCACACAGAATGACCACTGGACCACAGGGAACAGATGGAGTTAGCCCTAGCTTAAACACATTTGGTTTTTCAAGCATAGGCTAGTGTGGGGGAGCACTTCTTTCCCCTCCCATGCATTGTGTCAGACTAACTTGTGTATGTTCTATGTATGTGCGCTATAGGAGCGTATGTTAAGTGTTTCCAGCTGTGAGGTGTTTTTCAAACATAAAGGCTGGACTTCAGCAATTCCAGCCAGAGAGCTTTGGGATCAGATTGGGGAAACCTCTCTCCAAGCAAAACCGGTTTGCTTGTTAATGATGCTGTTATCTTTTGTACTAATTATTCTTTTTTCTGTAATAAATTTTCTTATATACAAAGAACAGTATCAGCGAAGACTTATTTCATGCATCTACATGGCATCACAGCTCAAGATACTACATAAACAAAATCCAGTGTTCATGAAATGTTGTCAGCTTACTTTACTTTAACATTTTTAAATGTACTTAATTTTTATATCTGTTTGACACTGTTAATTCAGTACTTTTTAATGTGCATTTGCTATTTTGGGTGGTTAGTTACATTGATAGCTGTGTTGTTTTCCTGTGCTAAAAGCAACTTACTGTGTAGGCACTTTTGAGAGGGGTATCCAGTTATATGAACAGAGCTGAGCCGAGTTCAATCTAGCAATTCAACAGGACAGTGCAGCTTCTTGTGTCCAAGGAGTCTCTACAGATTCATAAAATGGAATGATATAGCTCTACCCCAACCATCCCAACCAAACACTATCTGGTTTAAAAAAGGATGAAAAACTGAGCCTTTCATTGAAACTACATTAAACTTTGGTCGAAAGTGAAAAGTAAAAATAGTTTTTAATAAATTTTAACCTTAACTTTCAACCAAGTCTGTATGTAGAAAATACTTCTAAAAAGAAATGTCATTTTAGTCACAGTCATATCTTTTTTACTTGCACTTCTTATCAAAATGATTAAAAAAAAGAAATTCTTATAAAAAGTTTTTCAACGTCTTTTTTTACCAGATTTTCCAGCTGTGGGTATGAATCTACATTTCCACTTTAACCAATGACTACATAGCTTTTCACACTTTTCCACATCTTCCTCCTTGCATGATTACTCAAGACTGTAGGGGAATTTTACTGAAGAGTTTTGCCTGGAGAGTATTAGACATTTATTTTTATACATAACAGTTTTATTTCCAAGGAATCTCCCTGTTGCCCCCAAACCTTCCGTACCCCTCACCCCCCTCCGTGTACCGACAGCATGAGCTCAGAGGAAAGTCTAGCACTGACTCGAGCAGGAAGTGAGTTCATTCCCACAGTGAAAAGGGTCTTTTCTCCTGCACTTTGGCCATAACACACAACCTCCCACACAGCTTCTCTCTCCGCTGGACCCTGCCCAGGGTTTGGTCGAGCGTGACGACTAACTCTCTGGCTCATTTACTAAATACACAGTAGTGTTACCATGGTATGTGAACATATCTTTACAGAGCAACTATGTACTGTATATATACAGCTGCTCTGGATAGTTGAGTTTCATTTTTATCATTCCACTGGTCAAATGTTACATGTAGGTAATTAAATGCAGGTGAGACACAGGCGCCTTTAGCTTTGATTGCAGCACGCATTTGCTGTGGCATTGTTTCAAAAAGCTTCTGCAATGTCAACAACACAGCTTTAATTTTCCCCAACATCTTGCAGCAGCATTGATGACGGTAGAGTCTGACCACTGCACAAAGTCTTCTCCATCCAGCACATCCCAAAGATTCTCAATGAGGTTAAGATCTGGACTCTGTGGTGAACTCTCTCAATCCATGTGTGAAAATGATGATCTCATGCTCCCTAAACCGCTCTTTCACAATTCCAGCACCATGAATCCTGACATTGTTATCTTGGAATATGGTCGTGATCATCAGGGAAGAAAAAATTCCATTGATGGAATAACCTGGTCTATATTCAGTATATTCAGGTAGTCAGCTGACCTCATTCTTTCAGCACATACTGTTGCTGAACCCAGACCTGACCAACTGCAGCAACACAAGTTGATGAGTACATCACTTCACCTGCGGAGGAAGCATGTGTTAGTCTTCACCCTCCTGGTGTGTTGGGGCATCACTAGTGATAGCAGGAGTTCTAATGAGTGGGTTGGGTAATTGGCCATATAAATTGGGGAGAAAAAAATCCTCAATTTTCATTTAAAGGTGTCCTTCCACTAAAGTTCTTTGTGAAATACAGTAGGTCTCTCTGAGTTGTAAATGATGCTGCACATGAAACTGTTCCTCAACCTCCATTGTCTGCATTTAGAAAAACGAGTCGATCAGGAAAAGCACCGTGTGTATGTCAACCCGTGAATTAGTATTCATGGCTTCGCCCACTTTGGCTCATGACTGTCCATAGGCAGTGCTGAAACCAGGAGACAGGAGCTAACAGCGCCAGGAACAACATGGCAGTTTGTTCATGTGTTATTTGTGCAAATAACACATCAAGTAAAAATCCATCCTAGGTTTTTATTCCAACTGCCTGGACGGCTCAGCTGTGTCTCAGCCAGCAAAATCCTGGAATGGATTTTAACTTTCTGGACCTGGACTACCCGCTTGTAACTATAGGTTTACGTAGGATCTCTGGAGGATTTCGCGTTTTACAGAGACTGTAAGACTAGGTCAGTGGCTGAACTGCACTTAGCAGAGCAATTACACATGTTGTAGAGTAACATATGACATTGAAAAAACTGTTATAAGTGTAAAAATGTCTTTATTTTAAAATGTTTCAAATGTTTAAACAACTGTTTCCGTCTCACTGCCTCGCAGTGCTCTTAACCATTCAGAGGCGATATGTTTGCATGTATGAATATTCATGAGAAAGAGCCAGAGCACTTTTTTTTTCACAAACCCAGCTCATATGGCATTCATTCATGCTAGAGACCACAACTAGACATTTTAAAATGAATGAAAAAATGACAGAATTAGAAATTTAAAACAAGCCAAACATCAAAAGCACTTCCAGTCAACTCCAGGCAACCAAGAGAAGAAGTACTGAAACTGCAGAACTTCGGATTCCAAACATGTCTCAGCTGATCCACTACATTTGTGGTAAAGGGGAAATTGCCTAAATTATATTTCTGGCGGAACCATCAATTTAATCTAATATTCCCAGCTCTTGTAGTTTCACGGTGAACGCTGGCACCACCTGCTGAGCATTTGACTGAGCCTGTGCCACTCTAACCTGCCACTCAGTGCCAATCCCACCTGCTGTGCAGCTGGCATGCCCACTTTACCACATCGCTGCATAGTACAGCTTGAAGGATGAGAGTGCTAATAGGAAGTGGCATGACGATCAGGCTGGTTAGGATGACATAAAAGAGCAGGAGAGCAACAGGGGATGGAAGGCCCAGGTGTAGAGTTCAGGCCAGGAGATTGTTACTGTGCTGGTCATTTGGGATAAATTATAGTGATCACTGAGTAAGTAGGATCTAGGGAAGAGCACTTGGCTAGATTCAGAGCTCATTAGCAATTCCACTGACTGGTTTATGATGCTGCATAGTAGTCCAGGTTATAAACACACTACTGAGGAGTGTTTTCAAGGTGCCAAATTGAAATTACTAAAACGGAACTGGTGGTTTGAAGTTATGATTGGCTGAAGCATATTTGATGCCATTAGCAAACATTCACTTTATTCATATAACGACATATCAACTGAATAATGTGAAAAGTTCTCCAAAAAAAACAAATCTGTTGCTTAGTAAACGAGAATTTTTTATTGCAACTGTTACAAAAGCCTTATTTGAACTAATAAATATTTTGGTGAAAAAAAATGATGCAAGGGAAAGGTCACTGGTTTAAAGTCCTGGACCTACTGCAAGTTTTTTTTCATGACCTGCACTCATCTGTTTGTTGTTTCTTCATCCCTCCTTCATACCACTTGTTCCTTTTCATTTTTGTACATACCAGTCAACAATAGTAAAAGCTTAGTACATTGTGGAAACCACCCAACAACATCCTACCAACCAACAACTATACCATAAGAACCCCTATCAACAGTTTAGCAACTGCTTAGGGACATTTAGCAGCACCATAGCAACAGCATATTAACACCTCAGAAACCACCTAGGAACACCATAGTACCAGTTAACAACCACTTGGTACCACCATAGCAATCACTTGGGATACCACCCAGTGCGACCACCCAGTAACACCTTATAACTACCCACCCAACTCTAAACCACTTTTTTAGGACCATAGCACCCAATGGAAACCACTTTATTTGTGCAATCATGCTAGACGTAGCAATGCTAATACCCCAGTAGCTGAACCATGAACAATTGTGATGCAGTTAACAGTGTCTACTGGCTCTGCGAAACCTGTCAAAAAGAAAATTAAAGAGATTTAACTATTTTCAACAATGACTAGATGCAAATGCAAGTGCTATGTTATGTTCACTGATACAGTTACATTTACCTTATGGACTTGTATGTTATACATTTTTGCCCATGCCAGTCATCTGTTGGTTGTTTTTTTCATCCTTCATCCCTCCCATTCACTCATTTCATTCATTTTCAACAATAGTAAATGCTTAGTACATTGTGGCAACCACCCAACAACATCTTCGAAACCAACAACTATACCATAAGAACCCCTATCAACAGTTTAGCAACTTCTTAGGGACGTTTAGCAGCACCATAGTAACGACATATTAACACCTCAAAAACCACCTAGGAATACCATAGTACCAGTTAACAAACACTTGGTACCACCCTAAGCAATCACTTGGGATACCACCCAGTGCGACCACCCAGTAACACAATATAACTACCCACCAACCACTTTGCAGCATCATAGCGTCCAATCCAATGAAAACCACTCCATCTGTGCAATCATTCTAGACATAGCTATGCTAATACCCCAGTAGCTACACCATGAACAATTGTGATGCAGTTAACAATGTCTACTGGCTCTGCGAAACCTGTCAAAAAGAAAATTAAAGATATTTAACTATTTTCAACAATGACTATGTTATGTTCACTGATTCAGTTACGTTTACCTTATGGACTTGTATGTTAGTATAGAAAAAATGGTCCATTAGTATGACTGTAACTTTTAGTAGTGTCCAATACAAAACAAAGGACTACCAAGGTTTATCAAAAAAGAAGCAAAAATAAACAAAGAAACAAACTAACTAAAGAAACAAAAACAAAAACTTACACAGTAAGTCAAGACTAAGGCTAAAACTAACAGAAATCACACGATAAAGCGGTGTAGAACATGACAGCGTCAAACAAAAAACACGACAGAGAACAAAGGAGCACATGAGGTATTTATACACAGGCACAGACAAGAGACACCTGGAGAAGGACTGAGAGGGTGGAGTTACAAATGAGACAGGCGGGGCTAAGGAGGAGACAAGCCCAAAAACTAAACAAAACAGAGCCATGTGCTCAAGGAGCACATGGACAAGAAAACAAAAAAAGAGAACAGTGGACAGGAGCAGACCCCCAAAAAAGGAAAAACACAAGACAGACGCAGGCTAAGGTTTGACAAAGACAGTGTCCAGGTGTTTTGTCAGACATACTGTAGGTGATAACCCTAGGTAGATAAGCTGGTTGAGTTCTGTGACCTGCTGCTAACGCCACAGTAGTGGTGGTGGGTGAGGCTGGTGGCTGGCATATTGCCAATGTTAAAGTTTGACAAATGGTTTCAGACAACAATAACTTTTACAAAGTTTTACAAAGTCAAGCTTGGCTGATTTACACTACTGTTACTGGTCTTTCTTTACATCGCAAAGACAGTGGTTGACGATGTTACTGTTAATCCTGGCCTAGATTTTGTAGATCCTATATTTACACATAATTTGTGAAAAAGCAATTAATGCTTTGTACAGATTTTTTTTTTTAATGTATTCTGTTTTGGATTGTTTAGTCTGGAATATATTAAACTCAACACAGATGCTCTGAAACATTATAATTTTATGATAAAAAAGTTAATTACTCTATCTGTCGTGTTGCATATTTTATCTGTTTAAATGCAGGCATGTGAAGCAAGGCCTCACACACAAATATATATCATTCTTAACTGCGATACAGCAGTGATACGCTTCAGTGAACTTTAGGAGAAACAGTCCTCTGACTGAGCGCCCAGTTAAAGTTCAGCTTAGCAGAACTCGTACGCTCATAAGAGTTAAAAAAAAAAACTGTTTTTGTGGAGAACACTGCGAACACTTGCTTGTTTACTATTTTCATGACTAATCAGTTTTGAAACAAAGTATTTATAGGGATTCCTCAGCATATTTGTGGTTGGAGTGAAAGTTCTAGGTCAATTATATCACTGTTCTCCGCCTCTGTCACTCTACATATCTTCCTAATTGACCTTTCCCAACACTTCTCTTTAGAGCCAGTCCTCCAGTCTTCCAACTGGCTGGGTTCATGTGTGTGTGTGTGTGTGTGTGAAAGAGAGAGAAAGAGAGAAAATAGAGAATATTTGTTTTTTGCCTTCTGTGCTCTGTAATGTATTGTTTTTTTTAGGTTGCCATAGTAAGAGCTGGCCAGGGACTACAGGCTTATTTACGGTTGTTTTCTGTTGATTAATGAGCATTGTCCCTGTCAACTAAATAAAAAAATAAAAAATAAAATGGGACTAGAAACATTGGGTGCCATTTCTGTCCCCAGAAAATACATGTATAAATGCGTACACAAAAAAACATTAAAATACATTTTATTATTACGCATATAAAAATATTAAGTAATTAAAAACATAAAAAAACTACTTAGAACACTGAAAAAATAGCATTTGTTATCTGTCCCCACTCTCTAACTATAAATTTTACCATGAAATATAATTAATAAAATCCTTCAGAGATGTATTTTTGCTTTGCATTGTTGTGTGATTCCAAACATTATATATATATTTTTTAATATTTAAGTTAAAATAACACATAAGTAAAATAACACATTTTAGTTGTATTCCTGTGTTTCACTCAGTCCTGTTACCATAACACATTACCCCTGAATCTGAAACATTTGGAACATTCTACAAGTCATATCTACAACAGGAAGTGACATCAGCTGGTTGGTTTTTCTGTATATTTGATCTTGATCTTAGTAATTATGACTAAGGAAGTCAATCTCAACATTTTGTCCTGTTACCTTAATTAATTCATATGTTCTCAGTATCCTCATGCTATTAGCATAGCCGCCATTTAGCTGTTTTTCATGTTTTTGCTAATTCTATGCTAAAACCTCATTCCTGTTACTTTCAGTCCTGTTACTCACAACAAGTAACAGGACTGAGTGCCAGTAACAGGAGTGAGTGCCAGTAACAGGAGTGAGTGCCATTAACAGGAGTGATTTTTTGTCATAAATATCAATTATTTGAACATGCAGTCAACCATTTCTTTAAAATAAAGACTTTCTTGAGGGAAAATCAAAGGAATTAGTGGACTTGTGTTTAAACATGCTTTGGCTTAGAAACCTAAGTTTGACCAGTACATGTTTTAAATAGTTAAATGTGTGTGTTATTAGATTCAGAGTTGATAAAATATAAATAATAAGTTTACTTTAAAAGAGTGGCCCTTTGACCTCTGTTTTTTTTTCACCTGCCCCCTGTCCACTTCTGCTCTCAACCATATTCACCATCTTGTGTTGGAAAGACAAATGTAATCAGGGCTCTGCCTTCCTTTAACCCATCTGTGCACTCAACACACACATAAACACTAGTGAGCACACATGGCCGGGAGCATGCAACACCAATGGGAGCGGTGGAAGTTAAGGGCCCAGCAGTAAATGCTTAGTAGACCTTGTTATCAATGACCCAGTCCTGTCTCCCCATGTCTGCCCATTAGTGAGAGAATCTATAGCTGATATAAAGACTGGGATGCACCTCGACCAATGAAAAAAGAAAACAGCTACATGAAGTGTCTGGAAAGAACTTAAAGAACTCACTCCTCAGCCTATCATTATAGAAAGTAGCAACTTATTCATACAGCCGTCAACAAGAAGCGCCAAGCAGTTACACTGAAATATAGAATATATAGGATCACCCATGGGGAAGGTAGCCTAGGGGTAGCCCAGTGTTCCTCAGCCTTTGCCCTCAAGGCCTACTGCCATACACATTGTATTGTAATAACACACCCCCTGCTTTAGGCTGTTAATGAGCTGGTTAGTTTGGTCAGGTGTGTGGAGAGCAGGGAAAACAGTGAAAAGTGCAGGGCAGCGGACCTCCAGCACCAAGGTTGAGAAATACTGGCCTTGGGGGAGAGAGGTGACAACACAATGATGGCTAACGAGAGCAGGAAGATAAACCAAACATGCATAAAGGTGGGTTAAGTGTGAATTTTACTCAAAATACAATGCATATATATGTGGGGGAAAGAGATACACACATATTTTGTTTTTTGGGACATGATCATAAAGTGCTACCTCAGTGTATGGTTTGCAAATACCCACATCTGTTTAAGTTGTGAGGTGTTATATTGTGAGTGATGCTTATTACTGGCCAGTGTGCTCACGGCAAGGCAATGTTAACAAACTAAATGAGGCCTGATGGATAGTACATTGGGTAGGCATTTGAAGGTCTCATTCCATTGTTTTTTCATTCATTTTAAAATGTCTAGTCTGTTTTTTGTGGAAAATAAAGTGCTCCGGTGATCAAGAATAACGCTGCTTTAGTCTGGTGGAGGAGTGAGCGGGGAAGAACAGTTTGGCTCTTGCTCATGAATATTCATACATACAAACATATCTCCTCTCTAATTGGCTAACAGCACTGCAACTGCCAGTGAGACGGACAACAGTTTTAAACATTTTAAATAAAGACATTTTTACACTAATAACAGTCTTTGCAATGTCATATGTTACTTTACAACATGTGTAATGCCCTGCTAAGTGCAGTTGTCCACTGACCTAGTCTCAGAGTCTCTGTAAAATGCAAAATTTTCCTATATAATCCTATATAAACACACAGAGGTGGGTAGTCCAGGTCCAGAAAAGAGAATTGGTTTAAACATTCACCTAACTATCTCAATTGTACATCGCTGGTGGTGTTCCATAGACAAATTCTAACCATTTGTTCCTTAACTCTGAATAACTGGGTAAATCCTATAACACTGATGTGATATTTGCACAAATAACACAGGAAGAAACTGCCATGATTCTTCCTAGCACTGTTAACTCCTATCTGATGAGACATGTTTCTGCCTGCCTTCAGTTCTGCCTGTGGGCGGTCACGAGCCGAGGTGGGCGAGGCCATAAATACTAATTAACAGGATGACGTAAACGCGGTGCTTTTCCTGATCGACTCGTTTTTCTGAACATTTTCTTTTATAGTAGCTGCTGCATTTTCATGTGCAGCATCATATACAACTGACATCTTTAACATTTCTTGATCCACTGTCATACATGTGTACTGTGAATACATCATAGAATTATTTATCACCCACAGTGGTCCTAGTTGGAATTGTCTGTGTGACCCACACAGAACAGACACCTTACACAACATACAGTATATCTGCAGGTCAGTGCTTTAACATCCATGGGACACAAACTAGTTCTAGTTTCATGACATGTCGCATGTCAGAGCAGTTGAATTTAAAGCAAAAGCAATATTTGTGATTCAACCTGAACATGTTAAGGGTTCTGTAAATCTGTGGAAGTCATGCAGCTCAACCTCACACTGGCAATAAAGTGAGAAAGTACTTTATTAGTAAGAACTTTTTATATTTATGTAAGCATTAAAAATATTATACTCTAAATGATTTCACTCACATTGTTATGATAAAAACTGCATTGTACAAAAAAAAAATATTATATTATTCACACATTTATTTAATTCCCTGACGCTGAATAAAACCGGGTGGTGTGTGTGACACACTTGTGTTTGCGCCTGGTTGCCAGGCGTTGTGTGGTCGAGCGAAACACAGGCCAGGTTGCTGGGGATTATGGGACTTAGCTCTCATGTACACACAGCACTCCAGGGATGCTGTGGTGTTGGCTCCTCAATGTGTTTACATTGTAATTAAGGCTTAATGGGCCCGTTTAGACTCGCAACCCCCCTCTAGCCTCTGGGCCAAAGTTCCTTCAACCCCACCTCCCAGAGATAAACTGCCTCCATATTTACCCCTCCTTTCCAGGAAAAAACACACAGTCGTTTTTAATCATCTGGCCTCTGCCCTTGCTGTGACATTCACGTCTGGAAGAAGCTTCTTGGTTCTTTGTTTGTGAGTGTGAGTGTGTGTCAATTAGCCATATCTGGTCCAGCAAGTGTGAGGTCCAACGACTTGAAGAAAAAAAGGAAAAAAAAACGCAGGAGAAATTTGCATGTTTGCCTATGAAGCACACCTGTCCACCAAACGCTGTTTGTTTGTGTAGCAGCACCTGGCCAGGCCTCATGAGGAAGCGGAGCAGCCGTAACAGAAGAAACCCACCTGTTAGCTGGCCTGCTACCCATTACCCATCTCCCTCCTCTCCCCTCTCCCCTGCGGGATCAACCGTCCAGAAGGCCTCGCCAGCCGTCCGTCCCGGCTCCCCTGACGAGTCCTGCCAATGCCCCGCTCCAGAGAGGCTAGCTGGGTTGACAGTTCAGACTGGACTGGGGTTTGCTGATGGAGTCTGTGACTGGATGGATTGTGGTACACACAGGATCTTATCTGGTTGGACCATATGTTAGCATAAGGGTAAGCCCCGTGTGGAGTTTTTAATTTGAAATTATTCTGAGTTTCCAGATAATTAGGTACACTTACATTATATACTTACCTCTTTGTCCTCTCCTGTCTTTAGTTTCTAATAGATGCACTTTGTACAGTAATGGGAAGTTAAAGACGACTCTTCATTTGTGCCAATCATTTATTATTTTTAGTTTAATTATTTACGTATATATGATTTTTGGTCTCAAGCTCTTGACTAGCATAGGGTATGTTTTTCTAGATTACCAGCTCTTGTATCATCTCTATTAGCAGCATTGTGGTTGGTTTGGTAATTGGACAGAAAAGACCTTCCAAACCAAACAGTTTGTGTATCTAAACCCCATTAAAAACTGCTGGAATGTAATCAAGAGGAAGATGGATGGTCGCCAGCTGTCAAACTAAGTTGAGCATCTTTACTTTTTGAGTCAGGATAAGGTCACCCAAAAATCAGTGTGAAAGACTAGTGGAGGGCATGCAAAGACACACCATATAATTACTTGAATTTACTTGAATTATATTTGCACTGAACTACAAGGAGCACTATCAATAAACGTAAATTTTCTGGTCTATTTTCATACATAAGGCACACCAGATTATAAGGCGCATTTTATGCGACATTAGTAAGGAACAGGGGTGTAGCATGTACATGTTTTCCATTTAGTTCAGCAGGTCTGTAAACATGTAAAGCTAAATTAAGTAAAAACAACTGTAATTCTTAAAAAAAAAAAACATTTTAAATGAGTCAGACCAGCCAAACGAATGCTGGATGTTAATCTACACAGATTTCTCTCCTGAAAACTGTTTATTTGGGTGAGTAAAGCGCTTCTGTTTATTTACAGTAAGCTTAGATTTCCACTAAAGCTGGAGCAATAGCATTAGTGGCTAACCGCTAACACTTAGCGGGTAAAGCCAATGCTGCTCCAGCAGTGTTAGCCAGGATTAGCAGCAAGCTACAGGCCTATGATACTGACCTCTGAATTGCCAGAGCTAGCACTTAGCATGATTAGCTGTTAATGCTAACACTGCTAAAGTAAACTGAATCTTCTGTATAATACTGTACTACAGAGTGGCTTTACTGCTCCTTAATACCTGACAGGTAAAATTCATACATAAAGTGCACTGGATTTTAAGGCACACTGACAATTTCTGTGAAAATTAAAGGATTTTAAGTGCAGCTTATAGTGTGAAAAATACAGTAGTTTAAATTACAAGACAGTAATTTCTAAGCAGGATTAGATAAGAGGTGATCCACTTGCAGAAGGACAGCAGAGTTGGTTCAAAACTGAAATTGAAAAAAATATATTAAAAAGATAAAAGGTAAAAGATAATGTAACTTCAGTCAACCATGCAAGAAGTTGTAGATGATTAAAACCGTCACATAAAATAAACAGTAATTAGTGCTTACAGCTTTATGAAATCAAAAAATTCTGAAACAGTAAAGTCCAAAGCTCAGAATGCATTAAGTGCATTTGTGATTGCTTTGATTAGTAAAAGTAAGAAAGTAAAAATTCAACCAGCATTGCTCACATCATATATTTATATCATGTTGTTATATTAATAAAAGCACATTCTATATCTCATAAACAAAAACTAATTTACATGTATCTAGTACCTAGTAACTTTTTCTCTGCAATTAAACTCCTACAGTTTCACCAGGAACAGATATGTTATTTGTCCAAATGTTTGTGGACACCTTTATCATAACTGTGCTGACATGAAATGCATGAAAATGCACTCACATAGCTGATGTTATTCCTATAGAGAGATATTGCCAATAAAACAGGTCTCTGGAACAGATACATACGAACCTATCAGCACCATGTCTAGGTATAAAACCTCCCAGCATTGAGCTGAGGTTCTGTACAGCATTCAGCTCTCAGTGAAGCAGTTACCTCCAACAAACAGACAACTGAAAGTGCAGCTATATGAAAATAAACAGATGTGTTCTTTGAGCAACAGATAAAACACTGGCTATAAGAGTGCAGGTGGTTAGCATGTGTTCAGTAGAAGCTATATAAAGAATTCACCAGCCAGGTCATTATTTAAGATGGTTGTATGTGTTGTGTTTACAAAACAACTGTGAGGACTGAAACTGTCTGAGAACAGCAACAAGTTCTGTTTTATTAAACAGGTTTAGCATGCTAGCCAGGCTAATTTGCTGTTTAAATGCAGGCAAACACAAAATCTTAAAAAAGACTTTGCCAGCTATTTTTACAAAAAGATTTGTGTTTCATTGGTTTAATGATGGGTAAAAATGACTCAGTCGGTAGAGCATGAGACTCTTAATCTGAAGGTCGTGAGTTCGAGCCCCACGTTGGGCGCCAGATTTTGTCGTTTACCGCTGTCTCTTTGCTGTGAAGATGCTTGAAGATGAGGAAGAAGACACCGCAGACATTGCCTTAAGTGTAATACAATTATTTATTACAAAGACTAAGACAATATCTTCAAGGCTTCCTAGGCCAGCCTTGGAGAGAGATGTTTCCCGATTCTGATGTCCCCGCTCTCTCTCCAAGTCTCGTGGTCTAAACAGTTTATATAGCTTTCCACAGTCACTCCTATAGCTCTCATACCAAAACCACCCTATGTTCCAACCATCCCATGTATAGCTTCACCATATATGGAGACATGACCTTTTTAAAAAGTGGCATTGACCCCTCATGTGACATTCCAATCATATATAAACATGGACTTCTCAGAATAGTTCACCTGGACACATGAACCCATCTAGGCTAAAGGTCATTGTTCTTCACAAACAAGAAGGGACAAACATAAAATACATATGCCGAAAATATACGTCAGCAGCATTGTGGTTGGTTCAGTAAGTGGCCAGAAAAGATCCACCAGACCAACCTATTTGTGTACCTGAACCCCATTTAAAAAAAAAAACAGTGTAAAAGTAATTAAGAGTGTAATTAAGAGGAAGATAGGTTGTCCTAAACCATCAAACATTAATGTTTGTACCAATAAGTCACCCAAAAGCAGTGTATAAGACTGGTGGAGGAGAACACGCCAAGATGTATGTGATTAAAACTGTGATTAAAAATGAATTGTTTTTTCCACCAAATAATGATTTCTGAACTCTTAAAATTTTAGTATGATTGTTTCGAAATAGATATAAACTTGTTTTCTTATTTAATTATTATTATTTAAGATCTGAAAGCACTGCAGCTTTTTCATTATTTTGACTATTTCTCATTTTCTGCTAATAAATGCTGTAGATATCAATATTTTAATTGGAAATTTGGCAAAAATGTTGTCAGTAGTTTATAGATCTTTTTTTCCAGAACTGTATATGAATATAATATTCATAACATTGTGTCCACTCTCCAGTCAGGAATTCTACTATGTTCAGTGTGAAAGAAATTGAATTTTAGTTCGAAGCTGCTACTCTAAAAAAAAGGTAAGAAAAGGGTTTTCATGAGGGAAGACCTAATTTGTTTATTTGATTGTATTTACATTTTTCTAGTATTTAAGTCATGGTTCCCTGAAATGTCCATATGTGAATGTGACTATATACTATAAGTTACTTGTTTGTTAGGAAAAGCAAACAAATACTCTTTGTTCAACAATGGGAAGGAAAACCATAAAAACACTGAACTAATATTATGTATGTGATTGACAGTTCTTAGCACAGTAGTGACACCAACATGCTATCATAAGGTGTGAGTGTATCAGCTACAGTAGCATCAGTGTAGCTGATTTACAGTTGGTCAACTGTCAATTTTCATGTTTATGAAAAAATGCAAAAAGAGCAAAAATAGTAGATAAGGTTAAAAAAAATGATACAGGATTCTTGGATTATGAGCCTAATAATTATTTCTTTACAGTTGCCAATAAACAATTACTATTGCCAGTAGTCTGGTTTGCCATGCACACCCACGCAAGCACACACACACACATACAGAATATTTTTTCAACATGCTGTCATTGGCATGCTCTTCTTCCTACTCTCTCTTCGTTTCTCCATTCCTCTCTTTCATCCTTTGTTCCCAAACCGTGCATACACTTGTCCACTTCCCTCAAGGGGAAAAATATGATTGAGAATTGAACGTTTTCAGGCTTTTTGTTGTTGTTGTTTTTCTTTGTCTTTTTCCGTCTCTTTTTTGTACCTGCATTTGGAGCTGTGCTGCTTGTAGCTAATTACCTGCTATTTTCTTCCTGTCAGTAGGCCCTCTGTGTGATACTCCAGCTCACGCACACTTTGTGCCCTCTCTCCTCCTCTTCGCACACACACACACGCACGCACACACACACACACACACACACAGCGTCTTGTCTTATTCCTCCTTCTTGAGTGTGATCACACTCGGGCTGTAGCTCTGACAGCATTGAAGGTGGGGGAGAAATCCTAAGGAGGCAGCGGTATGAACAGGCAGGTGTGTATTAATGAGGTAGACGTATGAAGAAGAGAAGGAAGACAGAAAGAGAGAGGGTGAGAGAGAGAGAAAGGGAGGATATAGAATAAAAGCTCCAGAATATCAGATTTTCCATTTATGTTTACAAGCATTTCGTAATTGGTCATCATCCCACACTGGTATACAGTTATTATAATAAATTTCATTAACTTACCACAGAAATCTGGGAATTGACTGGAAATTAACATTACTGTTTCAGCAAATCATATGCAAATATTTTAATGTGGAAATACAGCTCTGTAAAAAAAAAAGAGACCACTTGAAAATGATGAATTTCTTTGATTTTACCAAATTGAAAACTTCAAAATATAATTAAGAGGAAGATGGATGATCACAAGCCATCCAAACCAAACTGAACTGCTTGAATTTTTGCAACGGTAGTGAAATTAAGTTATCCAAAAGCAGTGTGTAAGACTGGTGGTGGAGAACATGCCAAGATGAATGAAAACTGTGATTAAAAAACAGGGTTATTCCACCAAATATTGATTTCAGAACTCTTTAAACTTTATGAATATGAACTTGTTTTATTTGTATTATTTGAGGTCTGAAAGCTCTATTTTTTATATTTCAGCCATTTCTCATTTTCTGTAAATATATGCTCTAAATGACAATATTCCTATTTGGAATTTGGGAGAAATGTTTTTTTCAAACATATAACTATAAATAGCAAAATCAGAAAAACTGATTCAGAAGCTGAAGTGGTCTCCTAGTTTTTTTCCACAGCTGTATGTGAAAGGTAAAAATGGGCAAAACACCCAACAGAATACAAAAACCTTTAAGAAATATATAGACAAAACCTCATTATCACTAAAGGTTGTGCCTAGACAGTGCAAAAACCCGGAAGTCAGTCCAAAAAATATTCAGTAAAATCGAACCCAGAATCAATTATGAACATTTCCTGAAACACAAGTTAAAAAAGTAATACTTTAGGATAATTCTGACACTTTAATAACTCAAGAAAAATACTTTCTACATTTTTTTCAAATTACATTTGGGAAAAAAAAACTCTGAGCACAAATTCAAAAGGAGATTAATACTTTGCCAATACACTACAAATATATTGCAAACTGAAACACTGCACTCAAAACTAGGAGTGGGCAATATGGTCCCAAAATAATATCATGATATTTCATGGTATATTTGCGATAACGATACTCCTGATGATATGACAAAACACTGAATTAAAAAATATTTCACTAATACACCCCACTGCAACAAAATGAGAATTACATTTTATTATTGCATACAATATGATATGGCACACCTCTAACTGAGATATTAAACTGAGATATGAGTAGGCACACCCCTACTCAAAACCATGCTTTTTCTTCACAAAACTGATTCCTTCCACCAAAACAATACAACACAGCTCTTTTATGCTAAACTCTTACAGAGAATCATATCACCACCGATGTAGTAATTTAATAATAAACATTCTAAAAAAAAATAGCAATGCAGCTCTGCACTGTACAATCATTAAACTAAAATAGAGCAACAACAATAACATAATTTACTTTCCTCTACTCTTACACTTCTTCAAGCTCTGCAGCAATGATGGTAGTACTCATGCATATATTTTTCCATGCATAGCTTTTTGGCAACAAACACTATAAGTGGGTCTGGCGTAACACTAAGGATGAGTACGCAGAAAAACACATCATGCCCACTGTTAAGTATAGGGGAGGATCAGTGATGCTGTGGGCCTGTTTCTCCCCCAAAGGACCTGGGAACCTTGTAAGGACACATGGGATCAGGAACAGAATCTGGTGGCCTCTGCCTGAAAACTGAAGAGGGGTCGTCACTGGGTCTTCCAGCAAGATAATGACCCTAAACATGTGGCCAAGTCTAGTTTTAGGAGAAGATTAAGTGCTGCATCGTTGGCAAAAGGAAGTTCTATCACCAGGGGGGGGCAATAATTGTGGCACACATGATTTCATTAAAAAAATGTATTTTTTATTGTGTGATTTTTTTTTTCCCAACAAATAAAGGCACCTGGATCAAAGCTTAGATTGTTTTTCTCATTGTTTGCATTGTTGTTCTATATTATATTTTTAAAAAACAATAAGAACACTTCTTAATCAGGGGTGCCAGTATTTATGGAGGGCGCTGTATGTATGTATTTATATATATATATATGTGACACTAGCAGTCGCAGACAATTGGAAATAGTAAAATACGGCATTCAGGTGAAACTCCATGACTGAAAGGAAGTAAAGGTTATGGTTTATATATAACTGTACTGATATGCTACCCATATTAATGCTGATAGGGGTGGCAATAAGAAAGAATAGATGAGACTGTAGGATTCTATCCATGCCCCTGCTCTCTAAAAATGTTCTGCACTCCTCGTTCTCTCTCTCTCTCTCTCTCTCTCTCTCTCTCTCTCTCTCTCTACTTTCTCTCTCTCTCATACACACACACACACATACACACTCGTTGTCATTCTCTCCCTTTGCTCCTTGGCTTGCTCCTGTGGCTGATTTGAATAATTCAGCACAACTCGGGTATTCTCCAGGGCGCCATTCTCTCTCTATATGGCAAAAGAACGAGAGACAGGGAGGGAGGGAGGGAGGGAGGGAGAGATAGAGGAATGAGGGAACAGGAGGAAGGGAGGGAGGAAGAGAGAGAGGGAGGGCAAGAGCCAGAGTAGAGACGGGGCCTTGCCTGCTTGCCTGACTGTGTAAATCAGTCCTAATGAGGCAGCGAAGGAGCAATCACACACACTCGCACATGCTTTCATATCTTCCGGCAGCCTCCGGTATCGACTAGCTGATAACCACCTGACCTCCACCTCCATCTCCTGCTGCACTCTCCCTCCTTTCCCTTCTTCTCCTCTGCCTCAGAACAGTTCAATATAGCCTCTATGCTAACATGGCATTCGATACCATCCATACTGCTCTAGCATGTGTACCAAACACTTCAGAGCAACTATGGCATGCAGAAGTGTCACCACTGAACATTCGTTTTCTTACAAACTGCTATAACTGCTACTATAGCTGATACAGCCTTTCGTATTGTACAGTCATGTGGAGATATTACGACTATCTTATGACCATTAAAATCTATGCCTTTTTTTTTAAATATAACCAAACATACATAAGTTTAAGCTTCATATGAACAGTATTAAGAGATGGAGCTTAAATAATTAAACTACAGTCTCTGAAACAGGCTGTGAAAAAGTTTTTTTCCTATTTGTCCATGCAGGATTCTTTCAGCTGTGTGATGCTTTCAATACAGTGTTTGTATAAATGATACAGTGATCGATAATTCAACTTCGGACTGGATTCACCTGAAACCCGAGTCTGTGCAGTAGAGACCAGAGGAGGGAGAAAGACTGTGGAGAGCAGCCTACTCATTTAAATAACCCCGCCCCTGAGAGCTGCCTCCACAGAGCTATACACAGTCTATAGTCCCTCCCATACAGTCATTGGTCCCACCCCGGCTAGGTGTAACCCAGCCCTTTTACAATAACCACACCTTCTTGAATAGAGCTGAATAACGTTTTAAAAAACGAATTCTGTGGGGATATAAAAATGTGACAGTATAAGCAGAGGTTCCACTAACTGTTGCGTTTAAATAATGGAGGTAGAATTACAGTATATTGGAACAAAAAACGTGATTGAAAGTTGTCTGTTTTGCAATTGAAACCTATAGGGATGGGTGGGGTTACACAGCTTACTGAAACCGAACAGCAGGGGGCGCCCGACCTGTAGTGGCTTCACTTTTGAGAGACGATGCTCTGTCCAGCTATATACAGTATATGGTGAAACCCATTGACACAACTAAAATGTGTATTTTAACTTAAATATTAAGGATTTATTAAGAATTTTTTTTAAGCATAGACAGGACAGGTAATAAATGCTTTTATTTTTTGAATTATATATCTTACTTTTGTAATTAGGTCAATGTACAAGACATTATTCTTAATAATAAAATGTATTTTAAAGTTATTTTGTGTGCACATTTTTATACATGTAATTTCCTGAGGACAGAAATGGCACCAGTTCTGTGGAATACGCCTTATACATTTATGAAAATCTAATGTTTGTTTCCCATAGGCATCTAAAGCTGAGTTCCAGATTTCCCTGCTGTAATGCAGTTTTTATAATATATAAAACATATGAATGTAACCTTGAAAATCCCTGCTTATCTGTACCACTGGTTTTCATTAAACTCTGTACCGTGAAAAGCCTATAAGCTAAACACAGCATAGACTAAGTTGCAATGGACCTTGTGTGTTTTTCGCAAGGGGGCAGGGGTTTCAATATTTGAATATATATATTTTTTTACAAATAGGTGTATGTAGTGCCTCAATCCACAGTGTTGGGCAAGAACAGAGCTCAGTGTCTGTCTAAAACCTGGTAGCCTCCACAGATTCTCCATGACTAAAGTCTTCACTTTGTATTGATTCCCTTCATCCCTGAAAGCTCAAATTTAATAACGTCATAAGAGAGGATATTAAACATTTACTGGCCTTGTTTACTGGAGTTTGCAAGCCATGACACGGTGCTGTGCAAAAGCTATCTCGACAGAAAAAGGAGGCTTACAGTGTGAAGTGCAAAAAACAGGTGAAATAAACTCCTTTTTAGAATGAAGGAGGATAAATGCCCTAATGATTAAAATCCCCCCTTATTTTTATAACGTAGTGTATGTGTAATGTAGATGATTAAATATAGATGAAGTCTGGTCTGATTAGACACTGGGTTTTGTCACAGAAGGGCATAAAATGCTTCTCCCACTCTTAGAGGCTAATTTTGGGTAGTGTACCTCTTGCTGAGAGATTATTTATTGCTAGACTTGCCTCTAGGACGCAATTCAAGACATAGTGCATATTGTGACTTTGAGAGGAGACGCATTATTGCACGGAAAACATTTTGTTAATGAGTGTATTTTACTTTATTAACATCTACATTTAAATGAACTGATACTTTGACAACTTTCAGGTGAATATCTATTATATGCAACTAAACTCTAAGATAAATGAAAATAATTCCCTATGGAATCTTACCATAACCCCAATCAACTCTGTCAACTCTAAACCTTTACCATAATCCTAAACTAGAATCTCTTCTAAAAAACGTATGCTACACTTAAACATGACTTTATATTTAACCCTAGACCTACCCCTAACCCCCTAACTCCAACAGTAACTGTGAATCAACCATAAAACCTTAAAAATGTAGACTAAACCTTAAATCTGTTCTTAAATCTAACTCAAAATATATGTATAACCTTGATTCAAACCAGAACCAAACTTTAAATCGACAATCATTCATTAGATAATAATTTACATTCAAATTAGAGTCCAGTTGCATTTAACCTACTGAGACCTGGATTGTTGCTTGGTGTGCATTTTTATTTTCTCCTAGCTATTTGGGATTAGTAGATTAGATAGTAGTAGATAGATAGTGGGTATTAGTGGGATTTAAAAAAACAACAGTAGTTTATTTTAACATTTAAACATGATCCTTTTAGCTTTCTACAGTAACTAAAAAAAGCTTGTTTTTCTCTAGACTGGCTGTAGAAACTTTTGACTGGGATTCTTGCCATCTTGTTTTCAATTAATTAAGTGTAATGTTAACATTTGACCACTAGATGGTACAGGCAGTGTCCCCATATGAAGCCAAAGGGTCCATTAGGTACTTACCAAAATATAACATTTTTACTTTAATTGCAAAAGCATACAAATCTTACATTTATACTGTTTTCTAGAATTGTAAAACTAATCTTAGATATTTAATTGAATATTAAACTAAATGGTAAAATCCTGCTGGTTGTAGTAGTATATGTACTGTACTTTTATATCATCAGGGTCAGATCAAATTTTATTTACAAATATATTTATATTTTTGCACACACAGAACTAAATAAATAGTAAATAAATAGTTGAAAAATTATACAGAATAAAACAATAAAAAATATAAAGACATTTACATTTTTTTCTGCTCTTACAAAATGTTGTTTCCAGTAATAATCCAATAGTTCTTAGTGAACTGGGCCAAGTTGTATTTCAGGTCATCGGGTTTCACTTCAACCAAAAGTTGCTCTCAATCTCCTAAACACAAGCAGCTCACCGAGCAGAACACTGCTGCTTCCCTCAGGACCTCGGCTGAAGAAAAGTGAAATGATCTTGAGAAATGGCGTTTAGGTGGAACTGGTTTGGATGAGCACAGAGGAGGAACAGGAGTAAGAAGGATTGGGGAGAGAAGATGAGTCCTGGTCCAGCAGCTTATGCCAACTGCTGGCGTGGAACGGAATGTTCAGCATTCACGTTTGACCAAGAGAAAGCTATAAACAGGGAATCATTTATCGCACGTGTTTGATAAACAGTGCTACTCCCCTCATTTTGTCACTGAAGTCCCTCCTGGTTTCACACGCCCTGACAATAACACTGACTTTAGCAAGAAGGAACGCTGTGAATAAACAAGAGATAGAAAATAGGATCAGCTAGTTTTCCAACTTGTGAGAAACACAGTGTAGTATACATTTTGGACCGGTTGTGCACCATCATACTAAGGCAAATTGGGGTGTGATTTTTTTTAGCTGCAGGGTCAAAATACAGTATTTTTTAAATTGTTTTTATGAGTAAACAATGTGCTCAAAGTGAAGTTATGGCTATATTATTTGTGTTTTTTATTTAATAATGGGACCGGTCTGGAAAATCTGTATTTGGGTTTGAATTTAGTCTTCTTTTTTATTTAATTTGAGTAAAATATAGATTTAAAATATTAAATAGAGAAAGAAAATGCTATAGAATGAACAGTAAAGGACAGAGCCAACACAGAGTTAGCAAATAAGAAAATAATATTTGCTCATACATCCTACAACATAGATTCCAGACAGTTAATCATAAAATATGATTTACAAGTGTCCCTAAAGTTGTTTTGGGGGAATCACTACACACTGATGGTGAGCGTCAGAAACTGGTGGGCACGCCCATTATGCAAATAGATTGGTCAGAAGCCAATGAAAAAAAGCTGCTAATGCCAACAGATTAAAAACTGCCAACAGACAAACAGTTTTTAGGAGAGAAATCTGTGTAGATTAACATCCAGTGCTTGTTGATTTTCTTTTTAAGAATTACAGTTTTATTTACTTATCTTAGCTTTACTTAACTTAGTTACACCCCACCACCACTCAGCGGTGAGATCTGCTGAATTAGAAGGTAAACATGGCGACACCCCTGTTCCTTACTAGTGTCGCATAATATGCCTTTTAATCCGGTGCGACTTATAGTGTGGAAAATATGGTAATTTAATTGAGTTTAATCAAATTGTGGGTTTACAGGTTTTATTTTGTGGGTTTTATTTAAAAAAAATACATAAAAATGTCTACTGTGCTGATCAAAATCAGACCCAGCTTTTGCAGAAGCTTGATGTTTTTACATCACTTCCTGTGTGCATCATTTTTAAATGTCCTAAAAAAAGCTTCCAGATTTTGTTCAGAACAAGAGCTGAACGACTGTAATACTTCCCAAAGGAGGTTTTACTTAGTTCTGTGAATGCAGATGTTTTCCCTATTCCTTTTTATTATAAAACTGTAAACAAAAAATCATATTCAAAATGTCAGACATTTGTATTGTTCCATTTTTAAGCTTCATGTTTTTGGGAATAACATAATAATCACACAACAAACATATTATGTTTAATTTTTTTTCATTTCTTTTTCTGGAATTTTTACTACTCCTTCATAGAACGGATGCTGTGTTGGTGTTCATTTCTGGTGTGATGGTATCTGTGGCCACAGAAAACACAGGTACTCCCCTAACTGAATACAATCTAGACATATGTCAACTGTAACTGTGACGTTCATTGCTATCTTGGCCAATGTGTGTATAGCCCTGCTCGTTACACACACCGCAGTGCACAAACCCAACTTTAACAATTTTACATTAACAATAAACAGAATACAAAATAAAATAAATAGCAATCAGCCAAAGGGAGCATGCTGATAGAGCCTATACTCTATATCTCAAAAAAAAAAAAACTTTTATTCCTATTGTATCGAGCTTGAAGATCTTCTTACACAGTTTGCAATACACATTGTACTGATTGCCTTGAACTGGATTTTCCCACCGTACAAAATTTTGTTTTTTTTTAACAAATTTTTTATTAAACTTTTAAATGCAATGTGTAAAAAAATAAAACCCAAATTTTGTTTACTATGTATATATAGCATTGTTAAGAAATTAGGGAGATGATTTTAAGATTATTTTCGTACTTAAGTGAGGACCTAGATGCAGGGTAAGTTTGTGTGTGTGTGTGTTCCAACATCTGCACAGCAGCTGTAGCGTTTTGGGTTGAAGAGGCCAAAGAGTCAGTTTGAAGTTAGAGAAGACTTCGGCCTCATGCAGAAAATGTTGAAAAGGCAACCATGGGAAAAACATGTATGTGTAGAAGTTTTATGGTCGTCTGATGAAGAAACTTCATTTTTGTGTAAAACTCCTAATCCTGAAAGTTCTACTAATATCAGGGTACCACAATAATTGTACAGAACCTCTACAGAACTTGAGTGAAATATCTGGTTACCACATTCACATGAACCAATAGAAATATAGTAAAAATAAAAAAAACTTATTCAAAACAAAATAATTCCAGATAATTCTAGATTTATTTTGCATCAACAAATTAGTTGACATTATATGACTTATTGTATTTTACACCCTGTAAGGCATATATATATACATATTATAAGGCGCACTATCAATAAACGTCTATTTTATGGTCTATTTTCATAGATAAGGCGCATTTTAAGCAACAATAGTAAGGAATAAGGTTGTCTTCTAATTCAGCAGGTTTTGCCACTTAGGCAGAGAAAAGTGCATTCATTTACTTACAGTAAGCTTAAATTTCCAATAAATAAGCAGAAGCACTAGCCGCAGTTAGCAGCACTTAGCGCTAGTAGCGCTAGACTGAGGAAATCTGAGTGTTCTACTGTTACCATTTAAACATGGTAACAACACTAGACTAACACTAGGTGCTTACCAATATTTTTTTTCTTCTGAAACAGTATATTTATGGCAAGATGGATGTAAAAGAGTAATTAACAATGTTATTCAGTATTATTAAAAAATATCAAAACAACTGTTGTACTTCCAAAAGGAAGTGTCTGTTTGCAATTCTAACCAGGAACAATAAATGATATAAATGAATAGTTTGAACGGATATGGGTAACATATATTAGGCTACAAATAAAGAAGTATCTTATGCAACATGCTTGATGTCTTGGCATGAAGTTGTGGAGGTTCCTAATGGAGTCCTGTTATAAATTCATCCCACAAAGCTTAAATATTCCAGTAAATTTCCAGGAAGGGAATAATGCATCGAATATCATCCCACACATTTACAATCAGGGATGGGTCTGGCAGTGCAGCTGGTCACGGCATGGTAACTGTATCTTCTTTAAGGCAAGTTCTTGAGGCAGAGGTAGCAGTATGTGCACAAGCATTATCTTGTTGGATGAGAGCACCAGAGTGTGCATTCAGAAAAGGAGAGCCCACTGGTGTCAGAGTATCTGTTAAAGTACAGGCATAGGTGCCTGATTTTAGCAATCTATAGGTGAGCCATCAACTGTGCATCGTGCAGCTTGATTTAGGGTAGGTCAGTGTGTCTTTTCTATCATAACCATGAAGTACATGTGCAAAGGGCATGTACTAATTATTTTAATCAAGGGTGCTCTGACTTTGGCAGATTCCAATTTCAGGAGCAAACGTGTTGTGATTGTTGATGTAAAAGTTTACATAGCTGCCAACAGATATGTGCTATAGGATTATGCACTGCTGCGGGTCCATGTGTGTGGGGGGGCATGTGACAACTTACTGCTAAGATAGCAATGAACACCTAACTGTTGACAATCTGTGTAGGTTGTATGCAGTCAGTGGCACACCTGTGTTTCTGTAGCCAAGATAACAGTACGCCAGAAACTTACACGAACACTATGCCCATAAGCGTAGATATATTCGTAAACTCTGTTGGTATTTAAACGATGCAGGCACAAGGAGTGTAAGATAGCAATGAGCATCACAACATGCCTTGTGCAGGGTGTAAGATAAGGCTCCAAATGTGATCAGCATCAAACAAAATTGCAGCCCACACCAGTCCACCGAGCACAGTGCCCCTCCACACATCGATTCATTGGTTGTCTGAAGTTAAGACAAAAGCAGAATGGCAGAAGTTCATCTTCAATGATGAGTCCCACCTTTGTCTCAAGAGTTTACCTTGAAGACACAGATGTTATGCCACATCAGAAGACCTACCCCTTATTAAAAATGTGTGTTAATTGCACTTTTAAAACTTCATCCTATCTGCAGAAATATTCTAAATGCATGGGAGGGATTATCGCAAGACTCCATTAGGAACCTCTGCTACACATTACAGTATTTTTAGCACTTTAAGGTGCACTTAAATTCCCCAAAATTTACAGTGCGCCCTATAATCCAGTGTGCCTTATGTTTGAATTCTACCAGTCAGGTATTAAGGAGCAGTAAAACCACTCTGCTGAAGTGCAGCGATATACAGGTTCCTCAGTGTAGCGCTGTTGAGTGGCATTACCGTCCCGCTAGTGCTGCGGTTAGCAGCTAATGCTAATGCTGCTGCACGCAGCTTTTATTTAATTTAAGCTTACTGTAAATAAACGAAAGCACTTTACTCACCCAAATTAACAGTTTTCAGGTGAAAAATCTGTGTAGATTAACATCCAGTGCTCGTTTTACTTTTTTTTTAAGATTTTTTTTGTTTGCTTCTGTATGTGTAGCTCAATTAATATAGCCCATATCAATCTAAAAGTTGTTTTATTTATTGTTCCTGATAACCTTCCTTCCAAATAGCATGGCAATCTTGACTGTTCCCATTGGGTGCATCTGTATTTCTTTGATGCTAAGTGTGCATACTGTAGAAACCTGCCATTTTAAGATGGAAATAAGTAAGATGTAGCGATTTCATTCAACACCCCTCCTCAACGTCTCACAGTCACTCTTTCAAGCTGCAACTGAACAGCATCCCTGTGTTAGGCCAAGTGTTCAACAGATGTTCCAGTCCAATATATACTATTCATCATTAGGTATGAGCATTTCAGCTCCTCTCAGACTCTTTGCCTCTCCGCATGGGGGCTGAGGGGGGAGGCAGTGGTCGTCACACATTAGGGGGTGTGACAGGCTCAACGACAGTAGGGAGTTTCAGCGAAGTGTCAACATCACCCCAACTCCCAGTCCCGTTTAGGACAGATTAAGCCGATTGCTCATTGCCAGTGACATAATTTAGATGAATGGTGGGCCTAATCTGTCAGGAGGAGGGAGGCAGGATGAAGGAGGAGGGAGTACAGGGAGTAAAAGCTCGTCTTCTCCGTGGGCCGGGGGGGTGTGGAGGGGGGGGTTCTATTACTAAACATGTGTTAACAGCCCACTCTCCTTTTTGGGTAAACAATAGAGTGGTCGCGTGGTACTCCAGTGACAGAAGGAGCGACGGAGAGAAAGATGTGTTTTGTTCATGGAAAGGTGTGAGAGCGAGTAGAGCGGGCAGAGGTGATGGATGAGCCGGGGAGTCCACTGAGACAGGTGCTGGGCAAGGAGAGAGAGAGAGAGAGAGAGAGAGAGAGAGAAAGAAAGAGAAGGAAAGAGAACTGAGCATACCGACGACAGAGCAAGGCCACTTGCCCTAGTGTCCATGCCAATGCTGTGGCAAGAGAGACACCATGTGGTTGGGTGGTACAATTGCAACTTACAGCACAGTAAAGGGGTGTCCAGTGAGATCCACATTGGGTCAGCATGGCTGCAGGTTTTCATTCTAAACAACCAGCAGCAGACTTACTTAATCAACTGTTGAGTCTTCAAACAACCAATGACGTGCTTCTGCTTTGGACAGGATCACCTCTGACAAAAAAGTGAACAGATGTCCTCATATTTTCAGTTATACCGCTTTGTTTAACTGAAAAAGTGTTGCTAAAGGATTCCAATATGTCCAATTATATCAGAACATTATGAGCATACCCTCTGGAGGAAGGAGGGTAGCTAGTAGCATAGGGTCTGTGTTCAAACTAAACATCATGAAAGGGCAGGAAGTAGAACAAGTGCATCATTTTAAATATTTGAGGACATTCATTGATCCTAGACTCAATTTTCTGATTAACGTTGATCACATCTATAAAAAGGTGAGGCAGAAGCGCATGGTATACAGGTTATTTGTTGAGAGTGTTGCCGGTTTTTAACACTGTGTCTTCGTATGGAAACCTAGCAGTTAAATACAGGAACAACCAGCTAGCCCAAGTGGTTAATCAAGCCAATAAGATCACTGAAGCCAAACAGTTGTCACTACAGAATCTACAGCTCTACAGCTCTAAGAGAGCACTTAAAAATGCTGAGTTTCTTTGATTTTACCAAATTGAAAACCTCTGGAATATAATCCAGAGGAAGATGGATGATCACAACCCATCAAACCAAGCTGTGTTTTGCTTGAATTTTTGCACCAGGAGTAAAGGCATAAAGTTATCCAAAAGCAGTGTGTAAGACTGGTGGAGGAGAACATGATGCCAAGATGCATGAAAACTGTGATTAAAAACCAGGGTTATTCCACGAAACATTGACTTCTGAACACTTAAAACTGTATGATTATGAACTTGTTTTCTTTGCATTATTTGAGGTCTGAAAGCTCTACATCTTTTTTTGTTATTTCAGCCATTTCTCATTTTCTGCAAATAAATGCTCTAAATTATTAACTTTTTATTTGGAATTTGGTAGAACACTTCTCTTTCACCAGTCTTACACGCTGCTTTTTGATAACTTTATGCCACTTGGTTTGATGGCTTGTGATCATCCATCTTCCGCTTGATTATATTCCAGAGGTTTTCAATTTGTAAAATCAAATAAACTCATCATTTATAAGTGGTCACTTATTTTCTTTTCAGAGCTGTATATGTGTGTATTTATTCAACCTACTATTGCAGATGAGTTTGTTAACAAAATGTACACACTTTTTTATCTGTTTGCAATAAACCCATCAAAGAAGAAAATTTATATAGCTCTTTGTTTTCTCAAACTTTTAATAACAGTCCAGGTATTTGATGAATTAGCTCAAGGGTAACTAATGTGCTTAATTTTGAAACTGTAATTAAAAGAGATATTTGTTTGAAGATATTTGAAGAAAATAATTGTTATATTGGTTGTGTTGAGTTGTTTGAATTATTTTCTCATTTGATTGATTAATACAATTTTCTGCCAAAAAACCTAATATGCAATGGGGTTGTTAAGTTGTAAACGTTGCTAAGTACTTCACTAGTTTCAGAGTCAGAAAGGTTTGTGTGTATATTCATTTGATAAGTATCTCATATGGCATTGTTCTCAGCTTGGTATCGCTGGGGTTTCTACTATATAAAACCAAATGATTGCTTGTCATCACACATGCGTCAGGGTATCGTACGGTTGACGTTTGGTGATTATAGTGGCGTGAGTGTTGACTGCACTGACAGAGAGTGGCACGCTGGGGCGGCTGGTGGCACTACACTCGTGTTACGTGTGAAACGTGTTAAACTGAGAATTTCACCCGTGATACGTGTATATGCGTGTCAATATTTTTGCATTACCATTAATCAAAGGTTATAACACCTTTTTTGAAATGTCATTATCCTTTCCTATGTTGAGACGATAGAAACAACATGTGGTTTATGAACTTAAGCTTCTTCATTTTGCCTTCAACTATTGTTGACTTCTCAGAAAATGGCAAAATTATGGAATATAACTGTTTTGGTGATTCATTCCTTATCAAACCATCTTCTGTGCTGCCCTATGTTGCAAAACAACACATTGTAAAAAAAAAAACAATAAACAAGAAGAAGCTTTTTAAGCTTTATAAGCTTTACATTTTTGACAGTACAGTAAGATCTAATGTAAACTTAACCTATAGGTTTATAATGGCATATTTAACCCGTTATATTCGTATTTAACCTGAAACAACCTCAAATATCATAAAGCAATTGTCACTTTTGGGTTTGCACGCAGGACTGTACACAAATCTACAGTGTAACAATGGGTTTGTTTGATAAACTGAGAGATACAGTACCAGTCAAAAGTTTGGATACGCCTTAAATGTAGTATTTGTCCATTATTATTTCAAATGTTCTGCATTGTAGATTAATACTAAAATCATCCAAACTATGAAGAAAAACATGGAATTACTAAATAAACAAAAAGTGTTGAACAAACCAGAATATGCTTTATATTTTAGATTCTTCAAAGTAGCACCTCTTGCTTAGATAGCGACAGCTTTACACATCTTGGCTGGATTTTCTCAGTCAGCTTTATGAGGTAGAGTCACCTGGTTTGAACAGCTTTCAGTTAACAGCTGTGCTGAACTTGTCAAGAGTTAATCACTTGAATTTCTTGATTCTTTTAATGTGTTTGAGAGCATCAGTTGTAAAGTTGTGAAGAGGTAGAGTTACAGGTATACAGTGAACAGCTCTATTTAAGTAATGTTCTAATCCAGATTATGACATGAACTACTCAACTAAGTAAAGTAAATCAAGTAAAATTCTGTCAAATTCAAGAACTTATCCTCAAGTGCAGTCACAAAGACTTTCAAACGTTATGATGGAACTGGCTCTCATCAGGACTGCCCCAGGAAAGGAAGAGCAAGAGTTTCCTCTTTTGCACAGGATAAGTTCATCAGAGTTTCCAGCCTCAGACACTGCAAGTTAACAGCTCCCCAGATAAGAGCATCTAAATGCTTCTTCACAGAGTATTTTGGTTTGTTTAACACTTTTAAGTTACTACATGATTCCTTTTGTGTTCCTTCATAGTCTGGATCACTTAACTATTTATTTACAATATAGGAAAAAATATATATGTAAGAATATTGAATGATAAGTTGTCCAAACATTTGACTGGTACTGTATTTTATTCTAATAGTTTCAAATCAGCCAAATAGATGAACTTGGTGCAGGATAAACAGTAGGGGTGGGCGATTTTGCCCTAAAATAATATCACGATATTTCATGGTACTTTTAAGATAGCGATATTCTTGGTGATATGACAAAACACTGCAACAAAATGAAAATGTAATTTTATTATTGAATACGATATATGGTATATCACAGTGTACCATGATTATTTCATGATTATTTCATTTCCTTTTCACAAGTGAACACTACTATGACATGATTTAGAAATAAAACAGTGAGGATGTCACATACTGTTTATTGGGTACAAAGTCATTCAAAGATTGTACATAAATGTATCCTAGTATTGCCCCAGATTTTCAGTTAGAAATAATAATGTGTATAAAAATGTGATGATATCCAATAAGCTAATAAAATCTCAAACTGATGCCCAATCAGATACACTCAACGTTTATTGCTTCATTGCTTCCAACTCACTCTCCCTCTACACACACACACACACACACACACACACACACTCAGACACAACGTGGTGTTGGAGGTGTGTAAGTGTGTGTGTGAAGTTACCTGATCATGCCTGCAAGGTTACACACCAAGCCTAATTTGAGTGACAGCCACAGAGGAATACTCTTGTTTCCAATGGCAACAAGAGATTTCGTACAAATCTCTCCTATAATCCACACATTAGCAGAACAGTGTTCAGAATATAATGCCTGCTCATGAATGGTGTACTCAGACTGTGTCTGATCACAAGAAATGCTCTTAAACATCTACTGTATATACACACAGACAAAAGTCAACAACAGATTTCAGCAACTACAGCAACAGTATTTCATTTGTAGCTCCGCCCCCTCATTACCTTTGTTCAGGTGTTTCCTGTTTCCTGTCCCCTTCTGTATATATAGCCCTTTGTTTTTTAGTATTAGTTTGTCGGTTCGTGTACGTTAATGTGTCAGTCAGGTTGTGTGTTCCATTGGTTTCTCCAGTTCCTATGTACCCTGTGTTTCTTTGTTTATTTAGTTCTTTGTTTGTTTACTTTTGTATTTTTAATAAAATTACTTGCATTGGTGTCTGCTCTACACCTGACAACTACAAAGTTCTTCTATATGCTTAGTTGCACTGTCCACAAAATAAATCACCAAAGTAATGGTGTAGGAACCAGGGGGGATGAAATAGATGGGTTTGTCAGAAAAAGCAGAAATTGTTTTATAATAAACTTTTATTTTGAAAGCGTGCCGAAATCTGCATTCCCGCCATGGAAAGCACCCCCTCTCGGTAGTGCGTTTCTAATTAAAGTTAGCTAAAGGAATGATCTCCGCTTTTATCAAGAAGACGGTGCATACGTGCTGCAGAGAGAGGGTGCTTTTCATGGCGGGGGTGCAGTTTTAGCTACTACTATGGTGCCGAATTTAGCACCCCCGCCAGGAAAAGCACCCTCTCTCGACAGTGGTTGCAGGTGTCGTTTCTTTTTCCCGAGAGATGGTGATGTGAGCAATGAATCACAACAATGACGATATACTGCACTAAAAAGGTTTTTGGGTAATGTCTTGTTCTGCTCAGTATGAAACTTCTTCTGCTTGCCTTAATTAGTATAATCAACATATAATATGAAAATGGTTCATCTCACATATTTGCAACCACCCCCTGCAAAAACTAAAACAAAATTGCAGTGTTATGTAAAACTATTGTATTATATGTTGGTCTTTCAAAAGTAATAAAGTATTAAACATTAAAAATGTTTGAACATGTATTTCTTTATGAAAAACAAGTGAATTATCCTAGTTGAACCTGTTAGAGATAAGAAACACCATTGCACTTAATATTAGAATAATAGAATAATTAGTAATGGAGTTAGTAATTAAATAATTACACTGCTTGTTAGGATCTTTTGGGGTTTCAGACATTGCATTTAACTAATAATAAACAAAAATACAGATTTTTTTTTTTTTAAACTGTAATTCCGCAAATGTTGTTCTAATTAACTACAGGGTTGGCTTTGATTCATTTTAGAAAAGGTTTCCCCCAATGTTGTTTCACAAGTGAAAACTAATTCTATCTGATGGTCCAGCTGAGAACCACACATGTGAGACTGAAAGCACTGAACACTATAAAGCCGGTTTGTGCTACATAATTTTGTCCTACCTTTGTTTTCAGACATACTCAGACAATAACCCTAAAATTTAATTATAACAGAAGCAAATGGTTTTGCAAAATGACTATAAATAGTACATTAAATCTAATAATTTCAATCATTTCTATGATTGTTTTAATTCAGAGAAGAAGAATTGCAGGAGAATCTATTTGAACACCATTTTTCTTCTGAATAGAAGCCTGTGAAAGTAATGATGCCAAAGGTTCTCTGATATCACCTCCCCCATGTTCTATTTCCAGGAGATTCGGTCCTCTCAACAGCACCCTTTCAGTGACACCTCACGTCCACCTAGCAATTATAACAAAATTAAAGCTATTTTCCATGGCCACTGTTTGCCCTATTAATAAGCCCACCAAGATAACCTCCATTCATTTAGTGTTTTAGCTCGGCCCCGTCCTCATCATATTAAGGCAAGCAGAGAAATCAAAGTGTCACTCAGAAATTCCAGCCTAATGGCCTGACAACGGCCGGGGTTGCTTTTTTTTCTCCTCCGTCCTCCTTTCCCTCCATTTCTCTCCCAACCCTATCTCTCTCCCAATTACGGCTTTTAATCTATATGTAGATAGTAGTGTCCAGCAACCCCAGCCCACCCCCCTGTTGAAATGTCAGGTGGGAATAGGTTATTAGCTAACTTTTAATTACTGTCCATCACTTACGCTGGCGGCTGATAAATGAGGCAGTTCACACTCAGGTCTTTTATCTGCTTTCTGGCCATTAGCGGTGAAAGCCAGGTCTGCCATTTTGGAACGGAGAGCAGCGAGCTGGTTAGGTGGAAAACAGGGAATCCTGACTTAGAAACCCAGACTTAGAGGCGTTCATTTATAAAAGAAATCTGTATAATAATGTTCTCAGAATGTAAAACTCGAGATTAAAGAAGCAGCAGGCGACATAAGGTCAAATCCAAAATACCTCAAAGTACTGCTTAGTAACTAATTAACAATTACCACCATTATCTTTTATCTTTATACAAACAGATGTACAATCTTTAATATCAGACAAAGATAACCTGATTAAATGCAAAAAAAATAGTTTTTTTAAATGATAATTTTATTTATTAAGTGAAAAAAAACTAATCCAAACCAACATTCAAGAATTAACTCTGACTAATCACACTTTTTGGAAAGCTGAGTTCAATTTCAATACTAACCACAATCAGGCCTGATTACTGCCAGACCTGTAGAATCAAGAAATCACCTGTCTGACAACATGAAGCAGATAAAAGATCTCAGAAAGCAACACATTATGCCCCAATCTAAAGAAATGTAAGAACAAATAAGAAAACGTAATTGTAAGTAATTGTCGTAAGTAATCATCTTTCAGTCTGCAAAAGGTTACAAAGTCATTTCTAAAGCTTTGGTACTCCAGTGAACCACAGTGAGAAATATGATTCACATATGGAGAAAACATGGAACACTGGTGAACCTTCCCAGGAGTGACCAGCCTACCAAAGTTACTCCAAAAGGGCATAAACAACTCATCCAGGAGGTCACAAAAGAACCCAAAAAGGCATTTAAAGAAATCCAGGCCTTACTCAGCTCAGTTTCAATGATTCAATAATAAGTAAGAGGCTGGGTGAAAATGGTCTCCATTGGAGAGTTCCAAAGCAAACAACACTGCTGACCAAAAAGAACACAACAGCTCGTCTCACATTTACCAACAAACATCTTGATGATTCCCATGACTTTAGTGTGTCCTGTTACATCTCCCATAAAATAACACATAATTCCATCAACCAAATGTTTAGGTTTAGGTGAAAATTTCTTTTTTACATTGGTTTGGTCTTCTCTGGACTTTAGATTGTTTAAAATGTAATTTGACCACAGAACACAGAACCATTTTGCCCCAGTCATTTGAAATTAGATGGCAGCATTTCAGAATGGTGTTAATACATGGTTTTCTTCTTTACAAGATACAGCTTCAACTTGCATTTTTGCATTGCACAGCAAACTGTGTTTACAGGTAATGATTTCTGGAAGAGTTCCTGAGCCGATGTAGTGATTTCCAATACAAAATCATGCTTTATGTCAATATAAAGACCAAAGAAATGGAAATGTCAGTAAGGCAAGACATCATGAAAAACAACGCTGTTGATTTAGCAATCACACAAATCTAACAGCCTGTGGAAAAACATCTTAATAAAACAAAAAATGTGACCTCAGAAGGTGTTTGACAGAAGATTAGTCTGTACCAGAAGAGTTATGCTGTCCATACTCTACACGACTTAAATACTCTGAAAAGACTTTCATTAGGCCAAAATCTGACACCCTCTCACATCTAAAGACAAGTCACAGATTTTTTACTCACAGACTAAGATTTTGCTAAGACTGGGGATCACTAACTGCAAGAGTACAACTATTCTTTCTGAGATTTTTTCCCATCATGCTTCTGGTGGAGTTTACATACAAAAATAAAATAAGTAATGTGTTTATCAATACTGTGATTTATCAGAGACTCACAACTTTTGTTCCCATCAACAGTTTATTTTTCTGCCACACTGTTAGTACTTGTCACAGTTTTTTTGTTTTTTCTTGTAAGTTCTAATTTTTCCTATTTTCTCCCCAATTTAGCACAGCCAATAACCCCCACCACTCATTAGGACTCCCCCTATCACTAGTGATGCCCCAACACACCAGGAAGGTGAAGACTAACACATGCCTCCTCCGATACATGTGAAGTCAGACACCGCTTTTTCAAGCTACTGCTTTTCAAGCTACTGCTGATGCAGCATTACAGAGCAGCATCACAGAGCGTTTGGAGGAAAGCACAGTGGCTCGGCTCCGATACATCAGCTCACAGACGCTCTGTGATGTGGACATCACCCTAGGAGTGATGTGAGGATAGAGCGCCATCTACCCACCCGGAGGGAGCAGGGCCAATTGTACTCCCTCTGAGCGCCGGCAGCTTGATGGCAAAGCTGCATGAGCTGGCGTTCGAACCTGCGACCTCCCGCTCATAGTGGCAGCACTTTAGACCGCTGGACCACTCGGCGCCCGAGTTCTTGTTATTTTTAATAGAAAACATTTTGTGTTCAACTCTGTCTATAAGCTTATTGTCCTCCTGATTTTGCTATAACCTTGTTTAGCAAAGAATCACAGTGTCACTGCTGTACATTGACACACAACTCGACTGCAGCTCGAATCTAGCAAGACTCTTATGATTTCATCTCGACTCTGACAGACTATTCTAGTAAACAAGAGCGTGAACTTGGCACTACAGTTGGCTCACAATGAAAATAGCATCATAATGTATATAGGTGCGACAATTCAGCCACTCTTACCATGTAACGGGAATCTTCCCTGGTGAGAATCTAACTTACTGAAGACAGGACAGAAGGCAAAAAGGCCACGAAGCAAGCAGGAACTGAAATAGCTGCATCACACAGCATCACGAGGGAAGATATCCACCATCTGCTGATGTCTACTGGTCGGTAATTTCAGGTAGTCAATGACTGCAAAGAGTTTGGCAGCCGAGTACTGGTCTGGACACTAGGGACTGGGACTGTGGAGGAAATGAGCTGTTCTGCACATGCTTCCTGCCACAAGTGCCTGCAGTTCTAATACACAAGAGACATCACTATGCCACAAAGACAAAGTGCATAAAATGACAGCGAGTTTTAAGTTGAATTTCTTGTTTCAACTGTGTTGAGTATGTGGATTTTATTTTTTGTCTTCTTTGTGGAAAAACAACTTTAATTTATTGTTAACTATTTTTTTTTACAACCACCAATCAAAATAAAACCCTTTCAGTGTATGGGTGAGCATTATCCTGCTGAAGAATGGCAGTTGGAAGGCCTGCCATGAGAGAAACACATGTGGCCACATTGATGAACAGTTAGTGTCCCTCGTATTATTACTAGGGGTGACCAACCCTCTTATACAATGGCTTACCACATCATCAAACCAGTAGTTGAGGCAGTGTATCACTCTATAGCAAAGGCAGGATTATAGTGTTCTCACCATACTTCAACTTGACTGTGATTGGATCTCAAACAGAAGCTGGATTCATTGTAAAAACAATTCCAAACAGTTTATACAGTCCATATTTTCTTTTAATGACACTACTGCTAGACTGGCTGATGCAAGTCTTAGGCCCAATCTCATTTCACCCCTTGGCACTACCACTTACTCCTACCCCTTCTTTTCGAGTGTAACCCTCCCCCTTACAGGAATTACAAGAGGAATCCTGCCTCTTATGAATTAGGACAACACTTCAAGCACCCGATACGTCAATACATTACATTACATTTCATTTGGCAGACGCTTTTGTCCAAAGCGACTTACAAAAGTCAAGTACAAAAGTAATAGGAATTAAGATAAACCATTTTAGATACGGCTTAAAGGAGGTCTAAGGGAAATAAAAGGATAGAGGAGTGAAGGAGAGGAAGAAGGAAATGGGGTTAGAAGTAGTTAGTGTGTTAGAGTTGTTAGGAGAGTAAGTGCTCTTTGAAGAGCTCTGTCTTCAGGAGTCTCTTAAAGATAGCGAGAGATTCTCCTGATCTGGTAGTGGAAGGTAGTTTGTTCCACCATTGGGGAACTCTGTATGAGAACAGTCTGGATTGCTTTGTGTGAATATTTGTTTGGCAAAGCGAGGCGACGTTCATTGGAGGAGCGCAGCGGCCGGGAGGTAACGTAAGCCTTCAGGAGTGATCAGTGCAGGTAGGAAGGAGCTGTTCTGTCATCACCTTGTAGGCGATTGTAAGAGTTTTGAATTTGATGCGAGCATCAACTGGTAGCCAGTGGAGCTCAATGAGCAGCGGGGTGACATGAGCCCGTTTTGGTTGGTTGAAGACCAGACGTGCTGCTGCGTTCTGGATCATCTGGAGTGGTTTTACTACACAGGCTGGAAGGAACGTTATTAGGGCATTGCAGTAGTCGAGGCGTGAGATGACGACTGCTTGGAGTTGGGTGGCCTGTTGCGTCAGAAACGGTCTAATTTTTCTGATGTTATAAAGCGCAAAGCGGCAGGATCGAGCAACTGAGGCCACATGGTGCGTGAAGAAGAGCTGGTCATCAACCATACCCACTAAACATTAGACGTCTTATGGACGTGCAGATCATGTCTATATTGCGTCGGTCGGTCCAAGACCAATTCTGTACGTCTACACGACGTGCAAACTAGGTCCGCTATTTGGACGTCTAACTATGACCCCACTTGGACGCCAATATGCAGTTAAACATTTGAACGTCGGACTAGGTCACTTTTTTGGACGTCATGGGGACGTCTAATACAGGTGCAGGAAATTAACATTATTTAAGAATATATTTATTTTTAAATGTATGTCAACATTGTTGTTATCAATATTGTTAATCACTATGAATATAGATTATTTATGATTAAGCATCATTTATTTCTAATTATTTATTTGAGTATTATATTTTTTATCTATTTAATTAATTAACGAATGTAGGTATTTATTTACGTATGTTTTTATTTTTATTTGGAAATGCAATTTATGTGGAAAATTGTTAAGTTGATTTCAACCAGTCAACGCCTCTGATTTGCTGAGACCGCACGTCATCATAGACTCCACTCTGATATGCCGAGGCAAAACACGCTAAACTTTTTTTGGCTGCTGCAGTAGCTCAGCTCAGCTCAGCTCATTCAGTTCAGCTCGCTCAGCTCAGCTCCGCTCCGGACCGGACTCAGCTGCCAAGCTATAAGGTAAGACGATATGTATAAGTTAATGTATTTGTAGTGTTAGTTGTTTTAGCTCTGTGGTCTTAACCTGAACCTGCTGGCGTTGCCTCTCTTCCCAGGCAGTTAGCTAACTAGCTAGCTAGCTAACGATAGCTAAACAGTGGCCATAGTTAAAATGGAATTGGAATTACTTTTGAGAACGACCGTAATGCAAATAATATTTAATGTAACCGAAGCTTTAACGTAGAAGCATTGTCCGGTCATTAAGTCAATGCACTAACCAGAGCTAGGCTGATAAGCCAATCTAAGCTAAATCAAAGAACCGTCTTTGGCTAAATTCGCTAAGCTAGCGTTAAGTTATATAAGTTTGTGGCACCCACAATTAACCTAGTCAACTGGGGGCAATATCAAGTGCATTTTGAATAGCCTGAAGAAGTAAGTTTATGTTAATATTACATAAATAAGGCAATTTAAAATAGTTTGTTGTGGGAAAACATTTATTAAAATAGCTTAATATGATGTGTGAGAATTAAAACGGCACGATAATTCTGGTCAGGTGTTAAATGTGTATTCCCGCCTTTAGCTTAGCGTTAGCTAAGCCATAGCCTGAAGAAGTAAGTTTATGTTAATATTACATAAATAAGGCAATTTAAAATAGTTTGTTGTGGGAAAACATTTATTAAAATAGCTTAATATGATGTGTGAGAATTAAAACGGCACGATAATTCTCGTCAGGTGTTAAATGTGTATTCCCGCCTTTAGCTTAGCGTTAGCTTATCGTTAGCTTAGCATTAGCTAAGCCATAGCATGAAGAAGTAAGTTTATGTGAATATTACATAAATAAGGCAATTTAAAATAGTTTGTTGTGGGAAAAAATTAATTAAAATAGCTTAATATGATGTGTGAGAATTAAAACGGCACGATAATTCTCGTCAGGTGTTAAATGTGTATTCCCGCCGTTAGCTTAGCGTTAGCTAAGCCATAGTGTGAAGAAGTAAGTTTATGTGAATATTACATAAATAAGGCAATTTAAAATAGTTTGTTGTGGGACAAAAATAAATGGCCATCTTCAACATTTTCTGAGATTTCTAATTTGTCTTTTTCTACTTGTGCAGATGGAGTCATGAAATGTGACGGGACAGCCACCGAGGACTTCATACTTCGGAGCATCTCAAACATGCACCACAAAGACGTGGAGGACACACCGCTGTCTCTCAGGACCTAGAATCTTAATGAAAGTATAATGATGTTAAGGGAAGGTGTAATGGAAAGGTGTAATGTAAAGTTGTAATGGTGTTAAGGGAAGGTGTAGTGGAAAGGTGTGATAGTGTTGAGGGAAGGTGTAATGTTAAAGGTGTGATAGTGTTGAGGGAAGGGGTAATGTTAAAGGTGTAATAGTGTTAAGGGAAGGTATAATATTGTTAAGGGAAGGTGTAATGCAGGGGTCTCAAACTCATTTTTGACGAGGGCCACATTGACATATTGGCTGTCCTCTGAGGGCCAGATGTAACTTATAAATATAAGAAAATGTAACCAGATGTAATATAAAATGAATGTAATTACTCCTTAATGTTAAATAACTCTCAATATACTATTTATTCAATCAAATATTACAGTTGCATGGAAAAATGTTTGCTTGTTGCTCTATTAACATAAATCCTTTTAATTTGTCATGTTATGAAATCCAAAAACTCCATCAATCAAGAACCAAACTATTCAAGTGAATAGAAATTACATCAAGTACAAGTTATATTAACTTTGATCAAAACGTTTGATACTGAAATAAGGCTTAATAAATATAAAATCAAAAATTGTGAGCTGTGACAGATTTAGCATTTCCTCAGATTTAGCAGTTCCTCATCCAACCACTAGTCGGAGCTGCAGCTGCAGCACCACAAGCCCGCAGTCTTTGCTTAGTCAGAGCTACAGCCCAGCCACGGGCTACAGGACTCAGCTGAGCCTGTCTGGAGCGTTTTGAAATTTTTTAAGTTCTTCTGTGTATGAAATAAAATAACCCCACTAACCGGATAATACAGCTCTCTACAGTTCATCTTTCAGCCCAAGCAGCTAACAGCAGCAGTTTAGAGCAGCGTCACGGAGGCACTGCTGGGATTACATTATAAACAGGTCAGTTAGCGCGCTGCTAACCTCAGGATGTTTATAACTACGGAGTTTAGTGGACACACCACGGCTGCAAGGTTAGACTGCTGAAGGCTACTGAAGACTACTAAAGCAGGCAACGCAGCGTAAGCAAAAAAAAAACCAAAAACACACACACACACACACCAAAATACAAGTTAAGATAAAATATGAAAACGAACATAATAAAGCATAAATAATTAAATTGAATTGCGGGCCAGATGTATGTTTATTTTGTTAACCCGTGAGGGGCCGTATGAAACCGCGTGGGCCGGTACTTTGAGACCCCTGGTGTAATGTAAAGGTGTAATAGTGTTAAGGGAAGGTATAATATTGTTAAGGGAAGGTGTAATGTAAAGCTGTAATAGTTTTAAGGGAAGGTAAATGTTTAGTGAAATTGTTATGGTGTGAATCTAAGGTGTATGTTATGTTGATGTAAAATAAAGGCATTAACCCCAAATGAGATTTACTCATTATGTTTATTATTATATTAATGTTTCCCCAAACAGAAAGGGTCAATTTAAAATCAACAGTGGTAAGATGGGGGTAATTAATTTATCCCTTGCTTTTACTGGTTCTTTGCAGGTTGACATGTTTTGAAAAAAGTGAGAGGGTTGAAATGCAATTTATTTGTAAAGCATATTGTGTATAACTAACGTGCATAACTAGTTCCAGAAGGTTGTGAACCTGTTCCAGTAATTGTTTGGCTTAGCTTTGTATGCGTTTCCAGTTAACTGCTGAAGCTGGAACAATGGAACAGTTGCCACCGTCTGAAATGGCACTACAGTTATGCAGGGAGCCTCAAAGTAGTTGGTCTATAAAACGTATACATGTAAATTTCACGTAGAAAAGACGTCCACAACGACTTAATTTAAACTAGAATTAGCCCTTATCCGGAGGTCTGGGGGACGTCAATACTGGACGTGCAGAAGACGTCAGAAAAAAGACGTCGTCTGGCGTCACAGTCTGCACCTTCAGGAGACCAAAATTGGACGTGCAAAAATGACCTAGAAAAGACGTCGTTTCAACGTCTCTTTGTTTAGTGGGTAACATCCAGGTTCCTAGCAACCTTTGTCGGTGAGAGAGTGAGAGAGTCGATGCTTATAGATCTTGCTTATCAAGATCGCTAAAGTTCAGTAACCTAGCTGCTGCTGGTTAACTAGTTAACTTTAGGGCTTTATCATCTGTCTTCAGAAAGGGGGGAGATGGTGCCAAAATCATTTATTATTTTTAATTCCTTATTTCCTCTGTGATGGGCAGCTGAAATTAGCTTTGATTAGCTTTTATTTTATTTTTCCATTCCGCCTGAAGAATTCGCCCATAAAACTTTGAAACAACACATTAAACTCTATAATATAGTGTCTACAAGTCATACAAGTGTCATAGAGGTCTGTGTAGAAATCAACAGTCTCTTACCAAGAAGTACACTAACCAAAAGCAATCTCTAAGGCTACATTCACATTACCAGGCTGAAGTGACTCAAATCTTCTCTCTCGTACCTACACATCTCTTGGTGCAAAAACAGCAAAAGCAAACCGCCTGACCTTTTTTCACCTCCTCGATCTGAGCATGAACTTCAGACCAGCTGTTTACTCTCCACTCCAGCAAAAGATGCTCCACATATGAGCTGCTAACTCATCCATTTTCCTTTATAAAGCTATGAGTCGTCTCTCTAATATGAGTTTTTTGTTGTTGGTAAAGAAAGTGAGGTTTATACTCGTATCAATGTGAGCATGTGAGACGTTTCAGGGACAGATTCGTTCACATTACACACAGATACAGATCACTTACATTTGTAAATGTGAACCGTCAAGATCTGAGCAAAAATCGGATTTGAGTAATGTGAACATAGCCTTAGAGCCTTTTTATGTGACAAGACCCATTGTCTAACTGAACCAAACCTGTAATCATTAACTTATATCAATCATTAACTTAAATCATTAAATATATTTTGTCTCAGTCTTTGATTTTAAAACCAATAAGTTGAGATTTACTTTAGCTTCAAATGTCAGAATTCAAATCCAGAATTTTGTAGAGGTATCAACCTCTCCATATAACAATTGTAAGATTAAAAAAGTTGGTACCACTTTAAAATAAGTTTACCTTTATAAAGGGTTTATAAATGGTTTACAATTAGTTTATTAATGGTTACTAATTAGGTTGTAAATGACTTAAAAATCATTAATAATCAGTTATAACACATACGTAGAAAAGGCAACAATATAGATTGCTGTGGGTTCACTAATTCATAAACAACAGGTCATTGTTGCCCTTTCTACATATGTGTAATAACTGATTATTAATGATTTACAAGGCATTTACAACCTATTTATTAACATAAATAAATTAATTGTAAACCATTTATAAACCCTTTATAAAGATAGTCTTATTTTAAAGTGGTACCAAAAAGTTAGACTGGAAGCAGATAAAGACTTTTTAGAAAAGTCTTAAAAAACACACGGTCCTGGCTCAATCTTATTTGGACTTGACCCAGGGCCTGATTTGGTCATATCCACTGTTAGACACTGCCTAGACCCTGGTTATTGTGCACTTATTTTGGGCTTAACAAAGATCTAAAGTACACCTAAAGTAGATCTAACCCCAGCCAACATTCTCCTGTATGGCTCACATGGGTAGAATGTGGACTAGAGGCATTGCAGGTGGGCATGGGCTCTGAGTGGGTTTGTATTTGTGTTTTTACTGGGACCCAGTTGGGCTTTATAATTACATCCCACCTAATTCTCACATACATTCTCTAAGGGTCCCATCTAGTCTCCATGTGCAGTGTACAACCCAGATGGGGCCCTTCTGGTCCTTTTACTGACCCTCATGGGGCCCACCACTGAACCTATAGACAAAACTACCCATACAGGTTCCACATGGGCAGGTTATCTGGGAGATTATTTTGGATTTGATGAAAGCTGTAAAAGTTAGTAATTCATATATTCCTGTTTTAAAATGATAAATTTGACACATAAAATTATTATGATTTTTTTTTACATCTATTCCTAAATCACATTATAGATTGCTTGAAGTAAGATGCACTCATGTTTAAAGAAACTAAAATGCTTTGCTGCCCCCTGCTGTTCTATTCATGATATACATCTCTGGAAAAAAAATTAAGAGACCACTTCAGTTTCTGAATCAGTTTCTCTGATTTCGCTATTTATAGATTTATGTTTGAGTAAAATGAACTTTGTTGTTTTATTTTTTAAAGTACGGACAGCATTGCTACCAAATTCCAAATAAAAATATTGTTATTTAGAGCATTCATTTGCAGAAAATGGCAAAAATGACGCAGAGCTTTCAGACCTCAAATAATGCAAATTATTTATTTATTTTTTTAAGTTTTTAAGAGTTCAGAGTTCAGTTTGGTGTAATAACCCTGGTTTTTAATCACAGTTTTCATGTATCTTGGCATGTTCTCCTCCACCAGTCTTACACACTGCATTTGGATAACTTTATACCTTTACTCCTGGTGCAAAAATTACTATTGATTAAAACTTAGAACTTAGAACTTTTGATTTTATTATTATTTTTAATGTTTAAATAAACATTGTATTATTCTGTTTCTTAGCCAAAATTGTAACTTAAACCTAATTGCACATTCTCTTTTTTACACTTATTGACAAAAACTATAATACACCCTTGATTGCTGCGAAATTCTAGACATGCCTCTAAGATGCACTCAAACACATTTTGTAAAGACACTGAGAGTGGGCCACATCATTTAACTAGGAGATTTCAGATGGCTGTTTTGACAAGTTGCCCACCATCAAGATCCCACATTAGTCATCCATATTGACTTAATTTGTATTGCTTCTGATGGCAGGGCTTTTAACTGGCATTTTTCAGCAGGATGATGTTCACACACACACAGCAGGGGTTTTCCAGGAACCTGCGAGTGTGTAAGATCTGCAGGCCCAACTGCAACATCTGTACAGCAAGACGCCATAGAGATCCTGAATGCCTCCATGCCTAACCTTTTATCATCTTGTATTCAGGTTAGAGGAATTTCAACAGGGTATTGCAACCTTCCGATAATTGACAGTTTTCCCCAATAAACTCATCCTGTCACTCTAATATAGTAATCAGACTTTGAGAACAGAGTGTATAACTTAACAAAGAGCAGCACGATCAGCTCATACATTTTTCTTCAAGGTGTAAACATAAAGTGAACTGAAGTCTTACAATCCTTACAGTGTCTTGCTGACTTATTCTATGTTTACAGTACATAAATGATAAATCCATTACACCAGCTAATGTGGCCCTTATATAGTTTATATATAGGGGTCATAAACAAAATATTATACAGCAAAATCAACAGCAAAAACACAATCAGGATATCTGCACATTTTTAAAGCTCAGATTTAATTACTTTTACGACCTTTTTAATTCCTCTCACAAGAAAATATAATAATATTACTGTGGCAAAAAAATGACAAACTAGGTGATAGTATACAGTGTACAACGTTTTACTGAATTGAAATTAGAAAATTAGTCCACCTTAGCGAACATTACTGACTTTCTATTAGCAAAACTTATTTCAAATAACTATCAAATAAACATTAAAGTGCGCTGTTAAGGGAACTCGACAAAACAGCCTTTTAATTACTCACTACTTTCCCAAAGGCACTGGCGGAATAATTGTCATGTTCCCTAGATATCAATTTAATTTTTTTTTAATATCACATATCACAATATCACAATAATAAGCAAAGACATTCAAATTAAAATTGTTAGACATTTTTCTAACTGGCTTGAATGGCACATCAACTAATAAACCATTCACATGCCTATGTACACTATAATTAGCTTCAATTCAATAAAAAATAGTAGTTATTAATAAAAAGTACAAAAAAGCCTGTGTTTTGCAGTCAACCTTGTTTTTATTTCATGGTTATTTAAACATGCAATTAATCCCTTGCGTTCAGTTTTCACATTACTCACTTTTTCTCAGATATAATTTAATGCCTCCCCTCCTAAAATTCCAGACACTTTCAGACAATTTTAGACCTTGAATATGTAAAACTAAATTCATAACAAGAGTTTTTTCAGGACCCATGGGTTCCCTGAACATACTATTGGTTGCTAGCATGCACAATAGTAACTAGTATTCTTGCCATATACATTTATTTTATATTTTACACAAAACAAAAGCAGACTTTTTTTTAGAATTAAGGTTATACAACGGTGTACTGATTCAATAAATCAATATTTGACAGGGTGTCTGCAGATTCATAAAATGTCATCCATCTTAAAAAAATATGGCTCTCTTAAATCCATCCTCTGAGGGTCTTAACAATGTTACATATGGTAAAAACAGTTTTGCTTTTATTTTTTTGCACAATGCAGTGTTTAAATTTGATATGCTATGATATGACAGTTCTCCCAAACAAACTCATCCTGTTTCTCTAATATTGTAATTGCTTATATACATTCCATATGCTCTCTCTATATCAGTAAAAACAGATTTATGCAAAAATCATTAATGCATGCATTTAAAGAGATCAACTAACTCATCTTCCACATTCAGATCTGCAGTAACTTATTCTATTTTATTAAAAAAATAATAAATTAGGCTTGCTTCCCAATGAACAGGCTGTTCAGTCTCTGTGAGAGTTTTTTCTCTATGCTTCATCAGGGCATGTTATTTAATCCCTGCAGCTTCCTAGAGTGCACATATTAAGAGCCCTCTGCATGCCAGTGGTTGCCCATAGCGATAATCAAGCTAGTTTGATTACAGCAATCAGGGGGCTGAGGACACAATGACATCCCGCCGTCAAGTCTGATCAAGAGCTGTGCCGTGAAGGAAGGGGAAGTGGAGTGGTTTAAAGTGCTACATCACTCCGGCTAATGCGGCTAACAGTAAATGAAATCCAGGGGCTAGTTGGCGTCTCATTCACATGTTGTGGTCAAACGTTTGCATATACTTATCATGAGCATACATGTCATGGCAATAGAAAAATGAGTGTACAGCACATCTTAATTAGGAAAAAAAAACAATAATTTGGTGCACAAGTCTGGATTTTCTGAAATCAATATACAGCTCTGGAAAAAATGAAGAGACCACTTCAGTTTCTGAATCAATTTCTCTGATTTTGCTATTTATAGGTACATATTTGAGTAAAATGAACATTGTTGTTTTATTCTATAAACTACAGACAACATTTCTCCTAAATTTCTCCAAATAAAAATATTGTTATTTTTAAATGGCTGATATAACAAAAAAAATGCAGAGCTTTCAGACGTCAAAAAAGGCAAAGAAAACAAGTTCATAAGATCAGAAATCAATATTTATCCATCTTCCTCTTTATTATATTCCAGAGGTCTTCAATTTTGAATCAGCCTCTTATTTTTTTTCCTTTATGTGAATTGCTTACATGCAGGACCAACAAGATGACAGTTTGTGAACAACTTAGAATTTTCTTAAATTAATTTTATATTTTACACAAAAAAAAATCTAATTCAAGGTGATACATCAGTGTACTGATTCACTGCATCAATATTTGACAGGATATCTGCAGATCCTTAAAATGTCTTAAATTAATTTATTTAAAAATTAGGACTTACTGTCTTAAAATCTCTTAAATCCATCCCCCCTTACTCTAAGGCCTTACTCTGTCTTAAAATCCTTAAACCCAACAATTATACAGGGGGTAAACACAGTTGCAGTGTTCGAATTTGATATGCAAATTAGTTTGGGTTAAAATATTGTTTTGTTAAAAAAATATTTCAAACCAACCCTAAAGTCTTAAATATGGGTGTTTTTGTTATTTAAAAAAAAATATTTTTAAAAATAAAGGCATCTTTGGCCACAGCAGCGTTTAAGGTGGAATGGTAAATTCAAACAATCTAAAATCTTTATGTGTTTGATTTACTTAAGGCAATAAAATGTGTTTAAGAAAACACTGTGTTTTTGTTATTGTCAGCAGAGAGTAGTGCAGGGCTCAGGGAGTGGTTTGGGATCGGGTCTGTAAACGCTGATGTGTGAAGTACAGAAACTGCACTGAAAAAAAAAACATTATAAAAGAGTGAGGCTGCTAGACTACAGATTCTTTAAAACACAGTACTGATTTTAGTTAACTAATTCATTTATTACTTTGTTGACATGTAAAAAAAAATAATTTCAGTTCAGATGTGAGTATATTGGACTGTAGTCTGCGAGTTTACCATGTTAAAACAAGCCACGTGGGACAAACCGCTAGCTAATATCACCCTGGCTTACCAGAACACTCAGGGTTCCTCAGTGAAGCAAAGTTCTAAGCTGTGTCTCAATTCAGGGGCTGCATCCTTTGAAGGACACAGTCTACTAAGGTGTGTCCTTTGAAGGATAGTTAGGCTGCGATGGCAATACTGAAATGGGACAGTCTACCCTACGGAGTATTTCCTGTTTCCTGTTTGAGATTCTACCCGCCACAACCAAAGTCAGAGCTGAGAAATGAGCCAGAGATTTTGATTCTCGTTTTGCTTCAGACCACAAAACACCAAATTAATTAAGTCCAGGTTAATTAACTGTGCAGTTTCTTAAATGTTTTAAATGTGAACGGGTGGAACTGAACATAAACAAATAAAAGGGCGTTTGAAATGAAGTTGGAAAAAAGAGATTAAATTAGAATAAAGTATTATGTTATATTATTTATTATATATATATATTATGTAGTATTATGTATTTTATATATATATATATATATAAATATATATATCTATAAACTATTAACATATAACAACATAAACATGATACTACATATATAAACTAAATAATGATATGATATATAAATAATATTTATAATATCTATAAATATTTATATATCTATAAACTACATAATACTACATGTACTACATAATACAGCCGACTCCTCTGCTGACTCCGCCCTTTTCATGCTGAAATAAGCCGGCACGCAATGAATCTTGGGATACTGTAGACTGTGAGAAAAAGAAGGCTGCATTCGTCGGCCACATTCGAAGGAGTCTTCGAAAAGGGACAGCGTAGTCGCACCGTGGTGACGTAATCGGCCTTCAAATGAGTCCTTCGAAGGATGCAGCCCCTGAATTGAGACACAGCTCTAGTGTTGCCAACTACTTAGTAAGGAAAGTAGCTATTGGCTGTCGCTAGAAGTCGCTAAATGACAGCATCGCCTAATTTGCATAATACATGTTGTTGAAGCTGTAATTGATTGTTTAGGGGTTTTTTTTTGTTTGTTTTATTTTATTTTTTTTCAGTTTTCTTTATTTTTAAACCTATTGTAGACCAATTGTTTAATGGTTTAATAGATGTTTAGATTTTTACAAAGAGGCAGACACTGTGGAGGAGGTGAGTGACAGGCTACTTGGTGAATGATATGAGTGAGTGACTGAGACTGTGTGAGTTAAATTCAGTGATTTCTTTTTGTGTCACACTGAAGACACATTTATATTTACATCCTGCATTGTAAATAAGGGGCGGGGTCAGTCGGCAGCGGCTGTGGGCATGCGCGGTTCATGGAATCATGGTTCGTGTGTTCGTGGAGCGGTGTGGGTGTGCTCCGACTGTGAGAGTGTTGTGGGCTGGGCTCACGGGAGCAGCAGCTGCTCGCTAAAAACAGTAACTGAAGAGCATGTGTGTTCATCTCAGAGTCGCCAAAAGTCTCCAAAAACACCACAAAAACTTACTAGATTTGTCGCTAGTCGCTTTTTTACAAAAAAAAAAGTCGCTAGAGGGTCGGAAAAGTCACTAAATATAGCGACAAAGTCACTAAGTTGGCAATACTGCACTAGCCGTGCAGTTAGCTAATGCTAATGCTGCTGCACTCAGGCTTAATCTGGAAATCTCAAACTGTCCAAGATGTCTTGGTAGGCAAACTGCACTAAAAGTGGATTTTATACCTGTAATATAATAATTAAACAATAGTCCAATAATGTAAAAATGCATTTAAAAAAAAAGGAACTGTTATTTGTTAAGACAATTCTGACAGTGGATTATAAACATTTTAAAATGCTCTAAATAAATAAAACACATTTAAAATGCTATTTTCAATACTAGCTCTTTTATTTTAATAGACTGTCGTTGCTGAGAAAAACATAAATAAATAAAAAATACATAGCTCAGTTACATACGAGTCATGTACAATTATCGTAGAATAAGTCAATATTGTGATTTTTATGACAGGCCTAACGGAGGTAATATGCAACAAGGAGAACAACACAACCAAGATATCTTTAAAAGACATTTAAACATTAGTTTAAATTTAATCAAATATTTACACATTGTAATATCAAAATATATTTCACAATAAAATAACACCACAAACTCATGTTAAGGCCAACAAGACTCTCTCCCTGAGTTACACTTGCATTGCTTTGGCATGCCTCTTACAACACTCACCTTCTAACAGTTTTATATGATGATTATCATCATCAACACAGACATTTGGTGGGCTGGAACACTGAAAGTGATAAACTAGAAGAGTAGAAGAACACACAGCAGCAGATTTGTGTATATTTTGCTTTACCGGTTAATGTGTTAGAATCCGTTTAGTCTGTTAGTTGGTTAGTTGTTGTTAGTATTAGTTAGTTATTAGTGTATTAGTTAGTGTTAGTGTAGTTAGTGCTTGGCTCATGGTTATCCCAAAGAAAGCCTCATAACTCCTTTTCCACACTCCATCTGAGTATGTACTGGTAAAACTGCAACAACAGAGTGCATTAATATTGTCTTGTAGTTTGACTTGCAGTAGAACTCATCAAAAACTGCACTGATCAGCTGCATTCATGCTGAATTTATATATACCAATAAATATGAATTTTGAACAAATGCTGTTGCAGTTTCACCTTTTGTTCCGTAAGTTTAAGGACAAAACGATTAAAGACACAGTATGATGGGACCATCTTCACATGGTTAGAACATACATGAGTAATTCTGCATGAACAAGCTACAGAGTGCACTGGTTAGTAGAAGGAAAGATCCGAGTTTCACAAGTTAGTAGAGCTACCTGATACTAGCTGGCAGCAGTAATAGCAGTAATATTAGCAGTAATATTAAGGCCCAATCCCATTTCACCCCTTGGTCCTACGTTTTACCCCTACCCCTTCTTTTCGAGTATATCACGTTTTCCTTTTGAAACAGAGTTAGAAGGGTAAGGGGTGAAATCCTCCACCCTTAGAATTGGGACAACCCTTTAAGCACCAGATACATCTTCAGGAGTGCTTGGAAAGTTGAACAGGAACAGGAAAGTTAGCTAGCTAGCTACTAATGCAAACTACTAGCGATCTTGCTTGTTATGAAGAATTTGGCCATGTGAACGCGCAAAACAGAGGGGTAGGGGTAAGGGGTAGGGCCAAGGGGTGAAATGGGATTGGGCCTAAACCTGGTAAACACCACAGGACATTTTAAATCCTAATAAATGTAAAAAACTGGAACATATTTCACACACAGGGCCTATTTCCAAAAACATGTATTAAGCCTAAACATAGACTATTTATCTTTTTAATAGTATCAAAATGCTTTTAAGTCCAGGACTAGACTTAAACCCTAGATGGGAAACTGTGCCTTAAATTTTCTCCTACACCCCAAATTGCTCCTTCATCTCCAGAACCAAATCAAGGATAAATGAGGGGTTGGACTAAAATTGGACTAAAAATCATGTAGTGTTTTCCAGGCTTTAGAAGTAGATTAGTCTGTCATTTTCATTTATACAACCAAAGCAATTTCATCCACCACCATCTGCACAAACATGCACAAAAGAATAGAAGTCAACAGCAGCACTGAAGACAGGAAGGAATAGTAATGGAAAGAAAGAAGGAAGTTAGAGAGAGGTTTTAATGCAGTTAGTTGGTTAATATCTGTTAGTAACATCTTCCTATCTCCCTCCTATATTGTTCTTTTGGCATCTCAATACATAACCATGGGAATAAAGTAAAATAAGTTATCCACAGTCATGAAACAGAAGAGGAGAGATGGAAGAGAATAAGGCTGGTTGTTAGTCGCAAGACAGAAGCATTAAACTGCAGTTGCATCAAAGGCAGTTGCATGTTATCGTGTGGTTAGTAAACTTGTGCTTTGTTTGCAATCTCCATCATCACAATTTGTGTGAAGCATTTGTGGCACACATACATGCATCATCCATCAGAAATAGGCATTATGCAGACAGATCTAGAGGAGGTGACTGGCTATGGCCAATCTTAAGCAAACAAGGAGTTCCTTTTACACTTTAATCTTAAAAATAAAGGCTCTTCAACGGCTTGGATGCCCTGTCCAGGTAACATGCTTGGAAGAACATTTACTTTTCACATTTACAGCATTTAGCTGATGCCCTTGTCCAGAGCGACTGACAAGGTTAGTTCTATTACAGAGTTGGACCAATGTATTATTAGGAGTCTTCCCAAGAACTCTTATTGGTGTAGCACAGCATAGTCACCCAGACCTGGAATTGAACCCCAGGCTCCCACATGGTAGCTTACTGGCAGGCGGTGGTGTTATCCACTGCACCACACCAACCACTACGCAAGAAATCACAGATTGCCAGCTCTGATACAATAACCTGTGGCAGCCAGGATCACAATTCAAGTGATGTTGGGAAAGAGCAAGGCCAATTGTGCTCTCTCCAACTCTGGCTGTGATCCTCAGGCCCATGTGGCAGCATCCTTGGTCTGCTTAACCACTCAGAGAGGGTGAAGGTGTTCTTCTATGACTCGGGTCTTCCAGTTTGGACCCTGCAGCCAGTTTCAAATAATGACACTTGGCACTTACCAAGGATTACAAATCCCAGGACTGTAAACTGAATTCAAGGTCCCAATTGAAAGATCTCTCTTCAATGCCATCACTCCAATATTCGCTGCCTTTATTTTTAATTGTATACAAGGAGTTCCTATTTTAACTGTATTAATCTCCTCTCAGCCCACTTGTTAGTGTTGTTAGAAACTGTTAGTAACAAGAAGTTTTCGGTGTTTCAATGCAGTTTCATTTCAGTTAAAAGAGAGTGTCACTTCTAGATCTCCTGTGTTAGTGCTGTAAGCTCTGAAGCTACAAAGCAGTTCTATTGTTCAAAAGATGAAGGAAAGACAGTGTGCGTCCATTCCACAAGAAGCAAAAACAGTTACAGGATAGTCTGGTCACTGGGGGCATCTCAATTTCATTGCGAAAGATCTATACCTATAAAAGAAACTGCCAATACATCAACAGCATGGTATAAGTGCAACTATCAATGATTTTAAATATTAATAATGGTGCACATAATATTATAGCTAAATAAAGCATACTGTTACACGTTCCAGTACTATTGCCCACAATTCCCTTTAATCCTTTCCAAAAAGGCATTAGTATTAGTTGAGGAAAGACAGGCATTAATGCATAGGACTTTTATGACAAGAATTCAGTGTCTGCCAGTGTGTCTGTATATTATACACTATGTGTGCTCCAGCCTATCGTTTTGGGATGAGTTGGGGTTGAGGTGAGGTGTCACTGAATGCAGTCAAATCCTCACAGCAATCCCAAAATCTAACAGAAAGTATTTCCTGGACAGTTAGAGACAGTGGTTTCATCAAAAAGAAGACAAAAAAGTGGTGTCCCAATACTTTTCTCCATATAGTATATTTTCTATTATACTTCCAAACTTTATGTACACAGTAACATAGTTAGTCTATAATCACCATTTACAGCTAATGTCATATGTCATAAGAGACAAAAATATATCAAAAATAAAGGGGAAAATGGGACTGTTACCATCTCATAGTGATCTTGTATGTAGTTCTTTTCCTTTAATACCATAATCTGTGTAAAGGAAGGTGAGTGATGACTGAGTTAGAAAGGGAGTTCACTCATAAAAGGGAAAGAGACTAGAAGGCCTTAGATCATGAGCTGACGTTCAACAAAAACTAAAATTATAAACATTTTCATCACGTTGAGCCGCAGGTCAACACACAACGACGTCTGAAGGTTTTCCATGGAGGTAAACTGGTTGTAAAATCTTGTAGAATTCTCAGTGCACAAACAGCATTGATGTCCCACTGCGTGACCTCTACAGGAGAAAACAAAAAAAAAAGTTGTCTTAACTGAGAGACACATGTAAGATGAAAACAACGAGATGAGGTATAGTAGGCATGCTGTAAGCTCAGATTAATACACATGTGAGAAGAGCTGGACAGAACAGCTCAAAATCATGGAACCACTGAAAAAACAAAAACACACAAAAAAACAAACCACAAAAAAATGCAACAATAAAATGTAGCACAGTGTAATTTACTGCATTTTCACGCATAGATTGTTTGCTGTGTGCTGGTCTAAATCAGTTAACAAGTTGGTTAGCTTAAAGCTTTTTTCCTTTGGTTAGGTTTGTTTTCAACAAAAATGCAGCACACCAAACCATATGAGAACCATATGGTTCTGTGGAATCCTTCACTTATTGGTCAGGGCTGTCTGGGGCGGGGCAAGAAAGAATATACAGGAAGAAGGTCCTGTGTTCTGGACTAGTACATTTATCTGTGCAGTTTAACATGGCGTAAAAAGAGATGGCAATTGTTCATAGCTGTAGAACTTATCTGGGCAACATACCAGGTTATGGGAGTTTAACTTAATCTTACAAAGCACATCAGACAGTCGGGTCGTATCTAAATGAGGTCACCACAACTGAACAGCTCAACAGTTGGAACTTCTCAAGAGTCTTAGTGGGATCATTTTGGTCAAAATCAAAGTCTGATTATTTTATTTGCATCTGCCCAAACAAATCGCATGATGTGTGAAACAAACTACAGCTTATATAGCTCATAGAGGTAAATAGTAGCTTGTTATGGTTAATAGTGTGATAGCTCTTAAACAGTGATGTGGTATAAGTTTAAAGAAGTTGACATTTTAAAATTCATAACTAAATGATAAATAGATACTCAACATTTTCATGTTGGGGATAATAATAATTTATAATATACATAAAGACATGTAATATCTTTATATTCTTTGTACTCTTGACCTGAATAAGCCAGTCATGTAAATCTATTTAAGGCCTAATCTTTTAATCATTAATTTATAACCTAGAGACATTTAAAAGTTAATCTAATTGAAATTATAAAATCTTTACCTGTCTAGACACACTGTTTTTGGTGGTCTAATCTTTGGCTGTAATGTGAAGACACTGAAGTTCGGCTGAAGGGAGAACTTTCCTGCCCATCCTGCTGATTCACGACTCACCTGAAGAGCAAAGAAGCACAGAAGAGCAGCAAAAAATGGAAGGCAACAGTGTGCACAGCTACAATACAATCTTGTGTTTATTTATTAAGGAGAGAATATTGAGGTGAAATGCTCTTGGAAAATAAACAGAAGCAGCGACTGGAGTAGTGAGCAAGTCTAAAGGAGACTATAAAGAAAGTCTGTCAAAAGGTTTGAGTAATTGCTAGAATTTTTGCCGATGATGTTGATGCAGATTATTTAAGATGATTTTGCAGGTCGACTGTAAAGTCCAAAGCCCTGAATCCTCTGTATTCTAGGCATTGTGTGTGTAAAAGTATAATATGCAAAATCTGAAAAGCATGTTATAAAGTAGGCCTACAGTTTATTGTTACATCAAAGGGCCCAAAGGAACTCACCTTAATCTATGGTCCCACCTTTTCAGGAGATCCAACAATCAGCGTGCAGGCCACTGGAGCACGATTTCACATGGTGCAGTTCTGTAAATTCAATGTTTTGTCATTTTCTGTCAATAGTAACACAAATCTCTTATACACATTCTATAACATTAATGCAGTTTTAACATATGCAACCAAGCTTTATCTAAAAAACATGCCAGCAATACAAGTCCCAACTAATTACAGATCTCTGTAATGACTCATTAAAAACTTGCCTTTTCTAAATGTTTTTTCTACTAGTAATATCACATCCACTGATCTAAAAAGCCTCAGATTAGTCACATTCCAAGGATGATATATCCTTCCCCTATAATCTCTTCCACTAAGAAATAAGAAGAGTGATCCGATGAGCAAGACTTGTTACACAGATACACAGATGTGAGATGATGCTAAACATAACAACTAAGGTTGTTGTGTCCGTTTATGATCAATCAGCAACAATGGCCTGCATTGAGACATCATCTGAGATATGAGAAAAGATCTGGAGGTGCTTCTTCACTGTGAAATGCCATGCACCCCGAAATTTATATTCCTCACAGTATAAGTGTTTTTTCCTAGAAAAATAAAAATAAAACGGCAAACACAGGATAGCGTAAACTTTTGCGTTTATTCAATCAAAAAAGAACGAATAGGAGTGCGCACTGAAAAAGTTCAGAATGTCCCCTGGGTGCGGAATCATTTATTCAGGACAAGTGATAAAATGCTGTAAAATGTAATAAAATACTTAAAGAGCAGTATAGCATTTTTGAATATATTAATACTGTACGATGAAGGATAACATTAATGCACATTGAAATTAAGATTGTTTTATTTGCTAACTAGAGAACCTAGGAAATTGTGACTGATAAGACTGATATATTGTGTAATTTTGTGGGACAAATTAACACTGTATTACATTTTAACACACAGTTAAACACTGAAAGTGTTGAATTATCACTAGTAAAAAATCTCATAGCTGATATCTGAAACGGGAGGATTTACCAGTAAACAGGAGTAAGACTTGTATCCCTGGTGTGATTTTAGGCAAAAATGGCTTGCAATACATGCAAAGTATCTCACAAAAGAGTGCACCGCTCACATTTCTAGGGAGCAACACTGAATATATAACACTTTGATACAATATTTGATACAAAGTAGTCAGTGTACAGCTTGCATAACAGTGAAATATTGCTGTGCCCTCAAAATAACTCATAACACAGCCATTCATTTCTAAACCGCTGACAAACAAAGTGCGTACACCCCACATTTTCATGGTGGAATATTGCCCAGATGCCCAGTTTTTTTCCATAAGGGGGGGAATTATGCTCTGCTTTAATATGTCACAGTACATGTTGCCATCCACGATTCCCTCAATGAGAGCTGTAGGTCCCTACCATATTAACACACTTGCTCCCCATTTACACCTGTGACCTTCTAACACTAACGAGTCACATGACACAATTTGGCCATTTTCACTTAGGGGTGTGTCAATAATTTGTGTGGCCACCATTATTTAACTCTCTTGTGCACTCTCTTGGGAGTTCACCAGAGCTTCATGTGTTGCCACTGCAATCCTCTTCCACTCTTCCAAGACGACATTACAGAGCTGGTGGATATTAGAGAGCTAACGCTCCTCCACCTTCCCTTTGAAGATGCCCTACAAATACTCCGAAGGGTTAAGGTCTAAGGGCAGTTTCTTAAGCAGGGCAGTGGTCGTCTTGGGGGCGTGTTTAGGGTTGTTATCATGTTGGAATACTGCACTGCGGCCCAGTTTTCAGGAGAGATATACATTGCCTGAACAAAAAAAAAGGTCACACTTTAATATTTGGTTGGACCGTCTTTAGCTTTGATTGCAGCACACATTCACTGTGGAATTGTTTCAATAAGCTTCTGCAATGTCACAACACTTATCCAGTGTTGCATTAAGTTTTTACCAAGATCTTGTAGCATTGATGATGGTAAAGTCTTGTCCAGCACATCCAAAAGATTCTCAATGAGGTTAAGATCTGGACTCTGTGGTGAACTCTCTCAATCCATGTGTGAAAATGATGATCTCATGCTCCCTGAATCACTCTTCCAAAATTATCCTGATCCTGATATCCTGATATTGTCATCTTGGAATATGCCCGTTCCATCAGGGAAGAAAAAATCCATTGATGGAATAACCTGGTCTATATTCAGTATTTCAGGTAGTTTTCTTCACTTCAAATAACCTAAACATAAGGGACATGCAGTGTGCTTTAGGAAAAATGTGCATCTAAAGTAAATTACAACATGTGGACATTGTAAACCAGAGCATGATCCCCTATCTCCAGGAACTGGGCTGCATGGCTTTCCATGGTTCCATGGCTTTAAGATGACAAATGCTTTGTTGGAGAAGCTGAAGATAAGATGATGAACTGGCCAAGTATTTCTCCAGAACTAAAACCAACTGAACCCCTGTGGGCATCCTCGCAAGGAACCTGAAGAAAGCAAAAGGTCTCTAACATCCACCAGCTCTGTGAGGATTCCTGTGGCAACCTGTAAAGCTCTAGTTAACTCCATGCCCAAAGAATTAAAACAAATCATGGATGCCACAAAATATATTGTCCCTTTTGGCACAATTTGGCCATTTTCACTTAGGGGTGTACTCACTTTTGTTGCCAGCAGTTTAGACATGCGTTTAGTAATATATTTTGAGGGCACAGCAAATTCACACTGTTATTCATGCTGTACACTCAATACTTTGTATCTACAGTGTATCAAAGTGTCACATCTTCAGTGATGCCCCATGAAAAGGTATAAAGGCATTTTGCAACGAATCTGTGCCATTTCTGCCCCAGGAAATTACATGTATAAATGTGAACACAAAATACATCAACCTAATAGCAAAAGTAAAATATGTAATTAAAAACATGACTAACAACTACTTAGAACACTGAAAAAATTGCATTTGTTACCTGTCTCCAATCTCTAACTATAAACTTTAACATGAAATATAATTATTAAAAGAGGGCAATCTCAACACTTATTCCTGATAATAACCTAAATTAATTCTTACATCTTATTTATTGTTTTTAATACAAATTTTGGGAAAATCACTAGAATGTGCTCAGTGTCCTCATGCTATTAGCATAGCCACCATTTAGCTATCTTTCATGTTTTTGCTAAACAATTATTACTGTTACTTTCTTTCCTGTTAATCAAAACAAAAAGGAACAGGACTGAGTGCCAGTAACAGGAGTAAGTTCCAGTAACAGGAGTGAGTGCCAGTAACAGGAGTGAGTTCCAGTAACAGGAGTGAGTATTGTTCCCTGGTCTATTGATTTATTTATGTAAATATTAGTTAATGTAACCACGTTTTCCAATTCTGTTTGGTTCATCATTTGTCGATTTGTTAAATAAATTACATGCTGGTAAATTTAACCTTTTCATGTTTTGGTCTCCTTGATAAGATAAATACAGCTTTGCATAATTTAGAAAAATACAATATACATGCATATATAGTCATTTCCTTGGTCATAAATATAAATTATTTGAACATGCAGTCAACCATTTTTTTTAAATAAAGACTTTCTTTAGAGAAAATCAAAGGAATGAGTGGACTTCCTTTTAAACATGCTTTTTAAATGTCATATTCAGTTATTATTCAGCTTAGAAACCTTGTAAAAAAAATTGTAAAATGAATTTGACCAGTACATGTTTAGAATAGTCAAATGTATGTGTTATTAGATTCAAAAAAAGTATTTAAAAAAAATATGTTTAATGTGGAAGAGTTACAACAAGCAAGTGGCACCCATTCAGTGGTATTGCCTTACTAATATATTTACAAAAATGTGAGGTATTTTCTCACTTTTGTAAGGTAATGTTCATTACAAATTAACCCATATTAACATATTATGACATACTATGAGGTAACTAGCTACCTACGTGTTTTAGCTCAATGTTTTTTGTTTCAATGCATCCATTTCAATCTGCTGAACACAAAAAAAAACTGTATGACGCATATCGTAGGCAGCTCTGCTTATGAATATTTAATATATAGGAGAGTCACAATAGTCTAGAATTAAACACACGAAACGAAGGCGTTTGCTTTATTTCTGTATATAGATTCATATTATATAAATTTCCTCATTTTTTCTTCTTCTTAGCTACTTAGCCTCGTCTTTTTTACCTCAGAATGAGACAGCATAAAGTGTAGGCTTTTTTTAGACTGATATGGGCAAATAGTAAATATGGGCTAAGCTAGCTGGTTTGTTTAGTTAACTACCTCTCGTTTTACGTTTAAATAACATTAAAAAAGCACATTTCTGCCTAAAAAATGATTAAGAAAATTAGTAAGAAAAACGGCTAGTACCTTTTATTCAGTCGCATCTCCATTAATACGAATACACCCTCAGAAAACAGGGCAGAAACTGGGTTATCAGCAGCGTCTTCGTCGTATTTGGAGTCTCTGTATCCCCAGGCTGTAGCAAGAAATACATGTATGTGGGTGATCCAGGTCCGGGAAGCGGATCCTGGGGCGGATCTTCGCGTGCCGGACCTGGATCACCCATCTCTTCTATATTTATACAGATTATACAGCTTTATCAGTTAAAAATCCACATTAATAATTAATCTACAGCTGCATGAACCGATTCAACAACGTAACAAGCTATTTAGACTCTAAAACAACAAAGCAGATTAATAAAAACAAACATATTATCGTCTTTTGTACAATAAAACGTGGATAGATAATGTATTTACCTGCCATGTTTCCTTTCTCTGATATCCCACTTGTCCAGCTGCTGCTGCTTTAATCTGCGTCTGGAGAGAAGAGCTCTTAGAGGCTGACTGACTGTTCCCACATCTGAACTGGCTGGTGAAGACGATCAGCATCATCAGCTGGGCGGACTGGGGGGGAGGCTGAGAGCCCTCCCTCTTCCCGCTGTCCATCCCGGAGGGAGGAGAGAGGATGTGGAATATATTTCAGTCTCCTTGGAAACGGAATGGAGATGCTGCTGCTGCTGAAGCTGCTGTTGCTGCTGAAGCTGTAGTTTTTACCAAAAACGAACGAGCTGCATCCAGCCCTGCAGTATTTATAGGTCCGGCCCCAATCCAGAGCTGTGCTGGATGGATACAGGTTAGTTCATTATGAGTGTGAAGCCTGGGGCAGTATTAAATGGCAGCAAAGAATAACATTGAATGAACGTTCAACTAAACTAAAAAAAAAAAAAAAAAAACATTTGTTTGTTTGCAGTACATCTTTTAATTTTTTAATGTTGACAATGAAAGAAAAACAAGCACTAAACATCCTTTATTTAACATTCCAGGTCACAGAGAATGTTATAAGAAAACGTTTAGCAAAGTCCCAGGAATGTTCTGAATTTCTGAACGTTCTATTTATTTTTATTTTTTATTTTTTTAATGTATTTATCTTTATCTATTTTGTTCTATTCTATGTTTTATTGTATTCTTTTATTTTGTTATCTTATTTTACCTATATTATCTATTTTAACAACAGCTCTTGGGTGTAAACTGGATCGTGAGATCACAATTTCGTTCCACCTCATGTACCACATGTGATGTGAATGACAATAAAATCTCCTTGAATCCTTGAAAATGTCTGATGCAATAATGGTTTGCATCAAAATGTGTGCAAAGAACATTGAAGAAACGTTCAGCTAAACATTTGTTTAGTTGCATTACTTCTTTTAAGTTTGACAATTAAAAAACATTCAAACAACTTTTTTTTGCATTTCCAATCCCAACATGAACATCATAAGAATGTTATGCAACATTTTGAAGGACAGTTTTAAGAAAGGTTAGTCCTATAGAAAAAATAGAGAACTAAAGTTCTCATATAATGTTCCCTAAATTTCCCAAGGTTCCAGGAAGGTTAAAGGAAGTTTCAGAAATAATGCTCCATGAACCTTCTGAAAACGTGTGAAGTAATAATGGTTTGCATCACAATGTTTGCAAAAAACATTGAAGAAACAACTCAGCTAAACAAATGTTTAATTGCATTACAGTTACAATGTTGACAATTGAAAAAAAAAAAAAAGATTCAAACAACGTTTTTGGCATTCCCAGCTAATAGCATTCCTATGAAGTGTTTACAGCTAGGCAAATACTTTAAACGCTATGGAAACGTTAAAAATAACATTTCCCAAAACAATGACATTGCAGCAATGTTACAACTGAGCCAGCCTAGATAGTTCACTATGAGTAAAAGAGACATGGGTCAGTATCAGCTAGCAGCAAACAACATTGAATACATGTTTAACAAAACATTTGTTTAGTTACATAACTTTTATATGTTGACAATTAAAAAAATCTTTCAAACATTTTTTAGCATTCCCAGCTTACAGCAAACATCATAAGAATGTTTAGAAACAATTTGAAGAAAATGTTTAAGAAGGTTGGTCTAATAAAAAAAATAGAGAAATAATGTTCAGGAACATTCTGAAAACGTGTGAAGAAATAATGGTTAGCATAACAACGTTATTAAGACGTTTCTCATATAATGTTCCCAGCTAGATGACATTTCCCAAAACTAAAAAAAACACAGACAGATATTACAACTGCCAGCCTGACTGACAGTGACATTGCAGCAATGTTACAACTGAGCCAGCCTAGATAGTTTACTATAAGTGAGAGATGCATGGGTCAGTATCAGATAGCAACGAAGAACATTCAGTGAATGTTCAACTAATCTAAAAACATTTGTTTATTTGCAGTACATATTTTAGTCTTTACAATGAAAGAAAACACAAGCTTTAAACAGCCTTAATTTAACATTCCAGGTAACAGAGAACGTTATAAAAATGTTTAGCAATGTTTTGAAGGAGGGATCCAGGAATGTTATAGAGAGTTACAGAAATAATGTTCCAGGAAATTTCTAAAAATGTGTGATGTAATGATGGTTTGCACACAATGTTTGCAAAGAACATTGAATAAACCTGTAACTAAATGTTTGTTTAGATGCATTACATATTTTACATTATTACATAATAGCATCCCCAGCTAAAAGCAAACATCAGTAAAAATGCTCCAATATTCCTATAAACCAGTCTATAAGACTACTGGGAGAATAGCGGTAACAAGATATCTTTTTTGTTTTGAAATAAAATGATGACTCAGATCTACAGAAAGGCAGTAATTGTGATCAGAAACCAGACACACAGAGCAAGAACAAAAGAAGTGTAGCGCTGCCTGCCCTTCCTCCAGCATGTGTGGACTGGGGCTGGGTGGAGATGGGAGAATGTGAGATCAGGGAGAGGGACTGGGGGCTGCTGTAGCCTCAGTTAGAGAGCATGTGGTGGATGAAGAGCTAATGCAGGAGTAAATAAAGGAGGGGCGGAGAGAACAGAACAAAGAGACTGTGGATGGAGGATTAATGACACAGGCCACAGGTGCATGTGTGTGTGTGTGTGTGTGTGTGTGTGTGTGTAGTCCAGCTGTCATTTGCCTCCAGCCTTTTCCATTGCTGAATAAATGAATGGTGGCCATCTGCCTGCACGTTAGAACCGCTAACATGTTAAATAGCAGTTCTGAAACAAAGGTCAAAACATCGGCAAAACAATAATAATAGACTACAAATTAACTAATGATTGTTTAAGCTACTCAATTTTATGTGTGTGTTTTTCTCTTTTGTTAACTTGTTTAATTGAGTTTTACTGCTAGCTGAGTTTTTCTCTTCACTTCACTGCTGAATGTAAGACTTAGTCTAATGTTTAGCTGAGCTAAAATCGTTGCCATGTGGGTCAGCCAGACCTCTTCCTGTACCAGTTTTCTTCTGTTTCCAAGAATCTTTGGAATGGAAACAGTACTCTCCACTCTCTGGCTCTTAAGAAAAGTCTTATACTTTTAATAGTTACAGAGTTCTCTCTTTGTTTCTGTGTATTTTTCTAGTTATTATGATGACAGTGTGAATGTGCTGTGTGTAAGTGTGTAAATGCTGCAGTAGAGAGTGCAGTGACAAAATCCGTTCCAATACTGCTATGTTTTTAGTTAATTTGTTTTCCTTAAAGGGCCTGACTGTTTAATGCAAAAAATTGTAAAATGCAGTTTGTACCATTTCTGGTTTTGACTGTAAATCAAAACCAGACTGGTTCCGGACTGGTTCTAGATGTACATAATGCAATTTATTATATTTATACAAGATTAAAGTAACTTTATATTGGCAGACATCCCAAGTTGCAAAAGTTGATTTCAGGGAAGTTACCCAACCCCCCCAACTCCCTCACCACACACACCAAAGGATAACGAAACTTTACTTTTATTTTAATTATTTTTACTTTTTTCTTAATTAAATTTAGAGTATTCAGAGGTGAAATACTTTCTTTTTGGAAGGCCCTGCCTCTGCTTCCCTTTTTTTTTTTTTTTTGGAAAAAAAGCCTTTATTTGAGAAAAATTGACAGTTACAATATAAAAAAAATTGCACAACATCAAAAACATTTCATATCATATTACAATAATTATTAATATTGCCTCCGCCATGATCTGCTTTCTCTCACTCACTGAACAAATTCCGTCCGGGAGGGGGGAAAAACACTGCCCGCCCACACTAAAAACTGACCCTCTCTGTTTTCTCTCTCGCCTTCCCACACGCGATTAGAGAAAAAAAGTCTGCCACCTGTGTGCGCGTTTGTGTGCAGTGTGGGGCACTCGTTCTGAATTCCGGGATATTATATGTGACTCGCGGGCATCAGGGAGCCACTCCCGAAATGCGGGAGACTCCCGCAGCTTCAGGGAGACTTGGTTTGTCTGTATTGGGCAGATATAATCTATTGTGGTAGATATGTCATGGAGAATGAGAACACTGTGGATTTTCCTTCTGTATCAACAAGCGAAAAACTGATGTGTTTCATATAACTTATATAATATATTACACCTGAAATTGGAGGCCCTGCAGTGTGACTTTTGCACAGATTGACATTTCGATGCTGGAAAGATATATTGTGTAGCTCTGGTTTAGATTGTTTGAGACAGTTGCAATATAGTTCTTGTTGTGTGATTTTTCATATTACTGATATATTTAGCCGTATGTGTGTTTCTTTGAGCCCATTGTTTGTGGACAGTGTAGAAGCCTGTTCAAGCCTATTGTTCAGTAACAACAAAGCCTGTGAAACCAGAAACCCTTCTGAGCGTAGCAGCTGCAGGCAATTTTCAGCAAGTCTGTGTTTAGCTTCCCTTTTCTTATGCAATGAGTAGCCTGTCTGTTTCTGTTGTTTTGCTTGCTTATGCTACCCAGTTATTAATATCACTACTATTATTAAGACCATGTAGGAATATGCCAAACCCTTTGTTAATCACATTCAAATAAATCAAAACATGTTTTTTTTTTTTGTGAAAAAAAAACAGAAGGCTTTACCCCTCTAGTGTCTTTCAACATAGCAAAAGGCAAAAAGAAGCCAATTTTTTTACTTACTGACTTGTGAGTGACTGATGAACTTTGTTAAAACAGGACCTGGATTTAGTGATTCGAGTCTTGTTATTGTTATTATTATTTTGTGTTGTTTATCGTGTGTTTGTGTTTTTTTTTATTATTATTATTATTGTAAAAGGAAGCAGTGTGAAGACTGCTTTACAGAATCTGAGCTTTTGCTACATTCTTGCTTTAGATGGTCCACCTTAAATGACCCTACAGTTACAGTACACCCTTAACGTTAGCTTGTTCTGCTGTATATGTAGAAATCTTTAACAATAGCAACATAAGCAGTGTGCCGACCTTACCTGGCACCAGGCTCACCCAGCATAACCTCATCCATTAGCATTGCTGCTGTACTGTTAGCATCTCTAAAGACCAGGTTGCCTAGCTGCTTCACTTAGCATTGCTACTATGGGATTATTATCACTATCACAGCATTAGTCTAGTTATGCATTGCTATCATGGCATTACCATTACAATAGCAGCAGCTGCCGGCCTCACCCAGCACCGCCACTGCAGCATTATTAGCAGGCCACCGGTCTCACTGTGCACAATCCACGGTTAGCATTGCTACAGCACTATTAGCATTACTACTGTGCAGGCCACAGGCCTTGCTTAGCATTGCTACTGTGGTTTTCTCATCACTCTTCACAGCAATAACTTAGCATTGATATTATCGCTTTAGCATCAAACTGTACGCAGAATCACTACCATGGTGTTGGTTGTAAGCCAAGTTCACCAGGGTTTTTTACATCTATTAACACAAGGTCACATAAAATGGTACATGAAAAATAGTAGACAATATTCTATATTTTTGCATAAATATGACTTAAAACACCATCAAGTTTTCCTAATTATATGTAACAAGAAATCAGTTAAACAAATAGGACAAACTATTATATTTGATACATTATTAATTGGGGAAAATGATCCAATATTACATATTTGTAAGTGACAAAAGTGGTCTGGTGTGACTTGAGGGTTTCCTTAAGAAGGATAAAACATAATAAAGATTGCTTTGTTTATTAAATATCTTTCATAGAAAAGGCCCAAGGAAGAAGTCTCAAATATGGAGCCCCTTTATTGTAGACAGTGAAAATAAAGTGATATCTGTTTGATATGTGACCAAACACAAATCTTACACAAATAACATATCTACATTGATTCTACACCTGAAGGCCAAAAATATTTTATTAATTGCTGAAGCAAATAACAGTGTTAAATTGTTGCAGAAGCTGGACATAATATATAACACTGTACATAACTTATATATTTATATAATAATTTATATATATATATATATATATATATATATATATATATATATATATATATATATATATATATATATATATATATATATAAATAAATTATAAAGTGTATATAAATTCCCAAAATAAAAATTAAAAAGCATTACATGTGACATAAAAAATAATTACTTGTAGAAAAAAAATAAGTGTACACTATTCCACATTAAATGTAATCTATTTTTGCTGTGCTTATAATTTCAGCATGTTCCTGTTCCACAAACCAGAAACAATTATGCATTTTTAAACTCACACTAAACCTCAAAAATTGTCATGTTCTTTGTCCATAGTTAACAGAAGATGTAGAATATGCTTATTTAATATATGTATATTATACAATGGATAAAAGATCAAAGTGACAAATGTGTAATAAAGGTCTATGTGTAAAAGGTTCAGTAGAAAAAATATTTGGACACTAGATGGCAGCGTGGCGCCTAGTGTTAAAGTAGACTGTTTATGTGGCCCTTATAAATTCTGGTTGGTGATTTGCCCCCACTGTACAGCACTGGAGCTTCTGCACTGTGTACGGGTACATGCAGAGGAGCGAAGTTTGTAGCCACAACGCGGTTTGACCCTTTTGGGACGCCGTAGTTGATAACAAACGTGTACGCATATGTTGTTTATGTAGCGTATCCAGCTATGCTAATTCGTGCAGGAAATCTAACGTCAGATGTCTGTTGTGCAGGGGTAACTTACATTAGCAGGTTTGTTTTAATACAGTTTTATCTCACAGGCGTTTTATTCACATTTTCTGTATGATGTCGGTGTTTCAGTGGGGGTTAGCAGCGTTAGCTTGTATATAAGTTAGTATAATTTACTAGTTAGTTTATTAGGGTTATAGTTAGGTTGGTCAGGATCACAGACTGTGTATAATAAGTAACACTTTATATATTTATATATATAGTTATTTATTTATATAGTTATAGTCTCTGGTTAGGTAGGTTACTGTTAAATTAAAAAAAGATTTGTTAATAAAGCCCAGACTTTCCGAGCTGTAGGTGAGTCAGTAAATGCGCTGATTATTGTACTTAAACTATATGGGTATCATTTTATTTAGTTATTTATTTAGCAGCAACACTTCAACACCTTAAACCGGGGTTTTGGGTGGCTCTGCTACTCTCCATATGAGCAGGAACTTTGTACTTGTCTGTGTCTGTCCATCCATCCATCCATCCATCCATCTAAAGCTATCTTTAAGTATGTTTATCTGTCATATATCTGTGTGCATGTCTATCTGTATGTTCCTCTATCTGAAAACCAGCTAAACCCTCAAATTCGTTATACTGCTCAGCTGGCAAGGCTTTTTTTTAGCTAAGGGTATCTGCTTTTGTATCTATTAATTTATCAGTTAATTGATCTGACCTTTTTTTATTGAAGTTTGTTATACACATGCTACATGTTATACACATCCTTCACATTTAGATACAGTTTTTCTCAATTGGTTTGGTACATTTGTCAGATCAGAATTGAAATTCTCAAAACAGTTCATTCAATCTCCACATCTCCGTGTCACTTGTGCACATCATAATTGCATTTCTCACTGTTTTTGACCTTTTGCAAATGTGTTTGTCATTCATGCTAATGTTCATGTACAATTTTCAGCTGTTTTTTGCATTATCCATTGCTTATGTCGTGCTCATCAAAATGTGTTGTACTGAATATCTATGCAGTTGTCTTACCCTCCAAAACATTTAGGCTTTAGGTCATTGCTTAGGTCATTACATGCAAAAGTGCTGAACAGGTTGTCATAATCTCTCGGGCATAAATTATACATTTCTATAAAACATTGTTGTTAAAGTTGGTAAAATCCTAGTCTTACAATGGCTAAAGCTGGTCACCGGGTGCAGCCAAATATTGAAAGAACAACTTCAAAACAACTTCGATCGTTCAAAAGCATTGCAAGGGATGATATTCAGTGTGACGTGGATGAAAACATGTGGCCCAACAGAGAGGAGAGTCAGAATGTATAAAAAGCACTATAATTGCTTAAGTTGTTGTCTCAGGTTGTTTGAAATGTTTACAGCAAGTTTCTAATTTTGTAGTTTTTTCTTTGTGTCAGTATAAAGTGCTGCAAAGAGTTGTCTGTCTTTCCTGATTTTCTGTCAGATTTTTTGTCAACAAATTGCAGTGAAAACAATACAGTAAAGAATATTACTCAATGTTGATTACAGTCTAATTTCTTTCTGTCAGTCTCCCCTATACAGACATGATTAACTATGTTTTGTGTAAGTTTGTATTTTGTGTGTAACCCATACAATTTTAATTGATTTGATTCGAATCAAAAGCTTGTTTCCATCAGAATATACTTACACTGTTGACAACATGACTATGTATTTTGACTGCCTTGTTCATAGGCAATGACACACAGACTAGGCATTCTGATGGCACTGACAAACGGATTGAAATAAAAATGTGCTTTTAAAGCAAAAACAAAGAATTCTGAGGGAGGTACGAGCTTTTGCAGGTATTTCAGTGAGTTTTGCTGTTTGCACTTACAGTTTTGAGAAATGCACTTGTTGTGATGGCAATGTAAATCCTGATGTGAGAAATGAACCAAATCGACTGAGAAAAACTGTAAACTGACCTAAGGTATAAAATGTGTGTTGATTTTAGGTGCCAAGATGTTTTGGCTTATCTAACATATTTTGGCATGATTTTTGTCAGTACTCTAATCTAACTGACTATCTTTCTCAACGTTTATCTCCTGTAGGAACTCCCTGCTGGAAACACTATGTCAGTATCTGGAGCTCGACTGGCTGGACTGGCTCAGGTAACTGACTACCTCTACATCAGCAATGGTAGAGCAGCCAAGGACAGCACAGTTATAACCCGCCTCAACATCACCTGCATTATAAACGCCACACAGGACAATGGTAATCCTTGCCTTCCCTCTGTTGAGTATGTTTGGGTGCCTGTCACAGACTCTCCTGAAACCCAGCTTGAAGAACATTTTGATACGGTGGCGGACAGGATTGATGAAGTCAGAGCACAGTGTGGTCGAGTTTTAGTGCACTGTTGTGCTGGAGTGAGCCGCTCAGCCACTCTGTGCCTGGCCTTCCTCGTGAAGCACTGTGGCATGTCTCTAATAGAGGCACATGGACTTGTGAAGTCAAGAAGACCCATCGTTCGACCCAACAGTGGTTTCTGGAAACAGCTGATTGACTATGAGGTGAAGTTGAGAGGAACAAGCTCTGTGATGATGGTATCGTCACCTCTGGGGCTGATTCCAGACTTGTATGAGAAGGAAACTAGAGGTTTAATTCCACTTTGATACATGTTTTGTGTGTTCAGCTATTTAAATTATTGCTTTATCAAAGTGTGTCTCCACTCGTTCCTACATGGTCCAAATGTTTTCTGTATTTTAGCTCCAAAAGCACTGAATCCAAGCTCAGGGTAATTTGCACTGATTTGTAAAATAAATTATTTGTATACATCTGTTATTTAAAGAAAAACAAAAAATGTAAGTTCCTTATGTAAAATTGTGTTCTTATAACTTGGTAAATCTTAATTAATCTTTCATGTAACTGTTATTTTTTATTTAATGTGAAACTAATAAAATATATTATTACTTCTTCTGACCTAAATATACATTTGTATACCCTCTGTTCTTGTTTTTGTAAAGTTCAGTGAGTTACCAGCAGGTGGCAGAAGAGTAGTTATTTTTTCTAAAACCTTGCCTTTATTTGCATTACATCGTAAACTCTTCTATTTAACAGATTATTTTCCTTAATTCATTAAATCAAGTTTATTGTTTTATCACATTAGCACAGGAGTATATTATATGTGCATATTTCCACTTAGTAGCACAAAAAATAAAATGAATAATATATAACTAATACAAATAATAAAAATAATATATGTGCTATGGTATTGGTGTTTTACTTTAACACTTTAATCATAAGTTGTACCCCTGTTTATATGTGCAAGTGAACATATTATACCTATAAATGTTTACAACACTTTACTGGTGCATCTCCAAAAAGTTTTAGTAATTTATTTCAAAAAGTGAAACACGTGTATTCTATTGTTTCATTACATATAGAGTGTTCTGTTTGAAGTGTTAATTTGTTATAATGTTTTATAGATCAGTATCTCATATATTTTAAATATTATGGAAGACCAATTGGTACTTTTGGCCGTGTGGTCAGTGTGCCAGGTCCTGCAGGAAAATGAAATCTGGATCTCCTGGTAGATGCTGCACAGCTGACATTTAAAAAGTGAAGAGTGTGTTGTATATGGGGTGAAGGTGTGGTGGGTGGGATGAGATATCTTGTGTGACAGGTGAGATGAACTGTGCTTGACTGTGGGCTAATACACTGCTACTCGCTGTTTTGCAGCATGTTAGCCTGGGGGAAGAAGCTGGCTCTTCCTTTTTTTTCTTTTTCTCTCTCTCTCTGTCTCTCTCTCTCTCTTTATATACGTATATATATATATATATATATATATATATATATAGAGAGAGAGAGAGAGAGAGAGAGAGACAGATATATGTATATATATATATATATATAGTAATTATGTAATATAATCAATGTAATTGCTCCTCTCTGTGAGCATGTGCAGTGGAGCTCAACAAGGCGTTTCATGGTACATTGCCTGTTCACCTCTCGTCAGAACATGACGTCTTTCTGTGAAAGGGATATACAGTATTCGCTGGAGCACATAGGAGCTGTCGAAACACTTGCACTCCAATTAAATTATATTCAGAATCAGTGTTGTGTGGAATGCAGTCATTTGCAGTCACTTTTGCTGAGGTGGATGGCCCTCTCTGACACTGTCATGACGTCAGCTGGTATGTTATGGCATCCACTGAGGCAATTAGGGGCACAATACATACATTATGTACAAAATTACGTTTTTTATTTATCTCTATGTTGATAAAGGATTCACAGTTCTTACTAGACCGAAGAATGGCCTCTTATTTACCCTTACCCTGGGGTAAAAGATGAGTCTTTAACATTTATGGTTTTTAGTAGATACTATAACCCTTTTGTTTCTCTGCATTTTAAGTACCCACCTTTCACCCTGTTCTTCAAAGGTCAAGACTCCAGAGGACCACAACAGAACAGGTATTATTTGGGTAATAGGTAATTCCAGAGACTGTAAAAAAAGATGGACGCCATGTTGGCGATCCTGAAACCCGAGTCTGTGCAGTAGAGACCAGAGGAGGGAGAAAGACTGGAGAGACAGCCTACTCATTTGAATAACCCCGCCCCTGAGGGCTGCCTCGAGGTCACAGGCTGCAGAGCGGAGCGGAGCTGATGGTCTGTTATTGGTCCTGCCCATAACCAGCCCTTTTACAATAAACACACCTGTTTTGAATAGAGCGGATTAACGTTTTAAAAAACGATTCCTGTGGGGACAACATAAGCAGAGGTTACACTAGCTGTTGCATTTAGATAATGGAGGTAGAAATACAGTATATTAGAAAGAAAAACGTAATTGAAATTTGTCCGTTTTGCCATTGAAACCTATGGGGATGGGTGGGGTTACACAGCTTTCTGAAACCGAACAGCAGAGGGCGCCCGACCTGTGGTGGCTTCACTTTTGAAAGACGATGCTCTGTCCAGCTATACACAGTCTATGGGTCATTCACACAGCAGTACTGCTTAAGTTTTTAAATGGCTGAATGTCACTGCTGGATTGAGAATAGTCTACCAACTAGAAATATCCTTCAAGCATCATCCTGTGACCACTAGAAAATGACCAACACAAACTGTTCAACAACAGATTCTCATTCTCAGTGACTTCTACTACTTCTACTACATCTGCAAGGTCTAATAGAGTAAAGGATAGGGATTTAATAAAGTGTTTAAAAACTCCAGCAGCACTGCTGTGTCTGATCCACTCATACCAGCACAACACACAGAGACACCACCATCATGACCGTGAGTGTCACTGCAGTGCTGACACACAAAAAAATACACTGCCTGACCAAAAAAAAAAATTTAAATCTCCACCTGTGGGGTTGATGCTGCAGTTGGTCTGCAGGTTTAGGTTCAGCAACAGTATGTACTGTAAGAATGAGGTCAGCTGACTACCTGAATATACTGAATATAGACCAGGTTATTCTATCTGTGGTAATCAAAAGAAGTAACTTCATAGATATTTACACTGTATGTTAATGCAATGTAACTGTAAAACAACATAGGTGTTTTAAGAGGTCAAACGGGCCTCTCAAGCATATGTGTGTGTGTGTGTAAGGGTTTTGAACCTGGATGGGTAGTGAGCCAACGGGCAGGTGCAGACTTATTAACAATAAGCAGATAGTTTGGCCATTGGCAGTGGGCCAATATACAGAAACAGTAAAGGAGGCACCCGGCTTCCTAAGATCTATCCTTAGAAGTTGACAATTTCCCCAGGTAAGCTAGCGAACCCCTCGTTAGCCAGATTGAGTCGTGCTTGTCTTCCGAGAGGGAGTTATAGATAAGAGCTGATACAGCAGGTATAGGGTCAACCTGCCCCGGTCTTTTGAGGATGCTCAAGGTCCTTTTTAATAAACAGATTCTGACCTAATTTGGATACAATTAAGCTTTGAAACTATTTGCAAAATAAACCTGTCTTCTCCTTTCTTTAAAAGTTCGATTCTCATCTATCTTTTATTTACTTTATAAATTGTATGCTTAGCGAACTTAGTAGAACTTAGTAAGGTGTAGCGAGCACCGGTTTCCTTTCGGGGAAGCCACCCATCTTTGTCGTATTTAGGCACGACACCATCAATGGATGTTTTCTTCCTTGATGGCACAGGCATATTCCAAAATCACAATATCAGGATTCATGGGGCTGGAATAGTGAAAGAGTGATTCAGGGAGCATGAGATCATCATTTTCACACATGGATTGAGAGAGTTCACCACAGAGTCTAGATCATTGAGAATCTTTGGGATGTGCTGGATGGAGAAGACTTTGTGCAGTGGTCAGACTCTACCATCATCAATGCTGCTGCAAGATCTTGGTGAAAAATTAATGCAAAACTGGATTGAAATAAATATTGTGACACTGCAGAGCCTTATCGAAACAATGCCACAGTGAATGTGTTCTGCAAACAAGCAGCAGGTGTGTTACTTTAATTTAAACATATAATTGAAACATATAAGCAGCAGATAAGAAGATTCAGCTATTGGGAGCACATTTTCTACATATTTTTTTTTTATATAAACAATGCTTTCAAAATCTGCATTGTTCATTATATAGTCTAATTTAAATAGCTAAAAGCTGAAACCTAAATAAAATGTAATAAGCTAATGCAAACAGCACCACAGCCTGTTCAACCAATAATTGATTATCAGCCTGCAGCATTAGAGTGCTGTTTAATTTTGTGTGCATGCGTGCACCCATTGCCAGGCAGTGTGGTAAAGTGTTAGATAAAGTGTTTGTATATTTGCACTGTGAGGGAGCTTTATTTCCTTCTGAACTTTCTATGAATGATCTACTTTCTTACATTTTACATTTTTAAGCTTATCCAAGACAAACTTCTGTTTAAAAACCAACAAAAACACAACTTTATGCCGTCACTTTTAGGAGTGCTTGAGCCCCCTTAACCCTTTCAGACCCTGCGTCAATTATAATAGACATAATGTTGTTGTTTTGGTTTTTTTTTTCAAATGTTTTGTTGCACTGAACACTAATTAAGACCTGTTGTCCATCAGTATAGATCCTAAACCAGCAAGTAAAACAGTAGCTTAGCCCCACCCACTGCACTGGAAAAAAATAAATAAATCAGCAACTCAGACATTGGGGCAAGACAGCAAGTCAACAGAACAAATAAGGCAAATAATAATAAAAGCTCATTTTTACTAACACTTTTTTATTATTGGATTTATTTTAATGTACAGCTAATATAATTAATATAATTGAAAACCTGATGGATGATCACAAGCCATCAAACCAAACTGAACTGCTTAAATTTGTTCACCAGGAGTAAAGCAGCATAAAGTTATCCAAAAGCAGTGTGTAAGACTGGTGGAGGAGAACATGATGCCAAGATGCATGAAAACTGTGATTAAAAACTAGGCTTATTCCACCAAATATTGATTTATGAACTCTATGAACTTTATGAATATGAACTTGTTTTCTTTGCATTATTCGAATAATTATTAGAGCAAATAAATGCTCTAAATGGCAATATTTGTATTTGGAATTTGGGAGAATTTTTGTCTGTAGTTTATAGAATAAAACAACAATGTTCATTTTACATAAACATTTACTTATAAATAGCAAAATCAGAGAAACTGATTCAGAAACTTAAATGGTCCAGAGCTGTAGATTTAATGTTAGGATAGTAATATTAGGAATTTTGTGTGCACTACAGACAGTAAGAGCCTTTATATATTTTTCCAAAATTGAAACATTATTCAGGTCTGATTCAGTCTGTTAAATGTGCCAAAACATGTATCAGGGCATTTCTCTTGGAATTTCTGTTCGTGTCTGTAGGAAGGCATATATTTTAGGTTCTTTTTAATCAAGATGGTAAAAAAAAAAACTGAAACCAAGACACTGCTGTGGTTGTGTAAGCTCTGCGAATTACTTCCTTTTTTTTCTCTTGGCGTGGGTGTGGCCTAGTTCAAATACTCCAACTGAGCCCAAGTAAAAAATTCCAGTCCACACAGTCGTGCCTGGGAAATTCCACACACAACTTCCTAGAAATCTTTAATGTTAGCAGAAGTGTGATTACAATCATGCATCTACTGTAGGTACATTCAGGGTACAGACACTATAAGTTCAAATGCTTGTGGACACCCCTTTAAATGAATGCATACAGTATCTGATACACATGTGCAAATATACACACAGAGCTTATCTAGAAATAGAAGTATTGCCAATAGAATAGGATTCTCTTGACAGTATAGAAAGACAATCTAAGCATATTCCAGGATAAACTTCTTTTAATACTCTTGATTTTGGAAGAAATAATAAGTATAAGTAAAAGTTCCAATAATTGTGTCTATACAGTGCATTACACTTGCCTAGCTCACAACAGTGCAACATAACAGAGAGGCTACACAAGTCAAGCAAAAACTACATTTTATTATTACAAAAACGGATCAAACATGGTGCAAGAAAACAGGGAGAGGCCAGACACACTGAAGACAGAGCGATTATCCCTCCAGGTACCCTCAGCCCAAATCAGCCACACCTGTTTACAACTTACTGTGTTTTACAACTTTACCCTACTAACGAAACAGCAAAAACACAAAATTGAATAAAGAACTAAACAAAACAAGCACTGGAAGCCAGCAGGGTTGTTACAAGTGTATATACTGTATGAAAAGTGTATATACACTATATACAGTGATCATTGTTATGTATGTGAATGTTATTATAAAACAGATTTTTTTTTTTATTTAGATTTTTAGTTTTACTACATAATTTGAACAGACAAACTGTTTCTTACACTGTGCCAACATTTTTGATGAACAGGCCAATATAAATACTTCAAAATGACCTGAAATAAACTCTTTTTTCATTAACTTCCATTGAAAGTTTAGAAGGTTTTTTCACTCTCCTGTAAAGTTGGTGTTTTGGAAATACTTGTTTTTAATTGGATGGCAAAGATATGTGATCATGATGGGAAAGTTATTGTGTCTCTCTTCTGTTTTTTCATTCCTCTATTTTGCTTTTTCCTTCTCCATTCGTTCACATAAGCTGCTTGTGGTGTACAAAAACTAAAACAACTGCAGATCTGTGGGTAAAACATATAGGTGTTGTCTGTCTTCAAAACTTAATATAACTGTTTCTGTTTTCGAACCAATATACAGTTTCTCTGGTATATGTTTGAGTAAAATGAACATTGTTGTTTTGTTCTATAAACTACAGACAACATCTCTCACATATTCCAAATAAAAATATGTTCATTTATAGCATGTATTTGCAGTAAGTGAAAAATGGCTGAAATAAAAAAAGGATGCAGAGCTTTCAGACCTCAAATAATGCAAAAGTTGCAAAGTTCATATTCATATAGTTTTAAATGTTCAGAAATCAATATTTGGTGGAATAACCCTGTTTTTATTTACAGTTTTCATGCATCTTGGCATGTTCTCCTCCACCAGTCTTATTGTGTCACTCCTGGTGCAAAAAAAATCAAGCAGTTCAGTTTGCTTTAATGGCTTGTGATCATCCATATTCCTCTTGATTATATTCCAGAGGTTTATATATAGATATATATATATAGATATATAAACATTTAAAAAATGTTTTTGTGTGTTCTTTCCTGGTTATTACCCAATATCATTGAGTGGGTGAGCTGCTCTCTCTCTCTCTCTCTCTCTTTCTCTCTCTCTCACATTTGTATCTCAGGACTTTCCATACAACCATACAAACCAAAAAACATGGACATTTCTTCAAAAATATTTATAAAAATGTTGTGCTGTGTACTATGATATTTTTGTAAGTGGTAAGAACCTAATTTAAATAAACATCAAATAAAACTCAAGAGTTTTACTGTACTAGCCAGACAAACAAAAACAGACCTTTTTTAAACAAACCTGCTGTATTTTTTTCCCCCAAATCATCTTTTCCTCACCATGTTGCTGCAGAATGTACTGTACAGCTGGCAATAACAGAGGCCTGCGAGGGCCATTAACCCTTTGTCTCATTGTTCCTGATCACATCATCATTAATAGAACATGGCATGGGGTTGTGGCAAGGGCACACCCTTTTTTTCCCTGGAGGGAAATGGTGATTCACTCTCACAGCAGTGCAGTAGTGTAAAGTTCTTGTGATGGGCATTCCCTGTGAGCCATGTGTGCAACATTAAAGTGACCAAGAACAGATGGAGTTTCCATAGCTATGGTGAAAACATGTGGTTGATCCTAATTTAAAGGAAAAATATCTAAAATAGTTGCACCCAAATGCCAGATTTCAATGTTATTCGATAGAAAGATAAAAGTTACCAGAAACAATGAATGAAATTAATTAAAGTTTTAGACTAATATGGGGAACTGTTGGTCATATTTATTGAGCTTCATATACAGAAGTAGTGTGTAATTCATGCGTAACACAACTTGGGAAATGTCTCAGCATAGAGTTGTAGAGGTTCCTAATGGTGTCCTGCAAAAAGACATCCCATGCAGCTTTATATTCAGGCAACTGAAGCAGATTGTGCGGTAGTGGTGGATTGTTGATAGCATATTCAATAGCTCCCCACGCATTTTCGATGCTGTTGGCTATGGTAGTATCATAGTACCTCTGTCTTTAAGTCAAGCTCTTTAGGTGTCAGTAATATGTGGAAGAGCATTGTCCTGCTGCAACAGTGCACAGGAGTGCATTAACATTCATAACCTTGTAGCGTAACATTGGCCTGTCAAAGTGCCTATAATGTAGACCAAAGGTGATCTGGAAGCACAGGCTACGTTCACATTACAAGGCTTAAGTGACTCAAATCTGAATTATTTTTTTGCTCAATGTGGCTCAGATGCGATTTTTTTCAAATCAGATTTAAGTCACTTTCTTATGTGGTCCTAAATCAGATATGTATTCGATCCATGGACATGCGTCATAAATGTGGAAAGTCAAATCAAAATTCATGCATCTTTTTGCTTTTACACATGCGCTACATGCTTCTCTCTCGTGCAGCTTTGCAACTATAGCTGCAAAAACAGCAAAAGCAAACTGCCTTTCTTTTTTCACCCCCCGACCTGAGCATGAACTTCATACCAGCTGTTTACTGTCCACTCCAGCAAATTTATAAAGCTAAGAGTCGTCTCTCAAATATGAGGTTTTTTGTTGGTGGTGAAGAAGACGACATTTATACACGTAACAATGTGCATGTATGGTGTTTCAGTGGCTTGAAACATGAGCATAGCCATAGAAAATTGCACCGCACACCATGATACCAGGCCTCTGCACATAGATTCGTTGGACATCCTCACCAAGATGACCCGCTGCCATCACTGCCATAGTAGTAATGATCATTCCATGCAGAAGACCCCAAACACCTCTCCCACAGGTCAGTGCAGTGACCATTAGCTATATTAGTTCCAGTCCCATGACTTTTAGCATGTCAGTGATTATATACCGTATAGAGAGAGAGATTGTATCCTTGTTTGGTTTCTTGGTAACAATGGGATTACCCAGATGGCTGGTGTGAGGAGGAAGGTTTGAACATTAGTCTCACGTGAGCTACCTTGAAACCATTTTACAGTCTGTTGTTTGCTCAGGGTTGTTTTGAAACTGTTTTTTTTTTTATTTTTTATGTACAGCCATAAAGATTTAAATATCTTTGACACTACTGACCTACTGCTGCAGTCCATTTACTGGATAATATCAGGTGTTTAGTGTGTAAATAGTGATAGGCCCTTTTGACCCAGGAAATGTTCTGCTAATTCCTGCTTAGGCACACCTGCTAATGCAAACCATGACATGGTCAACAGTCACAACTGATACACATTTGTGAAGCAAGGAAATAGTCCAGTGAATAGTCCAGATTGAGACTTTGTATGATTGTGTTCATGCAGTTCATCCCTCAATACACACTTTCAGAACGCCACTGCATTCAGAATTTGAAAAACTGACCAACTAAACATAGCACAAAAAGTAAGGACATTTGTTTTTGGTAGATTATTTCTTTGTAGGAAGAATATTTCTAGGCAATAGATCTAATACCTTTGGAAAGCCTGGTGATTTCTCTTTTAATTTGTAAGGAACATGCATTTGTGGGATGAGCAGCAGAGCTGAGTATGTGGGTTTTGCCATTTCCAAACAGCCTATCCTGCCAATGACTCATCTTTTTGTTTGACAATCTTCTTGGGGTGTCTTCTTCTTGGCCTGACTCTGACTTCCCCTGTTTTATGGAACTTAGCCTTCAATTTGGAGATACTGGTACTAGGACTCACTCCAAATAAGGCAACAGCTTGGGCCGTAGTGGTTTTATCAAGAGCATGCAAACGGGGGCATGCTGATTCTTAGAGCAGACACCTACTGACCACTGTAGCAGGACCCATGCTCACAGGTACAGCCAATGAGGCACTTTAAAACTTGTGTCAATAGCAAGAGCATAAAAAGCTGAGATAATTTGGCACAGTATGGGCGCAACCCACAAACTCAGCTCTGCTGCTCATCCCACAAATGCATATTGCTTACATATTTGGCAACTTTTAAAAGAGAAATTAACAGGCTTTCCAACAATCTACAAATTATTGACACGAAGCATTGTTATAACAAAGAACACACATTTCCTTACTTTTTGTGCTATGTTTACTTACACCAGCGAAAGTCATTCAGGCCATTTGTTTGTGCCAGCATCTCAATTCGAGAGAATAACACAGCAGTTTACTAAAGTCGCATAGGCAACTCAACAGATGCAGAGTATAAACCACATTTATCCAAACTCTGCATGCCCAATGATGAGTCTCAGCCAATAGTGCAATACATCCAATCTGGGTATACATGTACACATGGCCCCAAATCCCTCACCAACACGGTACTGTCCGCTATTATGGCACACTAATGTTTATTATGAAAAAAATAGCTTATAGAGAGGACTGACCCATGCACATACACATGAGTTCCCCATTAAATATGCTGATGACTGACCTCAACAGAAACTCTAAAGGTCCGATTCCTGGGTCTTCTCAAGCTGCCACTGAGGAAGCGGTCAGACATGGCCACATACAGTAAAAAGAACCAAGAATACACTGCAATCATAACTACCAGAACCTACTAGATAACCTCAATTCTGCATTAGAAGGTAATGGCCAATACACTGAATGTAAAGCCGATCCACTAAAGTAGAGCGTTAAACAGGAGTTTTAGTATAGTTTTAAGCACTAGCTATTTCGCCATTCAGAGGTGAGTATAACGAACTGTAGTCTGCTGCTAACCCGGCTAGAACTGCTGGAGCAGCATTAGCATTAGCCGCTAATGCTGCTGCACCCACCCTAAGTGGAAATGTGGAAATCTAAGCTTACTGTAAATAAACAGAAGCATTTTACTCACCCAAATAAACTGTTTCCAGCGCTTGTTTGACTTTAAAATAGATATATTTTTTTAAGAATTACAGTTTTGTTTACTTAGCTTAGCTTTACTTAACTTAACTTTACTTACCCCACCACCACCACCCAGCGGTGAGACCTGCTGAATTAGAAGAGAAACATGGCGACACCCCTGTTCCTTAATAATGTTGCATAATGCACCTTATAATCTGGTGCACCTTATGTATGAAATTAGACCAGAAAATATACGTTCATTCCACACCATCACCATTCTCATCAAATTAAATAAAACCCACTGTTCCAACATTGCCTAGCACACTGTGATGTTCCATCTGGGCAAAAAGAACATGTACTGTATGTAACACTGCTTTTTTGTATACCACAGCTTAGTATACAACACCATAATTTCCTCAAGCTCCACATCAAGCTCCGGGATCTGGGTCTGAACAGCACACTGTGCAGCTGGATCCTGAACTTCCTGAAGGGCCGATGGCAGGTGGAAGGGCTGGGCAGCATCACATCCTACTTACTGCCCCTTAACACCAGAGCCCCTCAGGGCTGTGTTCTGGGCCCTCTCCTGAACTCCCTGCACACCCACCACTGCATAGGCAATCTTGGGCCTGAATCATGACAAAGGAGTTTACAGAAAGGAGGTTAACTTTCTCATCTGAGGAGCAAATTCTGACAGGATGCAGCACTACATTGTACAGAGCTGCCATTGTGGAAAGCTCTTTAGAGGTTGGTGCACACAGCCCAGCACATCACCTTGGTGCAGCAGAAGGGGGAGAACCAACCGGTTTCGAGACAACTTCTTCCCCCAGGCCATCTGGCAGCTGAACAGCCAATATCAACGTATACCAACCTATAGTGTGTCACAAGTCATTTCACCTGTCTCACTGCACAAGATATCTTCTTAGCAAACACCTTGCATTTTTACAGCTGAGAGCTAATTTGCACCTAGTTTTTTATCACCAGTACATCTGTAATGTGATGTGACAAGAAACCTGATTTGATTTGGCATTAAGTTTGGCTTGAATGAGAACAGTGAGATCAAACCAAAAAGTACTTTGTCTTATGGTTTCCACCCACTCCACGACCACAGACCTGAGTGACTGTGTGCAGTGGGTTGTAGTGGGCAACAGCACCAGCATCTCAGTTTACCACAGTTCCCTATGTCTATGAATCTGATTCTGCAGCCTTTATCTACACTGCAAAAAAACTAAATCTTAGCAAGTAAAATTATCTAAATTTAAGGCAATAAATCTTATTAAATCTTATTTTTGTCTTACTAAGCATTGTGTTAGATTATTTTGCTTATTTTAGGGATACGTATCTTAATCATTCTTACTTAAAATTTATACCTTATTTTAAGTCATTTGAACTCAAAACAAGCACAATAAAGCAGCAATCAAGTTATTCTGATTCTTGTGTCCAAAAACAGTGACTTTTTTTTGCTTGATTTAGGTGTTACTTTACTCATTTTGAGACTTTGCCATTGCTTTTGTAAGAAATCTTGGTACCACTTTAAAATAAGACTACCTTTATAAAGGGTTTATAGATGGTTTACAATTAGTTTATTAATGGTTACTAATTAGGTTATAATGCCTTAAAAATCATTAATAATCAGTTATAACACTTACATAGAAAGGGCAACAATATAGATAGCTGTGGTTTCACTATTTGGCAAACAACAGGTCATTGTTGCCCTTTCTATGTATGTGTTATAACTGATTATTAATTATTTTTAAGGCATTTACAACCTAATTAGTAACCATTAATAAACTAATTGTAAACCATTTATAATCCCTTTATAAAGGTAGTCTTATTATAAAGTGGTACCGAAATCTTAATAAGAAAATTTTGCTTACCCCATTGGCAGATTTTATTGCTTAATATACATATATTTGTTTTAATTTGCATATATTTTGTCTAGTTTTCGCCAATGGATTTTTTTGCAGTGTAAGGGGAATTTAATAACCAAAAGCTAAAATAAACAACTACATTTCCAGTCTAGACTTAAAGATACAACAACAAAAACATAAAATGTTAAAATATGAAGTGATTAAGAAATATGATTTTTGTAAATTCTTATAATAGTTTTAAAAATGTGTAGACTTATTGATTTTATTGAGGTCCCTGGCTGAAAGATCACTAGTACACCTTTACAGATTTGGGCAGATAAGTAATCCCAGCCGTCTGCAGGAAAGTCCCTTTATTTCACATGCTCCAGTTGTAGAGATGTTTAAGCCACGCCCCCTGTATTTGGTTTTTAGATGTCTGTGCGTGATTATCCTCCAGCCAATCCCAGCGCAGGAGGCGGGGCTTGTGTGATGAGTGAGGGGTAAACAGCAGCGCGCGCTGTGTGTGATGGTCAGACTGAAGAAAGCAGCGTCCAACGGAAATCTTCTCATGTGGATATAATAATTGTATTTTAATACGAATTTAAAAGAAAACTTCAAGATGGATATGCTTATCCAGAATAATACCCAACAGAACACAACTGTTCCAACTGAGAACTGGACATCTGTGAGTAATTATCCTGATTTTTATTACATTATTCCTGAAAAACACGAAGTTAGTCAGCAACTTAACGTTAATTGTTTAACTTACTCTAGAGTTAGATATGCTGGTTTATTTCATTGCATTGTGAAATATGTTCGTATTATTATGAAGTAATTTACTTCAGGTCGTGTAATAAAGTCTGTTGAGATTATTTCTGAAGGGTCTGATCCCAGAAATACCTCAATAAAAATGTGAGTGAGCAAGTTGATTAAAAACAGATGTGTGTTTCTCTCCTTTAGCTGCAGATCTTATATAAAAATATAACTTACATTAAAAGATAAAAAAAGATCCATTTTAACCTGGGTGAGTCTAGGGCTGAACCATACACTATTCTTTTCTTTTGCTAAAAACAGAAAACGTAGTACCCTGATGTGATAGTTAGGGGTGGGTGATATGGCACGATATTTCAGGGTAGAATGTTGTTATCAACATTAAAACATGTTGGCTATATTATTGTGTATGATACAATATATATCACTTTCCTAATACAAATATAATTCCAGTATCTATATGAACAGTATTAAAGCCACTGTCTGTGTTGTACATCCCATACTGATAGAGCTGGGCAATATATTCCTAATATATATATATATATATATATATATATATATATATATATATATATATATTTTTTTTTTTTTTTTTTTTTTTACATATATTACACATTATTTATCACAAAGTTTTCACACGCAGACAGATTGCATCAACAGATGTGGATTATTTAAATACTTGCTATTCAAATACTCTCTCATGCATACCAGAACTAGAGGTGGCCAATCTAATATAATATTTTATCCTGTTGTGATTTTCTTATCGTATCAACAATATGCTTTAATAAGCATATTGATGATAAAAATCCAGTTGAATTTGATGATATGCAGCAAAATCAGAATAAAAAACAAACACTATGCTGTGCATGAAAGAGTATTTGAATATCAGTTTTTTAAGAATCTTCCACTGCTGATGTACAGTGTGTGTTGTAAAAGTATTTAAATAACATTGTATAATATTTTACTAAATCACCATGTATCAATTATTATAGCCATGCATTACTGACGATGGCTTTTAGACTGTTTATGTCAATATCGGAATTATATTGTATGATGTGTGACTGAAATGTATTGTGTTATTAGTTATAAGTATTTGCTCCATATCATCCATATTAACAGGATTATTTTTAGATCTTGATATGCTAATTAAAGCATATTGTTAATAAGATAAGACTTTTTCATAATATGAAAAAATATTAAATTATTGCCCAGATTTTAATTTCTTTAAATGTTTTCTCTTTGTTTAGGTCTACTCAGCTGTGAGGTGGATTCAAATGGTAATGGCTATTCTAAGGTAAGACATTTGCAAGGCATTACTTTATTTCATGCCTTTAGTTGTTGTACTAATAATAATAAGTGGTTTTACAATCCTGCTTTTGCTGTGGAGCAACAGTCAGTCACCCCTAGTAATGATGCAGTGACACTAGCCCAACTATATGTGCAGGACATCCTGCAGCCACATAAGCCTCATGTTGCCTCTTAAGGCAGGGCATCCAGCTGGCATTTTTCAGCAAGATAATGCTCATCCACAACAGGGAATGTCTCCCCAAGATTGCACTTCTATAGCCTGCCTGCTTGGTATATTTATCACCAAATTAGCTTTTCTGGGACGAGCAGGGACTTCAGCTTTAGCAACCTATGATTGTGCAGGATCTACTGGCCCAGGTGCAACATCAGTGTGCAAATGTATCACAGGATACTATACAGAACCTATATGTCTCCATGACCAACTGTATCTCATTGTGTTTCACCAGTAAACTTATCCCATTAAAGTTAATTAATATAGTTTGGTAGTACACTGTAACTTTTGTCTTTTAAAATGCATTCCACTCTTAATAATGAACATTAGAATTTTTGATTGTTTACCTGACATTTTTTATCATTATCTGGTTCAGCATTTTAGGCTCAGGCTCCATAATCTTCTATGCCTTGTTCCAGAAACTTGTACGAACATCTGAGGTAAGAAATGTAGGCTTATAATAGGTAGATTTTAACTTATATGTAATCCAACCATTTTATTCTATTGTTGTAAAAGTGCAATGATTACTGACCCGCTCGTTGACCATGGTGGCTGCACTGTCTGTCGCAGGTGCAGCCTCTGTTCCTGCTGAGTTTAACAGACATGCTGCTGGCTGCTAGCTGGCTGTGTGGTGCTCTGCTCTTCACCACCTCCTGTGACTCGTATGCCACCTGCTACAACCTGCACACCGTGGAGCAGGTAATCAGACACAGCATCACCTGCGCTATGATACATAATTTCAGTAAAAGACTGTACACTGCACACAGTTTTTTTTAACTTTTCAAAAAAGTAATCAGTTAGCAGACATTAGCTAATGGCAAAAAGTCACAGTTACTGATATGAACAACTTACAAACCCTTAAAGGAGAACTGTGGTGTGAAATTGAATTTGGGTGTATTAAAATGTGACATAAAGTACTTACCTTTGTTAAATAGCCCTCCTCTTCTCTCAGCTTTTTCCACCGTTATTTAGACTCAAAGTAGCTCCATACATCATTGGTAGGCACTGACATTTAAAACAAGACATTTACAACTTTAAAACTGCACAAGAAGTTTAAAAACCACTGTTTACATCCCATAGTGTAGGAAAATCTTTGGGCGTCGCCATGTTAAATATAAGCCACAATAAATCAACCTTGGAGCACAAACAAATAGATAGAGTAGTTGATCAAATCCCAAAAAAAACACAGACTGTCATTATAAAATACTGCTAGTAAAATAAGTTCAATCCAGTTATATTGCGATACTTTCTAAAAGAGGATGCTAAGTGTGCATTTAAGAGCTTTTGAACTATCTTTTTCATTATGCTTTTATTTAATTTAAAGTAATATGCTTGTCCGTAACTGAACTGTTGAACAGATTTATATACAGTATGTGACATGCCAAATCTTGCAATTGTTAGTTAGACTCTGTGCAAAGGGTTGCGTCTCTTTTTTTTGTTTTGTTTTATTATCCTTTGGGGAGGATATTGGGATTTTTTCCCGGATCACGAGTTTGACTTGGCGGTGCATTCCTGGCTGGCATTATTCTACATGCTGCTGCATGTTAGCAGTGTACTGAAGTCTCCAACATCTGGCCTGGATTATGGAGCGCATTCTGATGCGAAACAATGAGTCACAGGGCATATGAGGATACGAGGCAAAGTCTTTCAGTTTTTAAAGTCTTTTGAGTGGAGAACTAGTGGTAGTGTGTGTTCTGACCTGCCTGTTTATGTTGCTTATTTAGTGGCTTTATGGAACATTTTCAACCATAATTGGTGCTTTCGAAAGTGAAAACTTTCTGTTTCAGCCAGTCTAAGACCAGCACACAGACAGCCTGGCCTGAACACACTTGTGGAAGTTTCTCATCCTCATTTTACCCTGATTCAAATGGCTTGTGCGGTTTGTTTGTACCAGTAAACTAGCACAAATTCCCCAAACTTGTCACAGTTCTGACATAGACCCAAGTAGGACAGGCCCGAAAAGGAAGTGGAGCAGTAAATTTGGACCAGACATTAAAAACAAAACAACCTGTCCCACTTTTGGGCTCTTCACGTGCCTCCGTCAGTGGAGGAGTAATTGAGCTTTTTGTATCCCACTGGTTCAGCGAAATGAGCTAACGAATGGGAAAACGTACGTCATGTAGGGACACAATAATCATTCATAAGAGGATTGGACAGTCTTGGACAGTGATAAAGCCTAGTCCTGAATTACATGTTCCTTTCAGCAACTTTAAAAGAGGTTTGATATTTAGATTATTTAGATTATATTATTATTATTATATTATTATATTTAGATATATAATTTAGATTCATATTAAATCTCTTCATAAAAAATGATGCATGCGAAAAGGTTTCCATTATTTTGCAATTTTTTTTCGCTATTGCCTAAATGAAATAGCCTAAATTAATTTTAGTCTTTATTCAAAAAAGCAAAAAATTGTCAGGGTTTTTACAATTTATTTACAAACATGATCACAAAACGTAAAAAGATACTAGGGTACAAAAAGACTGGGTACAAAGAAACACAGAAATAACTTGACTGTCGTGATAAATGCACAAGAACCAACAAGGGAACACAGAAACAAAGGGGCTATATATATATATATATATATATATATATATATATATATATATATATATACAGAAGTAGACAGGAAACAGGAAACACCTAGGGACAGGTAACAAGGGGGCGGGGTTACAAATGAGCGCAGATGGGAGCACTGAAGACAGAAGTGAGACATGGAGAACACAGAACCACATGCAAAAAGGCACATGGCTAGAAAAAAAGCCAGGCATAGAAAAGATAGAAACCCAGAGATAGACCAGGAAGACATAGAACAGAATGAGAATGTGACCAATAATATCAAAAAATATTCACAATATTACTAAATTAGCAAAAAATTAATGTCATTTGAAAAAAGGAAATTTTTGTCAGAGCACCCAAAGCATTTGTTTTGGTTGGTTGTTTATTCTTTGCTATTTTTAAATCATTTTAGTTGCTGAATAATTGGTGTAATATAACCACAACTACATGTTACTCTGACATGCTATCACACTAACCTAAATACTAAAACTCTGATTTATCCCAAACCTATCTTAGGTAATCATAAACGTATAGAATGTATACATTCTGATAACAGGCAGCATGTGACACACACACCTGTACAGTTCAGTGTGATGACAGTGCTGAACAGGATGTTTTATATGGTACAGTTGTAAAGCAGGGAGAACAAAGTCTTGCAGTTTATTAAGAAATATCCTGAGGTCAAGTTTGCTAAGGGGTTGACAGTTTGCCATTCATTCCTTTTTAGATGAATTTTCCAAAACCTTCTTTCAACCTAACCTTAACACTAATTTAGAGTTTACTGAACTTTACACTCAAATAAAATAATCTTATGATTTGTTATCTAGTAATATGTGTTAACCAGAGGTGGAAAGTAACTAATTACATTTACTCACATTACTGTAATTGAGTAGATTTTATGAGTAATTTGTCATTTTTAAAATAGTTTTTAAATTAGGTAATTTTACTTTTACTCAAGTTCATTTAGACACAAGAAATGTACTTTTCACTACTTTGGAAAACTCCCCGTTACTGAGTAAAAAATGAAATGCTGGGCTAAAAAAAAAAAAAAAATTGTTTGAATAAAAAAAAATAGAGTTTTGTTCTCCATGGCAGCGCAGCTGAACTTTTCCCAGCAGTGTTCATTACGGTTAGTGGGAGAGACTGTGTGAATCAGCTGTGTAGCCTGGGGGGAACTGGTGTTCTGTCGAGTTATGCTACCCATCCATATGTGCTTCCTTATGGCACTACGCATTTTTTATTATTTCATGTTTTTAATAATATTCTTAAGTTTTTACTGAGAACAATAAACAATCTGCTTGAATGTTAAAAAACATGTAAATAGCAGTTAAAGTAAAGAAAAAGTTAAAAATAATAATGAACTGTAAAACTATAAAAATACGGTTTATAATCACTTATATGACCATAACCTTTTAACAGTAAAGAAAAAAAGGGATTATAGAAACACTTTCCAAATAAAAATATTGTAATTTAGAGCATTTTTTTGCAGAAAATGAGAAAAGGCTGAAATAACAAAAAAGATGCAGAGCTTTCAGATCTCAAATAAAGCAAAGAAAACAAGTTCATATTCATAAAGTTTTAAGAGTTCAGAAATCAGTATTTGGTGGAATAATCCTGGTTTTAATCACAGTTTTCATGCTTCTTGGCATCATGTTCTCCTCCACCAGTCTTACACACTGCTTTTGGATAACTTTATTCCACTCCTAGTTCAAAAAATCACGCAGTTCAGCTTGGTTTGATGATCATCCATCTTGCTCTTGATTATATTCCAAAGGGTTTCAATTTGTTAAAAATTTAGGAAAAACATCACCATTATGTGGTATAAGGGATACAGCATTTAATATTGTCCTGTAGGCCCCCAGTTACTTTTGAGGCCCCCACTGGCCCCAGTCTGAGAACCACAACCATAAACACACAGATATTTGGCTGATGAGTCAAAAGTGTGCACTCATTCAACTCCGGTGTCTTGGAATGCTGTTCAGCCTCTTGTCACAGTGATTTAACATGAATATCTTGGTGGCAAAGGTGAACTTGCATCATGTGGCACATGATGGAGTGATACAGCAAAAGAGCAATAACACGTGGTTGTACCTATTCAACTTGCTGAGTCATGGGAATATGAACGTTGCTGAGTGAAATACGTCCGTCATGTGATATGTCTGTTTTTCTCTCTCCCTTTCTTTTGATCTCCACTTCTTCCCCCCGCCCTATTCACTAACAGTTCTTCTACATAGCATCATTTTTCTACACCCTGAACTACGTGTGGGTGCTCTACACTGGCCTGATGGAGAAGTATAACCGGAGGCTGAGCGGCCTTCCTGCCCAGGTACTGAATCCAGTCATGTTCTTACTAACTTATGATGATCAGCTCAAATAAATAATATGTGGCAAGGGTACATTCACACAGCAGGTAAAAGTGGCCCAAATCAGATTTTCTCTTCAAATCTAATTGTGCTGTAAATTCGGTTTGTTTTAGACTGTTTACACTATTTTGTAAATGTGACCTATATCCAACATTTGTCTGAATTGATGCGGTGCTTTACGTGTAGTTTCAGTTTCATCTTTGCCAGCATCACAAGAGCTATCAATGAGTTCTAGCGATTGACAAATGGGTTTTTCACTGAGAATGCATTTCAGCTCACTGTAAAAAGGCACATTATTCACCAATGCTCACTACTTAAGTTTATGTCCTTGGTTTCTCTTTAATTTAACATTTCAGCCACATCCTTTTGTGACCACATTCTGCCATTTCATTAGAAACACTGAGCACTTAGAGGTGGGCAATTTGACAATATTTTATTGTATTGTGATAAATAATCTTAATGTATCAACAACAAATGATATCGAGGATGTCATTGATTGATAAACATTGGCCTAAGTGTACATTTCATGACAGAGAGAGTAATTAATAATTGTTAATTGCATGGTGCGCATCAAAAACTGAATGAAAATCACTGTGCTATCTATGAAATTGTATTTAAATGACAGCATTTTGAAACGTTGTGATAAATATTGTGTATCATGAAAATGTCTTTAAATATTGTGATACAATAATTTTAGCATATTACCCAGCTCTCAGTTTTCACACATTTGAAGTGACCAAATCAGAACTGAAAGTGTTACATTTACAAATTACATATCTGTTTCACATATGACAAACATCATATTTTGACCAATTTTATCCGCTGTATAAATGCAGCTTTAAGAACCCCATGTGTCCATATGTAACAATAATAATAATTAATATTATTTTTATTTCAGCATCCAGCTCAAGGAAAGCCATGCAGACACCTGGCAGTAGTTCTGTCATTGTAAGCAGATTAACTTTCCAATCATATGATTTTTTTTAAAATGCATAGCTGAATATCTGATTATTTTGACAATTAGCGAAAGACACAGTTAAAGCAGAAATTTGGAAATAGAAATATATTGCCAAAATGTCTATAACTTAGGCTAACAGTCTCTTATTTACTGTAAGAAAATATGCATTATCCTAATGCAAACTCTCTACTAATCCCTAAAAGATTGATTAATTAATGAGTATCTTATTTAAAGTCAGTTTAGTTGATTACATTAATTTTAATTAACTCTTCCATCTGGTAATATGACATAAATTAATTTCTTATCTTACTTATATTGATGTGTAATCATTATATAATGCCATGGTGTGCCAGTACACATGCTCTGTCATTCAATCCCATTTCCTTTTGGTCTGCTTCCAGTGTCTTGCCGTTGCTGTTGACGATGCCAGTCTTCATAACAGGAAATGTGGACTTGTGTTATGTAAACTTCACCCAGCCCTACAAGTATGTCTGCTTGCAAGTCTGTATTGGTGTAGATTTGGTGTAGACTCCTCTGTTGCATGGAAAGCCCCAATCTTAAAACTCAGATGTTAATTTATTCCCACTTATTTTCTAATCATATTAGCTTTTAATAGAATGTATGTCGTTTTCTGCATTCCTCGAACGCAGTGCATCGTTCATTAAATTACTTTCCACACAGTGTTCCTTTATTTTGCAGTGTGGGAATGAAGAACATGTTTAAAAATAACACAATACACAGAACCTTTTCCTGTTTTTACTGGTAATACATAATCATGTTTGTGATTACATAAGTTATATAAGGTTTGGAAATACAACAGTGCTCGAAAGTTTGTGAACACTTTATAATTGTATGTATTTCTGGCCAGGATTTCATTTGCCATTCCAAGCATGAACTATATTCTGCTTTAACCACTATTTAGTCAGTGTGCTTATAGGGTTGTTGTCTTGCTACATGGCCCACTCACAGACAGATGTCTAGGAATTTTCCTTCAGATTTTGCTGATATAATTCCGAATTTGTTGTTATATAAATGAGGCAGGTCATCCTGGCCCGGATGCAGCAAATCGGACTCAAACTATGCTGGTCTCATCCTTTAAATCCTGTTAAATATTGTTTTAGTAGCCTTCTGGCTTCTATGTGTACCTCAGCAAACTCCAGCTTTCTGCTTGTAAACTGCCATGAACACCATTGCTGTTCAGTGCTTTCTCCTGTTGATGGCCTTAAGAGCATTAACATTGTACAATGTGAGAAAGGCCTTCAGTTGCTCAGAAGTTACCTTGAGTTTCTTTGTGACCTTTGCAGACTGTGCATGCCTTGCCACTAGCGTTATCTTTGGTAATCTTTATGTACTTTAAAGATAAAAAAAATCCCATATTTAGAAAATTGTATACAGGTAGAACATTTTTTTTAAAAATCACAAACGTTCACTGTAATTGGTGATGTGGACAGGACAGTTATTCCCTAAAAAGCACTTTTCACTAGATTTGAGTCCTTGTTGTTTCATTAAATTTAGGTTTACACCAACAGATGCCAAGCAGCAATCACATTACACAAGCCATTATCATTTGTGCTCCTCTTTTTCTAAGGAATGTAGGTTGTTCTGGTAAAAAAAGCTTGTAATGGCCAGGCATTATAAGTACATAATATAGATTTATTAAAAACTTTATAAAGATTTTTGAGCCTAACTAATCTGTAAATGAAATGAATGAATTGCATTACAGTTTTTGAGTGAAGTTTTCCTCATGTTTGCCTTCAGATGTCTGCTGCTGTACACCGGTGCACTCTTCCTAACCTCGTCAGTAAGTGATGTGATCCCATCCTGCAAGATCATTAGTGACTACACCATCACCATCTTCCTCTTCACCTTCGTGATCACCTTCATAGGGATTGTGGTGAGCTGATTTCTAATACTGTGCATTATATTTAATTTAGTTGTTAGAAAAGGTTTACTGAGTTGTCAGTTTATTAATAATTAATAATCATGTTATTGTTTGTTCAGTAAGTTGACACTAATCTAAACAATTAATCTATTGTTCACATGCAGAAAAAAGTTCTTTGTTTGATAAAAATGTATTTCTTTCTTGGGCATTAGCAGGTAAGTCCCATAATTTCCACCTGTAGACAGTGGTGAATGAGGAAACCGCATCATTGTTAAAAAAGTATTGTACTTTCCACTGCAGTTCTGTACCGTAATCATGCCTCTCGTTTCCTGACTCTGTTGCTCCTCCCTTTTCAGGTGTTCATGTTTAAAGCTCGTTCCTTGTACAAGCGCTTTGTTACATCCAGCGGTTTCCTGGCTGACCGTCAGTGGGCCACGCTTCGAGTGTTGGAGCGGCGTATGTTCCTTTACCCTGCAGTTTTCTTTTTCTGCTGGGGACCAGGTAAACACACACACACATTTTTAAAACACACATCTGTTACAATCGTTTTTGGGGTTTCCTGTTAAACCATGTATTACATAACTACAAGCTACTCTAAGCTCTCTATGTAATAACCAAACAATAACCAAAAGTAATTTAGTAAAAAATAAAAAAAATCTTTAAACTGAGTGCACAAACACAGCATACTTCCTTCTGCTCCTTTACGTAACAAAACACTAAACCACTCTACATCACTGTACACCACAATAGATTCCATTGCTTTTAAGTAGCGTAATAAATCACTTTCCAAAACTGGAAAAGCAGATGTGAAAAAGACCAGATCCTTTCAGTAAAAACTTTCCAACTTCCTCTTTCCTTTTCTACACAGCAATTCTCCTGGCCACCCTGATGTTATTTAAACCAGAGGAAGTGAAGGGACGGATGGGAGTTATCCTGTATATCTCACAGGTGAGCCAAAATAAATCTGCACAAGAACAATTATGTCATTAATATTTCCTTTTTTGTGACGCAATACATTTTTTGTGTTCAGCAATTCATTAGGCACCCCTGATCATTTTCCTGATTTTCTTTTTTAAATCATTGGTTGTTCAATGGTTGTAGCACTAATTATTGGAACACAAAATTAGTTTGGTAAGCTCATTGACCCTTGACCTTCATACACAGGTGAATACATCTTTAAGGCACCAGTTGCAAGTTTCTCTCCTCTTTGCATCTTCTCTGAGCAGTGGAAACATGGGAGCATCAAAACAAAACTGACCTGAAAACAAAGATTGTTCAACATCATGGTTTAGGGAAAGGATACAAAAAGCTATCTCAGAGATTTCAGCTGTCAGTTTCCACTGTGAGGAAATTAAAGTTGTTTGAGGTATGCTAAAGCTAAAGCACATTTGGACAAGCCAGCTTCATTTTGGAATAAGGTTCTGTGGACTGATGAAACTAAAATTTAGTTATTTGGAGGCGGTTATTTATGCATGGAGGAAAAAGAACACAGCATTCCAAGATAAACACTTTACTGCTCCCGACAGTAAAATGTGGTGGTGGTTCATCATGCTGTGGGGCTGTGTGATCAGTGCAGGTACTGGAATCTTGTTAAAGTTGAGGGTCTCATGGATTTCAGTCAATATCAGCAGATTCTTGAGAACAATGTTGAAGAATCAGTGAGAAAGTTGAAGAAGATACTTCAACAAGACAACGACCCTAAACACTAAACACTAAACACTGCTCAAAATCTACTAAATCATTCATGCAGAGGAACAAGTACAACATTCTGGAATGATCATCTCAGTCCCCAGACCTGAGTATTATTAAAAATCTGTGGTGTGATTTAAAGCAGCTGTTCATGATCAGAAACCTACTCTCATTGGAAGCTGTAGGAAGAGTTTATAGGCTGTTATTTCTGCAAAAGGAGGATCTGCTAAATATTGAGGTCATTTTTCTGTTGGGGTGCAAGAAACTGGGACATGGGACAAGATGCTATTATTGTTTCATATGTCATTTCATAAACAGACCAGAGTTGCTGGTTTGTTTGTTTGCGTGTGTAATTCTAATCAGATGCTGCCAGTCACGATCATTACCACTCTTCACACTGTTCACTTTTGGCATGTCAGTGTACATACCTGTATTATAAGTACATACAAATATTTATGCTATCTCTCTGTTTTTCTGTAGGCCTTCACCTCCGCCTCTCAGGGTTTACTGAACTGTATAGTGTACGGCTGGACGCAGCAGCATTTCCGCTCCCTGAGCAGCTCTGGGATGCGGGATGTCGACACACAGACGCCGCTGCTTCGCTCACAGAAACGGACTTACGCTGCCCTCCGCTCGTCCGGCTCTCAGCTGCAGAATATCTGAGGAACATCTGAGAAACAGTGATAGATTAAAAAAGCACTTCAACACCCCGGCCTAATCTCCTAACAGCCTTGTGCCTCCAAGACATCATGCGATTCTGTGGGCAAAGTGCACTATATTTTTCTAGGAGACTTCTGAGGTCGCGCAGGGGTCAGCATACCTGTTACGATGGCAACAGCACCAGATGGCCTTATCAGCCTTATCTGAGACAGGCCTAAGCGAGACGAAATGAGGAAGGTTTCCAGCGCTGGTATTGTTTTGAGTTCTGTTGCTGCACCTGCTGCCTGAAAGCTAAAGCGAGGGAATTCCTCTCCGGTGACTGAAGCTATATTTGTACACTGCACAATCATTTTCAAATATGCACAGAGACTGAAGACTGAGATATGACCTGTTCCTTCACTCTGCATTATTCAATATCACTATTACTCTGTATGATAACTGACAGAAAGAGATGAAAGTCTGCTAAGGTGAAATGCGTCATGGGGACTATGGGGTTTCACAGCACTTTAGTTTTAGACTGAAAAGCAGGAACCTACCGAAAAGTGCCTCTTTTACAGTCCCACAGCAAACATCATACATTTAACCAACCCAAACAGATTCCTTTCACAGTGAGTGTGTACTCATTCTACTGTACACACAGTAGATCGAACACACCCACTGTTAACTCATTTACACTTGTGTGTGAGTGTGAAATGTGTGTAGCTAGAAATATAGGCCTGTCAGGATAATTACATTGGGCTTGGCACGGTGGCTTAAATGTTATCAGCATGTTCGCCTCCCAGCACTGGGGTCTTGGGTTCAAGTCCCTATCTGGGTGGAGTTTCCATGTTCTCTCTGTTTTCATGTGAGTTTCCTCCAGGGACTCAGGTTTCCTCCTGCAGTCCTAAAATATGAAGATTAGGTAAAATTGATATTCTTAATTGTCCTGGTGTGTGAATGTGGGTAAATATATATGTGTGTGAATGTGTGTATGTCTGTATGTCCAGATATGGTTTGGCACTGTGCTGGGTCAGCTTATTGCCTGATGCAGTGCGCCTGGTGGACTGTCCTTTCCGGTTGAAAGTATATGCTGTGTGCTATTGGCTTTCATTTCTCACTGTTGTCTAAATGTACTGTAAATAGTTGTGTGTAAAACGTGCTTGTAAAGCCTCTAGAAAGCCACTATAGTTTCAGTGTCTAGAAAGCCGCTATAAAAGAGTAACTTCATTCATTCATTCAATATATCATAAATATCGATATATTTAAAACATTTTATAAAATATATAAATAATATATTTTGTATATTTTGACCATTTCGTAATACTGCAGCAGTGATACAGATTACAGCAAATTATTTATTTAAAAAAAAGGGGGACAAAGGACAAATTGTTGTCAATTGTGATATATTTTCATTACGGGCATCAAATATTGATAATTTTATTGAAAGATCTGATGGTGGCATAAAATGTTCTATATTTTACAGTAATACAATTTACATAAGTTAATTCTAGGGTGATTTATTGTCCTTAAACAATAGTTATTGGGACAGACCTATAATAATGCATATAGAAATTTTTAGCCCTGTACTGATGAGAACAAAATAGTGAAATTAGTAATTGAAGAAGTTACCCTGATTTTGTATTTATGAGGATTATTATCATTTCCATATTCTGTCCAAGGCCTGATTGATTAAAGGTGTCTTAAAGCTATCTTTTATGCAAATAATTACAAATAATTTTAGTTTTTCATTCATTTTGTGCCTCACCTAGCTGGTTCTGATTTCATTGTCATCAAAAATGTCATCTTTTCACTTATTTTGCCCCATAAGATTTTTACATTTTTGGCTGAATAATTTAAATATTTGAGGCATTTCTAAAATTAATATCAAAATAATAAACATTTCTGTGCAAGTAGGGAGATTTATTGATTGCTCAGGTGTCAAAGACCAGGCCAGTTCATTTTGCTACATGTTTCACTACATGTGGAGAGTGCATGCAGCGTGTGGTGAAGGGAAAGGCCAGGGGGGATTACAAGTAGAGGAAGGCGCTCTGTGAAACAGGATCTGAGAAGAGCTACAGTGCCTTTAATTCCATATTAAAAGGTGAAAAAATGCCCTTTCAGAGTGTCAGGCTTAAACGTACACACAGGCAGGTTATAGAGTGTATTATGGCTCTTTGTGAGCTCAGAAACACTGATGACTGATGTTACAAAATCTAAAACCACAACAAAGAAGACTTGACTTACCTGAATTAACTTACGGCAAAAACTTGCCTTTTTATTTCCTGTTATATATCTTTAGTCTGCTGTTATTCTGTCAACAATGTGTTTTGTTTTGTTGCATTTTTTTGTTCCAGATCGGTCCGTTGTTCTATTCACGCACAAGGACTTAAGACTATTTTTGCCTCCTAAGATTTTTATTGACTCTGTACACATCTGTTACAGCAGGTCATTGGAAATTCAATGTTAATACAGTCCAACTGTTTTGTGTTTTGTAGAAAAAAAATGTAAAAAAAAAAATTAAATAAACATATTATTTTATTACCCCTTCATTTGACTTTTATTGTAGGCAGTAGAACTGTTAGACAATATCAATATATCACAGGACAATTTAAATGTTTAATTCATACTTTACAAGTACTCAAATCCTGAGTACTAAATTCAGCTAATAGTATTCAAATCCCTCTTTTCTGACTGGATAAATAGTTACTTTTTTAATCAGATTTTATGTTTAAAATAATGTTTTTTATACCATGACAGTTTTCCTTACCTTGCTTACAGTGTTGCAATATACTTTGACATATTGAATTGTAACTCCTGTATCAGGATAGGTATTGTATCACCAAGTTCTAGCCAATACACGGCCCTAATGTCAAAGTAACACAACCCTGACAGCTAATGGGTTTCTTTATTAACATTTCTTTTCGATTTACATTTATTTATTTACATAATTATTTATTTCTGCATTAATTTATTTCCCGATTTATTTATTTCTGCATTCATTTATTTCCCAATTCATTTATTTCCCAATTTATTTATTTCGGTTTTTCTTGTCCTTATATGATAATGAAGGGGGCATGTTTTTCACGTACAGGCTTAGCAATCAAGCCCAGAGAGAGAGGAGCTGAAATGTCGGGGTGAAGTTTAGTATTGGATCGGCTCTCCTCAAAGAAATGGATTATAATCTGTATTACGATCTAAATTATCTTTATTATATTCCCTATCTCCCACGTTACCAAAGTAACCGCCAAATGGGCAAAACATGTACAATCGATATATGGTATCTGACATCGATCAACCAATAGGAATGCTGAGACACCGTGACATCATTGCTGGACAGCCCCTTCATTATCATATAAGGACAAGGAAAAACAGAAATAATAAATTGGGAAATAAATGAATACAGAAATAAATACATTAAGAAATAAATAAATACAAAAATAAAATAACGGAAAAAATGAATGCAGAAATAAATAGTTGTGTAAATAATAAACAAATTTAGAAAAATTAAACATTGTTAATTGAAAAACCCATAAATAACAATTTATTATGATATTTATTTTTATGTACATGTATTTATTTTGATATAATAATTAGAATAATTCTTTACCGTTTTAGTCACCATATTACTTTTATTGAGTGATTTACATACATTTTTATTTATTTATTTATTTTAAATTTTGGCAGTTTTGGTCCTCCATAGGCAGTGGTGTTCTCCACTGCACCCCACCAACTATAGTTCTATAGTTTAGTTCTTTAGCACTGAAACTAGAGCAGTACTAGCATTAGTATCTAACTGTGCTAAGCGCTAGCTCTTTTGCCGTTCAAATGTGAGTATTATCAGTCTGTAGTCTGCTCCCAACCCCGGCTAGCACTGCTGGAGAAGCATTAGCATTACCCGCTAACCGCACTAGTTAGCTCTTTGGCTGTTCAAAGGTAAGTAGCCTGCCTGTTTACTGTGTTAAAACAAGCTATGTGGGATGTAACGCTAGCTTATATTGCCCTGGATTACCAGTGTAGCGCTGTTTGGTTAGCCTTACTGGAAATCTGGATATCTAAGCTTACTGTAAATAAACAGAAGCACTTTACTTACCCAAACAGTTTTCAGGAGAGAAATCTGTGTAGATTAACATCTGGTACTAGTTTGACTTTAAAAATAATGCGCCTTATAATCCAGTGCACCTTATGTGTGAAAACAGACCAGAAAATAGCCGTTTATTGATAGTGTGCCTTATAATCCGATGCGCCTTATAGTGTGAAAAATTCAGTAATATGTATTACCTTGCTTAAAGTATCACAATATATTAAATCATAAACATTGTGTCATAATGCGTATCATATAACCAGGTACCTTACAATCACACAGCCCTAATAGACAGTATGGCTTTTTTGAGTTAAAAATGCTGCCCTTTTATTTTCTTGTGCAGTTATGAACTTAATTTACTATTGGTAACTGAGATAAAACAAACTTAGCCACACAATGTAAAAATGATTGTGTTTTTTGTGATTGCGTTAACCCAGATTTTACATGTCTGTTTTCATTTGAGGTTATGTTATGTTATGTTTGCAGAAGCTACACATGTGTATAACCGGAGTTTCCAGTTTTGCAGCTGTTACAGTTAGGTCTAGATATATTTGGACAGTGACAAAGTCTGTATGATTTAGACTTTGCATGTCACCACAATGGATTTAAAATAAAAAAAAATGAAATGTAATTGAAATGTAAACTTTCAGGTTTAATTTAAGGGGTTAAACAAAAACATCCTATTAAGCATTTAGGAATTACAACCATTTATGGTTGATTCAATCAGCAGATCTGAATCCGGTCTATGTGCATTTCACTTTTTTAAGACAAAACTTAAGGCAGACAGACACAAACGAGCAACAACTGAAGACAGCTGCAGTAAAGACCTGAAAAAGCATCATAAAGAAGGAAACCCAGTGTTTGGAGATGTTTATGGGTTCCAGACTTTAGGCAGTCATTGCCTGCAAAGGATTCTCAATTAAGTATTAAAAAGGAACATTTATGGTAAAGTTCATTTGTCCAATTACTTTTGAGCCCCTGAAATGAGAAGGCTTTGTAGAAAAATGTCTGTTGTTCCTAAATGTTTAAGACAATATTTTAGTTTAACCCCCTTAAATTAAATCAGAAAGTCTACACTTTAACAACATCTCATTTGTTTTATTTCTAATCCAGTGTGGTGCTATGATCATTGCTTTACTGTCCAAATATTTCTGGACCTAACTGTATGTCTGGTATGTTTTAGTTGTGGCAGTTTATAAAGTTACTTATCATCAAATGGGTCACTTAATAGAGTGATTGTCACAATATTATCTCTATTATTTTATTCTTGTCACTATATTTAATAATTGAGGAGAATTGGTAATAGTATAACTAATATAAGTTGAAATGAGAGGCCCACTATACACAATTACACATATCTTTAAAGATTTTTATGTAGTGTTGATAGTGAAAAAATGCTTTAAAAGGCTAAATCCCCATGAGCTTGTATATAGTGTGCCAACAATAAAATAATTGCAAGAATAATCACTGATCAGGGATGGATAACTCAATTGTGTCCTCCAAATCACTCCAAACATTGGCTGAATTTCTTGGCTGTGTTCTACAACAATAGTGGGTGAGAAATGCAGCCCACCTAGAATGGGTGCATAGAATACTAGCAGTTGAAGAAACACATCTTGTGCCTCAAGCTTTGCCCTTACAATAATGATAAAATGGGATGCAGTGCTCTACAGGTTCTCCTCTAATGGGAAATGTTCCACAAATAGTATGTTTTATTGTATGTTATGTATCATAGCTTTCTGAGAGCTGATTGGCCCCCACCACCGTTAAACAGCCTGCTACAACCTAGCACCATGCATGTACGTACCTTGCTTTCCTTAATTGAGTTTTTTAGGTGTTTTATCTCATGAAATGTTAAAAAGTAATGTCTCTGATCAGTGATTCTCTTTTTTATCAGTTTGTATTACAGCTTTTTATTACCAGCTAACTAAATTATTTGGCCATCAAGTTTCCAAACTCCCATCACTATGAACATGGTAAGTTTTGGTAAGTTTTTGAGAATTTCGCATTAAACCACTGTCAATCACTTTGTTTACGTCAATTTAATTTAAAGAAATTAGGCTGAAATTGTTGGAATTTTCCTTTGAAGCAGAAGCCAACAAGAGCTCCAGCTCAACTTCTCAAATTCTCATCCCTCCTACAGTCTGGCATGAGTCCAAATGAGTAAAATGAATATTGTTTTGCAGTTACTGACTTTTCACAATACATCTTACAACTTCTGCAGTTTCTCAAAACACATGATAATAAATATTTACTCTACAATGTGCATTCAGGTTGCTTTTAGTAAGACAAAGCTGTGTATAGCTAATGTGTATTCAGAAATTCAGAAGATGTTAATGGCTGAGCTCCTAATTTGAATAAACCCGTGGTCAACCGTGCAAAAAATGAGCAGAGGCCTGCTGGGCAGTGATGGCAGTGTGGTGACAGAATGGATCAGTGTTTGAAGCGGCCCGGCTCTGAAGTGCGTTGTTTGCTGTGGGTCACTGTGTGGCATTCTGGTGTGATGTTTACGTTTCTCTCTGAGCCTGTGCCAGTGTCAACATGCTATCTATTAGCAATTTGAGCACAAATTCATTCACCCACTGTCGCTAGAGTTGAGAAATAGGTCATGGAAAATGTTCTTATTACATATATACAGCTCTGGAAAAAATCAAGAGTCCAATTAAAAATGGTGCGTTTCTTTGATTTTACCAAATTGGAAACCTCTGGATTATAATAAAGAGGAAGATGGATGATCACAAGCCACCAAACCAAGCTGAACTGCTTGAATTTTTGCCAGGGAGTGGCATAAAATTATCCAAAAGCAGTGTGTAAGACTGGTGGAGGAGAACATTACAAAATGTGTGAAAACTGTGATTAAAAACCAGGGTTATTCCACCAAATAATGATTTCTGAACTCTTAAAACTTCATATAATTATGAATTTGTTTTCTTTGCATTATTTGAGGTTTAAAAGATCTGCATCTTTTTAGTTATTGCAGCCATTTCTAATTTTCTGCAGATAAATAAAAATATTTTTATTTGATTTTTTTTTGTTGTCTGTAGTTTTTCATTTTACTCAAACATTTACCTAAAAACAGCTAAATCAGAGAAACTAATTCAGAAACTAAAGTGCTGTAAACTATATCAGCAACAGCATGTGCTTAAAGAATCAGCTCAGCTGACTACCTGCATATATTGAATGACCAGGTTATTCCATCAATGGATTTTTTCTTCCCTGAGGGCACGGGCATATTCCAAGATAACAATAGGGGGAATCATGGGGCTGGAATTGTGAAAGAGTGATTCTGGAGATACACATAGAGCATGTTTAAAAGACTTAAAACTGAAGTTCAAAACGATAAAAAATGATGGTCTGTGGTGCTGAAACATTATATATATTTCTGTGTTGAGGTCATAAGTACATATTTTAGCTTAAAACTGATCAGGCATATATAAATTCTGATCTTGCTCAGTTGCTTCATATGAACCCGTTCATGTTGGACTTACTTCAAGTGTGTATTCTCCTCTATAGATATTATCTGGTATGGCATCACTAGTTCTGGTGTGTTCTCGTGGTGAAACGTGTTTCTGGAGAGCAGCCAGGTGAGTCTGTGATTCCCTCAGCGAGGAAATTGTGTAATTTGTGAGCCTGTGTCGCCGATCAGTCATGTTGTGTGAAAGTCTCAACAACTGAAGGACTCGCAGTTGCAGCACAACCAGTCATGTAGTGTGAACAGCACAATGACTGACTACACGAAAAGTTGTGTAGTGCTCTTTTGGGCTTAATGACGGTGAAAAAAATGCAACTATATTCCAAGTTCTCATATGATTTACCCTTAAGGCCTTTGGATTCTTGCCAAAACCCTACCCAAGCTATAACATGTGAATAACTCGGCAACCTGTGGTGTTACACAGATCAGCTAATGAACTCTAATGAAAAAAAAATAGCTTATAAAGCCCCTTATCTTTAAATCTCTGTATGTAATTGTCCTTACCGAAGCTCTTTGAAACTTTAATTAAGAAGGTGCTGTGAAGACACATCAACACAACACACCTTTCCAGACATAACATCAACTCTCTCTGATGCCCTGAGTCAGTCAGATATATTTTCACTCTCATAAGTTTGTTATGTCTGCAGATTACCTTTTTTCATTATTGTACTTTTGTCATATTAACTCCTTTGTTTTCCCGGCCTGTTTTTCCTCTTATGGTCAGAAGCTCTAATTTGTCTGAATTCATTTTAACAATTAATCACATTTAATGTAAATGACTGCAAAACAGGGCAGCCATCACAGGACAGTCCACATTATTACACATGCAGCACAAAGCTGATGCGATTACACTGGGTATGTTGATAAGAAATCAAATGTGCTTTCCAGCACTGTCCTAAACCAGTGTGGAGAACAAAAGATGTAATCAATCAGCACACAAACATTCCAGCTCAAACATTACCTGTGAAATTCCTAAACCATGAACCAACTCGCTTCTCATACAGTGGTGTGTAAAATGTAGAAACAGGTACTGTCAACATTTTTTCATTCAAATGTCTAGTTGTGGTCTCCAGTATGAATGAATGCTATGTGAGCGAGACGAACAACAGTTAGAAACGTTTTAAAATAAAGACATTTTTACACTAATAACAGTATTTGCAATGTCATATGTTACTTTACAACATGCCCTGCTGAGTGCAGTTCAGCCACTGACCTAGTCTTAGAGTCTCTGTAAAACGCCAAATCCACCGGAGATCCTATGTAAACCTAATTACACACAGAGAGATGGGTAGTCCAGATCCGGAAAGTAAAAATCCACCCTGGGTTACACCCCTACCTAGCTCAATTACATTTTGCTGGTGGTGTTCCATAGACATAGACAAAGCTATTTGTTCCTTAGCTCTGGATTAAATCATATACCCCGATGTGTTATTTGCACAAACAACATGAACTGCCATGTTGTCCTAGTGCTGTTACGTCCTATTGCTGCCCGACTGCCTTCCTGTCATCTGCTCTGCCTGTGGGTGGTCATGGGCCAAGGTGGGCGGGGCCATGAATACTAATTTACGACTTGATGTAGACATGGGTGCCTTATCTGATCAACTAGTTTTTCTGAATATATTCTTTTACTAGCTACTGCAGACAATGGAGGCTGAGGAAGAATTTCATGTGCAGCATCATAAACAACTCAGAGAGACCTACTGTATTTCACAATGAGCAAGAAAAAGTGGATTTTAGCAGAAGGACACATTTTGGAATGGAATTAATTAATTTATTTTTATCACTGTACTTGTTGCTTAAGGTGCAAAATCAAACCAGATAATGAACACTGAAACAATGTCTTTTGCTTTTCTGTCATGCCTGGTGCTGAAAGCGCACCTGTCTCCCTTAAACTTAGCTCTGCCTGCGATCTTCAGTCTCCGGACTATGTTACCCAAAATGCATATGTGGATGGCATCCAAAAGCTACAGTTATGAAAAGGTTTGGGCACCCCTATTAATCTGAATCATTTTTAGCTCTAAATATTTGGGTGTTTGCAACAGCCATTTCAGTTTGATATATCTAATAACTGATGGACACAGTAATATTTCAGGATTGAAATGAGGTTTATTGTACTAACAGAAAATGTGCAATATGCATTAAACCAAAATTTGACCGGTGCAAAAGTGTGGGCACCCTTATTATTTTTATTGATTTGAATACTCCTAACTACTTTTTACTGACTTACTGAAGCACAAAATTGGTTTGGTAACCTCATTGAGCTTTGAACTTCATAGCCAGGTGTATCCAATCATGAGAAAAGGTATTTAAGGTGGCCAATTGCAAGTTGTTTTCCTATTTGAATCTCTTTTAAAGAGTGGCATCATGGGCTCATCAAAACAACTCTCAAATGATCTAAAAACAAAGACTGTTCAACATAGTTGTTCAGGGGAAGGATACAAAAAGTTGTCTCAGAGATTTAACCTGTCAGTTTCCACTGTGAGGAACATAGTAAGAAAATGGAAGACAGCAGGGACAGTTCTTGTTAAGCCCAGAAGTGGCAGGCCAAGAAAAATATCAGAAAGGCAGAGAAGAAGAATGGTGAGAACAGTCAAGGACAATCCACAGACCACCTCCAAAGAGCTGCAGCATCATCTTGCTGCAGATGGTGTCACTGTGCATCGGTCAACAATACAGCACACTTTGCACAAGGAGAAGCTGTATGGGAGAGTGATGTGAAAGAAGCCATTTCTGCAAGCACGCCACAAACAGAGTGTGTGCTTTACTGCATGTGTCCATCAGTTATTAGATATATCAAACTGAAATGGCTGTTGCAAACACCCAAATATATAGAACTAAAATGATTAAGATTAATAGGGGTGCCCAAACTTTTTATATGACTGTATATGTGTGTTGCACCTCATGGCAGGGCTTCCATCTGGCATTTTTTTCAGCACTATAATGCTGGTCCACACACAGGAGGTGGTTTCTCAGGAAAATCTAGACACTCTCTTGGACTGCCCAGTTTTTATCAGCCAGATTTATCACCAGTAGGGTAACAGAGGCAAACCAATAGGGAACTAGAACCTCAATTTCAATCGTTCAGAATTCCCAATAAATGCATCCTTGCACGCTATTACTGTAATCACATACATATAAGAGTTAAGTGTCTAAGAAGGGACCAGTGTAGATTTGCTCAGTGATTATACTTCAGTATAACTATAACTATATTATACTTTAAACAGAAGTGAGACGAGACCTGGGATATGATAAAATCATGTGTATTTGTGTTGAAAAATGAATTTGCAATTATTTATCTTCAACAACAATAATAAGTCACTGTGAGTGTAAAAGAAAGGCACATAAATAATGAATCAAAACAATGCAATTTTGTTCACAAAAACACAATTTTCCTCAGTTCAAATAGTCACCAAGTATTCTTTTTTTTTCTTATATATTTTACACTGGATTTAGTAGGTAATGGGTATGTATTAAATATTTAGGAAGGAAATGGGTATGTATTGATGGATTTACGTAGGTAATGGGTGTGTATTGATGGATTTAGGTAGGTAATGGATTACTGAATTTAGGTAGATTTATGGTTTTATTTCCACTTATTTCTGCTCAAAGCTCAAACCCTGATTAAAAGAATCTTCTCTTATACAATTAAAACAAAACAATGTAAACAAATGTAAATTAAACAACAAAACCATGAAACGACAATGAAACAATGACCAATAGAAAATCAACCTCTTTCGTAAAACAGTAGCTCGTCGCCATCTAGTGTCCAGACGGGTAAACACACCGGGTGCAGTTTAAATCCTGGGAAGTGCAGAATAGCTGAAGAGAGAACAGAAAATCTGACTGAATCCAGTATAGCTCAGAATCCTCAGTCTCAGCTTCTATCACAGGTTTATTCTCAGTAGTGATTTATGACGACTGTTTAACAACTTAAAATGAGTAAGAAAAGGTTTATTGTTCTATTTTATTTATTTCTCTTTATTTATTAGTCTAGTGACTCTAAATAGAGTCTAGCGGCTTTATTTACCAGAAATATTTTATAATTATAATTTAACTCCACAGTTCTCTCACTCTCTCCTGTTTCCTGCATAGACATAACAGGCTTACCTGCTTTTAACGGTTAATTCTGTTACATTGTTCGTAAAATAAATTATTTTTTAAATATATTTAATACTTTTGTGGGATTTGAAACCTTGCAAATACAATAACCAAGCTAATTAATCAATCTTACCAACAAGACCAAGCTGATTAATCAACATTGAAAACAATGATATTAAACTCATATAGAACGTATAATAATATACATAATAAGGACCTATTATAAATATTGCTGAGGGATATATTGCAATACATTTTGCTAAAGGATATAACCTACATGCACAAATATATAAATATATATATATATATATATATATATATATATATATATATATATATATATATATATATATAAACATAACTAGCAGTAAGATGTTGCTTGAGCTGGATTTTTAGCAGTGAAAACGATATAAAAAATGCTGTGGTTTAAATGCGACTTTTATTTTGGCGTGAATTCATACGTCACATGTTATTATTGTCACGTGTGTCTCAGTTTCGCTGTGTAGAGTTCATCAGAAGAGCGTTTCTGTAATAATGTCGAGTTTAGTAGCGTTACTTTATCTAACCGTTCGTTTAAAAGATCACCGTTTATAATAAACTGTTTACTGACTTCTGAGCAACAATCAAACCCAGAGATATCGCTGTTATTACTGTAAGTAATAATATATTTGGTATAGAAATATGTAATATAGTGGTATGAAAAAGTTTGGGCACCCCTGATAATTTTCATGATTTTCCTTTAGAAATAATTGGTTGTTCAGATCAGCAATTTCAGTTAAATATATCATATATTAGATGAACACAGTGATATTTGAGAAGTGAAATGAAGTTTATAGGATTTACAGAAAGTGTGCAATAAGTCTTTAAACTTAATTAGGCAGGTGCATAAAAAGAGAGTCTGGCTTCTGGTTGAAGGTATTTTGGATCATTCTTCTTTATAAATCATCTCCAGTTCAGTCAGGTTTGATGATTTCTGATCATGAACAGCTGCTTTAAATCACACCACAGATTTTAATAATATTCAGGTCTGAGGTCTGAGATGATCATTCCAGAACATTGTATTTGTTCCTCTGCATGAATGATTTAGTAGATTTTCAGCAGTGTTTAATATTTAGGGTCGTTGTCTTGTTGAAGTATCCAGCCCTAGTTCACCTTCAGCTTTCTCACTAATTCTTCAACATTGTTCTCAAGAATCTGCTGATATTGACTGGAATCTATGAGACCCTCAACTTTAACAAGATTCCCAGTACCTGCACTGATCACACAGCCCCACAGCATGATGAACCACCACCACATTTTACTGTGGGGAGCAGTAAAGTGTTTATCTTGGAATGCCGTGTTCTTTTTTTCTCCATGCAAACTGCTCTGCAAATAACCTTAATTTTAGTTTCATCAGTCCACAGAACCTTATTGCAAAATGAAGCTGGCTTGTCTAAATGTGCTTCTGTGTGAACAGAAAAGGCTTCTTCTGCCATACAGCTTCTCCTTGTGTAAAGTGAGCTGAATAGCTGAATGATGCACAGTGACTCCATCTGCAGTAAGATGATGATGTAGGTGTTTGGAGCTCTGGAGGTCTGTGGGTTGACTATCACTGTTCTCACCATCCTTCTCCTCTTCTTATCTGAGATTTTTCTTGTTCTGCCACTTCAGGCCTTAACTAGAACTGTGTCTGTGATCTTCCATTTCCTCACTCTGTTCCTCACAGTGGAAACTGGCAAGCTTTTTGTATCCTTCCTCTAAATCATGATGTTGAACAATCTTTGTTTTCAGGTCATGTGAGAGTTGTGTTCATGGGCGTGGTAGTGGGGGGAAAAGTGGACCTGACTACCCAGGGCCCAAGTAGGGAGAGGGGCCCTTGAAAATGCTGATTTATTTATTAATTTATTTTATTTGTGATGTTTTTATTATCGAATTGGGCCCTCAAAATAACTATTTATTAATTAATCTTTCAAATATATTGATAACATCAACTGAGGGAATGAACTTCAGTCACAGTCCTCTCAACATATTGGACATTCCAGGGGCACCCTCCTGGAGGTGCAAAATGGTTTAGTCCGCCCAGCAGCAAGTACAGTACAGTGAGCCCAGATTGAATGACCTGGGAGCTCAAGACATCATGCTTCCCAAACAGCAGAAATCCGGATATCAAGAGAAAAAAAGAAAGAAAGGAAGGAAAGAAAAAGGCAGAATAAGGGAGGTAGCTGTTGACGGCTTTCTTTCTCAAAGGTGAACCCAGTTTTCTTGTTATGCAAAGTCGGATTAAAGTTAATGTAGTCCACCCCAGACAGCTGCTGCTGTTTGTATGCTCAAGTGAAGCCCTTAGCTTAGCTAGTTGCCAACCAGGCATAAAGACAATTATGAGCCACCAAACGTTAGTTATCAACATTAACCAGTTTTAGAAACAAACAGTGGCGCAGCAGCTGGAGCAGCAGGAGCAGCAGTGTCCAAGTTTTTAAGGGCGAGCTCCCCCACCCTTACGTTGGTATGTTAGTTCGCGCGCGAGAGAGAGAGAGAGAGAGAGGTATGGATGCTGACTGGTAGAATTGCTGCGTAAAAAAGAGTTGTTTACCTTAAGTTTAAAGTAACTTATTTTTTTGATTCAGTGCGTGTGCTATAGCCTATTGTCTACTAACACAGCAGAGCTGAAAATAAAACAGGGCTGAGACTTAATAAAAGATCCACCTATCAATATTTCTGCTGCATATATCAACATGTAAATAGCCTACCAATATCACTGTAGGCGCAAGTACACACTAGTAATATATTAAGCAATAAAGCAATTTATTATTTTTGTCTGGTAAAAAGGCTTAGCAGTGCAGTGCAGTGCAGTGCTTAAAAGCTATTGTCAACGCTCAATAAATTCATGATGTTATCAAAGCCAATGTATACTCATGTTAAATAACTGTGATCTCAATTTTAATCCAAAATAATTGTGATCATGATTTTTGCTGTACATTTTTGCCAGAGATTGTAGCTTAAAACTTTATTAATGCTTTTTTATTTTAGATAAATACCCATTTTTTCATTTTTCATGTACTGGCATTGATAGGGGCCCACTGACATTGCGAGTGTACAGGGCCCCGAATTTGCTGCTACGCCCCTGGTTGTGTTTTGAGGCTCCCATGTTGCCACTCTTCAAAGAAAATGCAAAGAGAAGAAAAACTTGCAATTGGCTCCTAAACCCTTTCTCATAATTGGATTCACCTGTGTATGAAGGTCAAGGGTCAATAAACTTACCAAACAAATTTTGTGTTCCAATAATTATGACAAGGGTGACCAAATTTAGGGACCTGCTTAATTTGGTTTAAATAATTATTGCACTTTCTGTAAATCTTATAAACTTTATTTCACCTCTCAAATATCACTGTGTTCTTTTGTTATATGAAATATTTAACTGAAATTGCTGATCCAAACAACCAAAAAAATAATGAAAAAAGATCAGGGGTGCCCCAACTTTTTCATACCACTGTGTCTAGCCTGTTTATGATTTATTATATGTATTTAATTACATCAGGTCTCATATGACACCCTTATATAATGATATAGTTTTAGTACTCTTACTGAGTCAGTATAAGTAAATACGAACAAAACGTAGGAACATATACTGCAACAATATAATATTAAAGCCTCTAATTTGATCTAAAGAAAACAATGTTCTTTATGAATAGTAGACATAAAAAACATTTATTTAATCATAAAATAATTTGTAATAAATGTTTATAATTATTTAATCTTTTATTGTTTTAGATGTTTAAACAAATGATGAGTAATAATTTTGCAATGCAGTGCAACAAATACTATAGTTTATTTATTTTGTGGGGGAGCATGAATGCATGTAGTTAAAAAAATAAATTATTTAAAATAAATGTATAATGTACCAATTCAACTGGTAGTTTGAACAGTCAGGAACATACATTTTTATATACATTTTTTACATTTATAATTGTGCATTTTATGCCTAAAATCGTTTTAAACTTTTTAAAAATGTATTATAATAATAATAATTCAGTGTACAGCTTGTTGCCATTAACAGATTATGGATTAATCTGCTGTTAATATTACAGGTGGTGGTGTAAGGATGGTGCTGCTGTCACAGAAAGCGTTACGCTTGCTCAGCGTGAAGCGACTCCTGCATCCATACATCAGCGTGGCTTGGGCCTCCACCCATAAGGCTGTAATATTTGATATGTTTGGAGTACTAATACCATCACCTCTCCCTAAAGCAACAGGTAATATACACATTATTACTTAAACCAAAATCAAATAGGCAAAAGACAGACGTTAAATTCATCACAAAGTTTAAAGATATACAAATATTATTGTTTTCTGATTGGTAAAATGTAAACCCTTGCATTAATTAAAAAATGCCTTTGCATTTATTTTGACAGAGTGGGAAGATAAGAATGGTGTTCCACATGGCACTATAGGCCAGGCCATTAGAACAGGGGGCGATGGGAACACCTGGAGAAAGTACATGAGGGGAGAACTGGGGACAGAAGAGTTCTTGGAGGCCTTCAGCCGGGACTGCAGTAAAATCGTATGTTTCTATTGGAAAAATGAGAAACCTGATAAACACCCCATCATTATTACATACACTAATGTCTATAACACAGGAACTATACTGTGTTCTTTCTTTTAGTGTACAGAAAGATTCTGGTTCTGACCAGAGTAAAAAAAAAACGTTAGCTGTGAAAAAGTAAAAATACAGCTCTGGAAAAAAATAAAAATGATGAGTTTCTTTAATTTTACCAAATTAAAAACCTCTGGAATATAATCAAGAGGACTATGGATGCACCAGGAGTGACATAAAGTTATCCAAAAGCAGTATGTAAGACTGGTGGAGGAGAACATGCCAAGATGTATGAAAACTGTGATTAAAAAACAGGTTTATTCCACCAAATATTGATTTTTTAAAACTTTATGAATATAAACTTGTTTTCTTGGCATTATTTGAGGTCTTTTTTTGTTATTTCAGCCATTTCTCATTTTCTGCAAATAAATGCTCTTAATGACAATATTTTTATTTGGAATTTGGGAGAAATGTTGTCCGTAGTTTATAGAATAAAACAACAGTATTCATTTTACTCAAACATAAACCTATAAATAGCAAAATCAGAAAAACTGATTCAGAAACTAAAGTGGTCTTCTAATTTTTTCCAAAGCTGTATACTTTCTGTTTGCCAACAACAGTGTCTTTGTAACAATCAGCTGTGATGTGAATATACTGTAACTATTTACATACCTGCCTGTGTGTCACGCTTGTTGCTGGATGCTTGTCACAGCGGCAGTGACGCATCATGCTGATGATGACATTCTTTTAAAACTTAAATCTGTTAATATGGATACAGATGTCACAGGTCACATCATCCTTGCTGTGCATATTGTTGTTTTCAGGTGGGCTTCGATGTTGATATTGGCTCTTTCCACTCAGCATTAACCAGTGCCTCTATGGCACAGCCTCTCTCAGTTATGCTGGAAGCTGTGCAGTGTGTCCGCGCTGAGGGTCTCAAGACCGCTGTGCTGAGCAACAACTTCCTGCTGCCTGGGGGAAAGTCATACATGCCAATGGACCCCTCTCTGTTTGACGTGGTAAATCATTTTGCCTCATTTTGTCTCTTAGTCATAATAATAACACCTGTTGACCTAAATGATGTGCCAAATATTTAAGAGAAAATATATTATGTAGTATTACAGTTAGGTCCATAAATATTTGGACAGTGACACAATCTTCATAATTTGGGCTTTACATGGCACCTCACTTTGAAATAAAACAAATGAGGTGTTGTTAAAGTGTAGACTTTTAGGTTTAATTTAAGGGGTTGAACAAAAATATACTATGAAGAATTTAGGAACTGCAGACATTTTTCTACAAAGCCTCTTCATTTCAGGGGCTCAAAGGTAAATGGACAAATAAAATTCACCATAAATTAAATGTACATCTTTAATACTTGTCGAAATATTGAAAATCCTTTGTAGACGATGACTGCCTGAAGTCTGGAGACAATGGACATCACAAACACTGTTTTTCATTCTTTATGATGCTTTACCAGGTCTTTACTGCAGCTGTCTTTAGTTGTTGCTGAAGACAGTTTTGTGGTTTCTACCTTCCTACTTTCTACCTTTATTTTTTTTTTAAGTAAAATGCTGCTCAATCAGGTTCAGATCTGCTGAGTGACTCAGCCACTGCAGAATATTCCAAATTGTTACCTTAAAAACCTCCTCTGTTACTTTTACAGTATGTTTTGGGTCATTGTTTACATGTACTGTTCAGCCCTGTTTAACCAACTTTGCTGCATTTGGTTGAGTCTGAGCAGGAAGTAAATCCCTGTACATTTCAGAATATATTCTTCTGTATCTGTCTTCTGTCACATCTTTAATATACACTAGTGACCCAGAGCCACTGAAAGCCATGCATGCCCATGCCATCATACTACCACCACCATGTTTTACAGAGAATGTGGTGAGCTTGTGTCCAGCTGTTCCAAGCCTTCCCCTCATTCCGGTACAGGTTGATCTTAGATTTACCTGTCCAAAGAACACTGTTCCTGAACTGGGCTGACTTCTTTAGATGGTTTATGCTAAAATTCCTGGTGTGGCATTTGCATTTGGAAGCTGTTGATGTGAACCCACAACATGATTGTATCACTGTCCAAATATTTATGGACCTAACTGTATATTTGCCATCTGATTACAATAGTTTCTGGCTTATATTTTTCTGTATTTTGTTTCTCTGTCTCTGCATTAGATAATAGAGTCCTGCAGGGTGGGCTTATGCAAGCCAGATCCCAGGATCTATCAGCTGTGTGCTAACAGACTGGGGGTCTCCACTCATGAAGCTGTGTTTCTGGATGATCTGAGTCACAACGTGGAGGCTGCAGTGCGGTTGGGCATGCATGGTATCACAGTAAGTTTTGTTAACAGTAATCAACAGTGTTAACAGACCTGACCAACAGAGTTTTAGGGGGCCAAGCACCAAATATGAGCTAAGTGTGAACACGTCTACCTCTCAATGCTTGGTTCAAATCCCACTTTAGATGTTTATAAAGACTAAAAGTGGCAAAAAAATTCTGAAGGCGCTTGCCCCCTATGCTTGGTGCTTGGTGATATATTTAGTTACCGTATTTTTCGCACTAAAATCCTTTAGTCGTGTATGTATAAATTTTACCAGTCAGGTTGAAAGAATCAGAAAAGCCAGGCTTGTGAAGTGCAGCTTTATAAAGGAGTTTCATTGTAAGTCTCCAGCACTAAGGCTGGAGCAGTATTAGCATTAGCCGCTAAGCGATAGCTCTTTCACCGTTTAGAGGTGAGTATTATCGTTCTGTAGCCTGATCCTAACCCTGGCTAGCACTGCTGGAGCAGCATTATCTTTACCCGCTAACTGTGCTGAGCGCTAGCTCTTTGCCGTTCAGAGGTGAGTATTATCAACCTGGCTAGCACGGCTAGAGCAGAATTAGCATAACCCACAAACCACCCTTAACGCTAGTTCCTTCACCATTCAGAGATAAGTATATCGGACTTTTACTGTGTTAAAACAAGCTATGTGGGACAAACTGCTAGCTAACAGCGGCTAGCGCTAGCAGTTAACCACAAATTTTAATGCTGCTGCACCCAGCTTTAGTGGAAATCTGGAAATATAAGGTTACTGTAAATAAACAGAGGTGCTTTACTCACCCAAATACAGTTTATAGGAGAGAAATCTGTGTTGATTAACATCCTCCACATAGACTTTTAAAGAAAATGTTTTACCGTTTTGTTTACTTAACTTAGCTTTACTTAACTTTGTTGTCCTCTCACCACCACCCAGCAGTGAAACCTGCTGAATTAAAAGGAAAACATGGCGACACCTGTTTTTTTTACCCTGTTTCTTACTAATGTCGCATCTTATAATCCGGTGTAGGGGTGGGCGATATGGCTCTAAAATAATATCACGATATTTCAGGGTATTTTTGCGATAACGATATACTTGGCGACATAGAAAAACTAAAATAATTTATTCATTTCAGGAATATAGTATAATAGTATAACAGAATAATCATAATGTGGGAAAATAAATAATATAGCATAAAATAATATAATGCAGCAAAAAATATAGCAGAATATTTAGTGCATGCATATAAACTGCAAACTAAACCAATTATACAATAAATACACCTAAAGCTTCACAGTAAATAATAGACTACTTTTAAGACAGAACAGCCCTATTATCACAATATGGATTTTTAATATCATGATATTTCTGTGTCACGATATATTGTGTACGATATAATATTGCCCTCCCCTAATCCGGTGCGCTTTATAGTGTGCATATTTATTTATTACAGTGCAATTGTAGATTATTATTTTTACACAATACAAGATGACAAGATTATAATTTTTTTTACAAACAGTTTGACTGGTTACCAAGGCCAAAATAGATTTTCTCTAGATTTTCTCAGAGTCACAGTATGGACAAGGACATTTTGATTACTGATGCATGTTTCTCTGCTACAAACACATTGCCTTTTTATATCTTTATTATCTTATTTTCCTGGACTACTTTCTCATTGGTTTATGGTATATTTAGACATGAGTAAATGGGCTTGGTTGTGTTTATTCACAACAGCATGTTATTTACTACACTAAACTATTTCATTTATTGTAGTATTGTGTATTAAATGTCAGTGGTTTTGCCATGGCAGCCTAAGGCTAACTGTACTGATTGTAAAATGATTTAAATGTCCTCAGGTCAGAGATCCTGCAGTGGCTGTTAAGGAGCTGGAGCAGGTTCTGAAGGTGCCTTTATCAGGCTTTGTTCCAGGAACCTGCTCTGTGAGCCCCAACCAACAGTTCCCTATGGACCAGCTGACCAAGTGCCTCAACAAAACTATGCAGCTGCCCCACACAGGTACACTACAACTTACTATGTTCTATATAATAGGAGCCAAATATACTGTGTCTTTTTTGGTAAACATTCAGATCATTTTTAATATATATACATTTTAAAATTGATGTATTAATGCACTAGTCAAATTTAAATCTGGTCTGGGTAAATACAGATTTCAGTGAAATATTTTTGGTAACATTTACAACAAATAATTATAATCTCATATTATCTGTTAAGCATGGGGGTGGCAGTATTATTTTTGAATATTGCCTCACCTCCTATATCTACCGCTTCTCCCCCTCTGTCTGCTGCAGTTCTGCCTCTGTCTGCTGCCTCTCCCCCTCTGTCCCCTTCTCTGCTGCCTCTCTCCCTCTATCCCCCCTCTATCTGCTGCCTCTCCGCCTCTGTCTGCTGCCTCTCCCTCTCTATCTCCCCTCTGTCTGCTGCCTCACCTCTCTATCCCCCCTCTGTCTGCTGCCTCTCCCTCTCTATCTCCCCTCTGTCTGCTGCCTCTCCCTCTCTATCTCCCCTCTGTCTGCTGCCTCACCTCTCTATCCCCCCTCTGTCTGCTTGCCCTTCCCCCTCTATCTGCTGCCTCTCTCCCTCTGTCTGCTGCCTCTATCTCTATCTTTCCTCTTTCTGCTGCCTTACCTCTCTATCCCCCCTCTGTCTGCTGCCTCTTCCCCTCTATCCCTCCCTCTGTCTGCTGCCTCTCCCCATCTGTCTGCTGCCTCATCCCCCTCTGTCTGCTGCCTTTCCACCTCTGTCTCCTGCAGTTCTCCCTCTGTCTTCTGCCTCTCCCCCTCTATCCCCCCCTCTGTTAGCTGCATCTCCCCCTCTATCCCCCCTCTGTGTGCTGCTTCTCCCCCTCTGTTTGTTGCCTCTCCCCTTCTGTCTGCTGCCTCTACCCCTCTACCCCCCAACTGTCTGCCGGCCCTACCCTTCTATCCCCCTTCTTTGTGCTGCTTCTCCCCCTCTGTCTGCTGCCTTTATCCCTCTACCCCCCCTCTGTGTGCTGCCTCTCCCCCTCTATCCCCCCTCTGTGTGCTGCCTCTCCTCCTCTATCCCCCCTCTGTCTGCTGCCTCTCCCCTTCTGTCTGCTGCCTCTCCCTATCTAGATAAATAGAATATTTTGTTCCTTCTCAGCTGATGCTTTCTTAGTTAATGTTCTCATTTCACATGTATTTATTCTAATATTAAACTCTTGTTCTTGGGCTTCTGCTTATTCTGTGTTACTTTAGAAGCAGTTACTGTCCGACAATTCAGCCATAGTGTCTCAGACTCCACCTACCTAATCAGCTGCAGAGAACAACAGATTGTGCTAAAAAAGAAATCAAATACAGAAGAGCTGAGGAAAGAGTGCAGGTTTGCTCAAATCTCAGTTATATTTATTTTGAGTGTCACTTTATTCATTTAAGAACCCTTAAATAAATGTTGACAGTAGAGCAAGTGAGAGAGTTGAATCTGTGTGTGTTTGAATGTTTAATATTGTGTTTTTCTGCAGTCTTCTCAAGACATTTAATGAAGTTGGAGTTCCTGTGCCAGATATCATTGGCCAGTGTGAAGTGCCCAGGTAGGAGTATATATGCACCTCTATTACTGCATGCTGGTATTAGTTGGTATTAGTAGACTTGAGCATGTGCAAATTCTGTTTAGCTCTTGTTATTTAAGGGATTTTAAAAATCAGTTACCGATTTAATTAAATATCCATTACATCTATTTCATCTCCAGTGTCATGGACACCCCATTTTACCTGAGATCTTTCTGCCCAGGACGAGTGTTTTATGACCCCTCTCTCCCTGGACTGGATGCTAATGGGAAGAAACATGTGTATGAGGCCATGATTCAAACACTGTGTCAGATACACAGAGTGGACCTCGGAACCACAAGCCTGCAGGAGCTTGGAGGACCAGGTATGATCTCATTATCTCAATGTGTAAATGAACTACATCAGAAAAAACAGTCCCTTTACTTATTTTATTATTTTACTCCTGTGCTGTTCTTTAAAACGTATAAAAATATCTTTGGTTTTGTTTCAGTGAACTCAGTGGGATCTCAGGTGAAGATGTTGGTTCAGCAGTTTAAGTCTCATGAGACTCAGCCCATTCCAGCAATGAACAGACTGATGGAGTGGCTCCTGTCACATCTCCCTGATCAGCAGAGAACCACACTGCTGCATGGAAGCTTCAGGTAGGACATGTACTTGCAGTACACTAACAGTACAACTGCATTTTCTTATTAGAACAAAAAAAATATCAATTAGCAATAGTTTACATCCAGTTTAGGGGTAGGTAATTTTCCCAGAGGCCACTTGATAATCTGGGACTGTTTTGGAGAGCCAGACCTACAGACTGATCTCAAGTTGGCTCAGAGTTAATTATATTTCTTTTAAAATGCAGTAATTACATGGTTTTGCTAAGCTGATAATGGTAAGAGTAGATGTTTCAATTGGTATAGCATAACATGACCTAAATATATATATATTTTTTTGCTGATCAAGAAAGGAAAGCCCATTAACATGATTAGCTAGTATGTTGGCTGTTTAAGCATTGTTATTTGTATTTTATTATTTTTTATCAATTTTCTTCTAATTTTTATCCCATTTTCTCACCAATTTACAAGGCCAATTACCCAACCCACTTATTAGAACTCCCCCATATCACTAGTAATGCCCCAACACCAGGAGGGTGAAGACTAGCACATACCTCCTACGATACATGTGAAGTCAGCCACCGCCTCTTTTCAAGCTGCTGCTGATGCAGCGTTGACGAGTAGCATCACAGCATGCTCGGAGGAAAGGGCTCCGGCAGCCGATGACAAGCTACATGAACTGGATTCGAACCAAGGATCTCCCGATCATAGTGGCAGCGCCTCACAGATCCATTATTTGTATGACATAATTGTCACAAACTTGTCTTACAATGATGACAATGTTGTTTATCAAAATAATTTCGGGGCCTACAATTAAGCAGTGACAGTGTGAGGCAGGCATAGTGAAAACACCACCCTTACGTAATTCTTTTATCAACATTCACAAAAATAATTGAGAACAAAATATTTATATGTCTATAAAAACCATCCTTAAATTAACTTAACACATGAGTTATTGTCAGTACTATTTTCTTCTGCCAAGAGATAAATCTAGTCTGTTTTGGGTTTAAACAAATGCAATATGATTCAGTTTCTGAGGTGGATATCAAAATCCAAAGGGCCTGATTTTCCAAAGGGTCTATTTTGAGCCAAATCAGAGTAAAAAGTGCTTAATGCTCTGGGACCAATACAGTAAGCAAAAGCAGATGGTTTCATGCATCATAGAGCCAATCCCTTCTTGCCTTGGTGCAGGTTTCTACATTCCTGACATTCTCTAAAGCAGCTTCACGAGGCTCCTCTTCTCTAACAGTACTAAAGAACAAATCTTGTAGGTATAAACCATGAGGATCAAAATATATTTTAGGTAAAAATGCATTTTAACTGACACTATATAATGTGACCTGACTTTCCTTTGCTTTACAGACTGAACCACCTTGTGTTTGACTCAGAGAAGCCAGAGGTGAGGGCAGTGTTGGGCTGGGGTCTTTCTGCTGTAGGAGACCCGCTTGTGGATATGGCTTCCTCTTGTATGTCCCACTATTTACCTTCCAGCAGCTCTGCACAACCAGGTAAGAGCAGGACCAATTAAGTAAACCAGGATATTAAAAAAAAAAAAACAAAGAAAAATACCATAAGGCATTACAATGACATGTATAAATGTGCTCACAAAATAAAAATAAATAAATAAAATCCATTTTATTAGTAAGCATAGTGTCTTGTACATTGACCTAATTGCAAAAGTAAGATATGTATTTAAAAACATTAATAAAAACTACTTAGAACACTGAAAAAATAGCATGTGTTACCTGTCCCCACTCTCTAACTATAAACTTTACCATGAAATATAATTTTAATAATAATAATATATATTTTTATATTTTTTCTTCAGGGATGTCATGGTTTTTGCATTGTTGTGTGACTCCAAATCCCATCTATGCTTTAAAAAAAAAATTTTTCCATCATAAATTCATAATATTTAATTAAAATACACATTTTAGTTGTATCCCTGGGTTTCACTCAGTCCTGTTACTGTAACACATTACCCCATCTGAAACATCTGGAACATTCTACAAGTCACATCTACAACAGGAAGTGACATCAGCTGGTTCTTCTGAAGATCATGGAAAGACCAAAATTAAGTTCCTTCATTTGTTTTTCTGTATATTTAATCTTATTGTAACTCTACGACTGAGGATGTCGATCTCAACACTCTGTCCTGTTACCTAAATTAATTCTTTGATCTTATTTGTTTTTGGGAAAAATTTACTAGAATATGCTCAGTGTCCTCATGCTATTAGCGTAGCGGCCATTTAGCTATTTTTCATGTTTTTGCTAATTCTATGCTAAAAACTTATTACTGATACTTTCAGTCCTGCTACTCAAGACATTGAAAGTAACAGGAGTGAGTACCAGTAACAGGAGTGTATTCCAGAAACAGGAGTGAATTCCAGTAACAGGAATGAGTATAGTTCCCTAGTTTATTGAATTATTAATGTGAATATTAGTTAATGTAGACCACTTTTTATATATAGTAATATATATATAGCATATATAGTACATTTGTTTTGTCATGAATATTAGTTATTTGAACATGCAGTCAACCATTTCTTTAAAATAGTTACTTATTACTTTAAAATACTCAAAATATTTGATTTTTTTATTTTAAAAGACTTTCTTGAGAAAAAAATCAAAGGAATTAAACATGCTTTTTAAATGTCACATGAGTTTTGGTAACAAGGCTGAAAAAAATGTAATCTTCAGATTAGAAACCTTGTAAAAAAAAACATTAAGTAAAGCTGCCAGTAAAGTTTAACCAGTACATGTTTTGAGTAGTTAAATATATGGCTCCCAAGTAAATGGCACCCATTCAGTGGAGTAATAAAACAAGCTGTACTGGGTTTGTGAGACATTTGTGGAAGGTATGGTGATGCTGAATAGGACCACTATCATTCAGAACATGGGTGTGTCAAGAGAGTCTCACCAACCCAGAGTTTAGAATCCAAGCTCCACGCATTAAGAGCAGTAAAAGCAGCGGTATTACACAGTTTATTAGCTCCTCTCTCTATCTGTGTGTCATTAAATCCGTCATACACACACACTAGTGTCCAATTTTTATATGTGGAAGTGTTTACTAACCTGACCCAGCTGGCCACCAACATCAACAGAAGTTCATTTCAGGTTGAATTTTGGTCTTGACGTCAAATGACAAATGACCAAAAAAAATATACGCCAGGATAACGTCTAGTACTGTTGCGTGCCTACTGGGGGGGACAATGTTAATAGTGATAGCTGACATCTGAATGTGGAACTGATATCTATATGTTTTATTCACAGTTCTGACCTCCCGACATTTCATGTAAATAGAACGCAGCATATTTTTTTTGTTTTTGAGTATGAAGTATAGACAAAAGTGTCAAAGTTAAGGATATTTAAATATCTAAGATGGTTACCATGGTTGGTATTGGTTACTTTACTGGCTGTTTTGAAATGAAATAAAATTCATTTAAATTTAAAACTCATGTCGGTAATGTTGTAGACTAGTACAGGTTTTTTTTATTTTTTTATTTATTTTTTGCTCTCACAGAGAACAAGCTTGAATCAGAAGGCATTCCCAGTGCAGAGGAAATGTTTGAGCTGTATAGCAATGCAATGGGACTCGAGAGCATCCCGAACTGGCAGTTCTACATGGCCTTCTGCTTTTTCCACGAGGCTGTCATCTTACAGACACTCCATAAAACCACTGCAGGTAAAAATAGACATTTTTGTCCCTCACAATGTTCACTATGTAGGATTAAGCAGTTATCTTCATTTTGCGTCGTTCTCGGGGGACTGGCAACACTACACTTTAGTCACCGACCAATCATCGTCCGCGTCCTGAAACTGACAATCACGGCTACAGAAGCGCTTTACGTGATGGAAGCGCTTTTGTGCTGAAGAAACTTTCAAAAAAAGGGGGAAAAGCGACTGTGGGCTCTTTCCTGGGTGACCCAAATGGACATTACATGCTTTTTGTACTCCAGAGAGAACTTAAGGTATGGTAAAGATGTAGCTACTTAGGTTTCAGTGCCTGTAAACAGAATATCTCATGGATGAAGTAGATTATTAGATGATTATTAGATTATTCTTCTGTTTCTCTGGTCCAGTGAACTGCAAGAGCACCATCCTGCTTTCTTTTCCCGTGTTTACATCTGTGCGCCACAGAACACTCTGTCTTCCTATTGGTCAGAGTCAGGGAGCAGGTCACGGAGCAGCATGTGTCAAACTAGGCGATCAAATACAAAAAATTCTAACATGCTAGTCTTTCTGTCGGACGCTCCGACAGCGTCGCTCACATCAAATTGCTGCTCTTTGACTGTGTCACACTACACGGACCTTTCTCACTCGTGACACTGAAATTCGGATCCGACGCATGCAATGAAAATTAAAAGGATTGTAAGTGCTCCTTATACTCCTTATTCGTTACTACTCATGTTCTGAATCCGAAATAGACAGTCTGTGCTCTATATCGGTTCAGATTCTATATAGTGAGCAAAAACAGTTGTGTAGTGTAGTGTCTGTTGAAAATCTGCTCCCACTTTAATAGTCATGTAGTGTATAAAATACTTTAGAAAACTTGAAAATAGCCTCAAACAGTTGATAGTAAGTGTATGTTAAACTGAAAAATAAGTAGTTTTTTTCTAAATAACACTTCCAAAGAAATAATGGGGTGTTTTTAAATTTAATTTCCATTTAAATTTTCCCTCTAAAATCATTGCTAACGTTTCAATATCTAATTTTCCAGGCACTGCAAGTACGAGACACATAGAGGACATGGCAGAAGTAGCGTGGGACTTTGCTACTAAGGAGGGCTTCCGGATCTTCAATGCCATGCCAAGGGCAGCAGGGCTTTAAAGAGAGAATACTACACATTCACTGTACAGCATGCAGACAAGATGAACTCTTCACCTGCTGTGCACTTTTAATCTCACCAGCACAACAGTCTACTGAAGATGTCTGGGTCCTTCTTAAAGTCCAAGGGGCTTCAGACTGTGGAAATGATCTGTGATAACTGAGAATAAAGCCAGCCACACCCAGTTTTTATGAGCAGCAGTAGCAAGCACTACTACACTTTATCTGCATATCATGTGCATGTACAGTTGCAAATTCACTCCTTAATTTGGATTTAATTTCTTTTAATTTGCTGTAAAACAGAGAGAAGGATTGCAGGCTTGTATCAGCAGGGCTTATTCAGCCCAAGTAGGATGTAATACCAAGACCTGCCAGGTTAGAAGAATTTAGGTAGAATAAGCCGGTCAAACTAATTAAATATGTAAATAAAGAAATAAGTGTGTATTTAATTATGTGACAAAACATGTACATTGAGTGGAGAAGTTAAACTCAGACAATACACTCATCATCAAAGAAATAGTTGTGCTATTTGTTACCAGAATCAATACATAATTCAAAATATATACTGATATAAGCAAGTTTTGGTCGTATTTATTAAACTACACATACAGAAGTAGTGTGCAATTATATTTTATGGGCTTATCTATAACAGAACTTTTGAATGAATATTTTACTTTTGTCATTACTTTACAGATACATCATTTCCTCTTTACTATCTGAAATAAAAGTTCCTGTGTCATTTAACCCAGCCTGTATAAACAAACAAGCTAAACATACTTTGTATAATAAATAAATCTGTCTCCTTATGTCAAATATAAGGGTCTGGACATTATTTCAATTTTTGTTTTCTAAAAGTGAGTATTTTTCTTCCATGATGAGTAAATTTGGAAACAAACGAGAATTTTAGTTATATATAATATTTTAATGCATTTTCTTTTTTGTGACATTATTTAAACAGACTGCGGTGATTCTAGAATTGAAGTGAGAACTCAAATGCCCTGAATGTTTTCCTGATGAGCTCTAAACAGAATACCAGCAGCAGCAGGAGCAAAAACTCTCCCCGTCCTGTTGCTACCGTCTCGTGACACTCACCTATTGTCCCGCGACACTCAGCAACTGTCCCGCGGAGCTCAGCTACTGTCCCGCGACACTCAGCAACTGTCCTGCGAAACTCTTTAACTGTCTCGCGGAGCTCTTTAACTGTCCTGTGGAGCTCTTTACCGAGGAGCTCAGCTAATGTCCTGCGGAGCTGGTGAGCTCTGCGGTACAATAAAAGAGCTCCGCGCGACAGTAGCTGAACTCTGCGGTAAAGAGCTCCACAGGACAGTTACGCAGCTCCGCAGGACAGTTAAAGAGCTCCTCAGGACAGTTAAAGTGTGCTGCAGGACAGTTAAAGAGCACCGCAGGACAGATAAAGAGCTCCGCAGGACAGTAGGTGAGCTCCGCGGTACAGGTAAAGAGCTCCTCAGGACAGTTAAAGAGCGCTGCAGGACAGTTAAAGAGCGCCGCAGGACAGTAGGTGAGCTCCGCGGTACAGTTAAAGAGTGCTGCAGGACAGTTAAAGAGCGCCGCAGGACAGTTGCTGAGTGTCGCGTGACAGCAGGTGAGTGTCTCGGGACAGTTGCTGAGTGTCGCGGGACAGTTGCTGAGTGTTGCGGGACAGTTGCTGAGTGTCACAAGACAGTAACAACAGGACAGGGACAGTTTTTGCTTGTACTGCCTCTCCAGAATACATTGTAAGTAGGGGTGGGCGATATGGCCCTAAAATAATTTCACAATATTTCATGGTATTTTGACGATAACTATACTCTTTTCGCGGTACAATACACTACTGCAACAAAAAGAAACATTTTTATCAGATATGTAACAGAAGTCAATGATTCTTAATGTCATGATACTGATCATGCACTCCAAATATCTCCATATATCCAGGATTAAAGTAAAATAAATGATACTGAACAGATATAATCTGTCTCTAGTAGATATATAATAAAAATGAGAACAGTGTGAATTTTTCTTTTGCTCAAAACAGTAAAAAAGTTTTTTCAGGTTATAATATCATTCACAGTATTAAAAAATGTTGGGGATATTATTGCGTACGATACGATAACAAACAATTTTCAATTTTTTTTTTCAAATCTTCAAAAAGTGTTAGTTAAGGAAGAACGGGCTGGGTATGATCCACATATGCATAAACATTCTGGAAGATTAAAGGATGAGGCTGACATTTATGTTTTTAGGCTTTAGGCCTTCAAACTTAATAAGCTACAGTGTGCAATGGTTTGAAAAGTGAAAACTAAGATGCTAAAGTAAAGTATGTCTTTCCACCTCTACAATTTTCAGTCCAAAAGGGGCCTGCAAAAATAGTGCATTTTGCAGTGAGAAAGTTCAGTGAATCATGCATGTCCCAATGCATTTCGGTGTTTTTTAGTTATATGTACAATCCAAACACATTGCATTAGAATACTGTAGGTGGGAAAAGGAAAAGTGCCATTGACCAGCTCATACACAGAAATAGCTTATCTGTAATTATGTAACCAGCAGCACTCAGCCAGCATGTCGGCTCTTGTTTCATTGCGCAGGTTTTGTTTGACAGTCTGAAGTTCACTGCTGCTGCACTACAGCCCAATCATCTTAATAGGGCTGTAAAACTGTAAAATAATATGATCAACACACCTTGATCATTTATCTTGCAAATTTGCTACATCATGTTCAGTACTGAGATCTGTCAACATCAGGGGTCAGTGAGTGAACAAGTACGGTTTTTGCTGTCTCACTTTTGTTGTTGTGTATCAGCCCTGAATGAGCTGAGCCGGAACTGTACTGTATCAGGTTACTTCCTCTCTCTCTTTAGTTCAGCTACAGCAGCTGGTGTGACGAGTTGTGTCTTTCGTTATCTGAGGCTATTGATGGGTCGGTGGTGAAAAGACTGTATTTTTTACAATAGATGGACTGTAACTTTATTCACAATACATTTACTCATATTTATATTTACTTGCTGGTTAACACAATTTGAAATAGTTGCACATGAGCAAACGTACATGACATTTGTCTTCGTCCCTTTAAAATGAAAAAGACTGATTTTATTAAAAGCAGTTCTGCCACTGCCAAATAAAAGGTACTCAGAAGCCCTATCTGGATGGGATACGTTTCTCAGGGGGTTCTGGAGTAATTTTCTCTTTTATGTTGGGTCCTCTGTGATTTTATTTTTCGTCTGGTATAACCATGTGTGTGTTTTTCTCAGACGTCCTTTGAGAAAATTACAGGCTAAATTATCTACTGTTTTTAGCTGAACTCCGTATTCGTCTGGTAATTTTAGTCTCGTCTGGACTCACATCTCTGAGTTTCGTCTCCTCGCGTTTGATAAAATAGTTATTTGCCCACTGCTAAACAACGTAATTACATTTGGGTGGTGTTTCCACAGAGATCCACGTAAACACAACAGCGAGTGGAAAGGGAGGAGCTACTGAACTGTGACCGAGAAAACCAAAAAACTCACTGACAGGATAAGTTTCTCAGGGAGACGTCTGTGAAAAATATTTCACACTTCTACTCAGTGATAAAACTCTTGCGTCCGGGCTGCAATTGAAAAACAGGAGGACCAGTGAGTTTTTTTTACTTTCTTGGTCACATGACATCGCGTTCAGTAGCTCCTCCATTTCCACTCGCTGTTGTGTTTATGTGGAAGTGTAATTATGGTGTGTAGCAGTGGACAAATAGCTATTTTATTAAACGTGAGGTGACGAAACTCAGATGTGACTCCGTACAGGACTAAAATTACCAGAGGACCACAGAGTTCAGCAAAAAACGTAGGTAATTCACCCTGTAATTTTCTCAGAGGACCTTCGTCTTTTTTTGCAGTGTGGTTTTGAACGCGAAACCTGGATTTTTATGGACTTGAACTATGCCGTATTTAGCGACAAATCAACAAATATTTATTTGGAATCTTATTAATGATTCAATCCTTCCTTTTTTGGAGCAACAAACTGGCCCAACTGCTGGAAAGGAAAGCCATCGCATACCACTAGTTACCACTGGTAGTGAAAAGGGAGACACTAACAGCCTGATATCTCTTTTGCCGCCCTTTATTATGCCTTGCAGAAACACAACACAACAACAGGAGGGGCTAAACTGCTGACTATAGGTGATTGGATGTAAATGGTTACTGATTTTAACCATCAAAGCAAGGCCCAAAACTTTTGTTATTCTGATTGTCTGTTGTTTTCATCTTCTTTATCTGTCACATTTTTTTTTCTGTCTATATAATATTAAATGAACATAAAAGTATGGGGTCACATCAATGTCAAAAGTTGGGGGCGCAAAAATACCAGGTGAAAAAAATTAACCAGCATGTTTTAACATTTTGCGTGTGTAAATTAACTTCTTGGGCGGCACAGTGGCGCAGTGGGTAGCACTTCCGCCCCACAGCAAGGTTCGATTCCCGGCTCGGGTGACCCGGGTCTTTCTGTGTGGAGTTTGCACGTTCTCCCCGTGTCTGCGTGGGTTTCCTCCGGGTTCCTCCGGTTTCCTCCCACAGTCCAAAGACGGCATGTTCAGGCTGATTGGAACTTGATTGAAATTGCCCCTTAGGTGTGAGTGAATGTGTCTGTTTGTCTGTCTGTGTCCGTCTGCCCTGCGATGGATTGGCGGCCTGTCCAGGGTGTATCCTGCCTTCCGCCCGATGCCTGCTGGGATAGGCTCCAGCACCCCCCCCCCCGCAACCCTTCACGGATTAAGCGGTTGACAATGAGATGAGATGAGATGAAATTAACTTCTTGTGAGCGCAAATGTGAAGCTCGTGAGCAAAAAGAAGGGAATTGTGTCTTGGGATAAGACAATGAATAGATCTTTAATTGATTGGGTAATATTGACTCCCAGGTAGCTAAAACCATTAAAAAATGTACAAAGGGGTAATACAGAGTTAGAATTAAGTGTGTCTATATTGTTTACAGAAAGCACACACTTTTTGAGAAGTTAACTTTATAGCTGGAAATTTTACCGAAATGTTGGAACATTTTTATGATTTGAAATGTAGAAGATGCGGGTTCTGATAAAAAGAAGATTAAGTCATCAGCATAAAGAGATACTGTATATTCTGTTCCTCTTCTATGTATGCCTTGAAAATTATTAGTTGTATTTAGGAAAATTGATAAGGATTTAATAGCGAGTGCAAATAAACTTAGGCTAAGGGGGCAGCCTTGTCTAGTAGCTCTGAAGAGGGGGCAATAATCTAAATTCAGCCCATTTGTAGATACAGAAATTTTGGGCACCCCTCTAAATCTTAATCATTTTTAGTTCTAAATATTTGGGTATTTGATATATCTAATAACTGATGGACACAGTAATATTTCAGGATTGAAATGAGGTTTATTGTACTAACAGAAAATGTGCAATATGCATTAAACCAAAATTTGACCGGTGCAAAAGTATGGGCACCCTTATCATTTTATTGATTTACTCCTAACTACTTTTTACTGACTTACTGAAGCACAAAATTGGTTTGGTAACCTCATGGAGCTTTGAACTTCATAGCCAGGTGTATCCAATCATGAGAAAAGGTATTTAAGGTGGCCAATTGCAAGTTGTTCTCCTATTTGAATCTCTTTTGAAGAGTGGCATCATGGGCTCATCAAACAACTCTCAAATGATCTAAAAACAAAGATTGTTCAACATAGTTGTTCAGGGGAAGGATACACAAAAGTTTTCAATCCTGAAATATTACTGTGTCCATCAGTTATTAGATATATCAAACTGAAATGGCTGTTGCAAACATCTAAATATTTAGAACTAAAAATGATTAAGATTAATAGGGGTGCCCAAACTTTTTCATATGACTGTAGGTAGCAATTGAACCCATGATATCAATTTTTAGGCCAAATTGCCTCAAAACGGCAAACATATATGGTCATTACGGATCTGAGGAAAAAACTGAGTCAACTGACGCGCCAGAAGTGAACTTGTCCACATAGTCTGAGGAAGGCTTGTTCTGCTTTATCTGTAGATAAGAGATTATATTCTGATTGGAGTTTGATAAATTTTTATATAGGTGTGGAGAGAGGGAGATTGAGTATTGTTGGTCAATTATATTTATATCAGCAATAAGCTCAGATTGTTTACTAGTTCTGAATTTCTTAAACATAGTGGAGCGGGAAATTATTTCCTCTTTAATAACAACCTCAAGAGTTTCCCATATAGGTGAAGGAGAAACTGTATTACGTTTATTTTCCAAAATAAAGTTATCTACTGCATCTAGTGCATCGCTGATGGAAACACAAAAGGAGTCATCTACTAATAATAGGGTATTCAATTTCCAAGGGGGGGCACCTCTTATAAGCTGAAGGCATCATCAAATCTAGAGACAGGGGAGTGTGGTCAGATTCCACTATAGTCTTTTCTTGAGTAAGAATGATGAACATGAAAAAAAAAATCAGAAAGGTCTTCATGCCCGGATAAAAAGAGCGCCATGGGTCTTTACAGCATATCTGAGAAGTGAAGGTTGACCATGCCTGAGCAAATTTTCCTATAGTTGATGTTTTAGGGTTTGAACGATCGAACGCTAGATCAAGCACTTAATTTAGATCGCCTCCAAAAATTGTCTGGTACGTGTTTATGCCGGGAAAAAATTTGATTTTGTGTGCAAAATTAACGTCATTTTAGTTAAGGGCATAAATGTTCATTAACAATACCAGTGTATGGAAAAAGTGACCCAGCAACTATTATGTATCTTCTTTGAGGATCCGAAATTATTTTATGAGCTGAAAATAATACTTTTTTATGTATCAGAGTAACAACTCCCCGACTTCTTGCAGAAAATTGAGAATGAAATATTTGGCCTATCCACGGCTTTTTAATCAGTTATGATCAATATTACTTAAGTGTGTTTCTTGTAGGAATATTATTTCTGATATTAAGGATTTTAAATGTGCAAATATCCTAGCTCTTTTAACAGGACTAATTAACCCCTTAACCTTACAACTCATAAAACGAGTAATAACTTCCTCTTGGTTCGGTTTAATATTAATTCTTCTATGATTTGACCGTGATGAATCATACCAAATTTAAAGGTAGAGTGGTGGACGACATAAACAAAACCGTACAAAAATAAACATCAGTTTTTCTACATTTTGTCCGTTTGATTCTTAAACCAAATAGAGAGCAGATGAAGAAAAAAAAAAGGCTCATTTTTTGGTTTAAACACAAGGAAACGGATTCAGTCCGAATGTTCTTTCTCGGTTAATTATTTTAATTATGAAGAACGGGCATGGTTTAATCATGCCTCCTACCACATTGGTTAGTCTGAGAGTGTTTTACTGGGCTTTAAAAACGTGGACAAAAATACTGCCCCAAATTTGCAACATGCCAATTTGTAAAATACACTGTCATTGTATCATGCCGCTGTGTTTAGTATTCTATACTGCATCATGCATCATACTGCATCATTCTTTTTTTTTTTCTATTTTTTTCCCATTTTCTCCCCAATTTACACGGCCAAATACCCAACCCACTCATTAGTGAGTGATGCCCACTAGTGATGCACTAGTGATGCCCCAACACACCAGGAGGGTGATGACTAACACATGCTTCCTCTGATACATGTGAAGTCAGCCACTGCAGCACGCTCGGAGGAAAGCACAGCGGCTCGGCTCCGATACATCTGCTCACAGACGCCCTGTGCTGTGGACATCACCCTAGGAGTGATGTGGGGAAAGCACACATCAGCTTACAGATCAGTTGTGTTCCCTCTGAGTGCCAGCAGCTTGATGGAAAGCTGCATTAGCTGGGGTTCGAACCTGCGACCTCCCGCTCATAGTGGCAGCGCTTTAGACCTGGCAGCGCTTTAGCACTGACTGCTGCGCACGCGGATTTATTAAAGTCTACTGTCTGTAAGAGTTGCTCTGCAGCGAAATTTTATCCCAGGCCTTTTGAATCCTTTGGATCTATGAAGCTTGAAATATTAAAAAGTATCTGTATTGATATCGGCAATACTGGCCTAGCCAGTGCTATATCTTTATAACTAAGGCTGTATCTCTAAAAAAAAACATTATGTCCTTTGAGTTTTAGAGCTGTAAAATTGACTGTGGGAAAGGCAGGTAGGCATTTCTGCTGTAGTGCTGTTAGCCAGTCAGAGGTGATATATTTGCATGTATGAATATTCATGAGCAAGAGCCAAATCCTGTTTTTCTTCAGAGACCTCTAATTCAGTAATCTAAAGCAGGGCTAAATAGAAACACCTGAGCACTTTTTTTTTCCCACAAAAACAGCTCAAATAGCATTCATTCATAGTAAAGACCTCACATAGACATTTTAAAATGAATTAAAAAAAGATGGAATGACACCTTTAAACATACAAATCACTGTAACATTGGAGTGAAAATGAAAAAATATGTCTCCACACACACACGTCTTTCCTCTATCCTGCCATACCAGAAACCCCCTATGTACTTTTTATTAATGGTTTTAACGTTACATATCTTGCTTTTGAAATTAAGTCAAGGTACAAGACACTATTCTTAATAATAAAATGTATAAAAAAAGTTATTTTGTGTGCACATATAAACATGTACTTTCCTGGGGAAATGCCCTATATACTCGTGTATATTTGTATGTATGTTTATTTAAATGAAATAATTATATATTGTAATGCAGAAACAAGTTTTATTGTTTAATTGAAATATGAACAACACACAAAAAACTTACAATAATAACTTACACACATTTTCTTCTCGCGCATGCGCAGTAGTGACTGGAGCTCTGTCCGCCATTCTGAGGGGCGGCGCTGCGGACTCTCTGCGGGGGCTGAATCCCGAGGCTCCAGCTCTGTAAATAAGTGTGTGGGTTTCTGCAGCTCCGCAGTTCCTGACTCCAGCAGGACCTGTTGTGTGACTCCGCCATGCTCCGCGCCGCACTGACCCGAGCCTGCCCGCTCCTGCCCGCCGCTCCCCGGCTCGCAGCCTGCCGCTACTCCGCTGCAGCGATCCCCGCTCCCAACCCGCAGCCCGACGTCCATTATAACAAGGTACAGACAGCGTTCATTACTTACAGTAAATAACATTAACCATGTTAACTACCCTGCAGCAGCTCTGAGCTCCTCCTGCAGGCAGAATTCTCAGATTTTTAGTCATTTTTATATTAACTTTAACTTTAGACACATACTTTACCTTATATTCTCAGATACAGAGATATATGGTAGTGTGGAGAGTAGTTACAGTTACAGTTTAGGACCCAGAATTGAGCTGTGGGCATGAAATAGTTATCTGCTTATCTGATTGTCACGGTGGAGTTTCTGTGCAGAGAATTAAAGCTCACAGTCTTTTCTCACAGTGATCCCAGTCTGGAGAACAGTATAAGATTATAAACTGAATTAAACTTTCTGTATTACAGCTCTTCATTAACAATGAGTGGCATGATGCCCTGAGCAAGAAAACCTTCCCCACCATCAACCCATCTACTGGAGAGGTCATCTGCGAGGTTGCAGAGGGAGATAAGGTATGTAAGCTATGTGTGTGTGTGTGTGTGTGTGTGTGTGTGTGTGTGAGTGTGTGAGTGTGTGAGTGTGTGAGTGTGTGTGTGTGTGTGTGTGTGTGTGTAAGTGTAAGTGCGCAGATTGTTTTTCTGAAGCAGTTCGCTTGTGATGAGAACACGATCTTGTCTCAATCCAATCCACCTATCAAATATACTTCTTTTTAATTGAGCTAAACTGCTAATAAGGTGCAGTTTAATCCGAATAATATAAAACAATCCGTGCAATGGGCAGGGTAGATTACAGCAAAAGTTGGGGTGAAACTTGGTGGCGAAATTAATTGCACAAAAAAAAAATGCTACTGATTCCAAATTATTCACGTGCGTCATACACACACACACACACACACACATTTATTTTTATTTTCTACATTCTAAATAAACACTGAAGTAATTCAAACTATAATGGAACACATAAGGAATCATGTAGTAACTTAAAAGTGTTAAACAAACCAAAATAGTCTGGTGCTCTTATCTGGGGAGCTGTTAACCTGTGATTTCTGAGGCTGGTAACTCTAATGAACTTATCCTGTGTAACACAGGTAACTCTTGAGCTGCATTTGGAATCCCTCCCTATTACAGAAATAGTGCACTATATAGTGTGTCGCCGCGGTAATGTTGGCAGACGCCTCAGTGCCGAACAAACAAAGATTGTGATGCCCTGGATGTGAAAAGCAGTCATCCAAGCAAGAGGTGCCTACTTTAAAAAATATAAAATATAAAACTTTAACACTTTTTCATTTACTAAAAAAAAACCATATATTTTTCTTCATAGTTTGGATGATTTTACTATTAGTATACAATGCAAAAAAATGACTGAATTTAAGGTGTGTCCAAACTTGTGATTGGTACTGTTTATAGGGTCAAATGGGGCAGTTAAGCTATACAGCTGTAGTTTACAGTAACATTTTTTTTTGCATGATAGGAAAAAAATAAATATAGAAAATAGACTTTGCAGCATGCTGCACAATATGTATGTGCAATAGTCAATATGTGCACAGTGGTGGGTTATATCTGAACAGTTTCATGTTTTATTTTACTCCAGTCTTTGATACACAGAGGTTGTTATCAATATTAGTAGAGCAAAATATATTTTTCCCTGTATCGTTTAGCCCTAGTTTGCAGTTATATGAAGTGGCATAAAAAAGGAACCTTGTTAGCACTGATACGTTAAGATGCGTTTATGCCTAGTGTTAGTATAATGCTTTTGTTTATTATAAAGGTAACATTTATATTATTGTTTGACTGATGCTGTTAGAAAACATTGAAGACGCTGTTATGGTGTCTCACTTCTCTGTATGTCTGCTCTTCTCTAAGGCGGACGTGGATAAAGCAGTGAAGGCTGCCAGAGATGCCTTCAGGCTGGGGTCTCCATGGAGACGAATGGACGCATCGAGGCGCGGGGTGCTCCTGAACCGCCTGGCTGATGCTGTCGAGAGAGACGCCGGCTACCTGGCTGTAAGTAACCTCTGGTTTATGCTTTATGAAGCAGTATTTAGTTTTAGGACGATTTCTGGACTGAAAATGTATTTTCAGTGTGTTTAGTTTCTTTCTATGTGGTTAAAGTCAAAGTACTCTTTTACAGTAAACTGATTGAGGTAAGCATGTTTAATTACACAAATTTGGCTACAGAACAATATCTCATCCCAGCCTATTCGCCCTTGACTTACCCAATTCCCAGAGTTTTTCACAGCTTAGTTATAGGGCCAGTGATGTTCTAGATTTGAATTGTTGTTCACATGACTGAATTATGTGGAGTCAGAGGTTAACATTTGTATGTATTATCTACAGCTCTGGAAAAATTAAGAGACCACTTCAGTTTCTGAATCAGTTTCTCTGATTTTGCTATTTATAGGTATATGTTTGAGTAAAATGAACATCGTTGTTTTATTCTATAAACTACAGACAACATTTCTCCCAAATTCCAAATAGAAATATTGTAATTTAGAGCATTTATTTGCAGAAAATGAGAAATGGCTGAAATAACTAAAAAGATGCACAGCTT